>NC_052629.1:121801672-122437172 GCF_016161935.1 Mauremys reevesii | reverse complement strand
GATCCTATCACTCCATACAAGTATAGGGGGTGGGGAGCTAGGGCTGCCACCGCCCCCCCCCCCCATGGAGGCGTGTACTATAGTCTCACTGGGTTGCCCCAGTCCTAGGCTGGGGGAGAGTGCAAGCGTGTGTGAACATACCTGACTTGCTCTCTCCTCTCTGCAGACTTACCTGGCACAAATCTCTTGGTCACTCATGCATTTTGCACACATGAAATTAATTTATCTGTTTGTTCATTTAAATTCTACGGAACTTAAAACCCCATACTGCTGCTTCTCCTATACTTTTTACACTTAAAAATACCCAAACAAAGCTAGCTGAGCTCCATGGAGCTCCTGCGACTGGTTGTAGGTGATAGATGGAGAGAGAGCTGGGCTTGGGTGCTTTGGGTGATGCTCAGAGGCCTCCATGCAGTTCAAACTCACAGCTATGCTGCAGTCTGTATCTGCCCACTGCGTGCTTTCCCTCTGTCACATTTTGCGCAAATCACCTAGCATGGTATGAGGCCTTCAGTTTAAGTGTGACTAGTAAATTACTAACAATCAAATGCTTATGTAACTCGGAACAGCTGCTCAATCTCTGAGGGCTTCAAACGATACCAAGGAGGGGATGATGCCTTTTGAAATTTAAAATACCATTAAAAATGGGTTTGAGGATCCATTTGTGACCTCAGACAGGGAGAAAAAAGGCTGGACAGTACCACAGTCATTCAGTTTTCATCCTGGAAGAGTGTGAACATTCAAGATAAATTTATACAGAGGTCTCTTGAAATTCTTGCAGGCAGATGTTACTTCCAAGCGTGGGGTGTTGTAAGACCTAACGCAGGATATTGAAATACTTCAGGTTATTACTATTAACATGGAAAAATTCACCTAGGCACAATCTGGCGTGTACACAGTATGTGCCAGTGTGACTCATCATCTGGAGCATTTTTGCAAGGGACTTATGCCAAAGCTCAAAAATACAACTTGAAAGCGTCAGTTCTCTGACTCTGACTGTGGTCTAGTTGGAGTCTTGTGGTCAGAAGTATGGAGGATGCTTTCAATTGTCAAAATGACTAGTGTAGCTCACCAGCAATGTTTGTTTATATTGAGCAGGCTTTTTTTAGCATTCTTGGTTGCAGAAACAATTTTGTTTCTTTTTGGATTCTAGTAAACTAGAAATTGTCTCAAATCCTTTTGGTCAAATCAATTATATTTGACAAGGGCTGCAAAGAAAATCTGTTAGCAAACTATGGCCTATAAAGGACTTATCCACATAATGAGATATCTGTGGGTGGGGGAAGGGAGATGGAGGAGGGAGCAGGCCTGATAGGCGAAGTCCAATATCTCAGACTGAGAGTTAATAGGAAACAGAAGTCTTGTTAAAATTTAAAACTGAGTCCTTCTGATTTGGGGCACGGCTCCTTTCGCTCTTCCTATCGTCTCCACTCACTGAACTATTTGATTATCTTCTAATTGTAGTAGTCCTAGGAAATATAAGTTGCTTTCAAAGCCAACATTCTTTTTTAAATGCAAAGGGTGGGTGGCATCTAATGAAATCAGTGAGAGTTTGGCTTTTGACTTCAGCAGGACCAGGATTTTGTTTGTTTTTCCACTTTACTATGTCAAAATGGCAAGTGGAAATGAATGAGACTATTCCTTACTGTCTCAGCATGCAGCTCTGTGTATTCTTGCCCTACACTGCCTCAAACAAAGCAAATTACCATTTTTGTAAGACAAAAGCTTTCCATCCCAGGCAAACAATATAGCTTGCTATATATGCTGGTGTTTACATGGGTGCTGCATAGACTGGCTCTAATCTTTTTAGGCTGCAGAAGCACATCCAGGTGGCAATCTAGGAAATACAAGCTTTCTATGGGTTAGAAAGAGATGTCCTTTTAGGTAAATATGTACTCCAGGGGTCGGCGACCTTTCAGAAGTGGTGTGCCGAGTCTTCATTTAGTCACTCTAATTTAAGGTTTCGCGTGCCAGTAATACATTTTAACATTGTTAGAAGGTCTCTTTCTCTAAGTCTATAATATAGAACTAAACTATTGTTGTATGTAAAGTAAATAAGGTTTTAAAAATGCTTAAGAAGCTTCATTTAAAATTTAAATAAAATGCAGAACCCCCCGGACTGGTGGCCAGGACCCGGGCAGTGTGAGTGCCACTAAAAATCAGCTCGCGTGCCGCCTTCTCCACACGGGCCATAGGGTGCCTACCACTGCTGTACCCATTAGTTCTTCCCTACTGATAGACCGGTAGGGGCTAAAATCCTGGCTAAAATGAAGTCAATAGCAAAACTCCCGTTGATGTCATCGGGGCCAGGAATTTACCTTGTATAGCTTTGTTCCTACTCTCATGGATAAAAAGCACAGAGGCAATAAATTCAAGAAAAAGAGAAAAGCAAAACTGTTCTGGGTAGCAGCTGAGAGTGTGCTAAGGGCAGCAGTCCTAGGCCTTGATGGTGAGCTTGGGCCCAGAGAAACCTCTGAAAGAGCAAGCTCAGTAACTGCTCCTCCTAGAGAGCTTGTGGCCTGATTTCCAGCTTGCTTACACCGGCGTAACCCAGAAATAATGTCAGTGAAGTCAGTGTAATTAATTGGTGTAAAATCAGTGTTAAGTAAGAGGAGAATCAGGCTAGTCTCTTTTTTTTAATTGTTTATTTTTTAAAAAGAGCAGATAAATTCCTTAGATTTTTGTTTTATACTGTTCTCTGAATGGTAGTGAGGCTGGTATGAACGCAGCTGAGATGAGGAATAGAAATGCTCCTCTTACCAATGGGGAAAATAAAAATATCTGAAAAGGAGGTGAAACAGGGCTTAATGTAGGTTGGAGGTTAAAGGTTCTATTTATAGGGGCAAGTCATGTTGATGGCCCATGAGGCTTCTGTGCACAAAGCAAGGGCAGTTTATGGCCCAGCCAACATCTTAAATAGTCATGAAGAGAGAGCTTCAAAATCAGCTACACACGAGTACAAGAGAGGATGGAACACCCAGGATACCCGCAGGATGATGGAGTGTTCATTTGCTAAGAAAATAGTAAAGTTTTAGCATAAAACTGATTAGAAGCAGGTAAACAAGATGGCGTATCCTAGAACTGTACATGCCTGTAATAGAGGAGCAGTTTAACATGCTGATTTGCAAGGGTACAAGCTATTAGGGATAAAATTGTAGTTTTCCTGAGCAATCTTCAAGGGATGGCGTGGGGCCGGCTTCTGAGCCCTTTGAAGCTGATGACAAAACTCAGTGACTTCAGTGGAGCAGGATCGATTGACAATCTAGATTTTTTTTGTGATTAATCACTTAATTTCTAGTTCTCTTTATAGACTCAGACCTATTATGTATAACTGGGATGGGTGTTGGACCTAATGTTTGTAAACACCTGTTAGGTTATAAAATAAACTACAAAGGTATAAGATTTAATTTCCCATTCAAGTCAGTTCATGCACATTTGGCTGGACACACAGGGCTTGATCCTCCATCACCTTCCACTTTGTGGAGCCTCTGAGACCTTGGCAGAGTGGTTGTCATGCTTCCAAATGACAGTGGTAGGATTCCACACACTCTGCACTGGTATAAATGACTGTCCAAGTGGCAGAGAGAATCAACCCCAAGATCTTTGCTGGCTTATGCGTCAGGAACTTGTACATTTTACTACATAAGCAGAAAGTAGCCTGTGTGTGTGTGTGTGTGTGTACGCACGCTTGTAAACTTTGTTGTAAGCCATCTTGGAGCTTTTATACATTGCACTAGAACAAAAGATTCAGCATTCTCAAGCTACCCCTTTTTGTGAACAATACGGTGGTAATTTCTCTGTGGTAACACTGACTCTAATGATGTGGAGAAACTGTGCTCACTTGTTTGCGAGTGTGAATTATGTTCCCTATTTGTGCACAATTTTTGCATCCTATTCATTGACAGATGAGTGCGTTGGCTGTAATATTAAAATAAAACTTAAAATCCCAAAATGCTCAAGCTGTCTGACATAGTGATTGGGTTTGGCTGACTACAGAATCAAACAGAACACAAATACATGCCAAGTATGCTACCCTTTCCATATATTCGTTGTCTGCAATCTGTATTTTATTTTTTGGGGGTAAGTTAGATGCAGAAAACATTGCAAAGTATTTCAGTGTAAATAAGAAAATTTGTGGAAAAATGTAGGGCTAGACTTTCTTTTTTATTTATTTATTTTTATTTTTTTTTCCCCCTGAAGTGCTCAGTACTAGAGCTTGGCGAAATTTTGTGATGGAACCTTTTTTCTTGTGAAAAATGCAGATTTGGTGACTGAAGCATTTAGCTAATTCTTGCTGGTTTCCTTGAACTGTTCATTTGGAAAACAAAATAGTTTGGAAAAAGTCAGAATTTTTTTATTTGTTTGTTTCTAAACTACTTTTCATTTCAAAATGTCTTTAATTTTATTTTTAAAAATTCAAAATAGTTTTAAAAGGCCCCATTGGCCGGGAGTGGCGAACCATGGGCACTGGGAGCTGTGGGGGGAGGATGCATGTCTGCGGACGGTCAACATAAACAAAATGTCTCGTGGCCCGCCAGCGCATTACCCCGATGGGCTGAGTGCTGAAGGTTGCCGCCCCCTGTCACATTGTTTGAGTACTTTTCAAAAAGGGATTCCACCCCGCCCCCCGTGTGATGCTTGGTTAATTTGCCTCTTCAAACTGGATTTCAGCTCAAACACACCATACTGAAATTTTACCCCACTCCTTCAGACAACAGCAAATCGATAAGAGCTAGCAACAAGAACATTTACCATTTGCATCATGTCTGCACATATTCCGGAATAAAGCTAAAACCATAATAAACACTATTCTCCCATACATAGGATTCTACAGAGTACCTTCTGGCTGATGCATCACAGAAAAGTTTAGGTTTTAACACTTTGCAATATCTCAGCATCATCTTTTATCTGGAGCTTGTAGTTAAGGGTTTGGGCTCTTCATTTAAAGCTACCAAGCTGATTGTTAGTGCCAACTGTCTGTCTGAACTGCCAAAACATTTGGAAAGAACAGAAGTGAATTCCTTCATCTTAAGGTAGGGATTCTTTCTTCTCTAGCTGCTACAATATCTGTATTAGTTCCATGCTCCATTTATTGCCTGTTCCTGTGGTTGTCTCGGCTGTAGCTGTGCTGGGGTAGCATGCCAGTCACGCACCTTGCTGGTCAAAAGCTGAGTAGAGGCAGAGGAGCTTTGTCCTTCAGTAAGCAGCGTCTTTTTCCTCCTCGTTCTCCTCCAGCAGCTTTAATTTGAAAAAAGCAAGTAGGTGTGAGTGCAACGTGGGGCCAGACTCAAAAACATGAGCAAGGGATAAGCCCCCTGACACCAGTAGGTTCAGGGGGCAGTTTCTTGGTACTAACCAGGTTTGCCTCAACATGTGTGACTTGGGCTCAGATCCTGCAGCCTTAGTCTCTTTTCCAGGAGCAAAGACACTGGTTAGCAGTGACCAAATGGCCTTCTTCACGCCAAATATTGAGTAGAACAAAAGCATTTCCGAGAAAACATTTTAAAAACAATAAATCAGCCTATATGCGTGCTGTCGTGCCCTAAGAGTTACCGTTCCCTGGATCTAGGAAGGCTGACTTGATGTAGACTCCCTCTGCAGGAGAGGGAGTCTACTCCTGACAAGAGAACCTGCTGCCTTTTCCTGAGAACAGCTCTTGATCTCTGCGGGCTCTGTTGATCTTCGAGCTCCCAGCTCTGGCAAAGCCAGTTGTCCAACTTGTTGGAGACCAACTGTTGCCTCTTAGAAATGATCAGCTTGCGCCCATTGTCTTCCAGCAGTGTGCTTGAGGTTGCTTCTTTAGACCGATTGTGTGGCTTTCCTGTTTTCTCTTCCTACAGCTCCTATGAAGTAGATCAATACACAGATATAGGGAAGTCTAATCGTTCCACTCCCCGTTATACAGTAACTCTAGCTGACTGACCAGGTAATTTACAATATTCATACCATTCTTACAGCTCAGTAATCATAGATAATACGTGGCAGCTCCTAAGCTGCCACACCGTCTACTGGCACCTTGCCTATTAACGACCGACAGATACCCACATATAGAACACTCCTGTAATGCAGCCCTAAGGGAGGTGACGTACTCGGTTACTCCAGATCGGTAATCCGTAGCACTGCTTGGCACAAAGATGGGGCCTTTGCCCTGCCCAGCTGTCAGTAGCATGAGAGCTTTGGATTATTCCAGGAAAAGACTAAAGAAACTGTTACTCAGCATTTGAATATGACGGGCCGGCTGGCTGACTGGCCCTTTTCAAAAAGGGCAAAACCCATTGCAATGAGGAGAGCTAAAGGAAACATAAATATTTTCCTAATTACTTTGCCATGTAGGTGATGGATTGCAGTTGCCCAGGGATGTTATATAAACGCGAATCAGGGGTCCTGGAGAACATTTCTGCACTAAGATATAGTCTGCGCCTAGAGAAAAATTTCAAACTTCTCGCTGCAGCAGTGGACGTTGTTAAGTATTAGGTCCTGACAGTAGTAAAGAGCCATTTATACCACACTGCCAAATTGGTCTCTTGAGCTTTAACTATTAATCTTTTTTTCTGAACTGTATTATCATAGTGCATAAGAAACCCAGTCGGGGACCAAGACACCATGGTGCTGGGTGCTGTACAAACACAGAACGAAAAGATGGTCTCTCCCTGGAAGACTTTACAATCTAAATAAACACAAATTTTCCAAAGTGACCAGTGATTTTAGAGAGACCAGGTGGGTGAGGCAGTATCTTTGATTGGACCAAATTCTGTTGGCAAGAGATTTCGGAGTGCGTCAATTTTTGGGTGCCCAGTGTAAGCATTGCCTTTTTTTTTAAAGGGTCTCCTTTTCAGAGGTTGTGTGCTTCCCACCTGAAATGTGGGGTCTTTTATAGTAGACCCCCAAAAGCACTAGTCAGCTTTAATATAGGCCTTGGCTGTTGGTAGACTGACGTGGAGTGTGAGAATGGGAAGCATCTAGCTTCCAGTGAAGTGGAAAATAGTCCAGGCTGCCCAGGCAACTCATGGTACAACTGGTTACAACCTGGTTATAGCAAGTAAAGTCAAGTTGATGGACTGAACTGAACTCCTGCCTTTCTGTGACTTGCTACCAAAGGGCCACCATCCCCTTGAACTCTGATGCTGCTTTCGGAGACTGTTTTTATCTCCTAGTGTTTTAAAAGCAACACCTTAAAGCTACTCTCCTTGAATGGGATTAGCAAACTTTCACTGTATTTACAGGTTGTGCACTCTGTACATTTGACATCACTCTGTACATTGAGGTTCACTTATTCGCCTGTATAGTACATCTGCTAGACCCGTTTGTCTTTCACACAGCAACAGCGTGTGACCTTTACACTTAAAGGTCAATTATAAAACCACAAATTGGCTGGGGAGTGGAGAGGCAAGAGAAGCACTGGAAAATAACTGACGGGGTTTGACTGGATTTCTAGCTAGCTGTTTCTTTAAAACAAACTGTCTTTGAACTGCCAAAAAATTCTTTAACATAATGTAGTGGGTGTGGTGGCAGGAACTGCTATTTCCCCTGAGAACATTTGTCATCATTTAAGATCAGAAATAGGCTGGAAGACTGATGTTACTATGACTCTTCCTTCCTGGTATTTATTCTTCTGTTCAAGTTGGTTTGTCTTACTTTCCTCATCCTCCCAATGCTGCCCACTGTGTGCTGTCTGACATGTAGATGGTGAACTTTCTTGGGCAGGAACTATGATCTTTTATTGTCTGTGCCACACCTTGGAGATCTTATTCTTGCTAGGATTCCTAGGTGCTACAGTAAAAGAAATTAATGATGTTTATATGTATAATAATGAAAGTTTTACTATCCGAGGTTTCTGGTGCTGTGCTTATCAACTGAACATAGTCCTAGTTTAAAAAAACAAACAAACCACGGCCCAGCAAATACTCTACATCCCCAAAGCAGGAAAGAATTGAATTGAATACTAAATCATCCCAGCCATGAAGTTTTCGGTAAGATCCTGGAGCACTGATGTCCTGCTACGGGGTGGGGGAAGAGACTGCATGATGACTGAACTTCTGTATTCTGCACCTTCTTCCATCTCCAAATGGAGCGGAGGTGTGGCCTCATGTAGGAATCTAGTCTTGAAGTGACAAAAGCACATGATGGCAGTAAGGTCTTTGCATGACAGATTGTTAGCTGGGCTAGCTGAGAGAGGGTAGGCTTTAGGCAGCCAGCTCCTACTGAAGTTCAGCAGGATGCTAATGCCTAACTCCCTTCCGCCTCTTTTGAAAATCACAATCTCAAACTCTTTTATAGCAGGTACCCTATTTATCTAGCACTTGGTTTCCGTGCTTCTTGTCCTATACTGAACATGTCTGATTTCTAGACGCTGTGCTGTTCGGGGCAGGGAATGTTTCCATCTGTGTTTTAGAAAGAGCCCAGCCCATTTTGGGTACTACTTAATGAGTCCCCAGTGATGGGGTCACATCTAACCAATTTTGATCCGCTTGGTACAGATTTTAGCACTTCCAGCGTAAGTGAGCATGGCACCTCGCTAATCTAAGCTTCGCCTTTTCGCTCTGCTAACTTCTCTGTAATACCTGGTAATTGTGATTTCTGTAGGGTCCCGGTGCCAAAGAACCATTGACTCCTAGGTTCTTTGTCGTGCCGTTGCTGCCCCCACACAGACACACACACAATTTGACCATCTTCCTGCTGACCTCTTGTGTTTGCCCCTTTTTCATTTGATTTCTGCTCTTGGCAAATTATTCTGAGACTCTTCTCATGTATCTGTATTTGGAGTGATTCCTTTCTCTTAAGAGATTTTAACCATGTGGCGACAACGTTATTATTTGCAGGCAGTGGTTATTAATAGGGGCTGGGACTGGAGAGTTTTTAACCTCCTGTGTATATGGTCTTTATTCCTGCATGCCAGGCTAGAGTTCCTTGGGTGTTTTTACATACATCTTTACTCCGTTGTTCGGTGTCCCCGAGGCATTTAAAATATGTAGCAGTTTGTCATGTTCCATTTTTCTGTGCAACTGCAGCTTATCCTTTTTGTGTGTCTAGATTCAGATATGTTTTTGTGTTGGTGTTTTGTGTGTGTGTGTGTGTGTGAGACAGCACTCACTTGGTACAAGCTGTTTGAGTCTTTGCATGTTTGATTTGTGGAGGCTTCTGTCTGCTTCTTGTGTCTGGAGTGAGCGTGATTCCTTGCATTAGTTAGACTTCATGTCTGCAGAAATCCTGAACACCTGGGATGCTGGTGACAACTCCCTGACATCCATAATGCATGAGCTTGATAAAGCCTCTTGCTTAGAAATGCTCAGTCTCTCTACTTGGCTTCCTAATTGAAGTAAAAAATTCTGTAGGACTCTGTGCTGTTGAGGAGAAGGAAAATCTTCCACAAGGAGAACATCAAGCTGGAGCAGAGGTAAAGGATCATAATTGGGACCCTCCTTCTAGATGATGTCATGGTATCCTCACACTGAGGATACCCCTTGGGGCAGGGAACCCCTATTATTAGGGAGAGTCAGCACTTGCACCAGGAAGTTGTCCCCAACACTTCCTGGATTGTCTGTGCACTGCTGTATTGCTCTCCCAGCAGATGTTAGGGTGATTGAAGTCCCCCGTGAGAACCAGGGCTTCTGATCTGGGAACTTCTGTTAGTTGTCTGAAGAAAGTCTTTTCTACCTTATCCTCCTGGTCTGGTCTGGTCTGGTCTGGTCTATAGCAAACGCCGAACACGACATCACCCTTGTTGCTCTCACCTCTAAACTTAACCCAAAGGCTCTCAACAGGCTTTTCTCCAGTTTCATACTGGAGCTCTGAGCAATCACACTGCTCCCTTACATACAGTGCAACTCCTTCACCTTTTCTCTCCCTCCTGTCCTTCCTGAACAGTTTATACCCATCCATGACGGTGCTCCAGTCATGTGAGTTACCCCACCAAGTCTCTGTTATTCCAATCACATCATAATTCCTTGACTGTGCCAGGACTTCCAGTTCTCCCTGCTTGTTTCCCAGGCTTCTGGCATTCTTTTACAGGCACCTAAGATAACTAGCCCCAATGAAAAAAGTAAAAGGATCAAAAAATGCCACTATCGGTAAACAGAGTAAGAGGTGATCAGAGACAAAACATCCTTTAAAAATTGGAAGCCCAATCCTCCTGAGGAAAATAGGAGCATAAACTCTGGTAAGTCAAATGTAAAAACGTAATTAGGTAGGCCGAAAAAACAATCTGAAGAGCAACTAGCAAAAGACACAAACTACCAGTAAATATTAAAGTACATAAGCAGTTGGAAGCCTGCCAAACAATCAGTGGGGCCTCTGGAAGATGGAGGTGCTTAAGGAGCACTCGAAGAAGACCAGGCCGTTGTGGAGGAGCTAAACTAATTTACATCAATCTTTACTGCAGAGGCACACCTGAGCCATTCTTTTTAGGTGACAACTCTGAGGAACTGTCCAGTAGAGGAGGTTTTGGAACAAGTTAATAAATTAAACAGTAATAAGTCACGAGACCAGATGGTAGCACCCAAGAGTTCTGAAGGAACTCAAGAATGAAATTGCAGAACTAACAACTGTGGCATGTGACCTATTGCTTAAATCAGCCTCTGGACCAGATGACTGGAGGATAGCTAACGTGATGCTGATTTAAAAAAAAAAAAAAAAAAAAAAAAAAGCTTGCTGGCCTGTAATTGCCAGGATTGCCTCTGGAACCTAACTTGAGTGCAGGGCCGGCTCCAGGGGTTTTGCCGCCCCAAGCAGCCAAAAACAAAAAGCCGCGATCACGATCTGCGGCAGTTCAGCGGGAGGTCCTTCGCTCCGAGCAGGAGTGAGGGACCCTCTGCCAAATTGCCACCAAATACCTGAAAGTGCCGCCCCGCTCTGGAGTGGCCGCCCCAAGCACCTGCTTGATAAGCTGGTGCCTGGAGCCGGCCCTGCTTGAGTGCCAGGCAACTTTGGTTGAAACTATTGTAAAGAACAGAATTATCAGACGAATAGATGAACACAATATGTTGGGGGAAGAGTCAACACAGGTTTTGTAAAGGGAAATCATGCCTCACTAGTCCACTAGAATTCTGTGAGGTCAACAAATATGTGCACAAGGGTTATCCAGTCGATATAGTGTACTTGGATTTTCAGAAAGCCTTTTGGCAAGGTCCCTCACCAAAGGCTCTTAAGCAAAGTAGGCGTCATGGGATAAGAGGAAGTTTTTTTTTTTTTTTCATGGTCAGTTACTAGTTAATGGATAGGAAACAAAAGGTAAGAATAAATGATCAGTTATCACAATGGAGAGAGACAAATAGCATGGTTCTCCAAGGCTCAGTACTGGGACTAATGATGTTCAACATATTCATAAATGATCTGGAAAAAGGGGTGAACAGTAAGGTGGCAGAGTTGGCAGATAAACAAAATTACTCAGAAGTCCAAAGCTGACTGTGAAGAGTAACAAAGGGATCTCACAACACTGAGTGGCTGGGCAAGAAATTGGCAGATGACATTCAATGTTGATAAATGTAAAGTAACACACTTTGGAAAACATAATCCTAATTATATGTACAATGATGGGTCTAAATTAGCTGTCCTCACTCAAGAAGGAGATATTGGAGTCAATGTGGATGCTCTCTGAAAACATCCACTCAGTGTGCAACAGAAATCAGAAAAAGTAACAGAATATCAGGAGCCATTAGGAGAGGGAGAGGTAAGAGTAAATATCATAATGCCACTATATAAATCCATGGTACGCCCATATCTGGAATGCTGTGTGCAGTTCTGTTCACTCCATCTCAAAAAAGATGTATTTGAATTGGAAAAGGTACAGAGGAGGGCAACAAAATTGATTAGGGGTCTGAAACGGCTTCCGTATGAGGAGAGAGAAAAAAGAGTGGGATTGTTCAGCTTGGAAAAGAGACTACTAAGGGGGGATAAAATCATGAATGGCGTGGAGAAAGTCAATGAGGAAAAGTTATTTACCCCTTCTCATAACACAAGAACAAGAGGTCACCAATGAAATTTAATAGGCAGCAGGTTTAAAACAAACATAAGGAAGTACTACTTCATCCAACACAGAGTCAACCTGTGGAACTCATTGCCAGAGGATGTTGTGAAGGCCAACAGTAAAATGGGGTTCAGAAAAAAATTAGATAATTTCCTGGTAGATAGGTCCAACATTGCTATTAGCCAAGATGCCAGTGCTCTGGGTGTCCCTAAACTGCTGAGTGTTAAAAGCTGGGACTGGATGTTGGGATGGATTGCTCAATAAATTTTCCTATTAATCTCATTCCCTCTGAAGCATCTGGCACTGGCCTCTGTTGGAAGACAGGATCCTGGACTAGATGGACCATTGGTCTGGCCCAGTGTGGCCATTCTTACATTTTTAAGATGTATGTCACAGTTCAGGGAAACTGCACCTGTATTCCTCTCTCCGTGGTCCAGCACAGGCACTCATTCAAGACTTCCGGCTCCTCAGCCATCACCCCGACTGGCGTTTTTCTAGGCTTAGGAGCTGCCTGCCTACACTGAGATCCCCAGCAAGACACATGGCCTAAACAGGCCTGTCTGTGCATTGTTTTTGTCCTCAGGTGGCTGTTCACAGCCTTTAATTGCCCGTAGTTAGAAGTGCTTTCTAATAAAGTACGTTCTTGCATTGAAAGCTTTACAGAAAAAATGTAATAAAACAATAAACTCTGCTTGCATGCTAATAAGCATTCCAGAACTCGACCTCCACCAAATTCAGCAGCAGCTCTGACAGGAGACTCTCCTTCACACATCACAGAAGGTTCATAACCACTTCAGCTCAGAACAGGCACCCGGTGAATAATCCAGTCTCTTCTTCCTACAGCTTGGGCCTTTGATCTTCAGGGTGTAGCCTCATAAGGTGAGTCCAGAGGTGGGAGTGTAAATTCCCTTCCCCCCAGATATTTCCTAGGGGAAACACTCAACTTTGTCCCAAAAGTTCCTTTTTGCCTGGCCCATTGTGTGAAAGAGTCTTCTGAAGCACATAACACTTCCTGAGGCTTACATTGATCACATTTCCCCACTGAAGAAGTTGCACACAATCCCATAATAACCCATACACTTTGTATTTAATGCTATGGACTCCAAAGATGCTTAAACTTAATTCAGTAATGGTTTTCAAGGATATTGAAGGGACTTGTCCTGTCTGTCTCACAGGTTTTTTTAAGAAATGTGTATTAATTTTGTTTCATGTCAACACAGAAATCAAATGTACAGTAAATAGCAGATGTGGCCATATCCCAGTTAGCTTAATGATACCTTAATTAATAAGCTGAAATCCCTCCAGAAATCTACACTGTGTATGAAGGGATACATATCTGCTAGCATATCAGCCTCAGTTCTGGGGTTGATGAACCATTGCTGTGGGGTTAGAGTTGGGGGCAACACACACCACAGCTGTGCAAAGGGATTCTGGATTTTGTTAAAGGTCAGGTGGGAACTGCTACCGGTGTCTTGAGTTTTCATAGTTTTGACGGCCAGAAGGGATGTTGGATGATTTAATCTGACTTCCTGAATAACAGGTCATTTAATGTTGTACATTAATTCAGTGTGCGTTAGTAACCTCTCAGTTTACCTATATTGTGTACAAAGATGCTTGGCCAATCCTCTCCTGGACATCTTATCCTCATTGGCCTTTTGAGATATTGTCCTCTCCTGGTTCTCGTCCTACCTATATGACCTCCCCCCGCGGTGGGTCCTCTCCTCTCCCACAGTCTGGGGTTGGATTCTTCTGGGTTCTGTCCTTGTCCCTTTGTTCTTCTCCGGTTAGACTCTTTCTTTAGATGGTCATATCAGTCACATGGCTTGACTGATAGTCTCCATGTGAGTGACTTGCAAAAGTCTCTCTCTCCTCCTGTCCAATCCTGCATCTCATCTTGTCTCTATGGTGTCTCCTTTTGGATGTCTTGTCAGCATAAACTGAACAAGGCCTCTGTTTGTGACATTGGTCAGGGCTACAACCTGAGGATTATTTTTGATTTTTGCCCTTCTCTTGCCTCCCTCGTCTTCCAGTCCAAATCTTGCTGTTTCTTCCTCCTCAGAATCTCCATGATATATGCTTTTCTCTCACATAGTCAACTCTCATGTTCGGGCCCTTGTTGTATCCTGCCTTGATTATCACAACGTCTTCCTCTTTTGACTTCCCAAACAAACCTTATCCCCATCAGTCTATACAAAATGCTGCCACTTACCTCCTTTTCCTTGTACATGGAATTCCCCTCCTTGAATCCTTCAATAGGCTTCTCATCCTGGCTTGTATCAGATGAAGGCGTCTAGTCATCACTTTGACAGCTCTGTATAACTCTGACCCTCCCGCGCCCCAATTACCGTCCTTCGTCAAACTTTGCGTAGCCCAATATCACTTCCACTCCACCCATGCTGCAGTCTGTTCCACTTGTTGGTCAGTTTCTATCACAATCATTTCTGTGCTGCCTTCTGTACAGCTCCCTGCGCGTGATACAACCTCTCTGATCGCTTCCTGTCGACATGTAAATCTCTCTTAAAGACCCATGTGTGCCATGCTGGCTAGCGAACTGAGTTATTTGTATACAAATTTCCTATTATTCCTCCTCTCCCTGACCTCTCTAATTGTCTATTTTTAAATTGTGAGCTCCTTGGAGCAGGGACCTGTTTATGTTTTGGAAAGCGCTTAGTATGTATTTTGCAGTGACTCCCACTAAACAGTAATACTCTGAGTATGAATCAGTCTGAGTTTGTGGTACAGCGTCTCCACTTGTAACTCCTGGTGTGGATAGCTAAATCACCTTAGTCTAAACAGACAGACAGTAGTGTGAACAGATGGTAAATAATGTACAAAAAGTGAAGCTGTGAGTAGGCTCAGCACGACCTTTGTGTCACACCCTTCTTAGTGTCATAGAAGCAGACTTGCGGCTCTGACTCACAGCAGACTACACTTTATTTGTAAGATGAATTTTAAATCATTTAAGGGTAAATGAGACGAAGCTGAATTTATTGAATGAAGCTGATAAGCCAGTGATCCTGTAGAACAAAGGGCTGTAAAGAAACTCAAAAGCATTGCCTGAAATTCATCTCCCGTCTTTCATCACAGCTCCTAGTCTAAAGCAATGTCCAATCCACTTGTCCTTTCACTCTAATAGCTATAGAGAGTGTCCAAGCCCAACATGAGCTCTTCTCAGAAAACAGCATTTTATGATGTTGTGTGTTAACCAAATTAACTATGAATGTGGGAAGATACTACAGGAAGAACAGCTATTAATTTAAGAAAAGGAACAATATAAATGCTTTACAAACGTTATACTCATAATACTGCCTCTGTGAAGTAGTTAAGTAATGGCCATATTTTTAATTTTTTGGAGTGGCTTTAGTAAAACCATATTCTATAATATAAGCAGGGGCATGTGCAGGGATTTAAATGTGACTATTTTTGGAGGGGCACTTTAAACACCAGCTCCCCACCCAGTGCCCCTGGACCCCCACTGCCTGCCCACCCACCAGGCCCCTGCTGCCTCCTCAGGCTCCCCACCCATCCCCCCAGCACCCTGAGGCCCTACTGCCTCACCTCTCCTGCATTGTCCTGAGCTCCCTTCTGTGCACCCCAGGCAGGCTCCAAACACTTACGGGAGGCTGCGGGCGAGGACTCGGCAGGCTTCCCAGCGCCCCCTCTGGCCAAGCTGTGCTGCCAGTCTGGCGTCCCTGTGCCAGGCGCCATCTAGTGGGGCTCAGTGGGAGCGCCAGCTGCAGTGCCTTCCCAGGCATGTCCCTACAGCTGCGCTCAGGCTGATTCCCACCCTGGCAGAAAAGGGGGGTGGGGGGGAGGGGTGCGGGGGGGGGGAGGGGGGGGGGTCGGCTGGGGGGCGAGTGGGGGGTGGTGGAGGGGGAGAGGGGGGGGGGCCCCTGCCCCCCCCCCCCTTGCCCCCCCACTCCAACAACACTGCAACATTAGTTAGTTAGTCAGTCAGATACTCATTACAGTCAAACTGACAGATTAGACTGAAAGTAGTGACTAATGTATGTACAGCTCTCTCCTCTGCAATGCTCTGCCTTTCTCTCTCTTTCACTGACAGCTGACAGTAAGTGTGTAGTGGGTAAAAACATACTTTTACTAGTTTTGGGAGGGGAGGTGGGATTATGTATTTTAGAGATTTTTTTTTTTTTAAAGTTTTTTAAAATAATTTTGTTTCTTGTCTTTGGATATTGGTGTTTTACTTGAAACTAAGCAAGATCTCAAAAGAAAAATCATGAATTATCTTCTGAAGTATTTTCAAGAGGTGTGCTATCTTGTGCTTAAAAATACGTTGCACCATGACAATCCTTTATTAGCTGGATTCACTCCATCAACCAAACTCTTTATCTGGAATAGCTATAAGCCATAACATAAAGTTTTTTACTTACACATAGAATTGATGGAATATTTATTTGGTGGATATTAAACTTAAATCGGCCTAGTTTTGAATGCATATTTATGACTTTGAATCTCAGTACTTTCAAGAAAAAAGTTTAAAAACAGTTCTTATTCCCGTGCTGCGGTTAATAGAAACTTACATTTGGTTGTTTTATTAATAGCTCCTTCCAAGTCTGGTTAATCAAAGTACATTTGGCAGCAAGGTATTATAAATCATGATTTATTAACAGACAGTTAAGGCTTTGATGTCAATTATAGGATGAAACACCAAGATTTAAATGAATACTAAATTTTTATTAGACATGTTTAAAGAGTTTACATGGTGTCATAACTGTTCATGGAACTTCACATAAAATATGACACTCTGCCCCTAGATGCTTATGAGATTCTGTCTTCTATAGCTAGATCTCACGTTAGATGGTATATGAGGTGGAGGCATGGTCCACCTCATTGGTGGCATGTGGAAAGATTCTGACTGACATCCCAACTTTGTGATGAGTCTCTTGCTCTTTTCACAACAAAAAGCAATATGAAGAAACCACACTGGGTCCTAAATAAGTGTTTACATGATCAGGCGAAGCCTAGCTGACTACATTTTGCTGTTCTGGCTCGTTTTTGGCAGCTTCTACAACATAAAATGCAGTGAGCACCATTAGATGCCTCGCAAACTACCTGAAGGTATACTACCCGATTCCTGTGCACTGCAGTGTGATAATCTGGAGGGTGGCTTTAGACAAGGAATGTCGCATATAGTTCTGCAGAATTGTTACAACCTCTTGCTTGTTCAGTGTGTATTGGGGGCTCATGAGGAGGTATGAGTTGCATTATTGTCAGGATGTTGATGACACCCAGTTCTGTCACATCTGACCCAGGTAATGCTGTCGAACGTTTACCCTGTGTTTTGTAGAGACTGGGACATGAAAAGCCCAGAAAAGAGACAGGAAGCATGCTGGGTCTGGATAGCTAAATCACCTGGGAGAGGTGCTGAACGGTAGAAATAAATGTTAAGTGACCAGAGATGACAACTTACGGCTTCCGCTGTTGCTAGTCTTATTCCACCAGTTTCCACTATCGAGTGAAAGTGGTAGCTAATCAAATGATGGCAGTGGAATTAAAATCCATTATATAAAATCCAAGGCATGATAAATCTTGTGCTCTACTCCTGGTATTCCCCTTTGTTCACTACTGCTGTGAGGGGAGGGGGGAAACATGTGCTGTAACTCAACCACCAGATGTGGGCTTGATGTCAGAATCACTGGGTGATGTTATAGGGCCCGTGTTATGGAAGAGGTCTACATGAATAGATGAGCATAATGGTCTTTTTGGTGTTGAAATCAATGGATGAAAAGTTGGTCCTATTGAAATCAGTGGCAACATTCCTATTGATTCAGTGGGGCCAGGATTTCACACTATGAAATCAAAGGTCAGTCTCTTCAGGCTCTCAAATGTACTTTCCTTAAATTCCATGTGGCATCCCTGGAGTAACGTTTATGTCCTAATTAAATCAGATGTTTAAATTGGCTTTGATCCTCGGCCACTGGAAAAGCAGGTCTCTCTCTTTGAGTTGCTGAGGTCCTAGAAAGCACTATAATGTAGCTTCTGGTTTTTAGAAACAAACTCTTCATTTAATTTAAATAAGGCCATCCTATATACAGGTATCCCCAGGTATGACATGGAACACACCTTCTGTTATGAAAGTAGGGGCTTAAACGACTCTACAGGGCAGTGGAATATTTGAACTCCATGCAAAGACATATTTTGAAATTGTTCATATTCTTATTTAACATTTGCTTTAAGGTTCATACATGTTCTCAGTAGAATTATTTTTTCCCCTTAACATTTAGTATTGGCACATGGCTAGTTAAATGAACATGTCTGGTCACCTTATTTTCATGTCAAGAAATACTGAAAGTAATCTCTCTCAATTTGTTTTTCTCTTCATATGAAGTCATATTTGTAAACAACTATTTTCTATATCTCCATGAAGATGAAAACATATCAAAGGCTCTTATACCATCTTTTAAAAGTACAGTTGAATTAGTTTAAATCCCCAACCCAACACATTTATTCATTTATGCATTTAATTAAATAGAAGTTTAAAATAAATGAGATCATTCATTGCATAACATAAAAAAGAGCCTTCGTCTACCACAGATGTCTGTCACTCAGCTATGTTTTGTGCCCAGTGAATGTACAGCAGCTGTTAGATATTTCTTTACAACTTTGTACAGAGTCAGATTCTGGAGGGGATGCTAATCCTTCCATAATTAAAGCTGAAGCCAGTTTTCTGCTACACACCCAGTCTTTCACACACGCCTCTCCCCCCCCTACCCCCCCCAGCATAAATTGATCAAACCAGAATCTATCACATTCTGCATGCCTCATTTCATTTTGGGTTCAACGTTGTTGAAAGTTTGAGGGAGATCACACAAGGAATTTCGTTTAGGAGAGATGGATCTTTTAAAACTTTTCTTTAATGCTTTGTTTGACTTATGTCTCTGAAGCTGATTAACCTCTAAACTTCATACTTCACTTCTCTTGTAATGCTTAACAAGTGGAAGCACTTTTCACCAGCTTTAAAGGGGTTCCGGCATCATTTATTAAAATACTTAAATGGGTTATTGGGAAATTATCAAAACATGGATGAAATTCTTAACTAATATTTATATACACTTATGGTTGCACTTTGCAGTAAAATAATGCAATGTGTGTATGGCCCCATGAGACGGACTTTGCAGTGGCTGGCATAAAACCACATTTATGTTCACTGTCTCCATCCTACCCATCAAAACTTTTTCAAGCTAGCTCAGCACTGGCAATCTCGCAACCAGATAACATGGGTTTAATTGAGTTTGCACAATGGAAGGAACAATTTTGCTCTTAATTCTCCCCTTGTTTGTGTGAGGATTTTTTTTTAACTTGAGCAAAGCTTGTTCATATTTAAAACAATAATGCAAATACCAACCCTACTCTGTCTCTGCAGAGAGATGATGGGCCTAGCAAAAGAGCGGCACATTTTAAAACCCCGAAGTCTTGATCGTATGCCCAGGAGTTACTGAGTAACCTGTACTGATGGACCTTGGGTCTCTGACTGGTCACTGAAATGCATTGGAACCAACAGAGAGAAAGAGAGAGAGAGAGCTTTAGATATGAATGCAGCAATTCAGACTGTAGTAAGAAACAGAATTGGAAAGCCGATTGTAACGAGTATAAAACAGGAGAAATAGGTTCAAAATAGGGGTATATTTAAGAATCCTGGCAGCAGAATTTTCCATAAGCTGAAGTCTGACAGAGGATGGTGGTGGAGGGTGTTTGCTCTCTGCTAGTCCATGAAACGCGTACTGCAACAAGGTATCCTGTAACAAGGTATCTATCTTGTCTTGGAAAGAGGCAACAGGATTAATTCAAGACTGTTTTCCCGAGATGGTAAAAAGAACGTACAGTTAGAGGAATAATCTATGACCAAACTAAATCAAGGCAAACACCTTGCATTACTCACTGTATCTTCACAATCTTAATAGTAAAGGTAATGGCTTTTCTGGTGGAAACTGATCTCCCACCGCAGATGCAAGAGGCTGTTGCTTTTTGGACTATCTGTCATAAAGTCAGTCATAGCTGAATTAAACCTCGGAGTATTATCTGACATCCATTTTTATAGAATAGGAGCATTAACATGGCTCAGTCAGCATTGCAGAGAGGCCGAATTGAATGAAGCCTGTGTAGCAATAACAAACCAACCCATCCTGACATACATGAGTCGAGACTTTTTGAACAGTGCTCGTTTCAGCATTAGATTTTTAGTGCCGACTGCACACAGGCTGCCAGAACAGGCGATGGATATTGCCTTTTTTAAAATAAGTGTTGGGCTGTCCTTAGACAGGAAGGAAGCCCAGGAACAGCAGAGCCCCCAGAAAAGCACAGAAATAACATCTGGTCACTAGGCTCTAATAGAGGCACTTCTATTCGTGAGAAATCTAAGATCCTGTCTCTGGTCAGTTCACTGATCTTGTGCTTTTACTGCTTATTATTCTTGGCCTTTTCAGTGCTTATGGCCTGTTGCCTTGAAGGTGTATTTTTAAAGTCGGAAACTTCTGCTGCATCCTGCCATTTAAGGAGTCTCTCCATCAATAATGATGCAAGACTCTTGAACTGTGACAAGCCTCTCGTGTTTAGATCCATGGCTTTTAAACAGTGAAGGTTTAAGCCCGTGCCAGAAGTCTCTTTAAAATAACAAGCCTCCATAGAGATTTAAATGAAGCATCTATCAAGGCTGGAGACACACTGGTATTTCCAAAAGTGTTCCAGTCACTTAGGAGCGCAATGATAGTCAATATGTCCTAGGTTTCTGAGTCACCTGGGTACTCTTGAAAATTCTTGCCACCATTTTTAACATACTGTTGACCCTTCCTACACCAGTGTCCATTCTGACAACAGCATCTCCCCTCTGAACAATAGCGGATAGCAGGGGCCTCAAAGCTTAGCTTACCAAAGGAGGAAAAAAATCAGATCTGCAGCTGGAATGTACTCTCAACTTATTTACCCCCATACACCAGTCCTGGAACAGAGGTAGTCAAAACAGCACGCGGAGCAGTCAGTCACCTCTTTCAGGAATCTCAGCCCAATAGCAATACGTGGTTCCCGTAGAGCAACTCTGCCTCAGGATTTGAGAATTCAGCGCCTAAGGCAGAAAGCAAACTTTCCTGCTGCTTGTCCAGCTCCCTCCCCAAGGGCCACTGCTGCTACAGAACCTTGCAGTAAAAAACTCCTTTGTTCACATGCTAAGAAAAATCCTGGAAGACTGTGTAACACAGTAGTGACACTGGCTATAACAATACCTGTGAGGGCTTGTCTACATGGTGCTGCCATGCGGACTATGGGGGTGTGAACAGTAGTGTGCTCTGAAGTGTTGCACTTGAGCTGCCCATATGAACGCTGCTGGTGCAAACCTGGCAGTGGGTACCTTTTTTAGCTTGCACAAGCAGGGTCCACCCAGGGCAGTTGTTAGAGTGCAACACTTCAGAGAGCTCTCGTCTCCGCTGTCGAGCAGTGCAGACAAGCCTGAAGATTGAGATATTGTAGAAGTAACAGCCAGATTTGAAACCCTTAATCCCACTGAGCAGTATCTTAATCCACAGGTAGTCTCATGGAGTTAGGTGGAACAACATGTGATGTAATGTACTATATAACTTGAGTAAGGGGCATCCGTCTGTCTCTAAATTGACAATCTAGTACGAAGATAAAATTTAAAATGAAGGTCAAAATTCTGTTAGGGTGCCCTGGGAGTCAATGAGTGTTCGCTGTGTGTGACTGAAGATGCAATTTGGTCCTAAATTAATTTCATTGGTAAAACTGAAACTCAGACATGGTGTGAATGAGACATCTGCTAATCTGCTGAGTCACGTCTATAGAGAAATGTCATAAGGATTTTTAGAATGCGACACCGCATGTGTGGCAGATGCTCTGGCACTGTGGATCGGTCTGTTTTTAGATGAGGTCTTAAATAGTGAACTTTTGTGTGATCCTTTTTATTTTAAATGTATGTCCTTTTAAAAAGCAAAGAAATTAAACTACAAAAATAATACTGGAATTGACACAAGCTACAATAAGCAAGGAAACTTAAAATTAAGACTGATCTGCTCATTTTAGGTTTGTCAGGTCAGGTTTTTATTTATTTTATTTTATTTTTTCATGTTAAGTTGGTGACGTTACTTTAGCAGAACAGGATGATGTGAAAAAATCACTTATGTATGAAATATTAATTTTAAACTTTTATTGTGACTTTGTCTGGCACCACACCTTAAAGAGCTGTTGATGCTTCTTGTGAAACACAGATATTCTGTTTAGAGAACACTTGACTTTTTTTTCATTTGCTCTCTTTCACTTTTTGTTATGATGAGCACTTTTTTGCGTTTAAGACCTGTGCTGTTTAGGAATTCATCTGCTCCCATTGCAGGTCTGTCACAGTCAAAAATCTTCACTAGTGATGACATAATCATATGCATTTGTATTTATTTGGTTTTTTAAATTTGCTTTTATAGCATCCTGGCATTTCCCTTGGCACTTGAGTGCTCCAGTGGGCGTATGACTGGGATGTGGTGAACACAAGTCAGACATGGCAGGCCAAATGCACACACTCAAGACTGCCACGAAAATCTATGAGAGCTTTATGCAAGGACGGCAAGGCTGGATTCACAGTGAAGTGTGATGTTGCCAGGAAGGATAAGTAACAGGAGCATCTGAACACCAGAGAAATACAATCCTGGAGATGTATTGTGTGTGATGTACCAACAGACTTGTCTTTATATAAAATGTTGGGAAAAAGTCTTCCTTGGCAGTTCAATGCAACATTGGTGGACATGTTCTCCTAGTAGAATAGCAACAGCTGGAAGTCTTAAAGGAACAGACAGACAAATGTGCCTCATGGTAGCTTTTACATGTCTTCATTTTCTTTTAAATTTGTACCTGGATTGAGCAAGGTCTTAGCAACAAGGAAGTAGCATTAGGAGGGACTGTTTGATTTCTGCTGGCTCGTTCTTCTGGAATCAAGTCTCCCTTTATTGTGTACTTAGTATTAACAAGAGCAAGAAGTACAGCCACATTCCTTTTATTTACATATGAAGAGCAGTCTGAGGGCAGCTAGAGTAGCATGGAGTATCTTCACAAAACAGCTCTGGGGATGTAAGTTTTTTGTGCATTATGGTAAAGGAAGAAAACTGAAACCGGGTCCACACTACAGAGCTTGGTTGAAACAGGGCAGCTTGCATCGACCTAACTATGTAAGCATCTACACTAAAGTTTCACTCCCACTATGCCAACTTAACTTCACCTTCATGAGAGGCGTCGAGTTGATGTAGTTAGGTCAACGCAGTGTCAGTGTAGACACTGCACTGCTTATGTTGACTGTTTTATTAGCTTTCAGAAACAGTCCCACCATGCCCCGCACTGGCCATACGGTCGGTACAAGCGCTCCTGGTGAGGACGCACACCGCCGACGCAAGGAGTGTAGCGTGAACACGCAAAAGTTATTTAATTAGATGTAATTTTGAAGGGTAGACCTGCCCGGAGTGTATTTTAACCAGTGAACTTTCTAGCACCTAAAGAGTTTTACCATCTGTGTCTGCCCGGTCTAGCTGTTCCCTTCTTGCCCACCCCAATCTCTCACACAGAAGAAGGAAAGGGAGAGAAGGTAGGTGAGGTAATGTCTTTATTGGACCAATTTCTGTTGGTGGGAAGAACAAGCTTTTGAGATTTCTTCATTCTCCTCATATCCTGGGACCAACATGGTAACAGCACTGAAAACTAAAGAAAGCAAGCCCTTTATTTAAAGATTTTAAGTGTGGTGGGGAGGGAAAAATCACCACTCAGACAGCTGACTTTCAGATCTCCTCAGGCTGACAGCTTATGACCTCGGTCTGCCAGACCAGATCACAGAAACCGCCTGGCTGGTCTACAGTGCCCACCTGAACAGCTAACCCATACACTACGTGTTAGGCCCAGGCTGGTCGGTTACAGGGAGTTCATGGGGCGGTGTCAGTAGCAGCTTCTCCACAAGCAGAAATAGAAACTGCAGTGAGTGCAAAGGGCAACTTAGTCTTAATTGCAAATTCAGTACGTTTCCCCCACCCTGTTTAGGAAACTTGTGGTGCATTACGTGAAACTTGGTTAACCACGCTGTCTAGTTCTACAAGTCATTTAACAGTTCCTTTATTCCTGTGGTTACTCTGCTGGGTGAGCAGTATGTTAAATCCAAGCTCCTTTTATAACTGCATCCTGTCTAAGAGGAGGGGTGTGTGTGTGTGCGTGTGTGTTTGGCTTTTTGGGGGGAGGGAGAGAGAGTCAAGAATTGTCTCTCTATTTTTATCATTGCTTAGACTAGGCTGCCTGGTATGAGAACAAGGGTGTTATTTGCATGCTGATATCATCTATACAAGATGAAATACAAGATCTTGAAGTTATCACGTGGAGACTTTATGTTCCAAATGATACGAGCACTGGTATCAAAACATCAACATTCAAATATTTATTTCAAGGAAAATGAAAACATCCTGCTATTTCACCCACAGGACTGGCTTTTTGGTGATAGTTTCACACACTGTCCTGCAAAATCCAGAGCTGAAGTGTTGGCTCACTTACAAGGAGAAATGTTATTGTGAAGGTTGAAATGAAAGCACTCCAAGCCCTAGTGTCTGTTGTTCTCCTGCTCTTATCTTCAGTGTGCTGAGTGACTTGGGCTTAGCATATCTAGGAGATCACCTACAGCTGCAGGGTGAGGGCCCCGGATGACGGCTCTGGTACAATGGAGCTCTCTCCAAGGAGGGTAACATTTGTCAGTGCTGGAGATGGAACTTTATTGGGAGCTGACCTGGGACAGTGGAATGATCTCCCATGGGGGGGAAAAAAGGCCATCTCAAATCTCACCACGCTCTGCCACAAGCACCAACCTGCCTTCTAACACATACCCACAGAGCTGTGCACACATCGTAAAACAAAACACTACGAAAAACAAAACCCTCCACAGCACTCACTGTTCTCCTCCTGAAGAGAGGATGAGAGAATGAGCCATGTCTCACCAAATGGAGTCATGTTGCTTGCTCAAGGCTCAGATACCACGGTGACCAGGGCTGTATAAGAACCTACGGAGAACAGAATAGCATGAATGCCATCTGGAGAATGAACACAGCCTTTGTCATACGTTCTTGTTAGGCTGTAAGGAAAGAAGGTGGCGGCAGGGTGGTGGTGGTGGATTAATTAATTCCTCTAGCCCAGATCTATCTCTTGCTTATTAGTTACTTCTGCTCTTTCTAGAATCCAGATGGTTTCCAATGTCTGTCCCTTGGTGAGCAGTCCTTCTTGGCTAGTACTGATGAGTAAATTACAAGATGAAGCAAAAGGACTTCCAAGAAAAAGCAGAGGAAATGTGTGATTTTCTTTGGCTACCAATGCAGCCTGAAGATTCTCCGTAAAAGTAATATGTGGCAGGAACACTGTGTAATAGGTCATGGTGCCTCTCGTCTCAGGAGAATATCTCAATCCAAACAGGAAACCTGTTTGGCAGCAAAGGGGATCTTAATTCTTCGCCATTGCATGATGAGGCAGACGGCTTCCTGTAGTTTCCGTGCCATTTACTCTTGCCTTTGCAGCAATAAAACCAGTTCTTTTGCTGCATGTTAAAACAAAAGCCTGTTCAGCCATTGGTATATGCATAGTTCCTATTCAAAGAGCTGGGATGTGGGCAAATTATCAGCAGCAAAATAGCTGTGTGTGTGTGTGTCTGTCTGTCTCTCCATGAATGGAGAAGTTTGGCAGTCTTCTCACCAATAACTCTGAAGAAAACAGTATCTTTGTCCAATAAAATGCACCAGCAACTGTCTGTCTTCTGCATAATCTTCAGTTGAAATCAGTGGTTCAGACATGTCAGTCGTCTAAATCAGACATTGATATCAAGTGTGTACATCTCCCTATTAAAAAGAGACCAGATTTTCTTCTGGTATGAGTGGGTCATTTTTCATTGTCAGTAGCACGGCACCAGTTTGTGCCAGCACAGATCTTGGCCCAGCTTTGGAGGAATAATTACTAAGGATCTCATTGTACCATCTTTACAGCAAAGCAATCCCATTGAAGTCTGGGGGACCGCTTGATGGAAAAGGTGCAACTTAACAAGAGTAAGGTGGGGTAGGAGTGGATTCTGGCTCTTAGTCGATACTGGTGGCACAGAATAATTTTGCAAACTACCATGATGGGGTTGGAAACAGTCCTGCTCTCTATGAATAAGGCAACCATATCCTAACATGCTGATGAACCCGTTCAAACCCAGGAGAGCTGCCTTTATGGAGGAAAAGGGACTATTCTGCCCTTCTCCAAAGGAAATGG
Source organism: Mauremys reevesii (assembly GCF_016161935.1). Taxonomy (NCBI): domain Eukaryota; kingdom Metazoa; phylum Chordata; order Testudines; family Geoemydidae; genus Mauremys; species Mauremys reevesii. The sequence continues at coordinate 122,410,939 of NC_052629.1, read as the reverse complement.
GTCTTTGTCAATCTGAGGGAAAAGTAGCCATGGCCACTGGAAAGCTTTCTCAAGGCTCAGTCTGTTCTAGGTCACCTGTTAGCCACTGAAGCAGCCATACCCTGGTGCAGCTTGTTGACTGATTGTAGAGGCCTTTCACACACCGGCCTTGGGGGCAAGGTAGTCCACTGGCTAAGGTACTGGAGTGGAAGCAAGGAGACCTGGGTGCTGTCCTCAACAATGCCACTGATATCTCTGTGATCTTTGCCAAGCCACTTTGCCACCTTGTGTCTCAATTTCATCACCTGTAAAATGCACTCACCTGAGTACACAGCCTTGGGATCAGGGGATGAGAGAATGCTTGATGTACAAATGGCAATTAAAAAAATTATTAATGTTTAAAGATTTGGTGACTTTTTAATTAGTCAGGAATCTGTTGGCATAGTGGGGAGCGTTGTGGTCAGTACTTGTTGGAATTTTTTTGGTGACGTTCCTTAGTAATATGTTGTAACGCTACTTCAGAGACCAAATTAGCATCCACTTAGCACTGTATTCCATGATGAATGAGCACATTAGAGAAACAATTGTGAGGTACAATATTAATAATGCAGCAATATATCCAACTTTCTGGCAAATGGCACTGCAAATGAGATGGTTTAACTTCTTCCTCTCTAATAAAGGCTTGAAGCTGTCAGCTTATTGGCATGGCAGTGTGTACATGGCACAGAATGAAGTCCAGGGACACAGAGTATGGGAACTGGAGATGCTCATTTGGCAGCTCCGTTTTGGGTTGGTATTCGATAGAGTACACACCAGTGGTGGCCTTCTGCAACCAACAACAAATTTGGACTCCTTACAGGCTGACTGCTCTGTTTTGAATTGATGCCAAGTTGCAATAACAGGTCTCTGGCTGAGAGCAGGAGGAGGCACGTGGGCACCATTTTCAGTTCCCAGGAGGCTTTTGAAATTGTTAGGTAAACCCATAGGAGAAGTGAGCAGCTGAGAAGCACCAATCTCCTGCCAGCTGGAGATGTGGCTTTGGTTGCTCAGGTTGTTACACCAGATGCACAGGTTTATGTCCTCCTACTTGGAGCCTTTACCTACGCTGCTGCACAATCAGGCATAAGCACAATAGACACACCTGTTGTCCAGGCTCCCTCCACTACAGAATAGGTTTCTGGGTTGCTGTACTAGGTATGCTTAAAAGTACACTGGATCTTGGTGAGATGCACCAGGCAGTTTGGAAACTAGAAGGTGTCTAGAAAACCTGAAGCAGAGGTGGCTAGTTTGAGGGTGCTCCATAACATTATTTAAATCTAACTAAACCGATATTTGCCTTGAGTAGTTGTGCAGTACAGATCTAGCGAAAGTTGTTTGATTGGCCCATGGCTGTACCTCTTGCTAGAGTGGGGAACAAAGTGTATGGCAGGTAACATGGTTCTCTGTTGCTCAGTAGATGCAATTTACAAAGATGTCAGAAAGGAGTTACGTTACTGACTGGTCCAGTTATTTTTAGATACTCTGGTATTACTTGTGTGTTTAGAAATGGCTTTTCAGAACTATCTAGTTTAAATTGAAAACTAAGCCCAAACCAAACAACACGGTGTTTGGTTCCGCAACAAACCTTTCTTCACAGTGCTGTTCACTCCTGGCACTGTGAATGATGACCTCCTAAGGTCCCTTCCAAAAAATTTTTTGGGGGAGGGATAGCTCAGTGGTTTGAGCATTGGCCTGCTAAACCCAGGGTTGTGAGTTCAATCCTTGAGGGGGCCACCTAGGGATCTGGGGCAAAAATTTGGTCCTGCTAGTGAAGGCAGGGGGCTGGACTCAATGACCTTTCAAGGTCCCTTCCAGTTCTGGGAGATTGGTATATCTCCAATTATTTACTTTACTTTTACTTTTTACTTTGACAGTGGCTGGATAAACATGGAAATTTAAAGGTATCAGGGTTTTCAATAATCAGTCGAGTATTCAGTATGCCATTCCCAGCTAGTCACATAGACTCCCACACTGTGAAAACAGGTCTATCAGACTGTACACAGCTTGATTGTAATCTAGGAAGTGTTTTGTTGGTGGAAGTGCTCATTGTGACCATGTTCTATTCAAATGTGTTGTCTTCACCATTAAACAGCTTTCACAGCTCTGGACCCTCCTATTTATCTGCTCTTGCACCTTATCGCCCCAGTGCCAGCATTCCCAGTTTTGATTTGTCCACCTCTCCTACAAGAGTGTTTATGCTTCCATCCATACCTCCTCCTCATGCAGTCCTCCCTTCCATCACAATGCCTGTCAAGTGATGATAGGCGAAGAAGTGCTCTGGGGGGATTGCTGATACCCGTTTGCTTTGCTTATCTTATTCTTGCGTTCAGGAGAGGGAACCCTAGCTGGGTGCATAGCTCCTCTATAACCACATACCCTTGTCCTCCTTCCCCAGTGCCCTCCGTTTGGCACACCCACTGTTTCATCTTTTCTTGAAAGTCGATCGTAAGCTCTTATGGGCAGGGACTGAGTTTCCCTATGTTTATACGACCCTTAGTCCAATGGGGCCCCAATCTGGATTGGGGCCTTCAAGTGCTACGATATAATACGATGATAATAAAGGGTAATCACTGTATTGATGAATTGCCACTTATAGCTAGTAAGAAACAGGCTCCCATCTGGTTTAATTATATATTTGAAAAAAATGGTTGTTTTTTTATACAACCACTTTTCAGGATGTCCTGGAATTCTTAGCATCCTTGCAACTAAGTGTGATTAGTGTCCGCTGGTGAATGATTTTTGTTTTTGATGTAAACTCTCTTAAAACGGGGCTGTTCTATGACCAGAATTTCCCTTTGGGGCAGGGACTGTCTTTTGTTCTGTGTCTGCGCCGTGCCTAGCACAATAGGGGCGAGCTCTGAGGCGCTACAGTAACACAAGTGATGCACGATAATATTAAGGGGATGCTGTCCCTGTCCTCTCACTACAGGCCCAGTGGTTCTGACACACACACTCCCACCTAGCATCTCAGATCACTCAAGTCTCTCAGTTGGTAAAAGAAGTCACTGCCCTTATCTACTCCCCTGTCCATCCTCTGGCTCCCCATTACCCAGGCTGTTGATGCAGAAGATTGGGGAAAGCTGGAGGTGGCAGGCAGTGGTGACTGGATGAGCAGCAAGGAAGGAATTACCAGCCATTGTTTGTGCTCCCCAGTGTGGGCTTCCTGCGGTCAGATCAGGGATTGGACACCCCCAGTCTCTGCAGACTGTCTGCTCTCTTTTTCAGGCACCCTATGCTCCTGCTGCTTCTCTGTAGGCCAATCACATATGTGGGTTTGAGCAGCCCTTGGATCCAACATGTCTTCCTGCTTGTGGCAGCAGCATCTTCTTCCAGGCCCTCGATGTTAAGATTTATGGCCTGGACTCAATGAAATTCCCATGGGCTCCTATAGCACACAGGGTTGCCAATTTTGATTGGACGTATTCCTGGAGGTTTCATCAAATGACGTGATCTTTAATTAAAGATTAATCTTTAATTCTTGGAGACTCCAGGACAAATGTGGAGGATTGGCAACCCTAATAGCACAGCTGGACACAGTGGAGTCTATGCTGAGGGAGCTAGCTGCAAGATTTAGTAACCTACTATGGATAGACATCGTTATCTCATTTTTGCCAACACGTACAATTTTATTGCAAGTCTCATGAAACCTGGAGTTTTTCTTAAAGCCCCAGCTCCTGGAGTCATATGATTGTGAAAGTCTTGGCTTACTTTATTATTTAAATGAAAATTTCCAACCATCATGGTTGTGGGGAAAAGCTTGAAAATGTGACTCTCAGAGACTCCAAAGCCAGAATGGAAATAAACAAGAATCCAATGTTTATCATCGCCAAAAAAAGCCCCCAAACCAAACAATCCTCCTAATTGTTTAAGCCAAGCTTATGACTTCTGTTAGCCTGATTTGTGAGTTTTGAATGGTTGGGGTTGGCCGATACTGTTATCTACAGATACAACAGATGGGTGCTGTATGCTGTGCATCCTCAGTGGTAGGGTTTGGAGTGGAGTTACAGATTTCTATCATCTGTAATTGCTTTACTTTGTTCCATTTAAAATATCCTACTGGGTAAAGTATTATTGAAGGAGATATTCTGCCTCTCTTATAAAAACATTCCATTGCAAATACCACCAACTCATGCCTCTCATTTTCAAAAGTAGTTTTTTTTGTGGTTTTTTTTTGTTTTTTTAATCATAAGCTAGATGGTGAGGATTGTGGAATCTCATCCTGCTTCTAGCTCAGATATGAATATTTAGTTATGTAGAAAGGGTTTATGAAAGCAGATTCCCTTTTCAAAGATGATTGTCACAGTAGCTTAAATTGTCTGCCAAGCATCATAATAGAGTTTTACTACTGTAGAGAAACAAAGGCATAAGATAAGCTTAACTCATTGAAATAAAAAGAGAACAAAGGGAGAAAACATCAGAACAGCAAAGAGCCTTGCTGATGACAAGGGAACACGGAGTGATTTCCATACAAGTAACAACTTGAAAAGAGCTCCCAAAATAAGGTTGCAGAGAATGGTTTTAAGGTCCTTCTCCCCCTCCCATCCTCTTCACACTTCTTGTTTCAACAATAGCTTTTACTTGTAGTAATAGCAAGAGCTGTGTGCTGTATTGGTGATTTCCTGAGAGCCTGGCCTTGCCCCAAAGGAAGGGACCCTGAAGAGAGCATATCAAGCACAGCAGCTCAAAGGTTTGATGGGAATTTAAACAAAAATCCTCGGGTGAGATAGAAAATAATGCTGGGACTTGAATGTGGCCAAAACCAATTTTCTGGCAGGTTGCAAGTTCTCTGCATTTCTAATTTGAGTCTCTATCTCTACCTCCTTTTCTTCTAGTGGGAGCAACTGTTTTTCCAGCCAGTTCTCCGCTTTTGCTATTTAGCCTGTACAAAAGGACAGGGAAGCACACAACTGGAGCAGGTGCTAAACAAGGCTGCATACAAAGAAATATGTCAGGGGAATGGTGTCCATTCCATGTTAAAGGAGCAGTTTTGTCACTGGATATGAGCACTGACAGAAAGTCAAAGGAGAACATCAGGTCTCCTTCAAATGCAACGTTCAGCCCTTACTTAGGACTTACAATCTTGAAGGTTTTTACAAATCTTAATTACACCTCTATGACATATATAAATGCCATCTTCATTTTCTTAGCTTCTCTGCCTCAGTTTCCTAACTATGTAAATTGCCCACGTCTACAGAATGACCCAAGACTAACACTCCAGAGTTTGACCCTCAGGCCACACCTTTTATCAGTTTCCAAAAGTAAGGTTCCAGTTCGGCAAACGCTTAACACATGCATTCTTGGCTTCTCAGGATGCACACTTATACGCTTAAATGTAAGCATGTGCGTGTGTGTGTGTGTGTGGGGGGAGAAATAAGGACCTAATACACAAATCATAAATATGCAAATTTGTTACACTAAACAAGCAATAAGATTTGCTGGTACGATACTGCAGAATACCAAGGAGTTGAGAAATAAGCATGCTGCTTAAACTTTAAAAGGGGACTGGAAATGCTAATTTTCTTCATTACATGCTTTTTTAGCTTTTATCTAAAATATAAAGGAGAGAATAATGAGCAAAATTGCTAAAATATATGAACAAACAGCTCCTACTAATCCCACAGCCTTTTCATGCATGTAATGCCCATTGAAGTCAGGCTGGAGGGTAGCGAAGGGGGCAGTTAGATTGCAAGGAGGAGGATTATATGGCTGAGCCTCCAGTTTGGAAATTGTTTGTTTTTAATGAGTCACCTGTCTTCTCCATTTGTCTCTCTCCCCTCCTCCCCCCACCTAAATTTAGCATAATTTTGTAACAAACTTGGATCTTGGTTGGATTCAACCTAGCTTGATGGTATGGATTTGCCCATCGTTATTGACCCTCTTATGACTCCTTGTGCCATAATCAGCATATTTCCTGTCTAGGTGTCTCAAGACCAAATGTTGTTCCTTGGGTATATCAAGTATCAAACGCATCATTTGTATTCCCTTGCCTGTGTGAGCACTAAATTACGTGCGGTTATATTCTAGAAGGAGGATATTTAAAGCCATCTACACTTTAATGGAAACACGATTTCAATTATTCTTGTAATGATAGAGATGAAAGTTTTCTAGTTTAGCCAGAAAAAGTCATGTCCTCTAATGAACCTCAGCAATTAGAAATGCACTGGTCTATAACTGAGCGTCTAATGAATAATCTATAGCTAAACGAATTGTACATCTTAGTAGCTGCTGTCTTCTCTCCTACACCCTTTATGTTCACATGGAGCTACATATTTCCCACGGTGTTCCAGAGCACTCACCCATCATGCCATATGGGGTTTTTTTCCCCTCTAATGATTTGATAAGATTGCACGCAAAGGCCTCTGAATCTTTGGGCCTTTAGGGCTTGCGATCTTGTTGGAACATGTAGCATTCCAGTGTGAAATTTTTCACATTTATACCCAGCCAATAACTCGTTACACAAATGGCAGCATTACTAGAGCTGTCAAACGATAAAAAAAATCTCAATCATGAGATGGAAAAAAAGTCGTGATTAATCGCAATGTTCAACAATAATATATCAATTTAAATTTATTATAAATCTTTTTGCACTTTTCCACATTTTCAAATATATTAATTTCAATTACAATACAGAATACAATGTGTACAGTGCTCACTTTATATTTTTATTACAAATATTTACACTGTAAAAAGATAAAAGAAAAGTGTTTTTCAGTTCACCTCATACAAGTATTGTAGTGCAATCTCTTTGTCATGAAAGTGCAACTTACAAATGTAGAATTATTTTTTTAAACATAACTGCATTCAGAAACAAAACAATGTAAAACGTTGGAACCTACAAGTCAAAGCATGAAGGGACATCCGAATGTTTAGCATATCTGGCACATAAATATCTTGCATTGCTGCCTACAACAGTGCCGTGAGAATGCCTGTTCTTGCTGTCAGGTGACATTGTAAGTAAGAAGCAGGCAGCATTACCTCCTGTAAATGTAAGTGAACTTGTTTGTATTAGTGATTGGCTGAACAAGAAGTAGGACTGAGTGGACTTGTATGAGGTGAATTGAAAAATACTATTCTCTTTATCTTTTTACAGTGAAAATATTTGTAATAAAATATAAAATGAGCACTGTACACTTTGTATTCTGTATTGTAACTGAAATCAATGTATCTGAAAATGTAGAAAAACATCCAAAAATATTTATAATACATTTAAATTGGTATTCTATTATTATTTAAGTGTGATTAATCACAACTGTTTTTTAAATTAATTTGTTTTGCGTTAATGGCATGCGTTAACTGCATTTAATTGAGAACCCTAATAATAAAAACCTAATTGTTATTGGGATTAAAAACAGAGCAATTCTATGCATGTGTGTGACTTTCAAAAAGGCAATATATATCCGTTTTCCAGGCTGCTTGGGTCATTTTCTGGAACTAGTTGTTATGGCTGGATGCATGTTTCATGGATGCATGTAATCAGTTTCTTGGCAAATGCACTTACAAGCAAATTATTTATAGTCATTTTCTCCCTGCATTAAAGGTTATGATATAGCATACGACATTTTAAAAACAATAAAGATCCAAGTAACTAAAATCAAGGGATTTATGCTATAATAGGAAAGGGGGGCCAGGTAGGAGGTGGAGTCGAGTGCAAATTGTACTAAGTTTTTTCTGTGTGTGGCCATGATTGAACAACAGTGTGCTGATGTTGCTAAGCAGTGCATCTTTACCCCATTTATATAAGCACTGAAGCATTTAAACAGAGTATTTGCAGTTCATTTCCAGGCAGCTACACTCTTATAAAAATAGATGAACGGGATAAGGGCACCTTTCTGAACAAATTTTTATCTGAATTATCCCTCCTCACTACTGTACTAGAGCCAGATTTCATGACATTTAAAAGTGGCTATGCACAATTTCATTCTCCTAATTCTTCGCTCCATTTGGTGGGAGTGGTGGCACGGCCGAATCATAGGAGACACGGATTCAAGAGCTTCTTAGCCAGGTGGCACTGAGCAGTGTCACCTTCATGATACACGTGTGCAGCTAGAGCGTACGTGTGCACACCCCGATGGGATGAATAGATGCTCACTGCTTGTTGAATCAGCCCGGAGGTAGTCCTGGAGTAACGCCGGCCTTGGCTCAGCGTGTAGAGTGTCAAGGTCCAAGTCCTCTGCACCGTGAAATTGGGGCATCAGGAGAGAAGGTTTGAGAGGAAAGATGGCTGTGGCTTAGAGCGTGTCCGCACATACAGCATGGCAGTGACGCAGCCGCACCGCATTTGGGGAAGACGCGCTCTGCTGCTGGGAGCAAGCTCTTCTGTCTGTGTAATTAAAACCACCTCCACGAGTAGCAGTAGCTATGTCAGAGGGAGAAGCTCTCCCTGTGACCTAGTGCTGTCCACACTGGCACTTACGTCGGTGTGGCAATGTTGCTCGGGAGGGTGAGTGATATATGAATTATGCTGCCAAACACTAGTGTAGTCAGAGCCTAAGGCACTGACACACAACTGGAAAGAGCTGGATCTGTCTATCTGAGCAAGTCACCTGATCTGTTTGTGTCCCATTATTTGTAAAGTGAGGATAACAATACCTCCTTGGTCTTGTCTAGTTAGATTGTAAACTCTTGGGGTGGGGGGACAGAACAGACTGTTCATTACTATCTGTACGTACATTGACCAGTACAATAGGGCCATGTTCTGGGTTAGCATTACAAAATAAAAAGCTTATTCCTCCAAGTGGAGGGTTGTGGGATATCTCTTAGGCTTCTGCTAGGGTTTATTGCTGCCGAAAGAGAACCCTACAAAGGAGGTGAAGGATAGAAGCTTATTGCAGCCTTCGCTCATCCTCTGGGAAATGCATTAAAATCTTATAACCATGGGTATGTTGTGTTTTGTTTTTAAGAGAGTTGATACTTAAGGGAAGTGGAGGGATGTAAAGTTTGGCACCTAAAACTGACTCGATAACTTCCAACCTCCTGACTTGATTACCTAAGTGAGGCTCTTAGGAGACTATTCTGTTAGTTTTCTGATAGCACAAGTAAGTGCAGGGATGGGGAAAAGATGTCAACAGGAGCTAATTTGGCTATAGTGATGAGAATGAGGATTCTACAGCTTATGCTGGTTTCCATAGGTCTGCTGGAAAACTCTGGCTCAGAGCATAGAATTACAGAACTGCACAGAAGAAAAGGTTTGTTCCTGGAGCCAAACCCTACTGGTGATACAGGCAGTGCCTCATTTCCTGTGAATGGCCAAGGAGTCAGCATGATCTAGTGGATAGAGCCCTGGACTGCGGCTCGAATTCTGGGTTCTATTTCTGGCTCTTCAGCTTGGTGACTCTGGGCAAATCACTGCCTGGTTTCAGATAATGATACTGACCTTCTTTGTGAAACACTTTGAAATTAATGGGTGGAAAGTGCTCGGTGGTGGTGGTGTTACTGTGAGGTGTCTTCCAAGCATTTAAGCAGCGAATGGTCACCAAGGGTAAAACTTTCACGAGCACTTAGGTCCATTTTCAAAAGTGACTTTCCATGGAGTCATGGTAGGTAACATTTTCAAAAGTCACCTATGTCTCGAAACACAGCAATGTGATACAGCTCTACCCCGATATAACGCGACCTGATATAACGTGGGTTCGCATATAACACGGTAAAGCTCTGACACGCCGCTCTGAGCAGCGTGTTAAGGGTGCCGGACCAGGCCAGGGCCGAGGGGTTTGATAAGGGGCAGAGGGTCTCGGGGGTGGTCAGGGGCTCCCCCCCCGGGTCTGGGGGGCAGGAGCTGTGGGAGGGCACTTTTGGGGACCCCACAATCCCAGAGTGGCCTGGGGGATTAGCAGGGGGCCGGGAGCAGTCTGCTCTGCTGCCCCAGCCCCAGCCCCAGCCATGTTACTCAGGGGAGAGGGCTTGGGGGAAGGGATCCCCCGCACTCACCAGCAGCGGCGGACGTGAAGCAGCTAGGCCCCAGCCCGCTCCACTCCGCCAGCTCCCAGCTGCAGCACTCTGCTTCCCGCCGCAGATGAGTGCAGAGGGCGTCCTTTCCCCAACCTCCCCGCACTCACCCACGGCGGGAGGCGGAACGCCGTGGCTGGGAGCCTTCAGTGTGGAGCGGGCTGGGGTCGCCTTGCTCCGCTTCCTGCTGCTGGTGCGTGTCTGTCAGGGGGTGGGAGGGTGGATAGGGGTCGGAGCAGTCGGGACAGGGGGGTTGGGTAGGGGATGAGGTCCTGGGGGTGATTAGGGATGGGGAGTCTCTGGAGGGGACAATCAGGGAACAAGGAACTGGGGAGGGCAAAGCAAGTTCGCTATAATGTGGTCTCACCTATAAAGCAGTGAGTTTTTTTTATCTCCCGAGGACTGTTATATCGGGGTGGAGGTGTATTTTAAAGGGTGAATTCAGGAGGCCTGTTTTTGTCCATTGTGGCTGCAGCTAGAGTGCGCGCAAACCAGGAAGTGCACACTCACGGTTCACTCACTAACAAGTTTGTTGGTCACGCCAGCCAGGGTTCTGTCACTGCAGAGGAGCCATGTGCATATTCGTAGGTGCACCTGTCGTGCCACAACTGAAAATCTGGCCCAGTGCTTGTTCGATGCAGAAGATGCTGCCGCTGCCACCATTGTCGTTTAAGATGCTGATCTGGTCTGACAGCGATAACGGCCGCTAAAGCTAAGAAGCCCCCACGCAGGGAGAGGGTATCCTCTAAACAACAAAAGTTCTGGCCTCACATTATCGCTCTGACCATCCTGACGAGTAAAGGGACTAATTTATTGCCAAATCAGTCAAGCGCATTGGAAAAGATCGATCAGATTGCTGCCCCTCCTCCATTAGGCTGCATTTGTTTAGATAGAAGGAAGCTGATTGTGCCTAGACAGAAAGGGAGCGACAATTGAGTGGAAAGCTGTAACATGCCAAGATGGGTGGATAGCTTTATAATTCCTGCTAGTACAATCATGTCAAACAGCAAGTGAGCAAATAGGGGATATACCAATAAATCTTGGGCTCTGCTGCTTGGCTTATGAGTGGGTGGGTAGGTTTTGACCTTCCCTTCCACAGTGTTTAATTACATTTCCCACATGACATTTTCTCTCTCTCCCTCCTTGACACATTCCATCATTTGCATCAGTGGTGATTGGCACCAAGCCCCTTTGGCATCTCCTGGGTTTGCTTGAAACTTGTTTGTTTTTTCTACATTTTTTTTCCTCCTGCTGCCCTCATTTTTCTCTTTACCTCTCCATATGCACTCGGTGAGCTTGTCATTTTAATAAACAAGCTTATTCTCCAAGTAGCTTTTCCCAAGTTGTCACAGCTCTATTATGTGCCTCTGTTTCATGACTATTACCTGCAATTGGCGGGTGTGTTTGACATATTTTCCCCAGCAGAGAGAATTAATATTTCCAATTATTTCAAATACCTGGCTTCTGTATGTAAAGTTTCAGTTGGTGATGCTTTTATAAATAGGCAAAAGTCAGCTTGTACAGTCAGATGCCCACTCTGTCAATACGCACACCTACAGCTATCTGTATATAACGTACAGTAAAAGTGATACCAGCCCCCGATCTCTGCTCCTGTGGACAGAAGCCTTGTACCACTCTGAGGGGTTGTCCATATGGGGAAATTAAGTATAAAACTATACTGGTATAATTATACCGTTACAGTTATACCAGCATAACTATTGCAGTATCGGCTCACCTCTTATACTGGTATAACTTCTCATGTGGACAGTCCCTTAGCCTCTGATCTTGCAGCCTGTTCTGTACAGGCAGAGCCTGCTGTTAATTTCATTGGGATCTGGGTCTGCCTGCATGGATCAGCTAGCGTGATGCGGATCCTTAGGATGCTTTACAGTGGGGTACAGATGAGGCTAATTGGTAAATTTGTACACAGCCAGAGTGCTGCTGAAGGTTTACTGAAAAATAGTCTCCAACTTTAATTTTTTTTAAAGAAAAATAATTTCTCCACAATGGTGTCAGACAAAATGCTGTCTTAGTCAACAGCTTTCCTCAGTCACCGCTGTCACAACTGCTGACCAAGTACTGTACTGGATTACTGCCTTCTCTCTCGCTTTTTGAAACTCTCTCTGTGATTAATTCTGCCTTGTTAAATATTATGGTTGATTTAAAATGCCGTGGTCTTTTCACCCCATGACTATTTTAAAGCATTGCTGTGGATTAGACTAAGAGAAAACAAGGATTTCTAATAAATGATCGGATTTCATCCTGGTAAAGGGCTAATGGTGGGGCACCCCAACATTGCATATTAGGACTAACTTAGTATTTATCGATGACCTGAAAAAGGGGATGAACAGTGATGCTGCCGAATTGGCAGATGACACAGAATTATGTAGGTTAATCAAGACTAGAGCAGTGTGAGGAACTTCAGAGGGACCTGACCAAGCTATGTTAATGGGCAGCCCAGTGGCAGATAAAACTGTGTTAAGTGCAAGGTAATGCACTTAGCGTGGGAGGAATAATTAGACCTATTCATACACCTTACAAGTTTCCAAATTAACTGTAATAGCTTCTGGGAGTGGAAAAGACGTGGGCATCACGTGCTGCTGTAATGAATGTGGGAGCGTTCTGTGGCTATTGATCTGTACCTCTGCAGTGTGATTTATGCATTGGTGTGTTGGACTGCCAGAGGAAATTTCAACGCAACCTCCCAGAGGTGGATGTAAAACCAGTGATTGCAAACCATTGTGGCTGCCTGGCCGGTTACAAGGCCATTTTCCTAGATGGTCTGGCTGGCTGATTGGGAGAGCCTTGTTTGACCCTTCACACCTAGGACCGGTAATATAGATGCTATTGAGCAGTATTGGTCAGTGGAGGCCAGACACACACAGGGAGGGGTGAAGTTTTTTGAGAGAACCCTGTTCCCCCGAGAAAGGGAGAAACCGGCTGGTGGAGAGAAAAAAAACAGGAGTACTTGTGGCACCTTAAAGACTAACAAATTTATTTGAGCATGAGCTTTCATGAGCTACAGCTCACTTCTTTGGATGCATAGAATGGAACCAACTAACAAATGGAAATTTGTTAGTCTTTAAGGTGCCACAAGTACTCTTGGTTTTTTTTGCGGATACAGACTAACACGGCTGCTACTCTGAAACCTGGTGGAGAGAGACTCTCTTTGAGCCAAACTGAGACGTGACTAGGTCCCAGCAGTTGAATTCCCTGGCTTCCTAAAAGAATGGACGTCCGTTATACCCCTCCCTGTAACTTAAGTGGAAAGCCTTAAATTAGGCAGCTGGTGTGCTGAGACCACTGCCCTTTCGTGCTGACCAGCATTGTCTCATGGTTTCTTGTACTCCTCTGTTGGTCGGTCTGTCATTGGTGGTCACATACTTCGATCGTCCCTGCCCAAAGCAGCTAAGAATCTTTTCGTTCTGTGTCTGTTCCGCAGCTAGCACAGTGGGGTCCTGGTCCGTGCCTGGGGCTCCTAGATGCTGCAGTAATACAAGGAATCAGATACTATTATCATGACTAAATCAGCTTGTAGTGAAACATAAGGTTAAATGAGACTAACTGTACATGCATGTGGTTTGTTTTAAAATCCTCTTTCTCTAAGCCCATTGATAAATAAATGCGCTTGGTTGTAGGCTCCCGAGGGGTGGGAATGCTGGTGCCTAAAACCTACTCAGACCTGCAGGGTGTGGTAAGGGATTGGTGCATGGGGGGGCAGCGTACCTGGGTTTCAGTCTGTCTTGTAAAATTCCCCGGAGATAGATAAGGCTAAGAGACCACAGACCTGAGCTGGGTGCTGTCCTCAAAGAGACCAGAAACAGGGCAGAGGTGCTGCTGTCCTGTAGCTAGGACAGCTGCATAAGCCAAAATGCCAACATGCTACTGGGATACATGAAGAGTGGGATGGAAAATAGTGTGCTACACCACTTTTCATGAAGAATAGTATAGCCAATGATAGTAGAAAAGTGAGTCAGAGCCCTGCAGCGACTTCCATAGATGTGTGGGTGCAAGAGCTTTGAAAGAACTTAATTTTGTCCTGCTATTGGCCTCCTGGGCAAGTAACAGTGAATAGGAAGGAAAGTGACCCAAATATAATGAAGGCAGGTGAGACGGAGCCGTAGTCTGTGCAGAAGAGAGCTCGACTCACTGGAAAAGGCCACCAAGACATCAGTCGTTACGCCTGCAGACACACATCTCTTGATCATGGGGATGAAGCGAATGTAACTCAGGCTTTGTCAGAGCCGTGTGCGCATGGGACCCCAGCAATGAGCGAGTGTTGCAGGAATGCAGAATCAGTCAACGCTACACTTGGCTGATGCAGCAACTCCTGGTGTCAGATGCCATCGCCGGACATCGGCAATACCAGTAGAAATGAACTGGAACGCCGTTGAGAAGCAAATTGGAAAGTAACTGATTATCGTTGGATTATATCTACTAAGGGACAAACCTATCCTAATTGCTCAGTTAGTGAGGGACAATCGCCATTCATTCCTATATTTGCTTTCTACAGCCAACTCGCTGTATAATTGTTCATGAGTGATGTAGCCGAGTATTCAGATTCTAATATCTAAGGTGTATCTTTAGATTTACTAATCTAAATGTGGGTTATTGCTGATTATGTGCTATATGTATTGTATGACTTTTAAACAAACCTTTTGGTTAAGCCAAGCACCACACCCAGATGTCCAGACACTCTCTTTTCTTAACTTATGGATTATATCATTTTATATATAACTGATGAAGTTCTGCCAGGGCCGAGGAGCTTCATTATATTTCTACTGACCTTTCAGGTAGGCATATGTCCTGCAGGAAGGCATGTGTTCTCACCGAGCGTTTCAACTGTCTGTGTCCCTTTTCTATGAAGGGAACTTCATCTGTAGTGTGCTTGGAGCAGAGAGAGGAGGCAGGCAGAGGACAGAGAGGGCAGCTTGCATAAGGTACTGTGCTTACAGCTGCTAAATGCAAGGAGGGTCGCCTCCAGTGCTGTGGGAATACGTTCATGTTGTCTCTGCATTTGAGACCCTTGTTGTTACAATAGATACCAGGCTCAACTATGGGCACAGGCGTGATTACGTGCGGGGACAGCTGATTCAGTCGGAATGAACAAGTGCAGAGGTGCTGGCTTTCTTAATTTAAACGGAATTGTTTCACTTACACCACATGACTTTCAGGCATCTAATCAGAGCCTGCATGGGTGAGGGCTTGAGGGAGCACTAGGACACATCTAGGTACATGGCTCACAAAGCCTTTTTTCAGGCTAATAGACTACAGAGTGCCACAATCTAAAGGTTATTCCTTGGATAGACCAGCTGCGTTGTGCTGTTGAGGTTTTCCAGCCAGCTGCTGCACCCAGACTTAAAGGACAGCAAGTGTCTTGCCAGTAAATTAGGTGTGTTTACTTTCACAGCCCTTTCTCACACACACTCTTCTCTGGTACTTGAAGTGTTAGGTATGGATCTGCCAGATGACAAGCTGCAGTCAGCAGGCAGCCTGTAGCACTGCAAGCAGGTGTGAGAGAAACAAAGCTGCCACTGGCTGTAATGTGTTGGGTGACATAGGGTCTAAGGATTTATCTAATGGAATATTCGGAGTAGCAGCCGTGTTAGTCTGTATCCGCAAAAAGAACAGGAGTACTTGTGGCACCTTAAAGACTAACACATTTATTTAAGCATGAGCTTTCGTGAGCTACAGCTCACTTCTTCGGACGCATAGAATGGAACACACAGACAGGGGATATTTATACATACAGAGAACATGAAAAGGTGGAAGTATGCATAACAACAGGCAGAGTCTAATCAATTGAGATGAGCTATCATTAGCAGGAGGAAAAAAACTTTTTGAAGTGATAATTAAGATGGCCCATAGAAGGTGTGAGGAGAACTTAACATAGGGAAATAGATTCAATTGGTGTAATGACCCAACCATTCCCAGTCTTTGTTTAACCCACCGTTAATAGTATCTAGTTTGCATATTAATTCAAGTTCAGCAGTTTCTCTTTGGAGTCTGTTTTTGAAGTTTTTTTGTTGCAAAATAGCCACCTTCAAGTCTGTCACTGAGTGGTTAGAGAGGTTGAAGTGTTCTCCCACTGGTTTTTGAATGTTATGATTCCTGATGTCAGATTTGTGTCCATTTATTCTTTTGCGTAGAGACTGTCCGGTTTGGCCAATGTACATGGCAGAGGGGCATTGCTGGCACATGATGGCATATATCACGTTGGTAGATGTGCAGGTGTATGAGCCTCTGATGGCGTGTCTGATGTGATTAGGTCCTATGATGGTGTCACTTGAATGGATATGTGGACAGAGCTGGCATCGGGCTTTGTTGCAAGGATAGGTTCCTGGGTTAGTGTTTATGTTGTATGGTGTGCGGTTGCTGGTGAGTATTTGCTTCAGGTTGGGAGGCTGTCTATAAGCGAGGACTGGCTTGTCTCCCAAGATCTGTGAGAGTGAGGGATCATCTCTAAGGATAGGTTGTAAATCTTTGATGATGCGCTGGAGAGGTTTTAGTTGGGAGCTGTAGGTGATGGCTAGTGGTGTTCTGTTATTTTCTTTTTTAGGCCTGTCCTGTAGTAGGTGGCTTCTGGGTACTCTTCTGGCTCTGTCAATCTGTTTTTTCACTTCAGCAGGTGGGTATTGTAGGTTTAAGAATGCTTGATAGAGATCTTGTAGGTGTTTATCTCTGTCTGAGGGATTGGAGCAAATACGGTTGTATCTTAGAGCTTGGCTGTAGACAATGGATCGTGTGGTGTGTCCCGGATGGAAGCTGGAGGCATGTAAGTAAGTATAGCGGTCAGTGGGTTTCCGGTATAGGGTGGTATTTATGTGACCATCGTTTATTAGCACAGTAGTGTCTAGGAAATGGACCGCTTGTGTGGATTGGTCTAGGCTGAGGTTGATGGTGGGATGGAAATTGTTAAAATCTCGGTGGAATTCCTCGAGGGCTTCTTTTCCATGAGTCCAGATGATGAAGATGTCATCAATGTAGCGCAAGTAGAGTAGGGGCGTTAGGGAACGAGAGTTAAGGAAGCGTTGTTCTAAGTCAGCCATAAAGATGTTGGCATACTGAGGGGCCATGCGGGTACCCATAGCAGTGCCACTGACTTGAAGATATATATTGTCCCCAAATGTGAAACCACACGATCCATTGTCTACAGCCAAGCTCTAAGATTTATGCATCCGAAGAAGTGAGCTGTAGCTCACGAAAGCTCATGCTTAAATAAATTTGTTAGTCTTTAAGGTGCCACAAGTACTCCTGTTTTTTTTCTAATGGAATAGCCTCTCTGTGGAGTATTCTCCTCTTCCCACTTCCTCAAGTGCCAGGGAGTGCAAAATCTGTATGCAGCTCAAGGTTAACACCCTTGGCAATCTCTGGGTGTGTGTGTGTGTGTGTGTGTGTAGATGCAACTCCTACTTGTAATCTGAACTATTTAGGGCAATAAAATGCCATACAAATGGAATGTTCCCAAGCTGAGACATTAAACTGAGAGAGAACAGTAATTTGGACCAAATTCTGCTCTTACTAGTGCAAATCCAATGTAATTGTATAGACTGCAACAGAGTTACTCTGGTTGGACAATGGTGTGACTTTAAAAAGGCCCAAGGCCTTTCCTGAGAACCTCGTTCATCATGACACTTGGGGGATGAAATCATGGCCTCATGGAAGTTAGTGGCAAAACTTCTATTGACTTCAATGGGGAATGCTGAGCACGCTACAGAACAAAACATTTTTTTAAAAAGTACAGTCAAACGTAATCAAAAATACAAAACAAAGGCTCAGTATCAGCTGAAAATGTATAAAATGGAGGTTGTCTTGCGACGGGCAGTTTGAAAGACCCATCTGTCTAGGTGCTATATTCGTAATGCACTGAGCACTGTGGCATTATAGCTTAGATGCTGCCTGTCACTGTGATCATCAGGAGGGAAACGTGTACTGTCATAGACTGATTACATGTATGTGTTCCCCGCTGGTGCAACAGAAAGACCTTGGGAGGATTATGGACAACGGGCCAGAGAAATATGAATTGCTTTCTGTATGCTAGTTATCTGCTGTGGTTCCAGTTTCTCCTTTGGGATCCACTGATTTTCCCAGCAGTGCCGGGGAAGCTGGGTGCAGCAGTTCAATAGTCTGAGATGAAGCAGGCCATTCTGTGGGGAATTACTGGAAATGTCCGTTACAAGGGAATTAGTACAGGACTAAACAGACATCCTGTTAGGGGTACTGGCTTAAAAGCCCCCAGTATTAGAGCTTTTAAGTCAATTTTATGACAGTTTCCAAGTGCAGCTCTCAAAGTGAAGAAACCCTTTTGAAAGCTTATTCTTTAGGCTTTCAGATTATGTAACGTTTGGGTGCAGACTCTCTCTTTTAAAGGAGCCTCAACCTGGTTTCTGTTCTGGTGCTCAGAGTTGACTCCAGGCACAAAATTGTGAGCACAATTGTAGATGCAGTTAGGAGGGTTTAGATGCCTAATGCCCTGATTTGTTGGTCATATCAGGTGGTTTGGCGACTAAATATCTCTTGTGCCTATAGTCGTAGGTGAAAAAATAGACTGTTTAAGAACTTGGCCCTCTCTCAAACCATATGAGTCAGCCTTGGCATCTTCATTATCCAAAGTGATTCAATTTAGTTTGTGAATTGGGGGTGGGGGGCTTTTTTTTTTTTTGATGGGACATGGTGTCACACTTTTTTTTTTTTTTTTAAACCAAATATCTTCTATGATTGCTGATATGGCTGTTTAACTCTTTCCGCCTCCTCCCTGCCCCTCCTAAAAAAAAGACACACACACACTGACAGTGATGAAAAGTAGGTTTGGTTTTGGCTATGTATGGCTTGTGTGTGTGTGTGAGAGAGAGAGAGAATATTTGACACAGATTGCTATGAGAGAGCAGGGATCGGGGCGTCCTTTGTATGTGCACAACTGGGCCTATAAAGGCCGTTAAGGTGAATGCAGCCAGGTTTTGGATTAAGTACAGTGCATGTTAAAGTTCATTAGTGCAAGAGGAGGAACAAATTTGGAGCACATTTAGGAACACATTTAAGACCCTGATTGTGAAAGTGTCATTATCAATATTTCTTCACTGTTAGTTTCTTATTGGCACAACCAAAGTGCCTGTTTACACTGAGGAGGATTTTAAGTGAAGGTATCAACTTCTACCCAATATTTTCTGGTTTTTACTCCTTTGTCTAAACCAACTGGACAAATCTCTTCTCTTCTTACAACGCTCTGTGACCAGAGTTGCAAACTAAAAATGCCAGAACACCCTAATTCTATTAGGCTGCAACATCCTAGGGTGGCTCAGAACCTTGTGGGTCACTTGCTTTGTTTTTGCAGCAACTAAATTGCAAGCATCAAAGACAGAAGCTACATTTTCCTATCTCTTTGTTCTTTTCTCTCCCAGATAGTTAAATAGCTTTAAAAAAAACCAAAACCATTCTGTGGTGTGCTGCAGGGAATCACTGTCATGCACTGGGCAGCTGAATCTGAGTGTGACTGAGTGTGTCTGTTTTCTCCTCCTCATCATCATTTTTGCTCAGGAAGTGAGTATAGTCTGAAAAAAAACAAGCCCAAGGCCAAGTGAAGAAGATGGAGAAACTTTTTCCAATTAAAGTCTTGATGAGTCTGTGTCCTTGTAGCTGAGTGTTCAGGGCTGATTCAGTGTTTGAACATCGTGCCAGCAGTAGAAATTGAGCCCAACTACCAGTGTGGTGGGAGGGGGAATTGCCCGAAATTTAACTACAACAATTGAAACCAAAAGGAATCTTTAAAAACTGCATGGCAGCGACTTGTAACAATGGCTTGCTGCACAATGGCTCCCCTTCTCTAGGGGTTTGGAATTCAAGTCTCTCCGTGGATGTGTGCTGTGTTCAAAGGTGCAGGCCCTTAGGTTTAAACAAAGAAAACCCACAAATATTCTATTAATACACAGAGAGCCAGTGCAGAAGATTCAAGACATTCTGTCTACGTGTGCCACAGCATGGCACAAGACTTTTTATACCCGTCTCACAGCAAGTGTAAGTCTTCCCTTTTGTTGCAGGTATCGGTGATTGGGAATAAGGACTGGTATGTATCTTCCGAAACAACGTACTCTTGAAATGTCAAGATGACGTTGAACTTAGCTCCGGTTCTGTAGCATAGCCGTGGCCTAATGTCGGCATAACTCCATGATGTAGGTGCAGCCTATTGCAACAAATGGATTTTTCCATTACTGTAGGAACACCACCTCCCCAAGAAAGGGTAGCTAGGTTGATGAAAGCATTCTTCTCTTGATCTAGCTGTGCCTACATCAAGGGTTAGTTCCGCATAGCTATGGAGCTCAGGGGTGAGTGATAGAAGTATGTCAGCCTAAATTTTAAGTGTAGATGAGGCCTCTGTCCGGTGTTTCCCCAATTTACATTTAAATATAGCTAAACTGGAGAAGTGCTCCTGTAGCACCTTAGGGTAGGTCCGCCGGGTCGACGGGTGGCGTTCGACTTCTCGGAGTTCGAACTATCGCGTCTAATCTAGACGCGATAGTTCGAACTCCGGACGCGCTCCCGTCGACTCCGGAACTCCACCACCGCGAACGGCGGTGGCGGAGTCGACGGGGGAGCCGCGGACATCGATCCTGCGCCGTGAGGACGGGTAAGTAATTCGAACTAAGGTAGTTCGACTTCAGCTACGCTATTGACGTAGCTGAAGTCGTGTACCTTAGTTTGACACCCCCCCCCCCCTGTGTAGACCAGGCCTTAATGTATTGTAATTCATAAGACCTTCTAGAGTAATTGTGTTAAGTGCTCTCTTGTCAGCATATGGAGTTAAATTCAGACCAAAAAGTGTTTTTATGCTTGGAGGGGAAAAGGCAGGGAAGCATAGAGTATCCCTGCCCTACAATGCTTTCAGTAAAATATATGCAATTAAATGCATATTGATCAGCAGCCTCTAACTAGCAGGACTACCTGTGATGAGTTTGAAACCAGCCAGGTAGGAAATAAAACTAACCAGAAATTATGAATAGCCAAATAACAAAAAAGCTTATTTAAATCTTGATGAAAATGTCTAACAGATGGCACTTCATTTCTTCATTTAAAAATATACTTTCGATAAATTGTTTTAATTCCTAGGGCATAGATATACTCGTCTTTGCTTGTCCTTACTCAATTGCCGTAGATGCTTGGAGTTCAATACATACTGACTTGGAACATGTATTAAGGTTTGAATTGCTTGATAGGTTCCAAAACTTCAGCTGGCAGGAGGAGTGTACAAACCTGGCTATTCTTATTTATTTTTAAAAGCACCTCGGTACCATGTGAATGGTTTTTGTTTTAGCATTTTTTGTAATCTGTGCATAATTTAAAAAATGAAAGGTCCATATAGCTGAACTAGTAGTTAGAAGAGCGGCTGTATAACTTATGACAGACCTTTGACTGCTTTTAGAAAGGCATTGGCTCTGTCCATTAATCTCAATAATATACATAGACACAGACATGCACACAGCGTTAAAATGTTAATGATCTGACTGTGCCAGTGAAACCAGGAAACTAAGATGTAACTGTGTAAAACGTAGCATTTCAGACTTTAGCAGTGCTGTTTTTGTCTATGCATTACACTAGACCACAAGCAAAAAGATCATTTGAGCACTTAAGCACAAGTATTGTCCATAGCGCCACCTCACTCAACAGGGTGCTCTCGTCTGTGTGCATAGCTGTCTGTCCTCATGGGTGTATGTTGGTCCAGTTGCCTCTTTACACGTCCATCGCCTCTTCCTCAATTTTCAGGGCAGCCAGTAAATAAACACGTTTGCCATCCAGTTATCTGTAGGTTAGCAGGTTGCCTGCCTGTTTCACCACCACCCTTCTGCAGCTACATTAGGAAATGCTTCTCCCACAGGCATTGCTATTGTACCTTTTAAGGTTCTTGTGCTGAGATACTGCAGGGTACACAGTGTTTGAGTGAATGGCTTCACTTAGTAGGTGTTCCTTAGAATACTTTCACCCTTTTAAATACTTTTTTAAAAGGCTGCTTTTAATTATCAATCAGGACATTCACTGTGCCAAATTCCGTTCTTGATGACATCAGCTCAACCCTGCGGAACTTAGTGGGTCTCTGTCCTTGCTACTGAGATGAGAATTTATGCCATTAAGTTATAAAGATTTCTGCAAAGTGATTTCAATTAAAAAACAAAATCAGAAGCCTGCAACACAGCAAATGGATACAGACAGGGATGAAATAGAGCAATGAAAATCAATATAAAAATAGTTTATGGTAATGCCATTTAACAGACGTACTCTGTGTGCTCTCAATTTGTTGGGGGTGGAGGGAAGATTTTTTGGCCATTCAAATCTTATAAGAAGTATAAAATGGAGAGATTTATGTAGAGGGCATCAATATAAAGCTCATCACATATTTTAAAAATTTTTCCCTCCTAATAATTAAGCCAGACTAAGCTCATGTGAAGTGTCATGGGACACTCTCCTTAAGAGAAAAAACTGACTAAATCTAATTTTTATATTTTGAAGTTGATTTCTACATTAGAAAGCAAAGATCTTACAGTGGGAAAGCATTTTCTGCTTTCCCCCAGTTAAATGTTAGACTCTGGATAATGGCATAATAGTTAGTCAATTGCTACGAAGTCATAATAGCAGTTTGAGTACAACTGATACTCCGAAGCAGGAAAGTGCCTATGGTAAAATAATAAACCATTATTTCAGTACTAATCTCAATTTAATTAGAGTAGGACAATGCAGCATATTTTTAATACTAGAGGAAAAACTATTAGCATAGTATTTAGTAACAATGATATCCTATTATCCCAAAGACAAAATAGGATTAATAGAGCAGTAAAGCACTGAAACCATATGTCAACAGAAGAACATAGTAGATTAATTTTGTCAATATCCAAATTAAATTCAGATGTGGGAGGGGGGTGGGGAATCTTCCTTCTGCAAGGATCAGAAGGGATGACTTGGCCACAAGTCAAATTTTGTTGCAGATTCTTCGTTGCCAAAAGGCAGAATGTGCCCCCCATGTTAAATATGCAGTTAGATGGATACAAACTCTACAAAATTTTGTCAAGAGTGTGCTGATTGCCCCCCTCCCCCAGCTTTTTTTTTGAGGCCAGAAGGGACCATTAGATCATCTAGTCTGAACTCCTGTACAACACAGGTTATCGAGTTTCACCCCGATTGTGGTGCTGACATCTGAAACAGGGATATATACTGTAGATGCTTCAAGTTTCAGAACTATTTTCCTGCATGCAGTAGCCAGGATTCTGACCCTATCAGTTGTTAATGAAGGTGAAACTCTGCAGCACACTTTGTTGCAATCAAAGTGACGGAGATCTAGGCCAGGGTACTCTGAGAGCATGTTTAATGTTCTAACCAAGCCTAGTCCTGAAATTGCATCAAACAAGTTTTCCCCAGTGTCATTGTGATCAGATTTCTCTTTATTTGCAGAGATTAGTCAAGTGCAAAATGCTGGATTGTTCTAAAAATATCTATTAACATCACTTCGTGATAATTTTTAATATGATGCAAACCTGGAAAATATTGTTGTCTTTGCCTTGCTGTTTCATTTAAACTGTGGACTCTAACATAGTTATCAGAGTACCCAGGTTTGGATACGGGCCAACATATTCTCCAGTTAATGCTCATCTGCACCCAGCCCGGCTTCCATTGCTAAGGTGGGAGACTGAAGATTACGCCTCTCCTTGTTCAAGTCTCTAAGGTGCCACAAGTTCTCCTCCTTCCTCTTTTTAGTTTTTATTGCGGTCACTACAGAAACCAAACAGCAGTGGTCCCTAGTGGCAGGAGCCCTATAGAAACAGGTCTGCTGCTTTCCTGAGTGACTGTCAGCTCTCAGCGCACTCCTGGTTAATTTGTTTTTAAGGCTTTAACACAAACGGAGAGCTATTGAAACTTGGCAGACTGAGCACGTTTCTACCCTGCAATTAGACGTGTGACTGCAGCATGCGTCAATGTACCCGAGCTACCTTTGGTCTAGCTAGCTCCAATAAGAATAGCGGGGACGCTGCGGCAACATGGGCTAGCCATTGGAGTGTGTAACCAGGTTTGCGGACAGGCTGATACTGCCCTGCTGCCACAGCTTCACTGCTGTCTGTCAAAGCTAGCAGCAGTCACACCTCTACTTGCAGGGTAGACATACCTTGAGTGATAGCACTCAAGTGATGTCTTTTAGTCTGCAGAACGAAGAGTTGGCAATGCCCCTCCCTTACGCTCCCCCACCAAAGTGAACCTGTTGCAAGCCTGTTCTGGAAGGCACACCTCTAGGGAAGAGGCTCTGCGCTGAGTCTGCACCCTGATCGAGGGAAGTCAGTGGGAAAACTCCCATTGGTTTTGATGGGTGGAAGATTTGAGTGCCTCTCTGAGACTCCCAACAAGGGTGCATTGACATTGTGGGGTTACCAAATGTGATCACACAGCTCACTGAGCAGCCAGCTAATAGTAATGGCTTTCAGCCAGCTCAGGGTTGAGTCTGAAATAGTGACCTACATGTGAAAAGCCTTGAGAGGGAGTATATGGGAAAAGGGCGGGAGAAGATTGAGCATTTTAAACCTGTAATGTAAATCCTGAACATTGATGCCATGTCTATGCTAAAACTTTAACTTTATATCCCCTAAAGAGCTCTGGATGTCTGTATGCTGGCTTTTTGCTGGAAGTTATCTACAGTATTAAACAAGGTTGATATACCTTTTGCTTTGTGTGTGACTATTTTATGGAGAAAATATGTACCATATCATCTGAAATTATGGCAGTCTTGATCAGGAATATGTTATACAACAAACAAACAACCCCCCTTCTCCCCCCCCCCCCACTTTAACTCATTTGTTCAGAAAAATAAAACGGCTCTAAGTGGCTACTGCTCTCTGGGATATACCATCAGGCTTCAGGACTGTGTTGCTGTCTAAGCACTGAGACACATTCACCTTCTGCAATAAGTCAATAAGCTAAAAAGTTGATCGCTATTTATGGCCCTGGCCTTGCACTGCATTTGCCTCCATTCAGAGCTTTGCTGGCTTCAATGGCTGCAGTGACACTCTGCACCGTAGCAGCAGTCTGCCCATATGCTGGCAATACAGGATCAGGGCCTTTCTCCTTTGGATTTTTAGTTACTCTTCTGAGCTAGTAAGGAAAATTACATTGTATACTGCCCAAGTAATACTGGACTACATGGGCTGCAGGTCTGTGCTAGTATGACAATTCCTGTTTTGCAGCACAGCTGTTTTGTAACCAACGGCGTTAGCGTCCTGAAAAATCTAGGCAGAGTCCTGTAGGAGGAAAGACTTTACACACATAACTTGAGTTTATAGCCATGTATGATCTTAGCATTTTTATTCCTTTTTATTTTGATAGGAATTTTTATTCCATCCATCTCACAATTGCAGCGCAAGTCAGTGCATTTCTCTTGGGGTCTATAACTGGGAACGAAAGCTGACATTTGATAGAGCGAGGAGGGGGTGGGGAAGAGAAATACCCGCAGTGGGTTGGAAGATTTCTCGCTTTTCTGATGACATTCTTCTCTGAGAGGTAAAAGAAGAGTCTTAGCTGAATGTGTCCTGTGATTAATTTGTAGTTTTTCATGTTAATTATAACCACTCTCTGTGAAATCAGGAGGAGGGCAAGGTATCAGATACAA
This sequence comes from Mauremys reevesii, assembly GCF_016161935.1. Lineage (NCBI taxonomy): Eukaryota > Metazoa > Chordata > Testudines > Geoemydidae > Mauremys > Mauremys reevesii. Next base: position 122,385,345 of record NC_052629.1, on the reverse strand, counting down.
TGATTCTTTTCAAAGAATTTAAATATATAAGCTGATTTGAATAAACTTTTCTAAAACCCAAGAGAAAAGACAGTTCTCTAACACCTTACCCATGAGAGGTAAACCTAGGATTGTGCTGAAAATATAAGATGTGTTGCTTTACATGAGAATTTTCTAGTGCTGTCAACCCTTGTAGACATATGGCTCCATTTGATGCATCCTGACAATAAGAGTTAGCAGCAGCCCAGTCCTCCACATTCAGAACAGGGCACATCTGTTATACATTTGTTGACCTTCAAGGCCCAGTTAAGAACTAGCTGGAAAACATCCCTTTTCATTTTCATTTTTTCTGGACTCTTGAACATGTTAGCGAGCTACTGCCCAAGGGATGGCTTCGTAAAGTCTGCTCAAACTGTACATTGTAGAGGACGAGCCTTTCTTGTACCTGTAGTACACTCCTCTGCCTACATGGCGAATGGCTCCATCTGCCCGTTTTGTTCTGAGAAGTGACTTTCTAGAACATTCCGAGGCGTCTCTTTTTGTTTTCTGGGGCTGTTGTTCTGACGCTTCGCACCATTTCAGACCATCAGTTAGTGATCTGGGGCATAGACCTTTCTTGGCATGGCAGATAGAGGCTTATTTTTAGACCCTGCTAGGAGGTCAGAAGGTGCCTGGAAAACTGTTGTGTAGTGGGAGCTTACAGGACCAAAAAGCTCTCCCAGCATAGCCCAGAAATGTATCTAGTGCTAGTTCCTACTTCTAGGAAGGTCAAACACTAGTCCCATACAGCATAAGGGGGAAAATGTATTTTAGGGGAGATGGGAGAAGTCTGTCCAAGGGACAACTGGAGGGCTCAGATTTCCCATCTCTAAATCCGCACCATTCAGTATTTTTTTTCCATTACCGGCTTGCACTTTTTTGAGTCTGTTTCGCTCCATGTTGCATCACATTACTATAATTATGTGACTTAGTCTCCTCAGAGTGAATTATCAACAGGCGGTGTGTGCCATCTCTTTCAGGCAGTGTTGCCTAATAGAGCTTGCACTAGGATTCAGAACACTTGGGAAGAGCCACTTCCCTCACTAAGGCTGTATAATGAGGATAATGATAGTGACCTCTTGCCTAAATCACGTTGAGGTCTACCGATGAAAGGCACTGCCTAAGAGCGGGGGTAGTGGTGGTATAACTCTGGGGAATCCTTCAAGCATTCTTAGAGTACAGTCATCAAGGGGAGCACTTCCAAAAATACTTACGTCCCATTTTCAAAAGTGACTCTGAGCAAGGTATTGATAATGGCTAAGGCTGCGAGTCAGTCACGGCTTCTGTGCCTTTCCGTGATCTCTGTGACTTCTGCAGCGGCTGGTGGTGGCTCGCGGGCTGCCCGAGCCAGCAGCAGCAGCAGTTTGGGGGTGTGAGAGGGGGTTGAGGGTGCAGGGGGTGTTTACCTTGGGGTGGGGGGCTCCCCAGCTCCCACTGACATAGCCCAGCAGCTCCTAGAAAGTGACAGGGGGGGGGGTCTCTGTCTCCTGCTACCTGTGCCTGCAGGCCCCGCCCCCGCAGCGCCCATTGGCAGCCGGTGCTTGTTGCAGGAGCAGCGCAAGAAGCCCCTGGACCCTCATCTGCCTAGGAGCTACAGGGACGCAGAGCTGGGTAGGGAGACCTGCCAAGCCTCCCACCCCAGCACCAGCAAGGGTGCTAGGCCACCTCCACCAGCACCCCCAGATCACCCCCTCCAGTGCACCTGCAGCCCACCTGCCCAGGTTTTAGTCACAGGTATTTTTAGTAAAAGCCATGGACAGGTCATGGGCCATGAATATTTGTTTACTGGCCCTTAACCTGTCCATGGCTTTTACTAAAAATACCTGTGACTAAAACGTAGCCTTAATAATGGAGACTCGGCTGCCGTGGCTGAGTGAGACAGAAAACAAACTGTTCCCCCTTCGTGGGGGGGGACAAGCAGCCAGGAAAAGGGATGAGGAGGTGCCTAGAGCCGGGAGATCTGCAGGACTGGAGTTGGGGCCAGGTCGCAGAGCATCACTAGGGGCTGCTTGGGAGCACAGCAAGCTCTGAGGATGTAGGGCACCGGCTCCCATCTGTTGCTTCATGCTGTTCTCGTTATGCTCCTCCAGTGGGGTTAAGAGTGCAGATTAACAACTAGTGCTGTAAGAGAAGCATTTGGAGCCTCAGCTAAGTGATGGTGGTTCAGCTTTTTCCACCGGCCTGGAAGTAGGAGAAGAGAAGGGTTTACAAAACTCTCTCCCTTGACTTTCAGTCTCCCTTGAGCATGCCTGTTTATCTCCACTTCTCCTCGCTGAGCAGTGGAGGGGCTAATCGCACCCACAAGTGGCTACTGTAAATGATCTGCTTACTCAGTGAACATTATGCTTGGCATGCAGATTTCTGCCCTGCTGCTGCATGTGTCAACCTGTACTTCAGTGGGAGTTGTGTGGGCACCCTAGGGCAGGAATTGGGGCTGCGTATTGTTAAAATTAATATGACTGAAGTCTCACCACCTCAGGATCTATGCAGCTTTACTCTTTTTTACATTTCAGTCTGTTTGCATAAGACTGGTTAGTTTCACTTCTTAGGTCTTAGGCACTGGCGAGCTGCTGCTGTAATGGATTCACAAGACTGCAAGGAAAAGTTTTTAATTAAACAAAAAGTCTCTCCACTTTAAACTAAATTTGAACATTAAGGAAGACATCTCTTCTTACCATTTAATCTCTCTTGTTTTTAATACAATTTATTATAAAATCATGATTGTAATCCTATTAAGACATGCAGCAAGTGCTAATTTATTGGAATTTTTCGAAAAGAATAATTTAGTCAGGGGAAAAATGAATGTAACTTACAATTGTAACTTGTGGCAATTGCATCTTAAAGGGACACAGTCGTTTTTATGTTTTGTTTTGTCTTTGTTTTGTTTTAAAAAAAATAGTTATATTTTAAAGAACTCCAGTCTCTGGCAGTACAGTCTTTCACTATTTATGTCCTGATGCTTATATTTTTGTAGAAAGTCCTTTAAATATAAATTTTAATGTTGAAAGCACAAAATAAGCAAATGATTTTTTTTGTTTTGTTTCTTATCTTTCAGTAGTTGTAATCTTTGGTGCTACTTGTAACTAATAGCAGGAACAGAATAATCAAACATGATTTAATTTGACTGTGCTGCTTGAAATTTTACCGAATACAAATAACCTTGAATCCATTTGTTAAAAGTGGTTTAACACATAAATGTTGGCGCCTGGGCAATATCGGATTCTCAATGCCCTAATCTTTATGGTCATGATCCTCCCAAGTACTGAACATCCTTAGCTCTGGCTTCTTGCAGATAGATCCACTCCATGTCATGATGTGCATCTGTCTGCTTTCTACCTCTCCATGCCACCCCTTCCACTTTAAGCCCCACACAGATGATAATGAACAGCTATTGATTGCACATTGCTTAGTGAACTAAAATTTTCAAATTCAGTGTTTCCGAACTAACGTGGGGCTTGGTTCACTTCAGTTAATGCCACTGTTCTGGAATGGAATGGCTGTAAATTGCACACACAGTCTCTTGCTCAGTTTTGTGTTTGTGGGTTTTTTTCTCTCATTTAAACCTACGGTATGTACTTTCTTATGAGCAATCAGGTTATCTTCCAATGACTTTATGCAGTTTGCTGAACTTTTCCTTTCACTGGACTGTCAGTCCTCCTGCGGTGTCTCCTCCAATCCCTTCCATTCAAGAGAATGCTTGCTTTCTCCATTTCCCCTTGGCCACCTGGACCACCCCTGGCCTGTGCTATCCTTGGGCCAGGAAGAGGACTAAGAATGCACAGCCTGATTTCTTTCCGAGGGGTGAGCATCCACAGATCCCATGTGAGCCAGAGGGAACTGTAGAAGCTCATCATTTCTGAAGATCAGGCCATGTTGTGAGTGCGAGGGGAAGGTGTTAGAATAAAGGCTAGATGCAGCATATGGACTAAATGTTTCATATAAATTCTTTGGGTCAGGGACTGTAATAGAAATGTTACAGAATGTTTTCCCCGACAGTACATTCACGTGAACTTGTGACCTCATCACCCTTACCCAGGATTCAATTGTGCCTATGTCACAGATCCAGGAGGGGGACCATGTGGAGCTGCATGGCCTCAGAGGGAGTTCTGAGAGCAGCCAGCTATGTATGGGGGCCTGTACTGGCTGCTACATCCCTTAAAGAGAGTGTACCTTGAACTTGCCTCTGGTGCAGCCAGTCCTGCAAGCTAAAGCAGGGAATGGGTGGTAGCCTCCCCATTGAGGCTTTTGGGGTAGTTAATGCCACTTGCCAGGGATGGTCTTTGCCTTCAGAGGAGTGTACGGTTTGCAGCAGTGACCTGGCCCTGCAGCCAAAGCAGGGACTGGTTACCTCCTTCTCCATGTAGCGGCTGTCCACAATCTAACCCACAGGATGTGGCAGTAGTAACACCTTACCTTTCTGTGTAGCGTCGCTTCAGGTAATAGCTCCAAGAGCCCTTTGCAGATGAACATATAAGAGAATAATGCACAGCAGAGTGCAGCCACATCTGGGTTGCCGAGTTGGAGACGGGCAGAGAGCAACAAACCACCAGAGTGTGGGGAGGGGAAAATGTTATCCGAGGACCCTGGGCGCAATTCCTTCTCTTGCAAGAAATGCCATAGGAGCAGGCAGAATATCTGCCTCTGCAACCGCCCTACCTTACAGAGGCTTCTTTCTCTCATACTTCTGTCCCTGGATCTGACCCTGGTGGGAGTGTTGGGCTTCTCCTCTCCCATTACTGCCACCAGCCCCTGCCTCCTCACCCTTCCCACTTTCTTCTCATTTGAATGATGCTGCATCTGACTCTTCTCTCCTTTCCCCCTCCGTATGTCACTGTCTTCTACCATCCAAACGACTCCTTCCCATCAGGCTTCCTCTCTCTGATCTCTTCCTCCGCTCTTCGCTACCTCCTTTTGCCGTCATTGTGTTGAACAACACCACTGGCCCATAACATGGGCATTCTCTTCAACTCAGACCTCTCTCTAGGTCCTCACATCCAGGCTGTGGCTAAGTCTTCCATGTGTCTTTTCTGTATAGCATCTCTGTGGTACAGCCTTGCCGGTACAGCCTTTCCAATGCAGCCGCACAGCTGAAACTTGTTCAAGCTCATCATATTAAGTCTCTATTACTGCACCATTCTTCTCTTGGGCCTTGACAAATTCATCTTTCTTCACTCGTATCCATTCAGAAAGCCTGACCTTTGCAGCAGCTTTCTGCTTTCACTATCTCGCCTCTCTTTGTGTCCCTTCACTGGCTCCCTCCTCTCTGTTGCATCAAACATAGGCCATGTCTCTTCACTTCCAAGGCACTTCACGGCCTATCATTTCTCATTTACTATGGACCTATTCTCCTGCCTGTGACCATCCCATGATAGCAGCACTTGTTAAATCTTCAAACAAGCACCTTCATGCAGCCCTCCATGCTTCAGAGGAGCTCCCTATAAGCATCTACCAAGTTACCAAACTCTCCTCTTCCTTAATGCCTATTTAAAAAAAACAAACTTGACAACAGTTAGGTGATTGGTGTACGGGTTCCATTGCCTGTGATGCTGAGCAATAACATCTCATTGTACCCTTGTGTGTCTGTTCATCTGTTGTCTCTTGTCTTACACTTAGACTGTGAGCTCTTTGAGTCACAGGCTGCCTTTTTGTTCTGTGTTTCATAGATTCCAAGGCCAGAAGGGACCACTGTGAGCATCTAGCCTGACCTAGAACTTCCACAAAATAATTCCTAGAGCAGATCTGCTAGGAAAACAGCCAATCCTAATTTAAAAGTTGTCTGTGATGGAGAAGCCACCCACAGCCCTTCGAAATCATTCCACATGTTAATTACACTCACTGTACAAAAATGTACATCTTATTTCCAGGGTGAATTTGTCTAGCTTCAATTTCCAGCCATTGGATCATGTTAGACCTTTCCTTGCTCGACTGAAGAGCCCTTTGTTAAATATTTGTTCCTCATGTAAGTTCCCATAGATCGTAATCATGTCACCTTGCAACCTTCTCTCTAAGCTAATTAGATTGAGTTCTTTTGTATAGTGATCGGCACAATGGGGTCCTCAGCTATGACAATACAAACAAATAATGATAATTGTCTGGGTTTTTTTTCATGTTTTCCCCCAAATGATGCACACATCAGGCAGAGCTGGCTGAAAAGTGGGGAAATGTTTTGTGAAATATTTTATGAAATTTTTTTTTTTTTAATTCTTAGACCAGCTCTAGTGTCCATCGCAGAAGAATGAGGGTTGAGCCATCCTTGCTGGGAGCTGAATTCGCAGAGCTAGCAAATCTAGTTAAATTGACTTCAAACTTGATGCCTAGCTCACTGAGTAGTATCCCTTCAGGGTTGTAGCATAATAAGATGAATACTCCGTTGGGGCAGAGACCGTCTGTGCGTGCCTTGTGCAGCACTCAGCATGTTGGTTACTTAGCATGCTATTATTTCATGCATATGTTTAGGGATGTACAGCACAAAACATTTTCCTGTAGCTTTAAAATTAATCACTTAGTGGTGGGACGATGTTTTACAATAGTATACTATGATTTTTTACCATTTAAAATCCTATTACTCATATGGTCAAAGCTAATCTAATAAAAGCCCACAATATAATATGCAGAATGTCAGGCAAATAAAAAAAGTAACAACTTATTTAATGCTCCTAAACTTCTTCAAGGAAAAATAGCATTTGGTAGTCTGCGCAGTGTTCTTGTTTAAAAATTCTGCTTTGCCGCAGCAAGCACTGCATCTGTAGGAAGTTAAGATGAATATGAATAGTGCTCTTACAAAACAATCACTGACATGCTGTCACTTTTTAATGCATTGGGGTTTTATTTAAAGAAAATCATTTACTTAAAATTATAATAGCTTTTTAAAGTTGGTTGTAGTAAAATTGAATAACTGTGGTGGTATTAAGGTAATAGCTGCTTTTTGGCCAACTTAGATTGTTGGATGTTCCCTACAAGATTCCTTTGTGGCATTGTATGAAAGGATTAAGCTATTTTTAACACTGACACTAGCTGTACAAGAGGAAGAAATATTGTTACAGCTTACCATGAACAGACGTATGGAATACGAAAACAGCAACTGTGAAACCCACAAAAGCAAGGAACTTCCAAGTTAAGGTTGGCGGTGCCCTTCACTCCCCCTGCTGTGGATAAGTAACATAACTCCTATAACACAGTATGTAGGAACACTTAGCCCCTAGCAGTCACGCGCTCGCAGTAGCTAGGGGAGTGTTTGCCAGCGAGGCACAGCAGCGCACATCTTAAGGGAAAGTTGGGTTTTCTCTTTTCTGAGTAACTAAACTTTCCATGGGTACTGAGGACCATTTGGGGGCCTCCTAAATCAAGTGGGGCTACAGTGCAAAGTCTCATAGTTAAATCTCGCCCAATCTGCTCTTGACCAGAGAAACCTGCAGTTGTCAGTCTTGCTTTCTGAAAGTTGGCAGAGTTCCTGGTGAAAAGGTTTCCCGTATGTTCAAAAAGCTAGCTCCACCAGTGCTTTTGTGGGGTTATGCAACACAGAGGGCCCTGGCTATTTACCAGTGAACAGAGGCTTAAGAAAGTAACTATGTTCTTCGGACCAATGTGACTTGCACATTAAATGCGGTGGTGTTACATGGGCACAGTTCTTTTTAACACGTTTTTTTCCCAAATGAATTAAGTACTCGTAGTGATCGTCAGATTAATAGCCCTGGAAACTGAAAGCCCTTCACTCACTAGTTAAAGCATAGGCAGCAGGAATGAGAGCTTCTCACTGCTAATGTGCCTCAAGTTGCTGCTTCTGGGGAGACGATTGCTTGGGAAGAGAAAGCAGTTTGGTCTCCATGACCATACAGCCATTAGTCTCTCTGGGAGCTGGGTACGTGCTTGCTGGGGAGGAGCCTTTTTATGGTATAGATCCTGCCTGCAAGTATGTGGAATTCCACTACTCCCTGCCAAGTGTCCTTCAGACAGCACGATCCTTTTAGGTACCGACCGAAAGCTGATTCACATAGTGATTGAAACATGTGCCAGTCCCAAGCTCCTGTGTGGCACAAACCCCACTTCCACAACAAGCTTACGTTACAAGCGATTCCTAGCTGTAACGCAAGCCCAGCGCCAGCTGAAAGGGTCCCTGTATTGCCCGTTTTCCCCCATCCCTTCTCTCTCCTTTGCGCTATATGTGCCTTAGCAACCTTCCTGCCCATATCTTTCTTCATCGCCATGTTCTGCCCTGCCAGGTTGCAGCTGCCAATCACTGAGTCCAAGATGCTAGTGTTAATTTAATACAAGCCAATCAATACCTTTTATTTTTTTATACAGGCTCAGATACAATTGACAAACTGTTCATCTAATAGATACTTTCCTATATCCCTGTTTTCAGCTGCCCCTCTGACTAGGAAGGCCACATGGTCTAGTGATTAGAATACAGAGCTGGGAGTCAAGATGATTTATGACTCCAGTTCCTGCCTCTGCCACTGATACCCTGTGTTGACCTTGGGTTCCTCTTTGTGCCTTTTTCCCCCACATAGGCAATGTGGATAGTAATACTCATCCTTGTTAATAAATGTTTGCCAAGGGCTTTAGGGTCCTTTAGCGAGAGGTGGTACCTGCTGGGTAAGTGCGAAGTGTTTTGTCCTTTAAACTTTTTTCTAAACTTGTTAAGCTCCCGTTTTCAAAGAAGCGGCTTCGAACTGCATTCAGCATTGCGATGGGAGTCTCTGTGAAGTCTGCCTAAAGCAGCATTACCACCTCCAGCGCCTTGTGCATGCACCACAGGATGGCAGTTGGCATTGGTCTTTTGGCAATGGCGTCGCAGCAGGAATTCTATTCCAATTCATTATCCACCCTAACCCCCAGTCCTTCGTTGTTACTGCTGTTTCAAAAGCAGCAGTATTCCACTTTATAGCTACACAGATGATTATTTCTCCCCAGGGGCATTACCGTACATTTATCTATAGGAGGTCATCTCACTTACATCTGCCCAGCTGTCTGAGCTTGCCAGATCACTTTATGTTTTTGATGTATCCTCTCTAGTGTCTACTATTCTGCCTGGCTTGGCATCACCCACAGATTTAATGAACGTGGAGTTAACGTTGTCTTCCAGACTGTTATGTGAATGGAGGGGAAAGAACAGTGCAGGGACCCACTTGATACCACCTTTCATTTTCAGACTGTTTCTACTTGGGTTACAAAGTCGTTATTGTAACTAACACTGTTCTTGTCCATTTGATTCCGCTGAGCCCCATTTCTAGTTTTTCTGCCCCCTTCTGCCAATGGCCTCGCTGTAGGCAGAATAATCTTCTAGCCAGCCCCGGCTCTGCTTGGTTCCTGAGGTTGTTAGAAAGACTGCTGTAGAGCAAGGAAACTCCCTACCTACTCACGCCCCCGAGGAGTGTCGTGTTCCTGGAGTTAGTCATATGTTCCTGGAGAAGGCAATAAATGAACTGTTATTTTGGAACCCAGCTTCTCCCATGTGGCATCATGCCCTGCTGCTGCTAGATTGCCAGAACTGACCCTTCCCCTAAATTCAACGTTACGGCCTGGTCTACACTCAGGGGGGAGAGATTGATCTAAGATGCGCAACTTCAGCTACGAGAATAGCGCAGCTGAAGTTGATGTATCTTAGACTGACTTAGATTGACTTACTTTGCATCCTCGTGGCACGGGATCGATGGCCGCCATGACTCCGCTTCTGCCTCTCACCCTGGTGGAGTTCCGGAGTCGAGACACGATACATCGATCCCTGATAGATCGATCACTACCCACCAATCCGGCAGGTAGTGTAGACATACCCTAACAGTGAACAGCAAAGCTCAGATGTATGCTGAACATCCCTATTAACCAGCCTGTGAGGGGTGCATGGCACTGCAGTGAGTTTGAATTGGGGAATTGCTCCCCTGGATTAGGTCCAGTATCTTGTCACATTTCAGCTGTTACAGAGGAAGGTACAAAAAAACAGATGGTGGAGAATTATGGAATAATCTGCCCAGGGAGAAGTTTCTTCCTAACTGCTGTCAGCCACTGGTTGTCTTTTCCCCAGAAAGAACAAGATGGTTTATCTGGAAGACTGGTGGAAAAGGGAGAGAATTCTGAAAAGGTGGGATAATGTTCCAAATGCCCCTCCACCCCGAGCCTGGTTAATAGGGTCAATCAGCACAAACGTTTGCCTTTAACTCAGTTTTCTGTTGTTTTGGTCTTTGCATGTCATCTTTAAATAAAGATGGAATTGTTTTTTCCAGGCGAAGTCCATTGCTGGCAACATCTGTATGTGCTATGTACTGCCAGCATAAAAGGATTAAGATGCCATCACTATATGAAACATCAACACCATTAAATAACTTTTTAGGCATAGAAACACTAGTGCCTATCACCTCTAAACTTTTTTAAAAAAGCTTTTCTTAGCCTTCAATTTGTTCCTTTAGAGCATTTTGTGCCTTGTTGACCTTGAGACCTCACTGCAAATTACAAGAAAAATAGCCTATAAAATATATTAGAACATTTTTATTCTCTGTCATAACCATTCCCCTTTGGAGTTTGCAGCTCCAGTGTTAGTGCCTGGAAACCAGAGTGAACCTAACTAGAGAGAAATTAATGTGGTTTTACTTCATTCGCACAGTTAAATTAATTGTAAAATTGGCTAGGTATGTAAACCTTGTAACCTGACAGGAACCTGGTAAAATCCCAATCACGGGCCTGTTGCTGATCTCATATCAGTTTCACACCAAGATGGGTCCATTTACTTAAGTGGAGCTACTCCTAATTTACAATGTGAATGAGAAGGGCATCAGCCTCTATGTGAATTGCTGAGGAAGTGCTATCCTGCTCGTTCGTGGAGTGACCTGGCTTCAGTGACAAAATTGTGCAACTTGATAGGTCAGAGGGAGATCTATGGGCCTTGGCCAAGATTCAGTGCGGGATCTGCTTTATGTTGGATATCTTCCCCCATCAGGAGAACTATGGGCTTTCTTTGCAAGAGTGTAGATTCACTGATCTGGTAGGTCTCTTACATCTCACGTTCTCACATAGCTTAAATAATAACTTTTAAATATTAATATTGGGAAAGGAAAGAAGGAAGAGGGGAGGTGGTATTAGAGGAGTCCCTAAAATTACAGTAGTAATCCAACCATAATGTCTAGGAGACTCTTTGGGCTGATTTGCATGGTATGGCAGAGGCGTATAAAGTGGTCTAAAGTGTGGCCCCCTGACTGCCCCGCAGAGACCCTGATGGTGAGCTCTAAGAGGCCCCTAGTTCATCTCAGTGTGTACTGTTTCAGATGAGATTACATCGGAGCACCATCGGAACCTTTGAGCGTGCATCATTAAGGTCTATGTGGGGCAGTTAGAGCACTCCACAGCTTATTCCCCTCTGATGGGCATCACCACACCATGTAGACAACTTTGAGAATTAACAAATTGTGGGTCAAATCCTGACCCTATTGAAGCCAAGGAGACTTTTGTCATTGACTTCAATGGGATCAGAACTTCACCCATTGTGTATTAGCAATTAAGGCCCTGATCCTTACACACATGCTTAGCTTTACTCATATGAGTAATACATGTGACTTCAATGAGACTTATTAGATGAGTAAATGTGACTGTCTTACGTAAAGGTGAGCATGTGTGCGTTTTGCAGGAGTGGAGTCCAAGAGAACAAATATTTCTTAATTTCTTTTGGCTGATGTAGCCTGTATTTAGTTAGGATACTTCTTGGTACATCACACCCAGTAGCAGTCACACCCGTGGGCCACGTGCGGCCTGTCAAGGTAATCCACTGGTGGGCCATGAGACCGTTTGTTTACATTGACTGACCGTCTGCAGGAATGGCCGGCCACAGCTCCCAGTGGCTGCGGTTTGCTGTTCCCGGCCAATGGGAGCTGCTGGCAGCTGTGCCTGCGGACGGTCAATGTAAACACTCTCGCAGCCGACTAACGGATGACCCTGACAGGCCGCAGGCTGCCCCCCACTGTTCTATAGTAAGTTTTGCAAATGGAATGAAAGTTTAGTAATACAAGACTGACTGTGCTTAGCTGGGAAATTTTGCTGACGAGGGGTTAAACTGCTGTGTAGTTTGGGGGCTAGGGTGGTGGCAAATATGAGGTTTGTGGATTAGTGAAGTGGGAATCAGTATGATTCTGTGGTATCCTAAAAGCAAGGAAGTGAAGCACAAAAGGCTCCATTGAGGCCCCTTACGTTGCTGTTCAGAGGCTAATCTAGCCATATGGGCTACAGCCCCGTATTACAGCAGGGTCAGATAAGCTTAGAGCCCACGCTTCCAGCCTGAGCTTAGAGTTCCCTTACTTGGGTGTGTTTGTCAAACGCTTTGCTCATGGTGGAACAAGAATGGAAATAAAACGATCCCCTTCTGCAGTCATGAGTTTACTTTATCTCTCTTCTGCATTAACCCAGCACTGACTTTGTCTGTACTGAAGGAGAGAGGGAGAGAAAGGGTCAGCTTCCTTTCTATGTTAGCTTGCTCTCTTGACATAAGGACATGAGAATGGTCTGACCTAGTATGGCCAGTAGTCCACTATCCTGTCTTCTGACAGTGGCTGGTGCCAGATGCTTCAGAGAGAATGACCAGAACAGGGCAATTTATCAAGTGAGCCATCCCCAGTCCCATCTTCTGGCAGTCAGAGGTTTAGGGACACCCAGGGCATGGGGTTGCATCCGTGACCTTCTTGGCCAATAGCCACTGATGGACCTATCCTCCATGAACTTGTCTAATTCTTTTTTGAACCCAGTTATTCTTTTGGCCTTCACAACATCCCCTGGCAACGAGTTCCACAGGTTGATGGTGCATTGTGTGAAGAAGTGCTTCCTTTGGGTTTTTGTTTTTTAAACCTGCTGCCTGTTAATTTCATTGGGTGACCCGTGGTTCTTATGTTATGTGAAGGGATAAATAACACTTCCTTCTTCACTTTCTCCCTAGCATTTGTGATTTTTCTAGACCTCTATCATATCCCCCTTAGTTGTCTCTTTTCTAAGCTGAACAGTCCGTCTTTTTATCTCTTCTCATATGTGAGGTACTTCCTTATGCTTGTCTAAAACCTTCTGCCTATTGGCCCTGTTTTGAAGTCATACTTTTGTGTGTACATTGGGCAGTTGCGAGCGTCATAACTGATGTCAGTAATATGGTCTGATGACTTCACTATGAGATCCGGTAGAGGGAGGAGTTGGGCAGCCATTGGGATTACTCCTTTTGGGAAGCACAGATAATGACAGTTAACAAAAGTTTTTTAAAAAACCCACCTGTGTTGAACACACAGGCCAAGAATTTTCAGAGTTACTTGTGATTTCCAGTACTTCCATTTTTGTGTATGTGACCAACCTGAGATTTCTTAAAGGGGCCTGATTTTTTCAAGGCCTAAGCATTTGCCCTCTGAAAATTAGACCTTTTTAAGGTGTCTCAGTTTAGGCACCCGAAATACCTAGTTCTATCAGACATGCTTGGCCTGAAGATAGTGTGTTGGATACACAGGGGGAAGGGGCAGGTAACAGCATGGTGGGATGGATGTTTGCTCTGGATTTGGGTAAAACAAAGCTCTCCTTAGGATTTTGGCTTTCTGTAGCTTCTGGTGACTAGGGATGGTCTAAGCAAGTCTACGGGCAGAAGCCAGGTCCCAGTGGGGAGGGTGGCTTGGGGGGCTCCCTATGCAGCCAATTGATTTATTTTTTGTCATTGGAAAAAGGCTGAAAATGAATTGTTGTTTGGCACTGCTGGGTATCTGGCCAGCTTTGCTTATGTCTAATGCTAGTTCTGCAGATGATTCCAATTATCTGATTTGGATCAGCGGCCCAAAATTACCAGCAATGCTGCATCTCACACAGCTGATGCCAACTGAGTTGTAAACTGCATAATACAAAACCAAACTCTTTGTAATCATGCAGCAGCCTCCCTGGACAAAACTGGCAGCCTCTCTCTCTCCCTGACCTCCCCAGGCTCCCTTTTTTTAAGTTCCCTTAATGGGGTCATTAGTATAACTTGAGGCTGCCTGGCTGACTCGCTAATGAGGCTGGGCTGCCTTGCCTCAGACCCAGACAGGCTTGGAGAGGGGTCCATAAAACCTGGCGATGATCATAAGGATTTGGATTCATTCTTCCCAATTCCGTGGGAGCTCATCTAATGTCCCTAGCAGTGGCTAGCTGCCCTTCCACACCCTGAGACCCTACTCACGGGAAAGTGGAGGCTATCCTTTTGCATAAGGTTGAGAGTCTCAGTGCTCTGCAGTGGGGGACTTCCCTGTCAATCCTCAAAGGGCTCTACATCCTGTCACAATACGCCTGCTTTTGTGCTGTGAAAATAGATTTTCAATGGTTTATTTACAGCAGCCCTGATGCTTGTGGGAGTTGTTTTCCTGATACCATGGAATAATGGAAAATGCATTAGGGTGAAATCAGTGGCTTCAGACTCACCAGGTTGCAAAGGGTTAATGCTCCTAGCAGCTGCTGCATTCCTCTTGCTTGGTACAGGGAGTTTTAATTCCACTGGTTAATTTATTTCCCCACAATGTGACACTGTGTTCCCTGAACTATTTTTCATCTTCAAATTGCAATCTGCCGGTTAGTTCCTGTAAGGCCTGCTGTGCTCTGCGTTTATGTTCTTGTTCTCAGCCACTGCGCTGCAACCACATCATATATCAGGTACATAAGCAGCAGAAAGAATGAATAGACCTAAAGGTCCCATGCCATTTACATGCACAGATCTGTAGATTATATTCTGCAGGGTGACTCTCATATGGGCGGTAGGTCTGTATCACTCAGCAGATCCTCAGCTGAAGGGGTGCCTCTTCTCCCATTGAGTCATAAGAGATTTATGAGCATAACTCCCATTGCTCATTAATGGGAGCCATCCATGAAAATTACCCATTCATCCACTGGAGAATAGATTTAGTCTTTTATCTGAGAATCAGAGGAAAGTCACTGTAGTATAATCAAAGGAAGAAGTCTTTCTTGGAATATAATTTGTTGGTACCGTCTGACCACCATATGTCGTTTGACTTTCATCCTTTTTTGGCAAGATATAAAATCATCTGGACAAAACGTGGGGCTCTGTGGTTGAGAAATCTATTTAAAAGCAATACAGTATTAAAATGGACTAGCTGTGCCTGAAATGTTTTGTAGATTTATTTGCTGTCAGAGGCTGATAAAATATTTGAGGCAAATGGCCTAGTTCTGTTTAGGCAGTTTCCTGTGAGAGGGACTAGAGAGATGGATTGAATCATTTTTTATTTTAATTGCACAAATATACTGTTAACCATTATAAATCTGTTTTATATCAATTGTTCTCTTTATTTTTTTTCCCTTCCTCTCTGGCCTATCATTCAGTGTTTATTTTAAGACATCATCTGGAATAGTAAACACTTTTGCAGTTGAACATGTGGAAAAGTTAAGTCTTGTGGTGTCTACATCTTAACTGTCTCTCTAGTAGTATCTGATTGTGATTGAAAATAAAGCCAGTGCATCTAATCTAAGATGCTGGTTTTTATAATGAGGCTTGTTTTACAGCTAGTTAACTGTCTTGGCTCACAGCTCTTAGCCATGGTCCACACGAAGAGAGAGGTCTTGTGCATGCTCTTTTACCTTCTAAAATTTGTAAATCTCTCTCTAGCTGAAAAACGATGTAGTTTTCAATAAAATACCTTTTTGGTGCACACATACAAAACACCTCAAACCCAATCCCACAACTCTTTCTGCAGCCTGAATTAAACACAGGGCTAATTACTAACAGTCTGGATAACAAAGTCCCTTTATGGCTAAAACACTAACGAGATTTTTCTCTGTGCTCTTTAAGACTTCACATAATAATGGAGGGCCAAGTTCTTAATAGCCTAACTCTCAGGAATAGTCTTGAAGGGCTTATCTACATTACAAAAGTAGCACTGGTTTAACTAAACTTATTTAGTTAAAGTAGTGCAAGTCCCTAATGTAGACACACTTAACCGACTTAATGCTTGCTTAAATCAGCTTGCGTGGGTAAAATACTGAATTAAGATGAACTGGTTTAGGTGTGTCTACATTAGGGGTTTGCACCAGTTTAATCAGAACAATTTCAAATGGATTTAGTCATAGCAGTGCACCTCTTCTAATGCTAACAAGGCCTAAAATGATCAGTGTTTGGCCTAGAATGTAGTGTGCGTTAATTTAACATAATGTATGAATGATGAAATCATTAGTTATGAAATATCAGCCTTAAAGGGATTTGGTTTTTTTCCCCTACATGGGTGACTGTTTGATATCATTTGAACACTAATGCCTCGAGCATAGTCTCTCCAAATATTATAATAGGTTTATATACAAGTAGATAGGGGTTAAATTCTGTATTTTCATGTGAACTCCGAATATCACTAGCGTATTCAAGAAGGAATTACCTTATTGTGCCTTAGAGGGTACTTAGCAAATCCATTTTGTTGAAAACTTAATATACTGAGACAGAACAAATGGAAAGCTGATCAGAATATTAAACAAACAGCACAAAATTTCATTGCTTTTTTGTTGGCTGTAGAAGTGCGACACGGATTGATTCACTTTAGACTGTTGTGTAGGATGTGAGATTTAGTGCTGATTAAAATTTAGGGGGAATTAGGAATGAGAGATTTCACCACGATATCTGTAGGGATCTTTACCTTCTTACAGCAAGTAGTTAACGATAGGAGCCAGCGCAAATCCATTTACTGCGGCTGTTGTTTCGACTGATAGGTATCGATAGTACAGCAGAAATCCATGGAGTTGCTCTGGGTTTAATTTTACATTGGTGCATCTGAGAGCCAAATTGGGCCCAACGTATTTTAAATATGTATTTACGATTCTCAGATCACATATGCTGGTGTGCATAAAGGTGTGCATCTCTACCTTCAGCATTGGCCTGGTGTATGTACCCAGCACCCTTTGCGGTTGGACACTTGCTGTGTGTCTCCTTGTATCACAATCTCTCTCCCCTTCTGTATACATTGATTCCCCCTCCCCCCCCACTCACTTCCTTCCTTTTTTCCTCTTGTGGCTTCCTTCCCAGGGCAACTGGTGTGTTGTTCTTTTCTATCTGACCCTCCTGCAACCTCAACCACTCACAAGCCGCCTTGCTTCCCTAGTCCTCTTTGTATTGACCTCTGACTCCTGGCTGCATTGCAGGATCTGTTTCTTACTGAGTACGATGAGAAACAAGTTTGCAGCTCTCTGCTGCTGAACTGTTTTGAACCTCAGAGCTCGTGGGTTCACCATCTCCCACCTGTAAAGGAATAATGGATAATTGTAATGATTAATGTTTATAACTTAGCTCCATTAACATTTACTTAGTGTTTTCCTGTTCTTGGATACACACGAGCTGATCTCCATCCATTTGACCAGACCATCTGTCTATATAGGTACTGAAATAATTCACATAACCATGATATGCGAGTGCCTCACAAACATTAATGAATATATCCTCACACCATCTCTGTGAGGTAAGGGAGGATTACTAACTCCATTTTACACTTGGAGACTGGAGGCATAGTGAGATTAATGACTTGCAAATCTACACTGCAAGAAAAGATCTGCAGCAATGAGTCTCAGATCCTGGGCCAACTGAGCTGGGCGTATGCTACGGGGCTAAAAATTAGCAGTGTAGATGTTCCTGCTCAGGTTCTGAGACCCATCCCCTTTGCTGGGTTTCAGAGCCCAAGTGGGAATGTTATTTTCAGCCCATCACATGAGCCCTGCAAGCCGAAGTCAGTTGACCTGGGCTCTGAGGGTATGTCTACACTGCAGTTAAAAATCTGCTGCTGGCCTGTGCCAGGTAACTCAAGCTAAGGGACTGTTTAATTGTGGTGCAGACATTTGGGCTCAGTCTGCAGCCGGAGTTCTGGGACCTTCCCACCTCGCAGGGTCCTAAAACCTGAGTTTTGGAGCCCAAAGTCTACACCACAATTAAACAGCCCCTTAGTCCGAGCCCCATGAGCCTGAGTCACAGCCACTGTTTAATTGCAGAGTAGACATACCTTGAGATGCATTACCGTGGCTTTTGTTTCAGTACAGACATACCCATAGGAAGTGTGTAGCAGACTCAGGGATTGAACTCAGATTTTCTGAGTTCTTACAACACCTTAACATCAAGACCAACTTTCCTTCTCTCAGGACTCCTCCATTTGTGTGGCTTTATATCTTGCACTTAACTGTGTCAATCATCTGAAAATTCCCAAAGACCATAGAAGAGTGGTATTTACATAACTATTGAGTTGCCACTCAGTAGACATGAGATGTTTAGCCCATTGTATTTCAAGAGTATTGTTATCAGTTTGTATCATGCTAAATATATTTAGCAATGTAACACAATCAAATTCCATCCTGCGGTTCCATTAACAAACACTTGAGTTACTTTCTTGACTTACGTTGCCAGAACTTTTCAGTGGAATTATACAGTTGCATAAGGTGGCTGCTCACCTATTAAAAATATAGATAGGTTTATAATTATAATTAGTGTCTATGTAGAAGACTAAAACTGCATATTTTCTTAAGGATGTCAAGTTTTTAATTGCATAAATAAGATGCTGACTTAAGCAAATATTCAATTTCACATTAAAGAAAGAGATTTGTAAAGGCCTAGATTTACATAATTTAATTTTCTGCACAGACGATACTGAAAATCAATAGCATGATTCATAGCCACACTGCAGAATTGCCATGCAGCCATTCTTTGACTGCTTAAGCTAAAAGTTCAGAGTTCTACAATTGATTTTAAAGGTTGTGTGCTGACTCGGAGTGTTTCCCTTTAGAATCCCTAAATGGTTTAGACCCTGTCTCTTTCCTGTTTTGCCGGTAGGGCCTACCCAAGGCCTGGTGGCTGTGGAATTAGTAGCAAAACTTTATCTCTGGTGGAAGTGGCTATCTAGCATCCTTCTTCTGGGTGAAGAACTCCAGATTTTTCTGGAAAATCAGCTGCCATCTTGTCTACATGCTCAGTGAAGTTATGACTGTCTAACTCCCCCTTGTGGGGCATTAGATAACAACTAGTTGCAGCGCACATGTTCCAGGACACATGGTTCAAAGTCAGAACTTCCTGCAGTTCTGAACCACCATGTTCTTTTCCTGTTCCCCTGGCTGCTGCCTCCTGCTGTCCCACGTGCTTTTTCACATCTCTCCCTATGGAGTTCCATGTCCCTCTTCTGATTCCAAATACTCCTTCTCTTTCACATTGAAATCCCCTGCTCTCCTGTCAGCGGCGAGGAGGAGAGGAAGTAGACCCTCTCCCAGCAGACAGGAGGAAGGGGTATGGCATATTGAACCTGAATCCTGCAGCGTGGCCCCTGATTTCTTATTTAAGTTCAAGTTTTCACGATTGGATCCTACAAGTGAGCCAGGAATTTGGCAGGTGCCTGAAATGTCAGGAAAAATACTCAAAACCAGAGGTTCTGATTGTGTTATTTAATCTGTCAAGATTATTGTTCACGTGGGCTGGGGCGAACCCTACCGTAATTTTTTTTGGCGGTGGGGAGGAATTCTTTTCTGCCATAAACACTGCTACAGAACTTCCAGTTTGCCACAAAATTTAACATGATTGTGCTGCAGAAATCAATTGGCCCTGCCATAGAATGAAGCCCTTTGCACTGCTTTGTAGATGGGGCAGCTTAATGCACCTCTTACTGAAATGTAACAAGCTCCAAGGTACCTTAGTACCAACCTGGTGGTATTGAAGTATTATTTCAGTGGGAAGAAATGAACTAAACTGCCAATACTTGGTGTTCCATGAAGGTTTGTTACAAGCCCAGCCTTGCTATGCCTGGCTTGAGAAGTGACGGGCATACACCACTTGTGGTATGGCTACTACAAACAGTAACCTTTTGGACACTTAACTTCAGTAAAGTGTTGGAATTACTTAATTAGTACTTTCCTGATTAAATAACTGAACTGAGAACAGTCAGACTTAAATTGCTGTTGAGTCAGACTATGCTTGGCTTTTCTTGTAATACTGCCTAAATCTTTGGATTTAAAAGGAGGTTTTATTTTTTGTTTTCTGTGCATTTATAATAAGACATAGGTATGCAGGTGCGGTGTATTGTGAAAGAGCGGAATTCTTCAGACTACTTTTCTGACATTTGTCAACTCATACAGCTCAGATTTGATTGTCACGTGTACAGAAGCAATACACAAAATCTGCATGTATAAACTTGCCTTCTTGTGAAAGCTGAGTGTTGCTTTAAAGGAAAGAAGCAGATGTTAACAATAACAAGAAAAAAGCATGAAAGTACTCTGACACATTCCCTCTTTTTGTTTTGTTTGGTGGGTTCACGTGCTTTACTCAGGGGCGGCTCTAGACATTTCGCCGCCCCAAGCAGGGTGGCATGCCGCAGGAGGTGCTCTGCCAGTTGCCGATCCCGCGGCTCCGGGGGACCTCCCGCATGCGTGCCTATGGAGGGTCCGCTGGTCCCGCGGCTCCACCGAAGCCTGCAGGAGGTCCACCGGAGCTGCCTGCCGCCCTCCCGGCGACCGTCAGAGCGCCCCCCGCAGCATGCCGCCCCAAGCACGCGCTTGGCGTGCTGGGGTCTGGAGCCGCCCCTGGCTTTACTTTATGAAAGCAAACCAGGTTGGTGGCTCCTTTTTAATGATGTGTTTGCTGCGTGATGGTCTTGGGATTGTACACAAGGTGGCTGCCTGACACTACTGCCTCTTCTCCTTGGCTGGAAGGATGTCCTCCAGGCTGGATTGGATGGCATGAGCTGCTGAAGTGCGACTTCCCCTCAATGAAGTTCTCAAGCCTTCAACACTTTAGCCAGTTAATCTCAGCCTCGCCAAAGAGCTCCACACAGTCATAGAGAGGGTACTTCTGTGCCATAGGAGGGCTACCTGTTTAGGATTTTTAAATGTAGTTTCTGCTGTAGTGGAACCCAGTACAATACATTTACAAGAGCAGAAAGTTTATAGAATGTGCTGGACTCTGGCATGTGTGTTTCTCAAGAATCTGGCTACCCGCTGTTTTCCCGATAGCAGTTATTGTTAGCAAGTCCACACGTACCCTTTGTGTGGCTAGATAGAAAGTCTGTCGACAGTCTAAATGTCCTGGGCTAGACTCTGCTGGTGTACGTTTGCTGTTGATACCTTGCATGATACTCTTTATGGATAAATATTGTGTAAGATGTGTTCAGTGTAGTGAGTTTGTCAGGCCTGAGGTGAGAGTTGTTGGCAAAGAACAGGGGATGCTTTGCCTAGGAGCCTCTGTGTCACAGTAACCCACTGTTGTCTCTTCAGAGACCTTATGCCTGACTCGAGTCTGTACACAGAGTCCAGGCCGAAATCGTGTTATGTATTATTTGTGTTACTGTAATGCGTAAGAGCCCCAGTCATGCACCAGGACTCCATTTTGGTAGGTGCTGTGTAAACACAGAACAGAAAGACAGTCGCTTCCCCAAAGTGTACCCACTTTCCCCCTTTCCTCCAATACCATTGTCAGCCCGAACATCCCATTACTTCCTTCTCTCCTCTTTGCACCCTCTTCCATTCTCCCCTCCCCCCCCAAGGAAAGGTTTTTGTTCAAGAAGCAACAAAACCTATTCCGAAGGTAACTCAGTCATGAGGGTTTCCCAGGATGCCTTGTCTTGTGTCGTCTCTTTAGATTGTGAACTCTTCATGAAACAGAGACGCTCCTTACTCCTGAACAGCACCGCACCCATTGTCTCTGCTTAACAAATAATATCTTTAGCGAGTGAATGTCGTTTTCCTAATTGCTGCTGTTTTTTGTTTCTTTTCTCAGCTCTGACTGAAGGGTACGTTGGCTCGCTGCATGAAAACAGACATGGTAGTTCTGTGCAAATACGGCGGCGTAAGGCCTCGGGGGATTCTTACTGGGCTTACTCAGGTGAGTTGACTCATACTATATTGGAGTGAAACGTGACTGGGACACTGCCAACCCCCAAACTACCTGTTTGAAATGTTTGTTGTATTAGTTTTGCTGCTACGTATGCTTCAGGAACTTGAAACAGGAATCGGACTTCTGTTTTGCAAGGTATGCAACTTGGTTTTTTTGTACTGACACTCCTGAAAATTCAAGAGCTTGACTGACCCACCCTGACCTTGCCTTCCACACACACAACAGCACAATTGCATAGCACACTCATGCACTGCTCTTGGAGCCACTGCACTCTGCAACCCGCTCTCCACAGAATGGCACTGAAGAGTTGTGATGGTTCTTGGAGAGCTCAGGACTGAGTCTCCTAGGTACCTCCCCCTCTGCCTCCAGCACAAGAGAGACTTGCTGGTGCTTAACTGAGTGTCAGAGTCATAGACTTTAAGGTCAGAAGGGACCAATATGATCGTGTAGTCTGACCTCCTGCACAACGCAGGCCGCAGAATCTCACCCACCCACTCCCGCAACAAACCCCAAACCTACGTCTGAGCCATTGAAGTCCTCAAATCCTGGTTTAAAGACTTCAAGGTGCAGAAAATCTTCCAGCAAGGGACCTGTGCCCCACGCTATAGAGGAAGGTGAAAAACCTCCAGGGCCTCTGCCAATCTGCCCTGGAGGAAAATTCCTTCCCGACCCCAAATATGGCAATCAGCTAAACCCTGAGCATGTGGGCAAGACTCACCAGCCAGCACCCAGGAAAGAATTCTCTATAGTAACTCAGATCCCACCCCATCTAACACCCCATCTCAGGCCATAGGGTATATTTACCACTAATAGTCAAAGATCAATTAATTGCCAAAATTAGGCTATCCCATCATACCATCTCCTCCATAAACTTATCAAGCTTAGTCTTGAAGCCAGATATGTCTTTTGCCCCCACTACTCCCCTTGGAAGGCTGTTCCAGAACTTCAGTGCTCTGATGGCTAGAAACCTTTGTCTAATTTCAAGTCTAAACTTCCTGATGGCCAGTTTATATCCATTTGTTCTTGTGTCCACATAGGTACTGAGCTTAAATAATTCCTCTCCCTCCCTGGTATTTATCCCTCTGATATATTTATAGAGAGCAATCATATCTCCCCTCAACCGTCTTTTGGTTAGGCTAAACAAGCCAAGCTCTTTAAGTCTCCTTTCATAAGACAGGTTTTCCATTCCTCGGATCATCCTAGTAGCCCTTCTCTGAACCTGTTCCAGTTTGAATTCATCCTTCTGAAACATGGGAGACCAGAACTGCACACAGTATTCCAGATGAGGTCTCACCAGCGTCTTGTATAACAGCACTAACACCTCCTTATCTCTTTTGGAAATACCTCACCTGATGAATCCCAAGACTGCATTAGTTTCTTTCATGGCCGTACCACATTGGCGGCTCATAGTCATCCTGTGATCAACCAATACTCCGAGGTCCTTCTCCTCCTCTGTTACTTCTAACAGATGAGTCCCTAGTTTATAACAAAAATTCTTGTTATTAATCCCTAAATGCATGACCTTGCGCTTTTCACCATTAAATTTCATCCTATTACTATTATTTCAGTTTACAAGGTCATCCAGATCTTCCTGTATGATATCCCGGTCCTTCTCTGTATTAGCAATACCTCCCAGTTTTGTGTCATCCGTAGACTTTATTAGCACATTCCCACTTTTTGTGCCAAGGTCAGTAATAAAAAGATTAAATAAGATTGGTCCCAAAACCAATCCCTGAGGAACTCCACTAGTAACCTCCCTCCAGCCTGACAGTTCACCTTTCAGTATGGCCTGTTTTAGTCTCCTCTTTAACCAGTTCCTTATCCAGCTTATCATTTTCATATTGATCCCCATCTTTTCCAATTTAACTAATAATTTCCCATATGGAACCATATCAGATACCTTACTGGTGTCAGCTCCCAGTCTGTCAGCCACCCAAGCACTCCGGGATATACCAGCCTTCCCTTTGCCTTGTAGATGAATAATAGATGCACCCCATCGCCGAGTCCTTTGGAAACATTCTCCTGTAGTAATCAGCCCCGTATCCCCTGAACACCCACAGTAATACCGGGTCTGCTCTCCCCAAAGGAACAATGCAAAACCAACTCAAATGATTCCGCTCTGGATCACCTCCTTAAATAATACCACAGCACTGAGATGTTTATAGAGAAAATAATCATAAGTTTATCATCAAAGATCAAGATTCAAGAGTGAGTGAATAAGGATCATGGTAACAGGAGAGTTACAGATGGAACAGAATCATTACATGGTTCCTAGAGACTAAACTTAAAACTTACTCAGACAGAAGGTTAGCCTAAGACAAGTTATCTCACCTCAAATGTCCTTTGCAGCATTTTCAGCCAAGCCTGGTTGAGAGCCTGTTTTCGTTAATGTAATCTCATTGACCGATATCCTCCACCTAGGAAGTAAAACAGGGGTCTTCCTTGCCATCTACTTATATCCCCAAAGTGCATTGTTTGTTCTCCTGTGTCTTATTTACCTGTGTTTTGTTATCCTGTTGATTTCACATCTCCTTATTAGCTTTGTATGTAAACTGTGTTGGCTTATAATGCTTAAGTTACATGTCATGCAGAGAGGTGAATAAACCTTTGTTTGAGAGAAAATCTGTTTGCTAGTTCTTCCTTGTCAGGAACATATTTTCAGTATACATACATTACTTTTTACAAAGTATCTGTATGTACATATCACAATGATATTAATGAACAGTGTGAGCGTGGCTTTCATTGAGGACCTTACATGATATTCTTTGGTGAAGCATAATGTACATACCAGGATCAGGATATTCTTGTAACCTCCGTTACTGGATGATATTGAGACGTTTGTAGGGTTACATGAGTATTGTATATTTTAAGTGTGCATGCTTCCAATTTTACATTTTTGCAGATTACTCTCCTGCTAGGTTTTCAACCCCTGCGCTCTCCAACCCCAGTCAAAAATCCCTTACCCACTTCTCGCTCAAATACCGGTTTTCCAGGTCAGTCTTCCCAGCACTGCTTGCTTTCCCCTTACTTTCCCCCAAGCTTCCCCAACTTGCTCTCCTACTTTTCTCTTTCTTACCTCAAGTAGTTCTTCTGGACCCCTCTAAGGAATTTTCTGCTCCACAAACCCATAATTTACCATTTTCCCCTTCACAAGTAATTCCCCAGCCTATCATATGCTATTCAAACAATCTCCCAGCATCTCTCAGTGGAAGTGTGAGCGTCCAGAAGTCCAGGTGTGTGTGTGTGTGTGTGTGTGTGTGTGTGTGTGTGTATATATATATACTGTGAGTGTGTGTGTATTTTACAGTTTTGCGTCACAGTGAGACAGACTGATTCAACATATGTTAGAGAAGGTAGGATTTGGTGGATGTTTCATTGTTTGTCCTCTTGTCTTGTTAGGAAAGGTCTAGGAGAAACCTGCTCTCATAGATGAGTTTTGAGACTACAAATCACGATACAACGTAACTTGTACTAACCCACCTCCATGTGCAATTCTCTGGTTATTGCAGTCCTGGAAGCTTCTAGACCTCCAGTTTATTTGCAGACCAGTTCCTCAAGAGTTGTGGGGAGGTGTGGGAAGAGAAAAAAGAAAAGTTCATGTTGGTAGCTATGGTTTGTTTGCAGAAACTGTTTCCACACACTTGTTTCTTTTGGAAGGTCCATTGTGTCATTAATTTTGCCAGACTTTTTTTGAAAGGGCTTGTGATGTATTTCACACATTTGATGTTAGTCCTGACGGAGACATTGTGTAGAACTGGTTTTATCAAAAAGATAAAGTTGGGTTTCTAAAGTGTTTGAATATGGATGTCAGCTAAATAGGAAAATTATAACCTAGATAATACTGCTAATTCTGTCGTCAGTAATAAATTATCAGTTTCACTAAAACTGCATGACTAGCTGAGGTTAGAATTCATCCACACAAAAATATCAGATGTCAGTTTCCTTTAATTTGATGTCATAATAAGAGATGCTGTCTCATTTGCAAATGAGATCGTATAAACAAAATACATTTCAGTAACAGATGACAAATGAACTCTTTTCGCTTAAACTTTGAGAATACTAGCAAATGAACAGGAAAGGTATTGTCACAAATTTTATTTCTTTATTGGATTTTAAATAATCTGATAGTAGAAAGAAACAAATCAAGGAAAAATCCGTATGTTAAGATGGATAGTCTGTCGATTTTTATCTGTTCTCTACCAACTATATAAAAATTACAGGTTAAGTGGTATTTGGTATGTTTCCTTGGTTTTGGTTACCTAAAAATGTAGTTGGAATATTCATTGCAGCCTATTAAAGGAAAATGTTTCAAGAAAACAAATAAAACACTATTGGAATTAGTCTGCTGTCATAGATATGAAAACTCTTTGCATGAGTTATTGGATTTTGTTTTTAATCAGTCCTGCAGTTTATGAAATGTCTCTGCGTGTGACAATTTTCTAAATTCTATTTTCATGACTATTCCGTTTTTTTCGTTTGTGACTAATATCACCTTATCCCCAATAAAAGCTTTTACCATCCACTGCTCATTTTAGATTTGTCAGTGTGAAATATAGAGACCGATCTTTAATTACACGTTATCTATTGGCTTTTTTGCTTCGTTTTGTCTATTGATAAATCTCCAGCTTCTACAGGGAAAATAGCCAATCTGTTTTGTTTTACAGAGGACAGATAGTGTTTTCTCAGTCGTCAATCACATGCAGTTCTACTTGATTACTGTTATCTAATTAGAACCCTTTTTGTCACTATTGCTGATAAAAGAAGTAAAATTGGGAAATAGGCATAAGAATAGCCATACTGGGTCAAACCAATGATCCATCTAGCCCAATATTGCGTCTTCTGTTAGTGGCCACTGCCAGATGCTTCAGAGGGAATGAACAAAACAGGGCAATTTATTGAGGGATCTATCCCCTGTCGTCCAGTCCTACTTTCTGGCATTTGGAGGTTTAGGGATACCTGGAGCATGAGGTTGCATTCCTGAATATCTTGCCTAATGACCATTGATGGACCTATCCTCCACAAACTTATCTAGTTCTTTTTTTAACCCAGTTATACTTTTGATCTTCACAACTTCCCCTGGGTATGAGTTCCACAGGTTGACAGTGCTTTGTGTATTGTACGTCCTTAAAGTTGTTTTAAACCTGCTGTCTAGTAATATAATTGGGGGACCCCTGGTTCTTGCGGTGAAAGAGTAAATATCACTTTTTCTCCACACCATTCATGATTTTATGGACCTCCATCATATCCCCCCTTAGTCGTCTTTTTTCCAAGCTGAACTTTCCCAGTCTTTTTAATCTCTCCCCATGTGGAAGTTGTTCCATATCCGTAGTCATTTTTGTTGCTCTTCTCTACTTTTTCCAATTCTAATATCTTTTTGGAGATGAAGTGACAAGAACAGTATTCAAGGTGTGGACGTTCCATGGGTTTATATAATGGAATTATGATATTTTCTGTTTTATTATCTATCCCTTTCCTAGCAGCTCCTAACTTTGTTAGCTTTTTTTGACTGCTGCTGCAAATTGAGCAGGTTATTTGAGAGAACTATCCCACATGATTCCAAGATCTTTCTTGAGTGGTAAAAGCTAATTTAGAACCCATCATTTTCTATGTGTAGCTGACAGTTTTTCCAATGTGCATTACTTTGCACTTATCAACATACAGTTTCATCTGCAAGTTTGTTGCCCAGTCACCCAGTTTTGTGAGATCCCCTGAAACTCTTCACAGTCAGCATTGGGCTTAACTATCTTGAGTAATTTTGTATCATCTGCAAAACTTTGCCTCCTCACTGTTCACCTCTTTTTTTTCCAGATCATTTATGAATGTTGAACAGCATAGGTCCCAATACAGATCCTTAGGGGACCCCACTATATACCTCTCTCCATTGTGAAAACTGCCCATTTATTCCTACCCTTTGTTTCATCTCTTTTAACCAGTTACTGATTCATGTGAGAACCTTCCCTCTTGTCCCATGACTCCATACTTTGCTTAAGAGCCTTCGGTGAGGGACCTTATCAAAGGCTTTCTCAAAGCCCTAGTACACTATAACGACTGGATCAGCCTCGTTGACATGCTTGTTGACCCCCTCAAAGAAATCTAATGGACTGGTGAGGCGTGATTTCCCTTTACAAAAGCGGTGTTGATTCCTCCCTAACATATTGTGTTTATCTATGTCTGACAATTCTGTTCTTTACTGTAGTTTTAACCAATTTGCCTGGGAGTGAAACCCAATTGGCTTTACTTTAGCTACCCTATAGCCATCTGGTACAGAGGCTGATTTAAGCAATAAGTTACATACCTCAGTTAAAAGCAACAAAGAATCCTGTGGCACCTTATAGACGAACAGATGTATTGGAGCATAAGTTTCGTGAGTGAATACCCACTTCGTCAGACACCACTGACTAAGTGGGTATTCACCCACAGAAGCTTATGCTCCAATACATCTGTTTGTCTATAAGGTGCCACAGGACTCTTAGTCTGGATCTGTAAAAAGCAACAAACACGGCTACCCCTCTGATACTTGATACCAGAGTTGGTAGTTCTGAAATTTCATATTTGTGTTCCTTCAGAACTGTTGGGTGATTACCATATCGGCCTAGTGATTTATTACTGTTTAATTTATCTATTTGTTCCAAAGTCTCTTCTGGTGACACCTTAATCTGGTCCAGTTCCATTCTTTTAGATGACCAACCTGAGGTTCAGGTGTGAGGATCTCCCCGACATCTTCTGCAGTGAAGACAAATGCAAAGAATTAATTTAGCTTCTCTGCAATGGCCTTGTCTGCGTGGAGTACTACTTTTGCATCTCTGCTATCCAGTGGCCCCACTGAATGTTTGGCAAGCTTCCAGCTTCTGATATACTTAAAACAATTTTTGCTGTTTTTGTGTCTTTAGCTAGTTGCTCTTCAAATTCTTTCTTAGCCTGTCTAATTATACTTGACTTGCCAGAGTTTATTCTTCTATTTGACTTCCAATTTTAAAAGGATTTTTTTTTGGCTTTAACAGCCTCTTTGCTCTGTTGCTTAGCCACGGTAGCATTTTTTCAGTCCTCTTACTGTTTTTAATTTGGGGTATACATTTAGTTTGAGCCTTTGTTTTTAAATAGTCTCCATGCAGTTTGCAGACATTTCACCCTTGATTGTTCCTTTTAATGTCTGTTTAACTAGCTTCCTCATTTTTGCATAGTGCCCCTTTTTTAAGTTAAATACTATTGTGACAGGTTTCTATGACAGAAATGATCTATGTACCATTTCCTTGCCAAGGAACTGAACGAGGATTTATTGTTAAGTTGCGCTCATGGTATAACATAAGTTTAATATTTGAGCAGTACAATATGAAATTCCATTCCAGAAGAAACCCTTTTAGAGTTTAACTTTCCAGACTCAGAGACACAGTGCAGGCCTCCATGGTAGTTGGTGTGGAGTTTTTGTGTTACATTAATGGATGTTGAAAGCATTTGGCCCCTACCTGGTCCAACCACATTTTATCACTCAATAAATACACAATATATAGTGGTGAGGAATCTGTCTAGACAGTGCACATGCCACATTGAAGGCACTTGGGTGCGTGCAGTGCCTTGTGGGAGAGTGCTGCATTGAGGCAAGGTGAACTGCTGTCTTCAGCTCCAAGCAGGAGGAGTTGTTCTGGGAGACAGGGAGAGCGGGGAAGGAAGAGGAGTGTGTAGAGGGGCATTATTCATGAAAAGTTTGTGAGGTGGTAAGGAGAACAGAAGATGAAATAACTAGAGAGGCTTGGACAAGATGGATAAATATCCAAGCTTACTCCTGCAATGCTGACTCAGGAGCCTGAGGGGATTCCGGCATTGCCAGGCCTAAGGAAGGAAAACTAATGGCGTGTACAATAAAATGAAGACTGAGGCGAGCGTGACTATATTATTAGCATGTAAATGCTTCTCGATGCTGTCTAGTTACCTTTCATTTCTAAGGGAGCTGCTCCACTTCTCCCCTGACCCATGTCTACCACCTCCCTATCATCCCCAGCTACAAGTGGGATTTTCAGCTGGTTCGGCTGCTTTTATCCCATATCTCTTCTCTACGTTTGTGCTTGTAGACCTTGGGGACTGATGTAGAGAGAACTTGTCTACAGAGATTGAGGTGAGGTAACTGGCAGGGGACAGATGCTGAGCATATATTTGTCTTGAATCGAGTGTGATGAGGTGAAGGCTGGAAGCCACCTGCTTTCTTTCTCTCCTCCCCCCGCCTGTCTTGGACTGTTCCCTGGGCAGGGCATGGGCAAGCCGTTTGCCCAGCTTTCACAGGTGATGACTCTCTTGGGCAGAGGTTTTGGCCGTGGTTAGGGTGGTTATGTCACGTGAGCCGTTGAGTAGCAATTTACATGGTCGTCTGCATTGAGGGGAGGAGGGGTCCTCAAGCTTTTCTGTAGACATTTCCTGGTGAAACACTTCTCTTCCCAGGCCATGTTGTCTTCTCTTTGCAGTCATAGAACATCCCTGGGGCAACTACAGCAATTGCTGGTGGGGTAAAGTGCTATTAGCAACTATTTTAAAGCTTCTTTTAATGTAATGTAACAGCTGGAGACAAGGACCCCGCATCACATGTTCAAACAGCTCCTGCTAACTACCAACAGCATTCAGGCCACCGTGGTGACCAACACTGTAACAGGTGCTCCATGGAGACCACATAGACCTGTGTGCCTGTTGCTCAGACAATGAGCTGAGCTATAGTTGGATACCGATTTCAATGGAGCAAGGCTGATTCTTTCCGTGTCGGAGGGCATGCAGAGTGGTGGTGTTTTCAGGCTAAAACATTCAGTGATCAGTCCTAAGGCAGGGGTGGTGAGTTGTGAGCACCACTGGCCTGCGGTGGGGCAAGGGGTCAGTTACAAGGGCAGAACAGTTCAGGAGGGGCTGCTCAGTGACAGGATCCGCCATCAAACCTCCCCTGTAGGCAGCCTGTGGAATAACTGCACTGCCGCTCCACAGCCGGGGGCAGGAAGGATGCTCCGGGGGTAGTTTGCTGAGCTGAGACTCGGGAGATCTGGGCTCCATTTCTGGCCTCGTGAAAGACTTGCTGAGGAACCTTGGGCAAGTCGCTACCTGTAAAATGGGAATAGCACTTCCCTACCGCATAGGGGTGTTCTGAGGATAAACATCTGCTACTGATTATAAGGCACTCAGCTACTACGGTGATGGGATGTTCCCAGAGACATCTTCCCTGGACCTCAGTGGAACTCCTGCGTGTGCTGTCCACATACGGCATGTAGGGGCCTGGTCCACCCACCATCTCATCCAGTTGTACAAGTCAATTTTTTTTTTTAAGCCTTACAAAATGATAAAGTCCATCTACAAATACAGTTCTTGTGTGAGTCTCATGATGCCCTTAACTGCAGATAGGATAAATGAGAACTTGCATAAGAGAAGTAGCAACTTGAGAGGAAAAAAATAAAAGAACAGATAATTAAATGAAGTGAGAACTCAAGGTCTGTTTTTAATGGCTTCTGTCATAATCACAGAGAAGAAGCTTACAGTGTATCAAAAGAAATGAGTATGCCAGTAGCTCTTTAAACCAGCTTCAGAAATGAATGAAAGCCCACTGAAAAGAAAAAGAATAGCAAATTCCTTTTAAACTTGCAAGAATGGATGGAGATGGAATTTTTGATACAAAGTGCTAAAGTTTATTTCTATGAGAAATACTTAGTGTGTGTTTTGGCAATATATTGTATACATGTGCATATGTCAAATCTGGAAGGAGAGATTCAAAAGAGATTGACTGTAATATTTGGCTAAAATATTACAGTGTAATGCAAAGTAGAGATTTGGATCAAGAGTAGTTCAACCTGAATGAATTAGGAGTCTCAGTTAAAGAGCTTTACCATTGCAGGGCCTGATTCTCCAACCACATAAGCACTTGTATACCTTTATTCACATGAGCAATCCCTTTGAACTCCATGAGAACTAGTCACACCCGTATAGGACTTTACCACATGAGACCAGCAGTCTGCTTGTGCTTAATACTCAGTAGTTAAATCCCAGGCAGACTGCAAAGAGCTACAAAAGGATCTCTCAAAACTGGCAGATGAAATTCAGAGTTGATAAATGCAAAGTAATGCACATTAGAAAACATAATCCCAGCTATAAATATGAAATGGTGTCTAAATTAGCTGTACCACTCAAGAAAGAGATCTTGGAGTCATTGTGGATAGTTCTCTGAACACATCCATTCAATGTGCAGCAACTGTCAAAAAAACGAACAGAATGTTGGGAATCATCAAGAAAGGGATAGATAATAAGACAGAAAACATTATATTGCCTCTATATAAATCCATGGTAGGCCCACATCTTGAATACTGCGTGCAGATGTTTGCCCCATCTCAAAAAAGATACACTGGAATTGGAAAAGGTTCAGAAAAGGGCAACAAAAATGATTAGGGTATAGAATGGCTTCCGTATGAGGAGAGATTAATAAGACTGGGATTTTTCAGCTTGGAAAAGAGACAACTAAGGGGGGTATGATACGGGGGTCTATAAAATCATGACTGGTGTGGAGAAAGTAAATAAGGAAGCATAGTTTACTCCTTCTCATAACACAAGAACTAGGGGTCACCAAATGAAATTAATAGGCAGCAGGTTTAAAACAAACAAAAGGAAGTATTTCTTCACACAACGCACAGTCAACCTGTCAAGTATCAGGGGGTAGCTATCTTAATCTGTATCCACAAAAAACAAGAAGCATTCTGGTGGCACCTTAAAGACGAACAGATTTATTTGGGCATAAGCTTTCGTGGATAAAATACCTCACTTCTTCCATGCATCTGAAGAAGTGAGATTTTTTTACCCACGAAAGCTTATGCCCAAATAAGTCTGTTAGTCAACCGGTGGAACTCTTGGACTACACAATAATCTCTGGCAAAGACTATAACAGGGTTTAAAAAAAAGAAATAGATAAATTCATGGAGGATAGGTCCATCAATGGCTATTAGCCAAGATAGACAGGGATGGTCCCTAGCTTCTGTTTGCCAAAAGATGGGAATGGGCAGCAGCCGATGGATCACTTGATGATAACCTGTTCTATTCACTCCCTCTGGGGCACCTGGCATTGGCCACTGTTGGAAGACAGGATACTGGGCTAGATGGACTTTTGGTCTGCCCCAGTATGGACGTTCTTTTGTTAGTGAATTGTAAGATCAGGTCCTAAAATGTTTGTTAAACACATCCATATTCCCATATTTAATAGGCTAAATGTGGCATACTCCCAGTATCCATAATGGTGACCACTGGCAGTTCGATAGCTTGTCAGTAATGTGGAAAATTCTTTGCAAGTTCATAAGTCTTTCTCTGTCTTTTTCTTTCTTTAAAATAAAAAGAAATGTCACAAGTACACAACATGGAAAAGTGCACCAGGTTGAGGGCTTTTTGAATGACACTTCCTTAGGCTATCTACTGTATTTCATAAAGAATAATATTCGGAAGAGTAAATCAATTTTTTGTTTTCAAACTTTAATGTTGTTTTTGTGTTACATCAGTGGGTTCTGAAAGCATTTGGACCCTACCTGGTCTAATCCCATTTTGTCACTCAGTAGCTTCTGGGATGTGATGGAGGATAGGTTTTTTGGATCCAAATCTGGTACTCTACAAATCTGTCAATAATCACGGTCCAGAGAAATATCCATGACTAATTGGTGAGATACAAAGAAAGGATGATTTACCAAATGGTTTAATGAGATCATCTCAGTACATAAAAGAAAGTAGCAGCAAGGAAAAAAACAAAATCAAACCAAAGCATCTTACTCTCTTACTCAAACCAGAAAACCTCTACCCAGATCATAGAATCATAGAATATCCAGGTTGGAAGGGACCTCAGGAGGTCATCTAGTCCAACCCCCTGCTCAAAGCAGGACCAATTCATTAAGAAAAGGGATCTTGCTCATTGCTGTCATTTTAGCAGCCATTGCTTTATATGAATGTGTCTGTCATCAAATGGCAATTTCTATTGTCCTTTAAGATGCAGTGTTTAAAATATAACCAGTGAATTTAAAACTTGAGACTTTTTTTTCTTAAAACCAATTCCTGGCATTAAACAGGAAAAAACACTAAAGGTTATTTCTTGTAAGAACAGCAAATGGTTTTAAATATGATTAAATGTAACTTGGTTTTATCCTTTGTAAAAATCTCAATTTCCAGATCTTTGCCTGGGTCTGGTGTTCTCATTAGACAAACAGCTAATACGAACTACACTGGAAACAATTGTCACATAGTGACTTCTGTATAGGTGAACACTCAGATTTATTGTGCTGAGAGGTAACTAATGGCCTGTTTTGCCTTGGTCAATATTTTTCTCTCTCTCAGGATGCTAATATATCTTGATGTTGACAAAAAATATGAAGTCTGTACACTCTCTCTGTTGTAACATTCTGAACACATTCATCAAAAATATCCAGAAATGTCTGCATTACAGCCAAGAATTTCAAAAGTAAGTCACCTCTTACTAGGGGAGGTTGTGAGTTCAACTTCCAGTTCTAGGAGATTGGTATATCTCCAATTATTACCTTTTTTTATTACCTCTCCTTTCAAGCTAACATTCTAAAGATGAATTGAAGTTAGAAGACCAGAAAAATACTCCTATTAATCTCTGAACTGATCAGTAAATTGAGATTTGCATATCCTGTCTCTACTGATCAGAGGTGAATGGTTGTCTGCCCTGAGCCATGTTGAAACCAGTTATGATGCCATCACTTACAAAGGCAATTGGATTGGTTAACAATTGATCCAGATATTAGTATTCACCTTTTTCATGAAATGGAATGGCTTGACAGTTTACTATTTTTCTCTAAGCATGAGTACTGACTTATTTGTGCATCTAAAACTTTTTTTAATAGAAAAAACCACATTCAGAGATGAAATAGTAAGGGGAAGCAAACTCATGGACGTTGCACAGAAACCAATCCTAAAGACCCAACCTTAGGCTTTACACTTCTATATTGGATAAAATCCTTTTTCTAATAAGATTTACGTTGCCTTCACGTATGCAGTGTTGTAGCCATGTTGGTCCCAGGATATTAGAGGGACAAGGTGGGTGAGATAATATCTTGTAATGGATCAACTTCTGTTTGGTGAGAGAGACAAGCTTTCTTCCTCAGGTCAAGCTCTGTGGTGCTTGAAAGCTTTTCTCTCATGCCAGAAGAAGTTGGTCCAGTAAAATATTACCTCACCCATCTTGTCTCTCTGTTTTCTTCAAACAGTTTCCCAGCATACCCCCTAGCTTTAGGGGGGATCTAGTGTTCCCAGACAGTCTCAGACCATGAGGTTCTCCCCCAAGTTCTTAATTAAAAAAAGCTTAGTTCCAAGCTTGCTTTTAAAGTCTTTTCCCCCTTAGTCCCCAGCGACTCATGACTAGTCAGAGTGGTGACACTCCCTCCTGACTTGATGTTTGAGAGCCACAATGTTCTTTTCAACTTCGAGTTATCTGAGGCCTGGTCTAAAACTAGAAAATTGAATTGGCCTCACTGTGTTGCTCAGGGGTGTGAAAAAATCCTCATCCCCTGAGCGGCATGGTTAAGCCAACCTAACTGCAGTGTAGATAATGCTAGATCATCAGAAGAATTCTTCCATTAACCTGGCTACTGCCTCTCGGGAAGGTGGAGTACCTACGCTGACGGGAGAACCCCTCCTGACAGCATAGGTAGTGTCTACGCTGAAGTGCTACAGCTGCACCACTGCAGCTTTTCAAGAATGGAGAAGCCCTCGCTGTCTTACCATCAGAGGTGATGGACCACCATTGTCTCTTCCTGGGCTGGACAATGGATAATTACTCATCTAAGCTGGTTTCGTGTAAACAACTGGTTTGGGAGAGGCCCTTCCTGCTTGACTGTTCACCACCTGACTGAGAAGTTTGAGCAGTTTTTTCTATATACACCAACACAAAAATTCACATAACCATCGCCTGTATATTATCTGATGATTACTATCTTTCAAGCACTACAGGCTTTCATAGGAGATCTTACATGATATATATTTTTTTGTAGTACAAAAATGTAGGATGCAACCACTTGGTTTAACTGATTTTTTTTTCTGTTCTCCCTTGGGTGTGTCCGGACTACGATTGTCACAACCTTTTGTATAGCAAAAACTGCCCTGCTGGCTTTTGAGCCTCAGAAGTTACTCATTCCTACTGTTCTCTGCCTCCAAGACACCCATTCTGGACTAAGAGAGGCATTCCTCTCTCACTTAGTCACCCATTGGCAAATCGCCATGTCACTTTCCCACGAGGGCTCTTAGGACATTAAGGGTATGTCTGCATAAAAGACTCCTGGCGTGGCTGCGGCTGTCCCAAGCCAACTGACTCATGCTCACAGGTCTTGGGTTGTGGGGCTGTAAAACTGCAGTGTAGACGTTCAGGCTCAGACTTGAGACCGGGCTCTGAGATCCTGTGATGAGGGAGAGTCTCAGAGTCTAGGCTCCAGCCCGAGCCCGAACCGCTACGCTGCCATTTTTAGCCCCACAGCCCTAGCTCTGTGAGTCAGCTGGCCCAGGCTCTGAGATCGGTGCCAGGGGGTATCATCTCATTGTAGACATACCCTAACTTATTTTCACAGAGACACAGACAAAGTGGTTTCTTTATTAGACACCAGTAATACTGTCTTCTCCTTCTCCTTCTCCCCTCTGATAGTTGAAATACTTGTGGTTTATTCCAAATACAACCAGAATGACTGCTGATATCCTGGTTATGTGCAAGGAATAATATCTGGATTTTTCAGTCTTGGACATGGGTTACCAAGGGAGGTGGTGGAATCTCCTTCCTTAAAAGTTTTTAAGGTCAGGCTTGACAAAGCCCTGGCTGGGGTGATTTAGTTTGGGATTGGTCCTGCTTTGAGCAGGGGGTTGTACTAGATGACCTCCTGAGGTCTCTTTCAACCCTGATATTCTATGATCACTATGAGTAAAGTAGCTATTTTTCACTGGTTTTTTTTTTTTTGGTCCAGTGGTCTTGTTGAAATTGTGAATTGATTGGTTTCTGTGCTTCTGAAAAAATAAATAAATCTGTGACCGATAACTCTGCTTTTTGGCTGGGAGGGAGGCTGCTGAATAAGTTTGACTGAGAACCTTGAGCTCCTGAGTCTAACCCCTCTCTAGAGTGGAGGTGTGATAATGAGCAGGCGTTCAGGAAAGAACCGGAGAACGATCTCAGAGAGCTTTAATTCTTTCATGGAGTTTCTGCCGGTCTCAATGTAATAAACAAACATAAGCTGGAGTGTTAAATGGGGATTTCACAGATTTGAATATTGCAGCTTCCGTATTGTGGCAAATGAGAGACTTTTGAGACAGGACAATCATGGGTCTAGTTATTTCCACCAAAATGGGAAACTACAAAAAAATGCTAACGATACACAACCCTTTAAACATATGTTGTGTCTTGGCTGTTGAACTCTTTCATTATAACCAGAATTGGATATTTTGCTGAAAATTGACATAGCCATAATTATAGTGCTTTAAACAATGGAAAAAGTGTTCAGAGACAGCAAAGAGTTAAATGTTCATTTTTAAAAGAGCAAACCTCAGTTCTAGTTATTTTAAAAGGGAATTGAGTCTAAAATGTTCCGGAATCTTTTCTAAGGAAAAATTCCCCCAGTGTGGCGATAAATATACAATAGCTGAGTATTTTGAATGTGCAAATGAGAGATGGCACGATCAGAAACCAACTGTAGCTCATGCTGAACAAATGTGCTGGAGAATGCACAGAAGGTAGGAGAGTGCCATTGCCTTAAGGTTCTTAAAAGATTGCAGTAATACATTGAACTTCCAATTTTGGTTTAATATATAACTGAATAAATATAGCAGAATAAATAACTGAGTGGCTTGTGAGTAGCAAGGAAACTGCAGTGGAAAACAAAGCAAGCAGGAAGGCTGTGAATAGTCTGCAGGGTGTGGATAAAAGAAGTAGTCTGGTGCCAACATTATTGCAATAGCCCAAGCATGAAATAATCAAGGAATGAATCAGAATTTTAGTTGCAGAACAGAAGTGGAATCCTCATGCTGTATAAATGGATTGAGTAGTGCAAATACTCCAGTAGATGAAGAAGTGGTAGCATTGCTTTTATTGCTTTTATTTCTGAGGTCTGTGGTGGCTACTGTGGTGGATCCTCCAGGATAAAAAAGGCAGTTGTAAGATAATCATCATCTTAGTATCTCTACCCCAGGAGTTGCCCTCAAGGCAGGATCTCCATCTTGCAAAATGTAACATCAAAACATTATGGTCCTTGAAATGGCAGCCTGTGCCTGGGTAGGGAATATAGCTGGTAAAGTGCATTCTTTAACCATGGGAATTAGCAAGCAAATACAGCGGTGAATGGCTACTGACAGGACGCCAGTCAATTGCCAACAGTGTAATGTTTGATGTAGTTCTTAAAATTGTCACATATTCCTTTCAGGCTGGATTTCGGGTGTTTGCCTGTAGAATTAACAGGTCACTTCTATCTAGCTAGGTGCATAGGTGGCTCTTGTCACTATAGCATCTGACTGCCTTACAATCAATGGATTTTAATCCACACATCTCTCTGAGGCAGGCGGTATTATCCCCATTTTACAGATGAGAACGTGAGGATCAGGGTAGATTAAGTGACTGACTTGGCCAAGCTGTTACAGGAAGTTTGTGGGTGATCTGGGTATTGAACTCAAGTCTCCTGAGTCCCACTCCAGTGCCTTCTCTTCCAGACCATCCTTCCTCCCTTACCAGATAATAAATACGGAGGTCCTGGTTAGCCCACGAGGAGAGCTCATTGCCAAGGTATCATGGCAGCTCAGGTGTTCAGAGGCTCATGAGAAACCATGAAGGGGCTGGAGGCAGGAGGCCTTCACTGAGGGGGGAGGGGGGCAGGAGGTCCCCATTTGTGAGGTGCAGTTCCTGCCTGTTTGGGAAACCTGGACTTTGACCCTAAAGTCATGCTGCAAGGCCCATGGATGCTCTTGGGTTTTTCTCCAGGGATGTGGGGGATGCAAGGTGTGGGAAGCAAGAGGTAACAAGGGCAGCTGGGAGGGCTCAGTGCATTGGCCGTTGGCTCTCAATTGCTAGGTTTTTATTAAAACCTGCGTGTGCCCACAGAACTGGGTGAGTACACTTTAAAACATCAAATTAAATAAATATGAAATCCCACAGCAGAGTGCAGAGCTGTGCATCTAAATTACATCTTTAAGCAACACTTCAGTGATTTTCTTGAAATGTTTTGAAACTTTACCCTGAACTCTTAAGGGTCGTACGTGTAGCCTTCCAAGCTGTGCAGGCTGAGGGAGACCACTGGCATGGACTTGGCAGCGGGATGATTTATTTAAGAGGCACGTCAATCTACAGCATAAGGACAACATCAAGCCTCTCTGTGAACCCGTTTGTGGAGCTGGGGAGACAAGTGGGTTTAAAGCAAATGAAGCTCCTGTCTCCTGCACTCGTACTTCCTTGTAGCGACCTGTCTCCTACCCTTACTCCCACCTTTCCTCACTGCGCAGCCTTGCTGGGTGGGCAGATCGATTGGGGTTTAATTTGTTCCTAATGAGGATGGAGGAATGAATTATCCCAACTCACTGGTGAAAAGCAGGAAGCCTTTGTTTTCTGTTGCTGTTCTAGAGGGTGGAGATCCCTGACTCTTGTTGACATTTGGTTTGTGAGAAGTGATGGGAACTATTGACCCACAGGGCCCTCGTTATTCTCTATGGCTGAAATGTCAGCTAGGGGGAAAACACCTTCCAGCGATATGCAGCCACTTAAAAAGCCTTCAGTATTCTGGTCTGACTAGCAAGCAGTCTTCCCAATGGCTGCCTTGGTGTGTTTCTGTAGTTCTGTAACTTTCATCTTGGAGGACCAGCAGACTGCTTCTCGTCTGATCCCTGCCCTTTGGCCTGTCCGGCTTGGGTAGCCTTTCCAAGTGTTCGAACACCTACTGGCAGAGCTCACGGGGTCAATGGAACACACAAGCCTTCCTACTGTCATCAAGGTGCCG
The DNA here is from genome assembly GCF_016161935.1 of Mauremys reevesii. Lineage (NCBI taxonomy): Eukaryota > Metazoa > Chordata > Testudines > Geoemydidae > Mauremys > Mauremys reevesii. The sequence continues at coordinate 122,345,550 of NC_052629.1, read as the reverse complement.
GAGCATCTGCCACGGCTGGCACACCGTTGGGCTGCTGGAGGAATGCAAAAGGGACAGTGGAAAGACTTGCTTCCTCAAATACTACTCAGAGAGGGACACTTGATGGGAATTAATACCACTGAGGATGTGCAAAGAGCAGCCCAGGGTAGACAGGGATGGTGGGGCCTTGTCTGTGCCCTGAGTGGTGTTTGACAGCACAGGAAAGATTTAGGCTATGGCTGCACTACACACCTTTTAGTGACACAGGTGTGCTGCTACAGCCATGCTGCTAAAAGGTGTGCAGTGCAGCCGCTCTTGGTCGGTAGGAAAGAGCTCTTCCGTGCGCGTGCGCGCACACACACACACACACACACTTCCACCCCACACGAGAGGCAGTAGCTTTGTCGTCAGGAGAGCTCTCCCGCCAACAAAGTGCTGTTCACACCAGCACTTTTCGTCGGTAAAACTTGTCATTCGGGGGGAGGGGTGTTTTCACACTCCTGAAAGATAAGTTCTACCAATTAAAGTCCAGTGTAGACAAAGCCTTAGATTCAGTCTTCCCATTGACTGGAGTCTGTCCATCGGTGCTACTGGGGATTGGATCAGGCCTTGAGTTTTTCTCCATCTCAAGGCAATTCCTGAATGTCTGTCTTCCGCACAGTGTTGTTAAGTTCTCCACGACCCCAGGCCCAGTCCGTAGGGTCTCTACGATAGGTCTCTCTCAGAATTTAAAACCTCTAAGGTTCTATTTAACTGAAATTGTCCAAGAGCACCCTTGCAGTTCTAACATAGGCATTTATCTGGCCCACATTACCATAGTATCTGACCCCCTCACAGTCTTCATGTTTATCCTCACAATATCTCTAGGAGGAAGGGAAATGCTATTTTACAGGTGGGGAACTGATGCAAAGAGATTGAGTCCAAGGTCATACAGGTAGTCTGTAGCAGGAGCAGAGAATTGAGCTCAGGTCGCCCACATGCAAGACGAATGCTAGCACCCGCTCATCTTCCTGCCTTGCATACTAAAGGTTTTATTTGCAAGGGTAAAGTTCCACTGACTCTCTTCTGGCACAGCTTTTACCTCACTGCAGTAATGACTCTAATCTTGCTGATGTAATGCAGCATTGCATGCATGCATATCTTAGCTGACCAAAAAGAACTTTAGGAACAATAAGGTACTTCTATTCTACTGACATTATTTCTGAGGCACTGTTACCTGGCCCATCATATAAACTTCTTAGGAATTCAGTGAAGGAGAAAACAACACTGTGTAAATAGAAGACTGAAGATGACTGATACTGACAGGTGGACTGTGCTGATGTAAACAATCAAAAAAAGTTACCTTGTTTCCTTCTCTTCTTCCTGTAATAAAACTATGGCTACATACCTCTCTCCACACTCTCCATCCATTGTTGGACCCAATCCTGAGAGATACCGACTGCCTTTAATTGCCATTAACTTTACTGTTCCACATCTTGCAAGAGCACAGTCTTAAATGGCTTATTTGGCATTGTCGAGTCTTTGGGCATTATGGGCTCAATCCTGTGAGGTGCTGAGCACCCTCATACCCCATTGGAATGAATGACAATTGTATATATGCTTTGCTTTCTGTGTAACTTTATCAAGTAGAAAAAACAAGCTTACACCCCTGAGGTAACAACTACTGCAAAGTCACAAAGAGTTTAAATCACTTCACATTCTGTTTGCCTGTTGTCTTTGTTCTAAAGGTGTATTGTCGTGTCTTAGGTTGCCTAGGCTCGCATCACATGCTAGGTCCTTCTCACCCTTGGGGTGTGAAAATGGCTTTACATTCCAAATGCTAATCTGCTTCTAACCAGAAGTGACATTATCTTCCCAAATACTTTCCTACTCAGAGGCTTCCAGAACTCTTCAGAAATTTTGTTTTGTTTTTTGAAGATCAGAAAGAGAGAGGCCTCTCTGTGTGATACAGTACTCTCAGATACCCTGTAATAATTCTGATCTCCCAGGGGAGTGAATTTTCAAATAAGATGGATTTCTCATCCAGCAAATCTGACTTTACAGTTCAGGATCATGTTAACGATTTCCAGTATCTGTCGTGCAGATTATTATTTGTGTTAGGGTAGTGCTTAGAAGCACTAAACACACAACAGGGCCCTGTTGTGCTGTAAAAATGTGTAGCAAGGTGGTCTGTTCCTCAACGAGCTTACAGCTGAAGAGAGACAAGGGACAATGGGTAGATACAACAAACAGATGGGAGAAGCACAAGGTAACAATATGACAATTATGAACAACTGGAAAAAAAGATAAGCCTTCCCTCTTCTTCTATGCATTTATTAAAGCTTTCCCTGTGCATTTGACACATCCGGTATGGCCTCTTTTTGCTGCATTATCTAAAATTACAAACTTATTAGTTTTGGAAGTGGCCATTCTGGATACACCGCAGCTCTGCCCCAGACTTCTACCACGGGTCTCTGCCATTTGAGAGCCTCACACCAATTTCTTAACACTGCAAAACCTGTTCAGAGCAAAGTTAGTCAAAAATGTTGTGACCAATTGAAAAATGATGTTGTGAAAAGTCTTTTTCCCAGGGAAAAATTTGATTTTGATTAAACCGCATTTTCCGATATTTTGGAAAAATGTGGTTTACTCAAAATTTTCCACATAAAAAGGACAATTTTGGTGACGTTTTAAAACTAAACATTCCGGTTTGAATCAAAACTGGGTTTTGAAAGTTCTGTGACAGTCCTTGAAATTTTGACTTGTCATCCCAATTGTGTATGACAACAGACTTTGAAATATTGGAATTTCCTGACAGGCAGTAATTCCGTTTCCTTGCCAATTCTGTTTAATAGCTACATATTTGGAAGCACATGGATGAAATCTAAACAAGACCCGGTTGTAGTAGCCTATTCTAGACCTGCATTCATAAGAAGGTGAAATGAAGGCCTGTATGGTGGACCAGTACAAGAATTATGCACTGTGTAAGACCTAGTTTTGAGTTGGGTCCAAATCCTGCAAACAACTACGCCTGTTTCTCACATGATGTGCCATTGATTTCCATGGGATGCCATGCAGGAATAGCCTGTGTTTCTGGGTGCAGCTTTTTGCAAGATTGGGCCCTTTGATTAACCATTTTTACCAATGACTTGTCCTCTGGTCTGTTAAGCACCAGTCTTATATATAACACTGTAGGAATAATATAGCAATTTAGATAACATTTTTATGAATTTAGATTATTTTTGTGTTTGGTGAAGTAATGATCCATAGTTTGAATGTGAATTTGAAGTACTCGAGCTTGAATCCTAATAAAAACAAGATTGACATTTCTTTGGAGTTGTTGCATAGTTGATAACTGTGATCACCAATATTTCTATTCTGGTAGCATCTAGAGAAATGTAAAGAAGAGGCATGTTGGGCCAGATTTTCAGAGGTAGATGGCTAAAGATGCAGAGGGGCGCATCTGCCCTTTTGAGCATCTCTCTGCATCTTTAGGCATCTATATACATTTGACAATCTGGCCCATTGCATTCAGCCCTGTATGAATGTCTAGGGGAAACAATCCCAGCCTCACTGAATTTAAGATCTAAGGTGCCAATCCTGTTTGGCTGAACCTGCACAAAGGTCCACTGAAGTCAATCAGGACTGAAATCAGTGATTCTCAAACTTTTGCATTGGTGACCCCTTTCACACAGCAAGCCTTAGAGTGTGACCTCCCCTTATACATTAAAACCACATTTTTTAATATTTAACTCTATTATAAGTGCTGGAGGAGAAGTGGGATTTATGGTGGAGACTGACAGCTTGTGACCCCCCCCCCCACACATAACCTTGCAACCTCCTGAGGGGTCACGACCCCCAGTTTGAGAACCCCTGACCTACGTGGATGCAGCAATCTACCAATCACTGAAAGATGAGACCTTAAATTATGGAAGACATGGCAATGACTTCCTGTCTCGTGTCATGATACTGCTACTTGCAGTCTTTAAATCAGGATTTGGGGACTTCAACAGCTGAGTCAAGGGAGAGAATTATTTCAGGAGTGGGTGGGTCAGCTTTTGTGGCCTGCATCTTGCGGGAGGTCAGACTAGATGATCATAATGGTCCCTTCTGATCTTAAGTTCTATGATTTCAATACATCCTGCAAACAACTACGCCTGTTTCTCACATGATGTGCCATTGATTTCCATGGGATGCCATGCAGGAATAGCCTGCGTTTCTGGGTGCAGCTTTTTGCAAGATTGGGCCCTTTGATTAACCATTTTTACCAATGACTTGTCCTCTGGTCTGTTAAGCACCAGTCTTATATATAACACTGTAGGAATAATATAGCAATTTAGATAACATTTTTATGAATTTAGATTATTTTTGTGTTTGGTGAAGTAATGATCCATAGTTTGAATGTGAATTTGAAGTACTCGAGCTTGAATCCTAATAAAAACAAGATTGACATTTCTTTGGAGTTGTTGCATAGTTGATAACTGTGATCACCAATATTTCTATTCTGGTAGCATCTAGAGAAATGTAAAGAAGAGGCATGTTGGGCCAGATTTTCAGAGGTAGATGGCTAAAGATGCAGAGGGGCGCATCTGCACTTTTGAGCATCTCTCTGCATCTTTAGGCATCTATATACATTTGACAATCTGGCCCATTGCATTCAGCCCTATATGAATGTCTAGGGGAAACAATCCCAGCCTCACTGAATTTAAGATCTAAGGTGCCAATCCTGTTTGGCTGAACCTGCACAAAGGTCCACTGAAGTCAATCAGGACTGAAATCAGTGATTCTCAAACTTTTGCATTGGTGACCCCTTTCACACAGCAAGCCTTCGAGTGTGACCTCCCCTTATACATTAAAAACACATTTTTTAATATTTAACTCTATTATAAGTGCTGGAGGAGAAGTGGGATTTATGGTGGAGACTGACAGCTTGTGACCCCCCCACACATAACCTTGCAACCTCCTGAGGGGTCACGACCCCCAGTTTGAGAACCCCTGACCTACGTGGATGCAGCAATCTACCAATCACTGAAAGATGAGACCTTAAATTATGGAAGACATGGCAATGACTTCCTGTCTCGTGTCATGATACTGCTACTTGAAGTCTTTAAATCAGGATTTGGGGACTTCAACAGCTGAGTCAAGGGAGAGAATTATTTCAGGAGTGGGTGGGTCAGCTTTTGTGGCCTGCATCTTGCGGGAGGTCAGACTAGATGATCATAATGGTCCCTTCTGATCTTAAGTTCTATGATTTCAATACACAGTTATAAACTGTGAGTCACAATGCACAGAAAAGAACGTTCTGATCCCTCTTATCGAAGTAGCATTGGTCTCTCTAATAAAAATAATGGCTGTGTAGATAGTTTTGCTGAGTTTTACCATTTTTAAAAGACCATAATGCTCTACAGTCTTTTAAGTGATACTGGGCATTTTTAACATTCATTGATGTTAATTTCCTGGCATATGGACATCTCTGCTTATTTTAATAAATAAGTACTTTCAGCTTTAATGTAAATGGTGGAGGAAATGATCTTTTTTACATTCAAGTCCGCTTCACTGGATAATTTAATGTTTTAAAATGTAAGTTCATATTAAAGTTTAAAATTGAAGTGTTGGTTTTTGAAATTTCATAAGGAAATGGAATAGCTGCAGTGTGGACCTAAGCATTCAGACATGCGGTACCATGATTAGACAGATACGGCTGATGATAGCTTTTGTGTAAAATGCATGTTATAAACACTATTACTAGAATTTCATGCTTATGATCCAGGAGTGTAATCAGCAGGGGTATTTTGATGTGAGGATGTTTACACAACAAAAAGCCTGCTTGTTGTTTCACCCACCAGTTTACATCTTGTCTCCTTTTAGCTTGCAAGCTCTTTGAGGCAGGCAATTGTCATTCACTGTATGTTTCTACCGAACTTTGCAAGATGGAGCCCGGAGCTGGTTTAGACCTTTCAGTGCTACTGCCGTGTAAACAGTTAATAATAAAAGATACATATCAGAAGTGCACTTTGCTGTTCTTCTGTGCGTTGAGGGGGAATAAGAATTCCCTTGAGCATATGTAACAGTCAGTTTAATTGACTGGGAATAAATATGAGCCCTACAGTCAATGGAAATATTCAGTAGAAATGGTGATGTTTAGATGTATGGATATGTAGATGACGGAAGTGTCTGTGTGTGTCGTATTCCTCGGGAGGCTGCTTACCGACAGTGCTAGTGCCCATTTCAAGGCACACTGGAAGCTGAAGAGCATATGCACAGGGAGAAAAGTGGCAAGGAAAAGGAATGAAAAATCCACTCCACTGAAGCTGAGATGACAAAGTTCCTTGTGGTTATATTGATTTTAAATTACTGCTTGACTCTGCCTAGTCCTGTGCTGTTGAGTAAGGTGAGGGGTGGAAAGAAAGAAGCCACAAAGTGCTCTGCTCTTCCTTCCACCACTAGCCTTTTTGTGTCCCTGTGCAAGAACCAGAAGCAATGCTGATTACATTCCTAGCATGCCAAGAACCAGGGAATTCTAGAATTCTCAATGAAGCCTGAAAGGGAAAAGAGGCAGAACTTCTCACCCCACCCCTGCACACTGGTTCAACTGGGTAACAGATGCCTCTAGTCCTGCTCTACTGAAGCTGCTATCCTGGATTTATGGGGAGCGTGTACCCAAGAAGGTGACCAAGCTAATTGCAACCATAGGATGTGCATTCAGCCACCGTGAATTAATAAAATAGAACTCCACCGAGTTAAGGGTTAATTGGAAAGCAGGCTTTTAGATGCAAGGTCAAAACTAGCTGGTAGTTTCTGCTAATCAGAATGGGAGGAGGGGAAAGAAAAATAAACAAGTGAGACTGAAAACCTTGGTGGTTGGAAAACCTTGAGTCTAGACGCCTCTGATATTAGAAGCTTATTGAAAGTTAGGAAAAGTGGTGAGCCAGTAGGGATCATTATGACTTATCTGTTCTGTAGGAGTTAGTTATAAAAGATTAGCTATAGAGTGCAACTTCAGAACAGTCCTCTGAAGCCATCTTGAGAGAGGTTTTTCCTGACACCTTTTCTTCCCGGTGGGTGAGCAACTGGCCACTGCAAACCCACTGTTAATTACTCAGTATCGTTCCAGAGCTTAAGTAAATACCTGGAATGTTCTAATCCTATTGCTTCTGCCTGTGTATGCTTAAATCTAATAAACTGCAGTTTTAGATAGAGCATGTTTGCTTGCGTTAATCTTTTATCAGCTGGAATTGCTATGTTCCCATTGATTTATTCCTGACACCGCCTGGAATGAAACAGTTAAATTGCCCCTGTTGTGGGTTCTGAAAACCCTGGGTAACAAAGCCATTAATAAGAAATGTAGCATGTCATAGTTAAATGCATAGTTAAAATAAAATAGCTACAATTGTATTTACAAATTGTATCGAGGCTAGAATTAATAGCAATATTTATTTAACAAACTTTTTCTGTAAAGTCATTACTGCTTAACTTGATGCAGTTTTCACTGATTTGCTGTCGATGAGAAGTTTATTCAGTCAGTAAGACTTAATGTTTTATTTTAAAACCAGTCTGATCTATTTTGGTATCTACTGTGCCTTTTGGGAACGAGAACGAAGAGCAAACAAAGCTAATTGTAATGGAGATTTGATACATTATCATAATGAAACTCTTAGTTACCGTACCACTGAAAGAGCACAGCACCTGTGCTAATCCAGCAATGTTGGGAAGGGAGATGTTCAGTCTGTCTGGTGGGGTCAGAGAGAACAAAAAGGCTCTTGACGCAGGCAGGTTTTATAAGCACTGTTTGATTACATGTAGAACTCTCAATCAGTCAAGGATTTTGATCCATTTCTGAAACGGCAAATACCTTTTGAGATACTTGAGAAAGGAGTCATAAATAAGGCTAACATTAGATCAGTTAGCAGTGATAGAATTGACACAAGAATCATGTACCAGAGACATGGTGCATGGAGGTCACTGGGTAGAGAGCTAATGCAAGAATGTTTGTTTAGTTTTGGGCTTACTTTATCGCATTTCTAGCTGTATGAGTGGTTGGTTAACAGAGGTTTATAAAAGTGAAATGAACTGACTCGTGTTTCATGTTAATACTTCAGTAAATAATTAAATATTTGTTTTTCTCTGTGTAAGAAATACATTATAAATAAATGACTTTGACTTAGATTTATAATATGATGGTCAATTTCCCAGTCCTCTCTGTTACTCGGTCCTTCTGTTTTTTTTTAAAAACTGAATATGGATATTAAGCCTAAAAGTACAAATTCCACAGCCTTAAAAACAGGTTAAAGCAGCTTTATGCCTTCAGTAACTTAAGGGTCTTTCAGAATCTTACACTTTAAATGAGTTTCACAGATGCGAAGATTTTATTTTCTTGCTTGCTTAATCCAAAGCGATACCAATAACTCTCACAGGAAGTGATAATATGGAGGATGTATGGGACTTCACTTCCAGGGAGATGAATTTGAATGCATCAGTGCTAGTGGAAAAGAGAATTTAGTAGAAATCTTAATAGAAATCTCCAATTAGATAAATGGATGGCATATAGGTGACAAGACATAATACTGCTTACTAGAGTCAACAGCACATGGAGTTGCAAATATGGTCTACATTTCACAAGGAGTTTTGGCTTCATTTAGTGTTTTAGACAGTAGGGAGTACAGTAGCCTGAGTTGGGCAAAAGTGTAGGTTTCTCTTGCAAAAGACTTGGGCCCAGACTTCAAAAGGTGTTTAGGCATTGTTCCACTCAGCACTGCAGTGCCTAAGGCCTGGTCCACTTGGGGAGTGGGGTGAGCTCGATGTAAGATATGCAACTTCAGCTATGGGAATAGAATATCTGAAGTCCACATATCTTATTTCGACTTACCTCCCATCCTCACGGCACGGGATTGATGGCCGCAGCTCCCCCGTTGACTCCACTACCACTGCTCGCCCTGGTGGAGTTCCGGAGCTGACGGGAGCGCATTCAGGGATCTATATATCGATCCCCGATAGATTGATCGCTACCTGCCGATCTGGCGGATAGTCTGGACGTGTACCCTAAGTGACTTTTCAATGAGACGTAGCCACTTAAATAGCGAAGTCTCATTTTCAAAAGTGACTTGGGCATTTGGGCACTCAGGTCTCATTGAATTTTAATGAGAATTGCGTCCCTTTTGAAAATGAGGCATTGCCAACTAAATCACTCAGGTCTTGCAATGCTAAGCCTATCAACACCTAAATACCCTTAAAAATCTGGGCCACAGTCCTGCAGCTCTTCCTCATATAACTAGCCCTAGCATGGAGAGGAAGGGCTGCAGGATTGGGCACTCGTGTCTCTTTTCGTACAACTGGCTCTTTCAGTATAAAATTTGAAAAAACGTCAAAACCCTATGCCTTTTTGTGCTAAATTAAAAAAAAAAATAGAACCAAACCCCCAAACTTCTGATAACCTTCCTGGAGGTTACCTCTGAGCTTTCAATGAAATATAGTAATCCAACTCTGCTGAGCAGATACTTTTTATATTTAAGTTTAAAAAAAAAAACCTGTGGAAAGTAATTTGAAGAAAATTGCAAATTCTATTCTTAGTACTAGTGATGACTTAAATCTTGCATGATTAGTCATAGGTGTGGGGATAGGGCAAAGTAATGAGATTAGCTCATTTGTAACTGCACAGAGAATTTTTTAATGTGAAATGTCTATACATAGCTTCAAGTATCAAAGGATGTCTGCTTTGCTTTAAAAAAAAAAAAAAGTACTTCATATAAAATATTTGAATCCAGGGTTCTCCAGCTGTGGTCCACAGAGCACTTCCATGTGGTATGCCAATGTGATGGAAGAACCTTTTTGCAAAACTTCTGTCAGCCCGCAAGCAGTGACACTTGCTGCTCATTGCATCCCAGTGCAGGTCGTCTTCAGGGGTTCCATCAGCTCTTCTAAAAGCCAATTAATCTCAACATCAAGCTCCTGTGTGTATCCTGTATAGCTGCTTCTGCGTCTGTCTTCGCTTTGGGTTTTATATTTGGGGTGATGGTGGCTTAAATTTAACCATAATCATATTTTCATTTTATGAAAAATATACCAGACCTGAACTTCAAATTTATCCAGATGGTATAATGTGGGGCTTCAGGCAATACAGGGAGATATGGTATTAGTAAACTAACAGCTGTATGTCCAGGAAAAGGAAATAAAACAGCACAGACACAAAATAGGTGGATGTGAGTAAACAGCAGCTGCCCCCAACCTATTTAAGTGAGTTTATTTCCATCACTGACTATCCTAATGTGTCTCCTTCATGTAACAATTGGCTATAATTGTCTCAGGGCAGGTCTGGGACCCAGCAGGTGTTAATGGGAGGGTTTCTAACATAAGTTGTCCACAAGATGAAATCCACTGCATTAACCTATTGATTCTGAGAGGTGAATTTTCCGGATGTTGAACAGTCAGCAAATAAAGCATGAGAAAGGAATGGTACTGACTGTTGTGGCCTTTAAATGATCATCTGCTGTTCCCACAAACTGCATTGGATTAGAATCCCTCAGGTCCTCCACGTACTTCTTACATCCTGAGGTTTTTCTCTAGGGTTTGATAGGTGAAAAATGCAGTGGCCTGGCATGAGCGAATGCTGATTCAGATCTGTGTCTGTAAGCTGCTTTCTTGCTTCAAATTCATGGACCATGGTGATAGTTAAGACAGGATTATATAGGGCAGCGCGGAAGTTCTGCTGACAGGACTTGAAATCAAAGCAGTTCAGTAAAACCAAGGTATTCTCAATCTCAAACTTTTGTGCCAATTATCACTGGGCTATGACAGCACAGTGGGTCTCTACTTAAAAAAAATTCTAACGTTTATTTGGGAGGCTAGGTGGGTGGATGGATCCATGGGGGAGGGCAGGGCAGGGCGGAACCTATAAAATGTCCTTGTCATCAGCTTTCCCCAGCATTACATCAGATCAAGAAATATTTGGCAGCTGGGATTTTTTTTACTTCAAAGAATTTAGCGTGATACCAGAGATCAGATGCCTCTGGAAGGGCTGATACTGTAAACTGCAGTGGAGACAGCTCTTACTCAGCCGAATGTGTTGCTCTGGGCAAGAGGGTATTCCTTGCTATGGAGAGTAAATTCTACAGTAGATACAGAACTACATTTTAATTTGGAAAAGCCATAGGTGGGATTTGCACTTAAAGCTCAGTATTTGGAATATGGGCCTCAATCCTGCGAACATTTAAACACACATGCAACTTGGCTCATATGAGTAGTTCCAATGAACTACTTACATGAGTAAAATTATGCACATGCTGCCTGTAGGCTTGGAACCTTTGAACCCATCCTGGACCAGAATCTAGAACAGCATTCATTATACTTCTCGTGCATGTTACATGAAAACTGGTTGATTCAACCCAAACTAAGACATTAATGCAGTAGGTGTTTTTACAGTGAAACTTTTCAGGCTTAATTTTCAATTCAGTACCACATGGCGTAATTAATTTTCTAATCGTATTTCTTTGTTTGCTGCTCTTTTAAAATTTGTGTGCAGTTGCTTTTAATAACATCTGGTAGCCTTTTTCAGTGAGATGGGATCCGGTGAAAGTAAGAATCCTACAGTGTTTAACAGACATGAACTGCAGAGTACTACAGAGAATACAGTTCATGCACAACTGATGTAGCCAGCTCTGGAGTGAAATGCAGAAATGGTTGAACAGCACAGAGAAACATTACAAAGTGATTCAGGGCATGAAGTGAAGAATATTGTATCCCGTTAGAACTACGGGAAATTTTTTTGCTTAGGTAGAATGTCATTACATAAATTTTAAATTATGTAAGTACTGTGACCCTGTATTTATACAAATTGCCATAGTTTTGATGATCACAAATAGTTGGGACCTCAATTCTATTTGAAGAACTTTTAAAGGTCATCTGTTATTGACCATTTAGAAAGCACAGATAGGAACAGACTGTTGGCCGTACTGGATCCAACCATTGGGTGTCCTAATCTAGAGTCCTGCCTCCAGCTGGGATCAATATTTGATGCTTGTGAAATTACTAAAAACAAAAGTAACTAATATTAGCTGGATATAAGATGCCAAATTTCTGTATGCTGCTGCTTTGTCCAGTGTTGAAATTATCAGTGATGTCAGAGTTTGCAAAGGGAACAAACTGTTGCCATGGAAATTCTGAAAGCCATCCTTGGTTCACTCTTGGCTGATGAGTTGTGGAGAAATGTGACTCAATGGAGCACATTCTTCCCTGGGTGCAACTGCACTCACTGCTACTTCAGTGGACAAAGCTGGGTGTGTATTTGCTCACCCTCCAGGGTGCCCAGAAGGTATGGATGTTACAATAGCTGATCTGGTGGAAGAAAAGAGAAATGCTTTCCTTTTGCTTTCTGTTTTCCAATTTATAGCAGAGCTTGCAAATAGCTCTTGGCAATTAGTGATCACTAAAATGTCTGGCACCATCCCAACGTTTTTTCTCACTGGAATGGTGGTTTTAGGGGAAGATTTATAATGTAGATGCCCAGCTCCTATGGAAAGTCACCAGGAAAGTCAAAAGCTACTTGTGAAAGTCAGTGTGAGCTAGGCATTGAGATATTTATGCCTTTTGAAAATCTCCCCCTTGATTGTTTGTGTCACGAGAGATAGGGCCTTTGGTTCTTGTGTTTCTTGTAACACACCTGTCGGATCACTTCTTATGACAGCATTCTAGCATGAGCATGTTCTAACTTTCTAACAAAATTCTTCTTTGATCTGACATTTCTCATGCTAGCGCTCAATCCGAAGGTGAATGAACACTTTTGGGAAGTTTGCTAAAATTTTGTGGCCTATATATTCTGTGCTGTCTAAGGACCTCTTTCAATACCCTTTAAAATAAGTGGGAGTTTTTCCACTGACTCTCAGAAGATTTGGATCAGGCAAAAGAGTGCAAAAAGTTTGGTTTGATGTTTTTAATAAAATGTGGCCGTGTTTCTTTGGCAGACTCAGAGATTCAGATACATGCAAAAGGGGATTGGGTTTAACCCCTCAGTATCCATTCTCAGACTGAGGGAATCAAGAGATGCCTTTTTTTCCTCCATCCCCTCCCTAACCCCCACCCCTCCCACCTCCCTGTCCCCTGCCTAAAGTAATAATCCAGTTTTAGTTTGTTTCTTCCCTTCCCTTCCACACTTTTCAACTTTTCCCTGTTTGGCACCAGAAATGAGGGAGGGGGAGGAGATGGAGATGCCCCTTTCTCCCAAAATTTTAGCACTGCCATGTAAAAGACACTAAGAACATAAGAATGGCCGTACCGGGACAAACCAAAGGTCCATCTAGCCCAGAATCTGTCTACCGACAGTGGCCAATGCCAGGTGCCCCAGAGGGAGTGAACTTAACAGGCAATGATCAAGTGATCTCTCTCCTGCCATCCATCTCTACCCTCTGACAAACAGAGGCTAGGGACACCATTCTTTACCCATCCTAGCTAATAGCCATTTTTAGACTTCACCACCATGAATTTATCTAGTTCTCTTTTAAACACTGTTATAGTCCTAGCCTTCACAACCTCCTCAGGTAAGGAGTTCCACAAGTTGACTGTGTGCTGCGTGAAGAACTTCCTTTTATTTGTTTTAAAGCTGCTGCCTGTTAATTTCATTTGGTGACCCTTAGTTCTTGTATTATGGGAATAAGGAAATAACTTTTCCTTATCCACTTTCTCAACATCAGTCATGATTTTACATACCTCTATCATATCCCCCCCTTAGTCTCCTCTTTTCCAAGCTAAAGAGTCCTAGCCTCTTCAATCTTTCCTCGTATGGGACCCTCTCCAAACCCCTAATCATTTTAGTTGCCCTTTTCTGAACCTTTTCTAGTGCTAGAATATCTTTTTTGAGGAGACCACATCTGTACACAGTATTCGAGATGTGGGTGTACCATGGATTTATATAAGGGCAATAATATATTCTCAGTCTTATTCTCTATCCCCTTTTTAATGATTCCTAACATCCTGTTTGCTTTTTTGACCGCCTCTGCACACTGCGTGGACATCTTCAGAGAACTATCCACGATGACGCCAAGCTCTTTTTCCTGACTCGTTGTAGCTAAATTAGCCCCCATCATATTGTATGTATAGTTGGGGTTATTTTTTCCAATGTTCATTACTTTACATTTATCCACATTAAATTTCATTTGCCATTTTGTTGCCCAATCAGTTAGTTTTGTGAGATCTTTTTGAAGTTTTTCACAATCTGCTTTGGTCTTAACTATCTTGAGTAGTTTAGTATCATGTGCAAACTTTGCCACCTCACTGTTTACCCCTTTCTCCAGATCATTTATGAATAAATTGAATAGGATTGGTCCTAGGACTGACCCTTGGGGAACACCACTAGTTACCCCCTCCATTCTGAGAATTTACCATGAATTCCTACCCTTTGTTTCCTGTCTTTTAACCAGTTCTCAATCCATGAAAGGACCTTCCCTTTTATCCCATGTCAGCTTAAACGCATCATGCAGTGGCATATACTGTACCTCAAATTGCAGGCACCACATTCTAATAGGCGCCTCTTTATACCTGGTTGGCCCCTTTTCTTGCCACAGAATGTAAGTGGAGGTGTATAGGGGATTATCCATGGGAGAGGTAGGTGTGTGTTGGGCTGTAAGGATGGAGATATGCTTGTGAAAATATATACCTGGCTATCTACCTACAGCACACACTCACATTGGTAATGTGCTAATTTGCTTCTTTCTTACCCATTTATTTTTACCTTGAGCAAAGCATGCCTTCCTCATTGACTGCTGTTTTTTAATTATCAGAGCACAGAATAAAGCAGCTGTCTCTACCAGTTTCTATCCAACTGTAAGGATCATTTGGTATGCAGGAGGCTGGAAACTTCACATGTACCACAAGAAGTCATGTGAGTCTAATGATGCCATTTAACAGGCAATGTTTTTCTTGGCATACATTGAGACCCTTTAGAAAAAGAGTATTAAAAACGGAGAAACCATGCTGTGGCAGAGAGGGAGAGGATTGGGGAAGACAATTCTGGTGTTAGGACTTCATCAATCTTTAGGTGGGAGGAGGAACCATGCTATTGTCTACTAGGAAATTCAGGATTTCAGTTGTTGTTTGTGGGTTCAAGAAAAACTTCCTTATGCTAATAGAAGGCATTACTTCTCTTTGGCTATTCCTAACCTGGGCATCCCGTAATTCTGATTATTGCAGCGTTGTAGGGCAGTGACCTGTGACACCGAAGAGAAGAAATTCTAGATAGGCAGCTGGGAGATGATGGCTCATTTAAAGGTATTGTGCCATGTAAGAGCACAGTCATAGGAACATTTCATATTTATAATGTAGACATGCAAAATACACACAACAGATTAAGATAAAACGTGATTGCACCTGACATTTCAAGTTCCCAGATTTACCTAGAATCTGAATGCTTAAGTGAAACCCCCACTTTCCATCCCTGCTCTTCGTCCTTTTATTATTAAAATATGTGACAAAGTTCCTCCTCTGCCTTGGTGGGTCCTGTGCTTATAGGCGGATTTGCTTGCGTCAGAGATTCATGGCAGCTCTCAGTTTGGCCGCTTTTGTAGTGGCTCAAACCTGCTGTCCACTCAGCTAACCTCATCACTGGCCAGCCTGGGGGAAACGAAGAACAATCCCCACAGTCTGTGTCCCACCTCGTGGGTCGGGGACAGGCCAGATCCCTTTCCTATTTAGGCCTTCCCTTCTGGTGTTTCTCACAGATCAGGTCAACTCCTCCTGTGTCCGATCAGGAGTTGGGGGGATGAGGGGAACCTGGGCCCACCCTCTACACCGGGTTCCAGCCTAGGGCCCTGTGGATAGCAATGTTCCCTGTATCAGCTGCGTGACAGCTACAACTCCCTGGGCTACTGCCCTATGGCCTTCCCCCAGCACCTTTTTCAGGGGTAGGCAACCTATGGCACGGGTGCCAAAGGTGGCACACGAGCTGATTTTCAGTGGCACTCACACTGCCCGGGTCCTGGCCGCCGGTCTGGGGGGCTCTGCATTTTAATTTAATTTTAAATGAAGCTGCTTAAACATTTAAAAAACCTTATTTACTTTACATACAACAATAGTTTAGTTCTATATTATAGACTTATAGAAAGAGACCTTCTAAAAATGTTAAAATGTATGACTGGCACGCAAAACCTTAAATTAGAGTGAATAACTGAAGACTCGGCCCAGCACTGCTGAAAGGTTGCCGACCCCTGACCGTCTTTATCCTCAGTGCAGGATCTTCCTCCTGAAGCCTGATCACGCTTGAACTCTTCACTCCTCCAGCAGCACCTTCTCACTCCCTGCTCCTTGCACACACCTCCACTAACTGATGGGAGGTCTTTGAACCAGGTGTCCTTATTGGCCTGCCTGCCATAATTGATTCTAGAAAGTTCTTAATTGGCTCCAGGTGTCTCGATTAGCTTGCTTGTCTTAATTGGTTCTAGCAGGTTCCTGATTACTCTAGTGCAGCCCCTGCTCTGGTCACTCAGGGAAAAAAACCACTCATCCAGTGACCAGTATATTTGCCTTCTATCAGACTCCTGTACCCCACTGGTCTGGGTCTGTCACAAATACGAAAAGCGATTTTCTACAATAGTCTTTGCCCCATGGATGGTTTTTGGTTCCTTTTTTCTGTGTGCGGTCTGTCTACGGTTTTATAAGGTTGGACATGGTTTCTGGCACTCACCTCAAGAAGTAAACACCAAAATCTATCTTCCGGGCCTGTTAGGAGGAACAAACATAGTTACTTACTTATTTTATAGTAAGTAGTATTCCAGATGCTCCTGGGTTATCTTAATAACAGCCACCCAATAGGAGCTGTGGGGATGAACAACTTAATTGGTTTTGAGAGAGAGCTGGACAAATTTATGAGTGTGGTTGTATGACTGGGTTGCTTGTGATGGTGAGGGGCAGGACTCAGCAGCCCTGGAGCCTACTTCCAGTTTGTCTTATGTTCCTAAAAACTCATGCTGCAGAGATCAGGAAGGGATTTTCCGCCCCCTCCCCACGTGGGCCCTTCCTCGAAAAGCATCAGGGATGGCCACGGCCAGAGATGGGACATTGCACAGGGAGGGCCAGGGCTCTGAGCTGGCACCAAAGGGTGTCTCCCTCGTGTGCTTGGCTGGCTGGTTCTTGCTCACATTCTCGGGGTCTAACTAAAAGCCCTGTGTGGGGTCGGGAAGGAATTCCCCCTCCCCCCCTCAGATGGGCAGTGACCTTTGGGGTATTTCACCTTCCTCTGCTGTGTGTGGGTGCACGTCACTTGTCAGGGTTATCTGGGTATCTCTCACTTAATCATTTCCCTGCTGTTGCAGGAGCCTGGGGCTCTGGTGCACATCAGACCGTCCATGGTACACAATAGTCTAGCCGCCTGTGGGCTGTGTGCTTGGGTCCAGTTTCAGTTGTTGGATTTAGGGCACGGGTGCTGGGTGGTGTTGCTATAAGAAGTGGCAATGGTATTTTCTTTCACTTTTTGTTTTCCTTAAGTACAGTCTAATCATAATGAGGGTAAAGTTCTGTGTCTGTCATTTGTATGAAAGTTCCTGCATAAATATGCTTATTTGTGAGACATTTTCTATTGTTTTGGTATTTCCCTTTCAATAGATACACGTAGTCAACAATGGTACAACAGCTGGCTGCGGCTAAATAATGAAAGACTGCCTAAAGCTGTTTGCAGAGTTTGTTTTAAAACCAGCGCAACTCCCAACTTTTAACATTGGGATAGAACAAAACGTAAGACATGACATGGTAAATAGCCGGGGACTTGCTGGGGAGTCTCTGATGGCATCAAACTGAAGAAAAGCATTTGCTTGAATCACCCTTGAGTTTGGCCTGTAACACACGGTGTCAAGTGAAGTTTTAAAATTTTCCTACTTAATTCAGGTCTTCCCTGTCCTTAATTTAGCTTGATTTCTGCCTGTGAATCACGCCTCGCTGGAGAACCGGCTGGAGAATGTACTGCACAGATTATAGATGTCATCTGGGAAATAGTGAAGAGTAGGCTTCACATCTTATCTGTGTCTGGTATCGCAACTAACGGTAGGACATGAACTGAGAGGTGGTGAACACCTAGAACTCCAGGTGACTTCTCAGGATCAGACCAAAACTGACCCTGGAGAACAAACTCTCCCCGCCCCTCTTTTCCTACCACCCCATTTTTTTTTAATCCAGGGGGGGAAATGCAATTCTGTTACTATACCCCTGGGTTTGTTTTGATTTAAAGGTTGTCAGGAGCATTTACCCTTGCACCGTCGATATCTCTGATGTGAACAGTTTAATAGTTTGAAAATGAATGAATTTAAAATTGGATAGTTGAAGGTCAGAATCCTATAGTGATAACTCAGCTAATGTAATATTCATATCTGGCTAGGAAATGGCACCATATATCAATATGTTGTCGCTGTCTGCCATCATTATGGAGGGTAGAAGTGCATTTGGGCTTTGACAGATAGCTAAGAAAGAAAACGATGGGTTATTACATACAGAAAACATAAAGGAAAATTCAGTGGTTGTGCACCGAACAGAACTGATAGGCATTGCACCATTAATCTGTTGTGAATAAAGTAATCTGTGTCAGTTACGCATTAACCCCGTCAATGTTTCCCACTATAGAATTGTCTGAACTGGAGATGGAAAGATGCTGTAGGTTTACACACAGTCCTTTAGTGTTGTTCTGCGCACCAAGATTAGTGTTTTACTTTTATATATCAACCAAGATGGGAGTTGGGGTGAGCCCAGTGTGTTTCTTCACAGGGTAGTTCTTGAGTCCAAAATGTATCGTGAGTTATAAGGCCTGTCTGCTGATCCTGCTGTGTTGATGAGGGAAGAAAGTGGGCATGCAGAGCCTCTTAGGGCAATAAGAATATCCTAATATAGGGAGTTCACCTCCTTGGTGCATGAGGTCTGCAGGCTTGTGCTGGTTATGTAACTCTAGGCCTGTTCTGCATATGCTGCCCTTAGCAGCAAGTGCTAGCCAGTTGCTGCAGGTCAGCATTCACTTTACTCTTGTTTTGTGAACCAAAAAGTTCTACCCTGGGTCATGTCATGCTGGCTCACAAAGCAGAATACTGGCCTGTGCATGCAAGGATTTCTTGGTCTGAGAACATACCAGCTAGTATTCTCCATCCATCCTCACTATGCTCTGCTGCCCGTGCCAGGGGATTCTCTGGCTCATAAGAGACAACTGCTGACTATCCTCTCTGCCATTTAAAAACAAACAAAAAAAAGGTTGTGTGGACTGTCACCCAGCTGGCTGAGACAGGCTTTGAATCCTCTCATTTGGGTATGGGCTTGCCCTGTCACAGAGACTGCATATATTGAATGAAGGGAAGGAGATTCTGCTTGGGTTTACAAAGAGGCAGCCATGAAGAGGGTTGGTAAATTCCTGGTGGAAACTCATCTGAGTTTCCTTCCTCTGTGTTTTCTGTAGCAAAGCAACCCAGAACCAGTGGTGGCCTCTTGATTAGCCTGAGCAGGACAAAGAATGAAACATATTATTTGCAAATATTTGCTTTGGGGAAAAAAGTCATAAAATTCTCATGTATTTTTAAAAATATATGGATCATCTGCCAAACTCTCTAAACTGCCTGAATAATAGAAGAAGACGGAACTGGCTAGATTAACTTTTTATGTGTATTTATATTATCCTGATGAGAAAAGGAACTCTTCCCCACCTCCCTTTTTTCCCCTTCTTCTCTATGCCACAAGTGAGAACCTGCATTGTTTAGGTAAAACTTCATGAGAAGCAAACTTTTTGTGGCTAGTTGAACCCTGCTGGTACTGTCTCCTTCTGGTAATTGTTGGTTTAAAAAAAAAATCAAGACAAAAGTTGATATGCTTCTATTAACTGCTGCTAGGATTTCACAAAAGCTAATGGGAACTGGGGCCAGATTTTTTAAAGTATTTACTCACCTTACTCCCAGGGAAATCAGGGAGGGAGTTAGCTTCTTAAATACTTTTAATAATCTGCCTTTAAGCACTCAACTCCCATTGAAATTCTTTAAGGTCCTTTAAATATCCCAGCCTGCATGAATAGGCTTGTCAGACTGAGCATGCTCAGGCTTCTGGCGAATCTGGCCATGCTCATAGGCTTAACCCAAGACTTAGGGTATGTCTACGCTGGCAGAGTTACATCGCTGGCAGGCACAGTGCCGCTCAGAGAGCGCCGAAGGGAAACCGCTGTTGTGTGTTCACACGATCAGCTGCCTGCGCAATAGTGTGTTCACGCTTGTGGCACTTGCAGTGCTATTCGGAGTGGTGCAGTCTGGACAGCTATCCCACAGAGCACCTCTTCCTCTTCTGCTCTGACAGTCCTGGGAAGGCGGTGGGGGTTGCGGGGCATCCTGAGTCCTGTCTCAATGCCTCGTGATACTTTGCTTCGCATTCCAGCAGTCCTCGTGCTTCCGTCCGCATTTGGCATCATCTTTCAACCGTTTGTGTACTGTGCGCTCTGCCGGAATGGATCCCAAACTGCTGACCAGTACGCTGCTCTCTCACGAACACATTGTGAGTGGTAGTGGAGTTATTCCTTAAACTACAAAGTCAACAGAGTGTATTGGCCTGAGACTGTCCAGGCTGTCCACCCTTCATTGACAGGACAGATGGTAAGCTAGAATCTTTAAGAACCTAAAACCAGTTGGAGAACACTTCAGTCTCCCTGGTCACTCAATTACAGACCTAAAAGTCGCAATATTACAACAACAAAAATTCAAAACAGACTTCAATGAGAGACTGCTGAATTGGAATTAATTTGCAAAATAGACACCATTAAATTAGGCTTGAATAAAGACTGGGAGTGGATGGGTCATTACACAAAGTAAAACTATTTCCCCATGTTTATTCTGCGCGCGCGCGCACACACACACACACACACTTCCTCACAACTTCTTGTCAACTGCTGCAAATGGACCATTTTGATTACCACTACAAAAAGTTTCTCTCTCCTCTGCTGGTAATAGCTCACCTTAACTGATCACTCTTGTTAGAGTATGTATGGTAACACCCATTGTTTCATTGTGTGTGTGTGTGTGTGTGTACACACACACACACACACACACACACACACACACACACACACACACACACACACACAATGGGTGTTACCATACATACTCTAACAAGAGTGATCAGTTAAGGTGAGCTATTACCAGCAGAGGAGAGAGAAACTTTTTGTAGTGGTAATCAAAATCAATATATCTTCCTACTGTATGTTCCAGTCTATGCATCCGATGAAGTGGGCTGTAGCCCACGAAAGCTTATGCGCAAATAAATTTGTTAGGGCTTGGCTACACTTACAATTTGCAGCGCTGGGAGTTACAGCGCTGGTCATGCAGCTGTGTAAGGGCCAGCGCTGGAGTGTGGCCACACTGACAGCTACCAGCGCTGCAGTGTGGCCACACTTGCAGCATTTGCAGCGCTGTATTGAGAGGTGCATTGTGGGCAGCTATCCCACAGAGCACCTCGTCCCATTTTGGCGCTGAGTATTGTGGGAAGGGGAAGGAAGTGTGCGGGTCATTCCGCTTCCTGTTTGCCAGCGCCCCGTGGTGCATCGCTTCACATCCCAGCATTCACTCTTTCCGGCAGCGTTTGGCGCCATTGTGAGTGTCTTTCTGTTACTCTCTGTGTGAATCGCGATTTCTGTGGCAAATGGAGCCCGATCTGCTGAGGACTTTGCTGATGAGTGTCACCAACACAACACGTTTGGCAGTCGAGCTATTCCTTCAGCTCCAAAGTGACAGTGAGGAGTCCGACGATGATATCAATATGGATTTGCCTGCCGCGTGTGACACTACAGTGCTTGCGGCATTCACGGAAATGCTCAGCACCGTTGAACGCCGCTTTTGGGCTCGGGAAACAAGCACTGAGTGGTGGGATCACATCGTCATGGAAGTCTGGGATGACGAGCAGTGGCTGCAGAACTTCCGTATGAGAAAAGCCACTTTCATGGGACTGTGTGCTGAGCTCGCCCCCACTCTGCGGCGCAAGGACACAAGATTGAGAGCTGCCCTGACGGTGGAAAAGCGGGTGGCTATTGCAATCTGGAAGATGGCAAATCCAGACAGCTACCGGTCGGTCGGGAACCAGTTTGGTGTGGGAAAGTCGACCGTGGGAATCGTTTTGATGCAAGTTTGCAAGGCAATTAATCGCATCCTGCTAAGAAAGACCGTGACTCTGGGGAGCGTGCAGGACATTGTGGATGGCTTTGCACAAATGGGTTTCCCTAACTGTGGAGGCGATAGATGGGACGCATATTCCTATTCTGCCCCACCTGGCATCAGAGTACGTTAATCGTAAGGTATTTCTCTATGGTTCTCCAGGCGCTTGTGGATCACGCGGGCGTTTCATTGACATTTACACAGGCTGGCCTGGAAAGGTGCATGATGCACGCATCTTTGAACAGTGGCCTGTTCAGGAAGATGCAGGCAGGACTTTTTCCCAGACAGGAAGATCACAGTAGGGGATGTCGAAATGCCCACTGTGATCCTTACTGCCTTGGCTCATGAAACCCTATACAGGAAGCTTGACAGGAGCAAGGACCGGTTCAACTACAGGCTGAGCCGGTGCAGAATGACTGTGGAGTGTGCTTTTGGGCGTTTAAAAGCCCGCTGGAGATGTTTGTATGGGAAGCTAGACTTGGGGGAAAGCAGCATCCCCGCGGTTATAAGCGCTTGCTGTACCCTCCATAATATTTGTGAAGGGAAGGGTGAAACATTCAGTGAGGCATGGACCACCGAGGTTCAAGTCCTGGAGGCTGAATATGCACAGCCAGAGAGCAGGGCTAATAGAGAGGCCCAGCACAGGGCTACAAGGATTAGGGATGCCTTGAGGGAAGAATTTGAGGCTGAAAGCCAACAGTAATGTTTGCTGCCTTGCATGGGAGTGAATTGCACTGCTTACACTGTTATTCTATTATCCATAATAATAATATGATTTGCAGTGCCTCTTTCTTTACTGGGCTAAGGTATCTTTCACTATCTGCTATAATAAAGACTGTTCTCAAATCCAAGAATTGTTTTATTGAAAAGAAAAAAACTTCCTTGACAGACAGACACACAACATTTCATGAACACAAGAGGGCAGGGGTGTGGGTTGGTGAACTGTACAGTTACAAGTTTGCATATGTCCTGTCTGGATTGCTGTTTAATGAATCCTGCACTTCAGGGTGCATATACTGCATGGTGATGGGGGTTGAATGCAGAGGGTAAGGGTGGTGGTAGGTATCAGGGCTGGTTAGGTGTTGGAGGCAGCTGGTGGTGGTAAGAACCTGGATGCTGGGGAAAGGTGGTTTGAGCTGACATTGGGGCACAAGGCACAAAGGACGGGGCGGGTGGGGGAGTAGCACGGTGGTGCTCTGCTTGCATGGCAACGAGTGACTCTATAGACTCGCCCAGGATGCTAGCAGCCGCTCCATGCTTTTCCTCTTGGCCACTGCATTTCTCTTGGGTCCTGCTTTCTTTCTCTCGCCACTCCTTCAGGTCCTTACTCTCTCGAGCAGAATGATTAAGAACAGTTTTCAGCATGTCCTCTTTGCTCTTTCGGGGATTTTTTCTCAAATTTTGAAGCCTCTGTGATGTTGAACATCTGGGCAGTCCAGTAGTCAAGGTCACTGTGGAAACAGACATGACAACATTTAACACGGGCAGCATTGTATCCACTATCTCCAGACATGAATTGTTACACTGAGGAGTTCTCACTTGCAAGTTCTCACTTGCATTCTTTATCCCAAAAGGAAAACACAACAGAAGCCACGAAATGGTGAGTGAGGAGTGTTTACTTATATAGGGAGAAGAGGGGCTTGAGTGATAGAGGAGCTGGTTGCTTGGGTAATCTGGAGTGCTAGAGGGGTTGAGTGAAGATGCAGATGCAGGGTGATCTTATCTCCTATCTCTTCACTAAAGAGTCTCCCAACATTTTCACAGGACTTAATCCTGGAAGATGTTTCCCTACTGCAGTCACTAGGGAACAGCGGGGCTCTTTTAGAGCAATGTGGATTCCGCCGGGACCCTATGCGGCGTGCCTGTGTTCAGAAATGGTCCCCCCACCACTGGCAGCAGAGTGGCGCGGACGCGTCACCGTCACTCGGACAAGGGACACAGTGGCTCTGCCTATAAACCTGCGCAGGCATATTGCCCACGCTCTGGATGAAGCTTTTGCTGAGATAACTGAAGCAGATTACCGCGACGTGATAGACCACATCAACGGGCTATTCCACATCTAGACGCTGGCATGCATGCATCCATAACCCCCCTTCCTCTCCAGAAACATTTCACCCAGAAAATAAAAGCCGCAACCGCTCCTCTGCTTGTCCTTCTGCAACTGCTGGCTGCTGGGTACTTTCCTCCTGGCTTGAGAAGAGCTCCTGGCTGCATGCCTCCAGGGAATCTGCGGTTTCTTCCCCCATCCCAGGAGCTTCACTCGTGGTTTCCTCTCCCCCCCCGCCGCCTCCTCCGCCTCCTCCTCCTGTCCCCCAGCCTGCTCAGAAGTGTCCATCGTTATCCTGGGATTGGCAGTGGGGTCACCCCCAAGTATCTCGTCCATCTCCCTGTAAAAGCGGCAGGTCGTGG
This sequence comes from Mauremys reevesii, assembly GCF_016161935.1. Taxonomy (NCBI): domain Eukaryota; kingdom Metazoa; phylum Chordata; order Testudines; family Geoemydidae; genus Mauremys; species Mauremys reevesii. Next base: position 122,321,053 of record NC_052629.1, on the reverse strand, counting down.
AGCAGCTATTGCCCTCTCGGGCTTTGTAATAGGCACTCCGCAGCTCTTTAACTTTCACCCTGCATTGTAGTGCGTCCCGATCATGTCCCCGATCCAGCATGGCCCTTGATATCTGCTCAAAGATATCGTAATTCGGGCGCAGCTGTGCCTGAACAGATGCCTCACCCCAAACACTGCTGAGGTCCTGCAATTCACCAGTGCTCCATGCTGGGGCTCGTTTGCCGCGTGGAGTCATGGTTACCTGTAACCTGTAACTGATTAACTGATTGCACTCCACACCTGGCTGCAGCAAACAGGAAGGAGATTTTTATATTTCCGGCATTTAAAGGCGGGTCACCTGAGGCAAGAGCAGTAGAGTGCAAACTGATGTGCAGAGTGGCTGAACAGGAATTCTGGGATAGCTCCTTATTCCCTGGAGGACAGGTAAAGCGCTGGTGAGTGTCCACCTGCTGAGCAGCGCTGGATCACCAGCGCTGCACTCCCTGCCGGGATGGAGCCAGCGCTGCAACCAGGGAGTTGCAGCGCTGGTTGTGACCTGCAAGTGTGGATGGGGTGTTGTTGCAGCGCTGGAAAGCCTCCACCAGCGCTGCAACTTGTAAGTGTAGCCAAGCCCTTAGTCTCTAAGGTGCGACAGGTACTCCTGTTCTATAAGCATTACAGCAACTCATTGATGTCCCACTCCCATGCTAACAATGTGATAACTACCCTTATACTGGTCTGCCAAAAATGGTAATCTCAAAGATCTGTTCCCTGCCCTGATTAGAAGGTGACTTATTTAAGATGCTTTTCCATTTAAAGTGTTCACAAGCCCTTATTCCAGAGGCTGTGGAAGAGAATCTTTTACAGCAGGGGTGTGGCTAGAATTACTCAAACAAAATGGGATCTATAAAACGACCCTTAACGCATTTTAGATAAACTAATTTATACATGTGTTCTTTTCTTTTCCTGTTACCAGATGTTGTAAAAGTCAAGAAAATTAATCACAAATAGGCTTTCTGAAGAGACTAGCTAAATAGATATTGATTTTTTTATGTGCATTTCTTCCACCCCTCCCTCCATTTTTCTAGTTTGTGCCCTTTAATGAGTGGGATGTGGGGGGGAACTCACTGCTGTTTGACAGGTACTTGGAGTAATCATCAACCACCTGTCATCTGTAATTGTTTAGCAGTCAAGGGAAAAGAAAGTTATTTTATGCTTTCGTGCCATTACCATGTCTAGTATGGAATTATCTTACTTGTGTGAAGATGTTGTGTAAAATATTTCCGTGTCTTGTACTTTGTATATAATTAGATGGGGGTGTTTTTAGAACTAAAAGGGACACTGTCCAGTATTTTAAAGCCAACATTTGAATTATCATATCTTGAGGAATATGCTCTAGATTTATATGCATAAAGTATACATACCTTTTTTTTAAAAAAAGAAAAAGCTATTTTCAAAGATAATGTAATTATTTCACAGTGAAGACTGAACTGGAATAAATAAAGAAAAGTGTAGATTTGTTAAAATATCTCTTTTGGATGTATCTGGATGAGACTTTGCTTCATTTATTCTTGGGATTTAAAAAAAAAAGTAAAATTTTGTAGCTAGCAGATGCTTAGCCTGTGTGCTGGGAAAAGTTCGAATTTGAGATGGTTAACAAATGACAAACAGTTGGTTCCTTCTAAAGTAAATTGATAGCCAACCCCAGGTATCCAAGAGTAGATTTAATAAAAGAATACAAAAATATCAAGGCTTCGTTCCCCAACAGCCTAAGAGAAGAGATGGACCATGCAGTGTGACAAGGGGAACAAATCCAGGCTCCAGTAGTGGAGCAAGAGGAAAAGTCAATTCCAGACACAAGGAAGAAAGGCTGGCCCATAGTTTCCTCTCATTCAGAGCCAGGAAACCTCATTTCAAGCCCTTTCCACTGACTGGAACTGTAGCAGAATGGCACGAGGAGTGGGGCCATCTCTCAGATAAGTAGGTCTCGCCAAAATCCCTTGCAATACAGAAAAGGAGTGAAGTGTAGTAAATGCAAAGGGATTCTGCATTGCACCTTTTGTTGAAAAAGATACTCTTGCTTTCTATCTTACAAACACATTGGTGGGCTGTACAGGATTATCACACTGTCTCTGCCTAAATCTTTCTGGCCTGGATCTATGGAATGGATTGCTGGCTCCAGTCCCAGAGCTATTTAGGGCTTTACAAGTTAAAGCCAGAACCTTCAGTCTAACACAGGTATGTAGAGCTGCCAGCTGATGCTGTAATCAGCAAATGAATATTCTGCACTGGCTTCTGTTTCTAAGGAGTCTCAGGAGAGTTCTAGGGAGTGCGCATTATAGTGCACTAATATTAGGTGGCCAAGGCATTGGTAGGTGTAGCTGGATTCACATGTGAAATAAATAGTTAAATTTGCTGCAGAAAGCACAAGTTGAAAGATGTCATTTTGACTATATTTGTTATCCCTACATCCAGTAACTTCACATGTGCTAATTCTTCCCAGGGCTTTGCAAGTTACACTGGCTAAAACTTGCCAAAGACTCTGCTTTTTGTCCTGTTATGGGAGGTGTTGCCAGATGGCACTGCTACATGTAGTCTTGCATGCATTTCCCTAGTATGCAAGCAAGTTGTCTTTGAAGAAAATGCTGTGTTACTGTTAGTTTTCTTTGGGGAAGCAGTGGCAAGCAGTAAGAGTTTGCTCCCTGCCTTAATTTCTCTTACTAGACTCAATTCTTGGGGCAGAATGACTCCAGGCAACAGACACTGGTATTTGGGCTGAGACCCCTGAAAGAGGGGATTGCCTGCATGCAGTTTGACCACCTCTGTTCCAGGACTAGTGAAGATGTTTAAATAAAACAAGATACACTATGAAGAATATACCCAGACTCTGTCACCGATTTCTGCTCTAGCAGGAAGCTCACCTGCGACATCTTGGCCGTGGGGCAGCAGTCCATTCATGATACTGCTCTATTTCCATGGAATCGGAAAGCGTGGTCCAAACCTGAGAGATGATTATCCCCAGCAAAACTTTAAAACTCTTCAGAGGGAGATAAAATTGATAGGGTAACCAAATAATGGCAGTCTGGATTGATGAGGCTTTTCCCCAGTTGGGTCAATTTCACTGTATATGACTTTGCAGACTGCATGGAGGAGGTAAGGAATCCTTTCTTTTGTCTCCTGCAAGGCAGCAGGCTAAGACTTTGGAAACCCTTTATTCCTCTATGATGCAGTGGATCAGACTCTTCACATGAGTACTGTTGCTCCAGCAGTCCCTTCACTTCAGCTGTAAACCACAGTAACCTGTAAGAACAAAACCAGGAGAAAGGAGGCTTCTGTGTAGTCTAGGAGAAAAGATGATTATGAAGTCTGAGCAGGGCTTTGATAGAGCCATTCTCAGAGCACCATATCATTCTTCGAGTCTTCTGAAAGTGGACAAGTTCAGTGATCTCTGGTGGCTCATCACAGAAACACAATAGCAAGATGAGAATGCTCCTGTCTCAAGCCCCTGGAGAAATGAATGACTAATCCATGTGAATGGAATAATGTTTACCTCCTCATACTTCAGTCCCATCCCTAATACTAGATCCATAGTGCTATTAGCTCCATGAGTTGAGACAGTCCCTGGTTGTCAGGGCAGCAATGAATTCCTGAGTCAGTCCAGAAGGACCATCATCTGTTTGAGACTCTGGTCATCGAGCGCAGTCTCCATTGGTGCCTTCAGTACAACCACAGTATGGAACCTGAGAAACTCTGAGATCTGCATGCTAACTTCATAGTGAACACCCCAAAAGAGAGAGCGTGAGAAAGTGACAGACAAAACCTAAGTTTCTAGTGGGTTTTTTAAAAAGCTTTTTTAATGTAGGATGAAAAAATTCACTGCTGTAAATCTATTCGGGAGAGCTGTGAGAGATAACAGATAATTTTATTTCACTTAAAGCTTTGAATGTTTTCTTTTTCCTTAAGTAAATAACACCTTGCTGAGCTGTATTTAAGTGTGCCAATCTCTCCATGCTAAGGTGGCTGTGAGGGTGTTAATTACAGTGAACAAGCTAGTTATTAATGGTATTTTTACATTCTTGTCATCTATTGGTGGCTAGGGGGTTGCGGGGGGGAGTTATTTAATTTATAATATCAGCTACTTTCTACCAGCAGGAACAGGTTTTGAGGGTGTAGGGAAGATTTTACCATTTTATATACAGGTTTAAGGAGTTAGTGGCTTTGCATAGATGTGTGATAGTCCATATAGGATTACTGTCTCTCATTTAAGTGATCCGTGTACTAAAGTGTCCCCAAGTAGACTATGACACAGTAGTCTGTGACTTACGCATTAAAGGCTATCATATTAAGGCCTTCATGGGAGCTCTTTAATGTGAGATCATTGATACCGTGGACTATAACAGCTCCTTTAGAGCTCTTATGGTCTTTAATAGTAATGCAGATTTAGAAATGCCTCCGTTTCCTTCTGGAGTTGTTAAAATCTATGTTCTTGGACACCTCCTAAGACCCAGATCATTGAATGGCAGCGCCTTTATGGCCCAGTGTGTCATTGTGCCAGTAATCTTTTTAAGGAGTTGTCAGCTGAGCCTTGAGTTGATAGACCTTAAAGATTCTAGCTTACCATCTCTCCTGTCAATGAAGGATAGACAGTCTCAGGCCAATACTCTGTTGACATTGTTTTTGCTTCCGACCGTATTTTAAAGAAAAGGCCAGAGAACCACAGCAAGGTTAAAAATAACAAGACATAAAGTCAAACACCAAACAAAGTGGTGGTGGGGGAATCAATTGGGGTGGAACTCTTGACTGAATTCTGTCTGTGTTTACACCGAGGAACCCTCGCTTTCTCTCCAAGTCTCAAAGCAGTGGATTATGTTAAACTACGGTATCAGAAGCTGCATATAAATTTAAAGATGGAGCCTTGTGCAAAAATCTAAGCACAATGATTTTACATGTTTAATTGAGACTCTTCACATTGCTTTCATGGAATTCATTGTGGTGTTTGTTTAATGATGATATAGGACTAATTCTAAGTATAGTGTCAATAAAGATTTCCCTCTTCCTCTTATAGGTATATTTTTCAGGATAGGGACTCAGCAGTTTACAGTATGAATGTATCTGAATGCATTATGTATCTGCAGTGGCATATAAACAATAATAAAATAACAGTCTATCATGCTGTTTTATTTTAAATTTCCTTTCAGAGTTGGTAGATTAAGTTCTGCACTGACATAGTCCATTTAAGTAAATGGTTTTCCACGGGAAGTAAATTATTGTTGAACTTGGCCACAGAGTAACGATGAGGAGCATCCAGAGGTACCTTTACAGTTGAATCTTAAGATACTTTGTTCTTCTGTTTCATTTTTGTGATGCTATAATTATCTGGTCAGCAAATAAGGCATTTGTAATTGCCAGGACTTGGAACACTGATGTCTTTTTTTTGAGCACAGATAACTTCAGATACAATGTATGGAAAATAATGTGTTGAACTCAGTACAATGATGTACAACATCGCCCTGGGAGCAACACATTTTGTGCATAAATTAGTTTTTAAATAATTCCATCATTTCATAGTGACTAAACTTAAATACATCATCGGCCACATTTTCTGTGAGCCCTCAGCTTGGATTTTAGTGTTTGTATGGGAACAGCAGCAGCCTCAATCATTTGTGTGCACGGGTTAGAATTTAGTTGCATGAAATCTACTTGTGTTCAGTCTTTCATGTGTTACTGAGGTTTGTGCATGTAAATTCTATCACGAGCACAGAAAATATAGTGTCCGAAACATTACATGAGTGATTGCTCACGCACAAATAGAGGCCAAAAAAGGGCTAACAATGAAATGACAACTAGGCTAAACTCTTGTATTGCAGCACTAGTAAATTAAGCCCCGATCCTGCAACTGGCTCTGTTGGCACGAATCTCTGTAGGAATGGATTGTATTGAAAAGAATTATATGCAAATAAAATTTTAGCTAGCCTAAATAACTGCACGTGCATCGATATACATATAAGTTACAAAAGCTGAATCTTTAATCACAAATGGTTAAAATGATTTTAATAGACAAAAATAATTTTGTGATTTAAAACCATGTATTTTATGGTTTTTAGTCAAGGTGGTGCTTCTCTTAGTCTAGAGATTTCTGTTTTGAAACATAATAAAAATGCTTGTTGTGTCTGACTATTTGATGAAAGTGTGTTGGTTTGTGAACAGTGTTAGACAACTGCTTCCCTCAAGTCTTTGCTCATGTCTCTTCCGAGTTCTTGTCGCTTGTGCTGTCCCTGAAGAATTTAATGAGGTTTTGTCTCCAAGTATTTGCTTCCTTGTGATATTGTGCTTCCTCTTTTGTATGGAGGTGTTATCTAGCCTTAGCTTTATTTATTTTAATGAGTTATTTTTCTGGTTATTTTTTGGTTGGTTTTAATTAGCTAGAGCTTGTTTGTCTCTTTATTCTCCTTTAGACACTGTGGGTCAGATCGTCAGCGGGGTACAATGGTGTAGTCAATAGAGCTCTGCCGATGTGTTGTATGTTAGCCCAGTAGGATCCTATTTGAGTCTGTGGTGGGTTCACTTTATTTCCCAGTTTTGCTTCTGGGAGCCATTTTATGTTCACAATACACTTCTCTTCATTTGGCAAACCAGGTGGATCTCAAAGCATACAATGTAAAAAATTAATTAAGAGCCTTAGTTCCCCATGAGGTAGGTAATTCATAGATTCCAAGGCCAGAAGGGACCATTGCATCCTCCAGTCTGACCTCCTGTAGAAGACAGACCTTCCCCAAAATAATTCCTCAAGAGTATATTTGAGAAAAACATCCAGTTTTAACTTTAAAATGGTCAGTGATGGCGAATCCACCATGACCCTTGCTAAATAGTTCCAGTGGTTAATTCTCTCTCACTGTTAAACATTTATTCCTTATTTCCAGTCTGAATTTGTCTAGCTTCAACTTCCAGCCATTGGCTCTTGCCTTGCTCTGCTAGGTTGAAGAGCCCACTATTAAATATTGGTTCCCCATGTAGGTACTTATAGACTGTAATTAATCTTCTGTTTGTTAAGCTAAATAGACTGAGCTCCTTTATCACTATAAAACATGTTTTCCAAACCTTTAATTCTTCTCCTGGCTCTTCTCTGAACCCTGTCCAGCTTTTCAATATCCTTCTTGAATTGTGGGCACCAGAACTGGCCATGGTATTCCAGCAGTGGTCGCATCAGTGCCAAATACAAAGATAAAACAACATCTTTACACCTACTTGCGATTCCCGTTTTTGCCTTAGCCCTTTTGGCCATAGCATAGTACTGTGATCTCATGTTCAACTGATTATCCACCCTGACCCCCAAATCTCTTTCAGAATTGCTGCTTCCTAGGTCACAGGGACCCCAGGTCTCAAACGCTTGTTCACGGGGCTCTCAAGAGCCAGTCATTTCCAACTTGCCAACTGTCACCAGAACTAGGAGCTTAGCTCGGACAGAGGACTCCAGTCCTGGGATCTGATTGGCAGAATGCTGGGGGTCCTGACCGGTTCTCTGCTTCTGTTTAAAGCAAGCACAGGAACTGGAAGTTGTCCATGCAACTGGGTTTCCTCTGCTTAGGACCGTCTTCCTTGTGCTACCTGCTCCTACTGCATGACTGCGATTGACTAACGGTGCCTCGCTTCTGACACCTGAATTGCCCTCTGGTCTGTCTTGGACTCTGATCCTTGGTGTCTGACCTGGCCTGGCTCCCGACTCCTCCAGCTCTGACCAGTAGGTCTGACCACCCATGTCCTGATCATGACATCAGGCTACAGTCCTCCATCGTGTACCTATGGCCTATATTATTCCTAGGTGTCTATGTTGACATAGCCATATTAAAACGTGTTCTTTGCTTGAGCCCAGCCTACTGGGAAATCCAGATTGCCCTGAGTCAGTGACCTGTCCCCTTCGTTATTTACCACACCCCCAAATTTTGTGCCATCTGCAAACTTGTCAGTGGTGAGTGCATGTTTTCTTCCAGGTCAATTATAAAAATGTTAAATAGCATAGGGTCAAGAACCTATGGGGGGAGGGATCGCTCAGTGGGTTGAGCATTGGCCTGCTAAACCCAGGGTTGTGAGTTCAATCCTTGAAGGGGCCACTTAGGGATCTGGGGCAAAAATTGGTCCTGCTAGTGAAGGCAGGGGGCTGGACTCGATGACTTTTCAAGGTCCCTTCCAGTTCTAGGAGATTGGTATATCTCCAATTATTACCTAACCAGCCCCTGTGGGACACCACTAGGAACACACCCACTCTGTGATGATTTGAAACCTATCAGTTAGCCAGCTTTTAATCCATTTACTGTGTGCCAGGTTAATTTTATATTGTTCTAGTTTTAGTAAGAGATATCCTCATTTTACAGATAGGTAAGCTAACGGTTAGAATAATTTAGAGCGTAGGATTGCAGTAATTTTTCATGCTATGGGCAACATCTTAATAAAGTCACAGCTTCTATTTATTATGGCTCAGGCCATCTCCTCTCCCTTTTGCTGTCACATAACATGCTTGTAAGAACATCATCATCTGCTTATGTGGACAATAACTTTAGGAAAACATGGAATGCATTTTTAGTTGTATTTGGCACAATATAACATCTGTCTAGATACAAGGAGAGCCAGCACTGTTTGGTCAGCCAGTTTCGTAGATCACCAGCTAACGCTCCAGCTACTACCGGTGGTCTGTGGACTACAGTTGAGGAGCCACTGGTATAAAGCCTGGTGTCGTAAAAAGTCAGTGACTGAGCTAGCAGTGGAACTCAGGAGTTGTGGTTCTCAGTTTAATTCTCAGATCTTTAGGCATGCTGCATCGGTGTGTTAAGAGATAGCTATACATATTCCTAAAATAAACTGTCACCGTACATGAAGTTACTTACTGGTAAATCAGTTGGCTAGCAACATGAGCAAACTTTTCAGGAGATATAAAAAGTAGTAACATCCTGTACCCTGAGCATGATTATTTGTGTGGGTGGTCAGGTCCCTAATAATATTCAGTTAATTTGAGAGGTGTATCTTTTTTTAGTAAGCTGTCATCTGTGAGGGAAGCTGTTAGGATGGAAAGAGAGGGTCTATGAAGATGATTTCTCTAATTGTAATATACACTTCATCTTACTTGTGGCAGATACCGCTCATGATTCATGTGCGCCGCACACCCACCGCTTATACCCTTCTGTTGTAAGGACAGCTCAAAACAGGGAAGGGAAAGGTCTTGGTTAGTATGCGTGGAAACACAAAATAAAATAGCAAAGCAAATAAGAAATGGTTGAGTTGCCAACAGATGTCTTCTCTGATGCAGCCTGTTCTGAATTATTGCAATCATGATGAGTGTGCGGTTTCTAGGAGAAGGTGATAGAGCTTCAGGGAGAAGAGATTCGTGGATCTCTTTTGATGCTAGCAGAGCAATTTAGCAGACAGCATGGAGTTGGAGGTAAAAGAAACATAGCCCAAAGTTTGAGGGTGTTGAAGTGAAGAGTCGACCCCATTTCTAGTATTTTCATGTTGCAATCTGTAGACTACAAGAAGGAAGAGTGATACATCTTCCCCAAATGTCCTCTCAGAAGAATTCTTTTTATCACCCCCACCAACACTCATACCACCACCAATCCAAAAAGCTAGAACTCCTGGTCTGGACAGTAATTTCTTCATATGTGATCTACTTAGGCTGGCCTCTTGCCTACTTTCCATGACACACGGTGGAAACTCTACATTGACTCCTATATCTTCATACGAAGCAGGACTACTTTGGTGCCATGTCTCAGCAGGGGGAAAAATGCCCCAGTTGCTTTTATAGGTTCAGAAGTGAGGGCTTGTGTGCAAGGCACAATAGAAGGCTCATGATTTAAAACCTACAGGGGGCAGTAAGATAAAATAACACACCCCAATATGTGGCTATATGAAACTCAAGCCCAGTGTTTGCTGGAATGTCTTGTGATGAAGAGGTTTTGCCTATTACAGGATGACTCTAGCCATAGAGCATTTTGGAAAGTCACGTGATGGTCCTTTTCCTGCTCCTGACTTTGGTTCCACCACTCTGGAGTGTTTGCTCCCTTGTCTTCTGCCCTTAGCATTGATTTTATGCAATGCCAAGGGTAAAAACTTCAGCTTCATACAACCCACCTCTTTGTTTTTAACTGAACAGCTCCACTTTGATCCTTGGTTATATATCAGACCTATCTTTGAAGAAACAATTGTTTCAATTTGTGAATATCTTCCAGGAATAGGAAGGAAACTGCACCCAGTAAATATCAAAAAATCATTAGTCATATGGATGAGAGTGTAAATAATTGCAAGGCTTGCATATTACTTATCTCAACAGTAAGACAGAAAATCATTTGCTTTAAGAGGTCTAAAGCATGATTTTTAGCAGAGGGGAAGGGGTGTATGTGTGTAAATAATACAAATATATGTTACATTTGAAAAACTATCCATTTCTTTCTTTCATAGTAACAGTAAGTGGAAATAGGAGATTTGTTTACAAATGAAAAACGTTTTAGACTTCTTCGATGGCTAGGTGTTGTATTGCAGAACTCTCAAGGTTCTTCATGAAGGTGTGAATTCACTTGTTAATTACTTTGTCTTAATCAATACTTTACTCAAATGCAGACACATGGAGATTCTGAGAGAGTCACTTTAAAGGAAGATGAATAATTAAATGACCTATTAGCTGCCTTAGTATGGACGAAGGACTTCTGGCAGGCACCCAACTTGTTTGGGTTCAAAATTAAAGCCTACCAGCTTTCCAGATGAGACATTTTTAGCTGTTCGAAGCCTCCATCACATTGTCTATTACAAACTGGAATATTGTAATGAAATATTGGACTGAAAGAAAAGTACTTTGTTTTTTTAATGTTGTAAAAATGTATAGATGACAGAAAAATGATTGGATTGAGATATATAGATATATAAAATAAAGCACTGCAAATTGCTAAAAAGACATTCTGCTGAGTTGGAACTTGACCCTGTGCACACTTGGGTATATGTGTGACTTCACCAGTGTGAGTGATTCTTACCGTAGGGCTGTATGCAACCAGACATTCCACATATGCAGAATTGTTTGCATGGGACCTGCTTCTGTTCCCCCCTCACCCCTTTACAGCCTCTCTATGCCACTCTGGCAGCAAAGAGGAGGCTGAGAGGCACCCTGAGGAATGCCCGTGGGTAGGAATCCCCAATGGCTCCAGTCCTATGTCACCCTCCTGCAATGTGTCGGGGTGTGGCCAGAGCGCACTGTGCTCTGACTCCTCTGGGCCACGGGAAGGATTCAGAGATGGCTATGCAAGGCTGCCATAGCAGAGCACCCCCCAGCATGGCTGTATGTTGCGTTGGAAACCAGCCAGGCCTTAGCCAAAATTTAGAGGCTGGTGTACGACAACCTTTGCTCTCCTCACAACTTGGGCTGCCCCTCCTGCGGTTACTCCTGAGGGAATTCTGCACAAAAAATAAAGAAATAAATTCTGTGCATAATATTTTAAAATTCTGTATATTTTACTTGTCAATAAATACATGTGGCGGCTCCAGCCTGGCAGTGGGGAGCACAGGCTCCTGGCTGCACAGAGGTAGGACATGGACTCGGTGGTGAGGCTGCACCTGACCCTAACACAGGGCAAGGGCTGGCCCTGCCCCAGAAACACCCGCCCCCCCCCATGACATCAAGTGAGAGGGACAGAGTCTTGCATGCACACCCAGCCATGGCCCCCAATCCAGGTGTGGGCAGGCAGGCTCAGCCTGGCAGGGTCCAAGTGGGGAGGGGCTTAGTGTGGGGGGGATCCAGGTGTGGTAAGAGGGTTCTGTGTGGGACAGTCTAGGGGCGGTGGCTCCTTGGGATGTTCAGGCGCGGGGAGGATCTGGATGCCCAAGGGGGCCATTGGGGGATTCCAGGTGCAGGGGGAATGGGACTTTGCAGGGAGGTCCAGATGAAAGTGATTGGTGCTTCCATGGTGTCTGGGTGTGGGGAGACTGAGCAAAAGGGTCAGGAGAGTGGGCTTGGTGGGGTGGGAGTCTGGGTGCAGCTGGTTGGGGCTCAGTGGGGGGGGGGTCAGGATGCACAGGGGTTGGGTGGATGGGGGAGAAGCTTCCCATACAGTGACCCCTGCTGCTGCTGCTGCTGCAACAGCAGCAGCTGAGGAGTGATGGGAACAGGAAATGTGGGGTGTGTGTGTGCAGGGGGAGATTTCTGGGGGTGGTCCCGGCCACTCCTTGCAGGGGAAAAGGAAGTCCTGTCCGTCCCTAGCCCAGCCAGGACTATCAGTCGAGCTTGGCGAAGAGTAGGAGCCACTGGCTAGGACTTCCCCCCAGCCCTGCTCCCTGGGGTGATTTACCTCTCCGCTGGCTGCTCTGGGCACCTGAAACAACACTCCTGTGCTGCCAGGAGGGACGCGTGACCACTCTTGCAGCTTCCCTTTGCTTCCCCATCAGAAGCCATTTTTCTGTGGAAAAGCAAAGAAATCTGCAGGGGACATGAATTCTGCACTTGCACAGTGGCACAGAATTCTCCTGGGAGTATGTGGCGCATCCCCTTGAAGAAACAGCACAGAATATGGCAAAGAAAGTGGAACTCAGTATTTGAAAGCCCAAAAGAAGCTGCAGATTTTCCTAATTACTTAAAAGTGCATTTTTTGCTTTGAAAAGTGACTTAAAAGAACTTGACATAATGGGGATACATGTTGCATGGAACTGAATGATTGTCTTTTATTCCACATACTACTTCTGTAAGTGAATACCAGCCCCTCCGAACAGTATTAATTACAAGGGTGCCTACTAGTTTGGTAAAGAGATGGTTTTGGTTAATGTTTGCCATTGTTGCTTGTGGTCGTGATGCTTTATCTTCTGGGACAGAAGATCTTTCTTCTCAATGATAACAATCTGTGACAAGTCGCAGTATGGTATTCAATACAGTACTCATTCCACAACTACTTTGCAACTTGAATGAGCATCACAGAGTACAAACCACTGCAAGCTTCTGCTGAGAATGAGAGAGCTGAAATGGATCTTCAGCATTATGAGCTTGATCTCTCCAGAGACTAGTGAGAGAATCCAATTATACTATGCATATTTGATTGAATAATATGAAGATGGACTATTTGATCAGTTGGAAGATATGGCTGCTGTCAAGAGGCTCTGGTATATAAGCTAAGGCTTTGGTATATTTTGGGCAGTGTTTGACTTCAGAACCCTGTCAGTGCAATTGCCTCCTGCATCAAACCTATACTGAATGATGTTGTTTTTTTCTTTAAATAAAAGAGGAAGCTTGTTCTCACAATTTAGAATTCAGTTACCTGTTTGAACTGGTGAGATCTGTTAGCTCTGCATAAGTGTGTCAGTGACGGACAGCTCTTAATCACTGCGCAGGTAATTTGTTTCCCTTCCAAGGTACTCCTAGGGAATCGTGTGATCAGCCTTGTTAGAGTGAAAATAAGACCTGTTTAGCATATATTGAAGAATAGTGGGAAAAGTGGTTGGTTTTTATTTTGTTCTGGCCCTGTAGGAAGACTCCAGAATCTTGATGAATGGGGGTAATGAAGTGTAAATTGCACCGGTGCGTAAGAGGCAGAATTGAACCTTGTGCTCTTTTGGTGTCAATTTATTCATAATCCTTCATTTCTTCTTTATAAATTCCTCCTTACATGCATCTGTACATAGTGCAGTATCAGTATACATACTACACTGGCTGCACACTGAAAAACAGAATAAAAGCTTCTCAGACTCCCCAAAGAATTAAGAGTATAATTATATCGTCAAATCAAAAGTTACCTGTAAATCACAGAGAGAGGGCATGCTATAGTTGGTCAAAGCGAAATTAATGTAATAGTTTGTTAAAGATTAAATAAAAATGGATTGTACCAATGAAATCTTAGAGAAAACCCACTTGGTAAGCAAGCTCTTATGTTCATCAGGATCAAAAGCCTAGAGAGAGCTCAGTTACATAGTTCTTCACAATGTATCCAGTGCATTCTTGAGCCAGGAGCAGTATATTTTAAACCAATATGTGTCCCCCTCCTATCGCCACAAAAAGAGGGTATGCTTTCTGCTTCCCGCAGCTGAGTACTAAAGTTCTCAGACGCACTGTAATCGTGCTTAAGTTGCCTGAGCCTTGATCAGTCTTGTTCTCAGCAGTTAATAGAACTGGTTTTCAGTCTCTTTACCTGAATACGGAATTGGAGATTAGATAAATCCAGAGTCTGTCCACCTTTAGGAACTACTGCAAAACCTTTTCTATGTAGTCAGACTTTCCCCCCATACTCAGACTGACATCGACAACATCTGACATCTCCCCTCTCTCACAGCCCAAAAGAGACCCCACCCCAAGCAGAGGTTTTGATAACTAGAAAAGGGAGACGAGCCAGCGCCTCCATGAAGTCCACTGAGCACTTCACTGTTGCCTGTCTGAAAAGCTCTCAGATACTGCAATGATGTGCAAAGACCTAAGACAGCGCCATAGGACTGGCAAATAGCCATGAGTCTGTTTTGCCTCTGTTTAGCGGATGATTGCAAGGAGAAGCGGTGCTTTATCTTTATTACATGATAGGGCATTTTATTGCAAACTTAATCCTGCCTTAAGAAGCATCTGACTGTGTAGAATATGCAGCAATCCAGTTGTCATTTATTAAGAGAAATTTTGCATGTGGAAGCTTGCCTTTGATGTACCCTAAGGAAGTCTCCCCGGTGAGGTAGTTGGATATGAAATTTAGCAAAATATTGCTGTGAAACCCTACAGAAGCCCCCAAAACTTGCCTCAGGGAACTATCTTCTTAAAATGGATATCATTATGATCTGTCACACTGCCTGAAGAGCTAACTGTGATGGAACACCCCTGTATTCACACCATACACACTGCTGTAATAATTTTTGCACAAGGCATGCCTTGTGAGGCATCTTTTGAAAACTCATAACTTGCTGATCAGTAATAGGATGGTAAAATGCGTATAGCACCATTATGTATAACGTTGTGAACATAAACTTCACTTATGACTGCAGTGTGTTTCCCAGATGAATCTGGGGAGTGACTAAACCAGTTTTCAAAGACAAAGGGCAAGTGGACACCCCAGCCAGATGTTGACAAAGCCGATGGGCCATCCCCTGTCAAGTGGCCATTCTTTCACAAGAAAGGGGGCGGGGACAGAAATCTGCATTGTAGCCAAGAAACAGAAGTTATTAGATCACAGGCCCTAGTTCTCATGGGATAGTTCAATCACCCTGATATCTGCTGGGAGAGCAATACAGCGGTGCATAGACAATCCAGGAAGTTTTTGGAAAGCGTAGGGGACAATTTTCTGGTGCAAGTGCTGGAGGAACCAACTAGGGGCAGAGCTCTTCTTGACCTGCTGCTCACAAACAGGGAAGACTTAGTAGGGGAAGCAAAAGTGGATGGGAACCTGGGAGGCAGTGACCATGAGATGGTCGAGTTCAGGATCCTGACACAAGGAAGGAAGGAGAGCAGCAGAATACAGACCCTGGACTTCAGAAAAGCAGACTTTGACTCCCTCAGGGAGCTGATGGGCAGGATCCCCTGGGAGAATAACAAGGGGGAAAGGAGTCCAGGAGAGCTGGCTGTATTTAAAAGAATCCTTATTGAGGGTGCAGGAACAAACCATCCCGATGTGTAGAAAGAATAGTAAATATGGCAGGCGACCAGCTTGGCTTAACAGTGAAATCCTTGCTGAGCTTAAACACAAAAAAGAAGCTTACATGAAGTGAAGATTGGACAAATGACCAGGAAAGAGTATAAACATATTGCTCAGGCATGCAGGAGTGAAATCAGGAAGGCCAAATCACACTTGGAGTTGCAGCTAGCAGGAGATGTTAAGAGTAACAAGAAGGGTTATTCAGGTATGTTAGCAACAAGAAGAAGGTCAAGGAAAGTGTGGGCCCCTTACTGACTGACGGAGGCAACCTAGTGACAGAGGATGTGGAAAAAGCTAATGTGCTCAATGCTTTTTTTGCCTCTGTCTTCACGAACAAAGTCAGATCCCAGACTGCTGTACTGGGCAGCACAGTATGGGGAGGAGGTGACCAGCCCTCTGTGGAGAAAGAAGTGGTTCAGGACTATTTAGAAAAGCTGGATGAACACACATCCATGGACCAGATGCGCTGCATCTGAGGGTGCTAAAGGAGTTGGCGGATGTGATTGCAGAGCCATTGGCCGTTATCTTTGAAAACTCATGGCGATCAGGGGAGGTCCCGGATGACTGGAAAAAGGCTAGTGTAGTGCCCATCTTTAAAAAAGGGAAGGAGGAGGATCTGGGGAACTACAGGCCAGTCAGCCTCACCTCAGTCCCTGGAAAAATCTTGGAGCAGGTCCTAAAGAAATCAGTTCTGAAGCACTTAGAGGAGAGGAAAGTGATCAGGAACAGTCGGCATGGATTCACCAAGGGCAAGTCATACCTGACTAACCTAATTGCCTTCTATGAGTAGATAACTGGGTCTGTGGATGAGGGGAAAGCAGTGGACGTATTATTCCTTGACTTTAGCAAAGCTTTTGATATGGTGTCCCACAGTATTCTTGCCGGCAAGTTAAAGAAGTATGGACTGGATGAATGGACTATAAGGTGGATAGAAAGCTGGCTAGATCGTCGGGCTCAACGGGTAGTGATCAACGGCTCCATGTCTGGTTGGCAGATAGGATCAAGTGGAGTGCCCCAAGGGTTGGTCCTCGGGCCGGTTTTGTTCAATATCTTCATTAATGATCTGGAGGATGGCGTGGATTTCACCCTCACCTTCCTTTTGCAGATAAACTAAACTGGGAGGAGTGGTAGATACACTGGAGGGTAGGGATAGGATACAGAGGGACCTAGACAAATTAGAGGATTGGGCCAAAAGAAATCTGATGAGGTTCAACGAGGATAAGTGCAGAGTCCTGCACTTAGGACAGAAGAATCCCATTCACTGTTACAGACTAGGGACCGAATGGCTAGGCAGCAGTTCTGCAGAAAAAGACCTAGGGGTTATAGTAGATGAGAAGCTGGATGAGAGTCAGCTGTGTGCCCTTGTTGCCAAGAAGGCTAACGGCATTTTGGGCTGTATAAATAGGGGCATTGCCAGCAGATCAAGGGACGTGATTATTCCCTTCTATTTGACATTGGTGAGGCCTTATCTGGAGTACTGTGTCCAGTTTTGAGCCCTACACTACAAGAAAGATGTGGAGAAATTGGAAAGAGTCCAGCGGAGGGCAACAAAAAGATTAGGGGGCTGGAGCACATGACTTATGAGGAGAGGCTGAGGGAACTGGGATTGTTTAGTCTGCAGAAGAGAAGAATGAGGGGGGATTTGATAGCAGCTTTCAACTACCTGAAAGAGGATGGATCTAGACTGTTCTCAGTGGTACCAGATGATAGAACAAGGAGTAATGGTCTGAAGTTGCAGTGGGAGAGGTTTATTTTGGATATTGGGAAACACTATTTCACTAGGAGGGTGGTGAAGCACTGGAATGGGTTACCTAGGGAGGTGGTGGAATCTCCTGCCTTAGAGGTTTTTAAGGTCAGGCTTCACAAAGCCCTGGCTGGGATGATTTAGTTGGGTTTGGTCCTGCTTTGAGCAGGGGGTTGGACTAGATGACCTCCTGAGGTCCCTTCCAACACTGATATTCTATGATCCTATGAACAGCATGAGGTCTCCTTCCTCCACCAGACCCCCTGTCTCTTGGTTCTCAGCTGGAAATGCTTTTCAAAGAGGGACTTGAACTATAAAAAAGGAGGGTCAAATACCCCAAGGCACCTCACCTGACCTGAAGAGTTTAGTCAGTAATCTTGTTCGCAACATGTGGTGAGAAACTTTGCTTTAAATCTAATATAGTTTGTTAGGCACTAGAACACATTTTCTTTATTTTTCTTGTAACCATTTCTGACTACTATGCCTCATTGCTTGTACTCATGTAAAATCTATCTCCTTGTAGTTAATAAACTTGTTTTGTTGTTTTATCTCATCCAGTGTGTTTGTTTGGGTACTCCATTTATGGTGGCAAGTTGTGTGTATATCATTCCCTTAAAGGAATAGTGGACTTCATATATTTGGACTGTCCCAGAGAGGGCTGGGCAGTAGAAGACATACATTTTAAGAACATAAGAATGGCCATATTGGGTCAGACCAAAGATCTTTCCCAGTATCCTTTCTTCCTACAGTGGCCAATGCCAGGTGCCCTAGAGGGAATGAACAGAACAGGTAATCACCAAGTGATCCATCCCCCGTCGTTCATTCCCAGCTTCTGGCAAACGGTGGCTACTAACACCATCCCTGCCCATCCTGGCTAATAGCCATTGATAGACATGTCCTCCATGAATTTATCTAGTTCTTTTTTGAAACCTGTTATAGTCTTGGCCTTCACAACATCCTCTGGCAAAGAGTTCCACAGGTTGACTGTGTGGTGTGTTAAAAAAATACTTCCTTTGGTTTGTTTTAAACCTGCTGCCTATTAATTTCATTTGGTGACCCCTAGTTAGGAGGGAAAATTTGGGACTGGGAATACATTGGGGGTGACCCTGCATTATAACCAAGGCTGGTGAGAGCCAGGATGTGACTGGCAGGCTGCAGTTATGCAAACGTATGAGAGTCACCTGCAGGCTGGCAAGCTATTTGAGAGTGCTCCAGGTTGGAAGCTACAACAGTAAGGCATTGCAAGGCACTCCTGGTTGCAGGGCAAGAGTGAAAGAGCCCCCCACTGGTCTGGCTTGCACCCTGGTATGTCAGATTAACTCAGCTGTTAAAAGTGTATTCGCCTCTTGATGACCAGATGTCCTGATTTTATAGGGACAGTCCTGATTTTTGGGCCTTTTTCTTATATAGGCTCCTATTACCCCCCACCCCCATCCCAATTTGTCACATTTGCTGTCTGGTCACCCTAAGCACTTGTAATGCATTTAGGAGCAAGTTCACCCAGCGAGGGTACAGTCCAAGCACCAAGCTATGTGCCTATTGTATAGGAGGGTCAATCTTTTCCCTTGTCACCCAAAGTCTTGTCATCCATGGCTGCAAAGCTATTTCACTGTCTTGAGGCCACCCATTTGGTACCTCTTGGGTTAGTGGGCAAGGAAGACTATAGGTGCTACATGAGGGAAGTGAGAGGGACATGACCTTCCCCAAGATAGTGAGAAATTTGGAGATGTCTCCTTCTGTGCAGTTACAGTATAGGCCTTGCTCTTCTCCTTTCCCTGGGAGGATTGGACTGGACTGGGTGGGTTCTCCAGCCTTTGACTTGCCTCTGCTACGACCGACTCCCCTGAGGGTACAGGGGTTCTTCATGGAGCTGGGAATCTCACGCTGAAGGAGGCAGACCTCCTGCACACTTACCCTTGCCTGGAATCCTGCCATCCCTCTTGTAGAGCCAAAAGCATTCTGGTTTGGCTACCAGGAGACCCTGTTCAAAAACAATGAGTCAGGGCTCCCAAAATTTCATGAGATTGGCTTAAAAATCATGCCAGTTATTTATTTATTGGTGGGCTGGGGCTGCCTTTTGGTTTTTGAGTGTCAGGGAATATGTTTTCAAGGTTTTTGCTGCAACCAGGGAGTCTAGAAACTATTTTTAAAAAAAAATGTCAGCTGCAATTCTTATATCATCACATGAGTCCAGGAGCTGGGACTGTAAGGAAAATATCACAAGTTGGCAACACTATGTTTGTCCTGACAAGAGCTATGGCAACTTTTATTTTTATGTCTGTACCTCAAAATCATGATCTGAAACACTTCCCAGGGGCTTTCATGGCCCATCTTTCTAGCTAGATAGTAAATTCATGCTCATCAATGTTGTCTGTGCACCTGTGGGGTAGAACAGGGTTTTGGTTACATGGTCTGATTCTGTAGTCCCCTTTAAATCAATGTTTTGTTCATACAGTAGCTGGTCCTTTTACTTCTGTATTTAAGCCAATGCTCCTTTTTCTGCGGAAGCAATCCAGGAAAAAGTGCAAATCCAGAGGTGTGAGGGAGCACATGGTAAGGCTGATAAGTTTTATTCTGGAAATGCCATGCATGCAGTCTCAGCTAATCATTATATATAATGATTATGTCATACTGTGTGTCTGCAGGGAAAGAGAAGGGTGTTTGCTCTAGAAAATTAATTTTTAATTCCTGATTCTTATTAGCAGAGGCAGCATACAGTAGTAGATTTAATTAAAGGTGTAGCAAGCTTTGTCAGTCAAGTGAGGCAAAATTGGACTTGGGCTCGCTTCCGAAATTCCAGAAACAAAAACAAAAAGCCTTTCCTAAAGTGTGCTAACACACTTCGACTGTTATTACAGCTCATGTTTGTTTTTTCTCATTACAGTACCAGAATATCATTATATTGAAAATCAGATCTAACAGTTTATATTACTGCTCGTTGCTAGCTATGAGCTTTAGATCTCCTTTCTGTTAGTTACTGTGTAGCTTGAATGATTTAATTGAGCACTAGGTCCATCTTTTAGAAAAATGCTTTTATGTAACATGTGCCTTGCAGTAGAAAACTGTACTATCACTTTGTCTTCAGTTTCAGCAGATTTTCCTGACAGGGCAATATTATCTCAAAATAATGGCAGCTTTGCACAAAAATGCATATTTGGGGATTATGATAATAACACTTTGTTTACCTGACCTTCAAATTAGTTAGATCTGGATTCATGCTTATATCCTGACTACCTGATTTCAGTGTATATGACTGGTTTAGCTGGTGGTTCAGTTCATTAAAAAAATTGCATTGGAGATAGTTCTATTTTCAAAACCTGTAATTCTGAATAAGATTGTAGTGGTTTTTTTTGTTTTTTTTTTGAGACTCAGAATAATTGCTACCCTCCTGTCTATGACTGAGGGCTTGGCTACACTTGCGCATTAAAGCAGCCCCGGGCACCCTAGCTCACTACCCATCCACGCTGGCAAGGCACGTAGAGCGCTCTGACTCCGCAGCGCTCCTGGTACTCCACCTCGGTGAGTGGAATAACATTTTCTGCGCCTTGGCTACAGTGCCCGGGCGTCAGTGTGAATGGGGTGTTGCATTACTGTGCTCTGATCAGCCTCTGTAAATGTCCCATAATCCCCTTAAGCCAAGTGGCCACTCTTGTAATTGTTTTGCAATCACTGCAGGCATGCCAATATGCCCTTTGAAAGCTCCATTTCTGACAGCCGGCATGCTTATCTGCTCCGAGACAAAGCAACCATTACTGTGGAATGGGGTGTGTGTGTGTGTGTGTGTGTGAGAGAGAGAGAGAGGTGGAGGGGGCGCAGAGGCGTCTGTTGCTGTCTGAACTTACAAGACAGCATACTGACATGCTCTCAGCCCCCCAAAAACCCACTCTCTCCCCCCACATACACACAACACGCTCCCTGTCACACTCCACCCCACCCCCCTCATTTGAAAAGCACGTTGCAGCCACTTGCATGCTGGGATAGCTACCACAATGCACTGCTCTCTGTGGCCATTGCAAGAGCTGCTAATGTGGCCATGCTAGTGCGCTTGCAGTTGTCAGTGTGGACAGATTGCAGCGCTTTCTGCTCTGCGCTGGTTTAACTCAAAGCGCTCTATTTGCAAGTGTAGCCATGCCCTGGGATTCAGAGAAGCTGTTTCAGGGCTGCAAGTGGGGCAATTTGGCCCCCACAAGAATACAGTATCAGAGGAGTAGCCGTGTTAGTCTGGATCTGTAAAAGCAGCAAAGAATCCTGTGGCACCTTATAGGCTAACAGACGTTTTGCAGCATGAGCTTTCGTGGGTGAATACCCACTTCGTCGGATGCAAGACCAAGTGGGTATGCAAGACTTTGCATCCGAAGAAGTGGGTATTCACCCACGAAAGCTCATGCTGCAAAACGTCTCTTAGCCTATAAGGTGCCACAGCATTCTTTGCTGCTTTCACAAGAATATAGTATTCTATAGTATTGCAACTTTTTTTATGGAAGGAGCCCCCGAAATTGCTTTGCCCCAGGCTCCCTCAATCCTTTGGGCAGCCCTGAGCTGTTTAGCAACTGGTGTTTTCTCAAATGTGAATTCTGACTAATAAGAAAACCTTTTTCTCCCTTTTCTTTCTACTGTAAGCCTGTAACTAACACACATCACATTAGAATAAACAGAAATTCTATATTGCTTTTTATCCAGTGTCCTTTTTCAAATTGCGCTGATTTCAGGAGGAGACTGTAACCATCAAACACAAGTGGTTACCCTAATATATAGCCTTTGCAATTAGACAACATTGGCTCAGTATTTCCTGAATCTCCCTGGGTGTATTGTAGATGATACTGAGGTTATGTTTTAGTTACCTCAGGCAGTTGACAAGTTTGTAAGTGTGACTGTTGTAGAGACAGATATTTGCTGTAAATTATTACATTGCACTAATTTAGTGATTCATCAAACTTACTTTGTATAATGTCAAAATTATAAAATATATTGCACATTTGTTTCAGGTTTATAAAGGCCAACTGGCCCTTGGAAGAGATTTCAGTTCTGGTAGCTGTACTGTCCTGGGTAAAATGTGTTAATCCTGTGTGAGGTGACACATTCACCACTGTCCTTGCTACTACAATTTGGCCTGTGCCAATCTTCATTAACTAACTGTTCTCTAAGTAGGAATTTACAGCCCGTGTCCATGTTGCAACTAATGAAGGATCTGTCTAGACTTGCGAAGGCTGCAGGAGGTCAGATGTTCTCTTATGAAGTGCAGTTCTATAACCTGCAGCCTTCCAGTCGCTGCCCCAATGTATTGCGTGGTAATGGAAAGCTACTAAAAGTGACGGGGAGGATGGAGTCTGTCAGTGCATAGTGTCACAGTAAGTCAGACAAAGCATGCAAGCCAGCAGGTTGGGCTGTGCAATAAAGAGATGGATGGTGGTGGTTTTTGTTTTTTTTTTGGAAGGGGAGGGGACGCAGAGAACTGAGAAAAGGTATTTTGGGGTGAATGGACATCTCTCTTCTCATGTGCCATCATAATAAAATATATTCCACGAAGAGGGCACTGCAAAATATACCAGCAGTAGCATTTTGTGTACCCTACTGACTTACCAATGTTTTAAGTATAGATTTAAAAGATTGCTTGCTGACTTCAACGCTAGAAACATTAGAACATATGCAGCCAGTTATGGGACAACTATAATAAGTATTGATAATATTTATGATATGCACATTCATTCGAGGACCTCAAATCATGTTACAAACATTAAGTAAAACCTCCTAATACCCCAGTCAGGTTAAATAAAATGCCAAGGTCACTTGGGCACCGAATCACTAGACATTTAAGCAGGTGGATGATATTACTCACATGCATACAGTTATGAGTGTATAAAGTACAATTTTGAATTGGGGCTTTAGTGAGTCATTGGCTGAGCTGAGATTGAGGGTCCTGCTCCCAGTCTTGTGCTTTAACCGCTAGACACAACTCCGTCTCTTTCGATGCTAATTTCAACTTTCCATGACCCCAAGCAGAAAGTAAGCCAATTTGCCATTGTTAAACCTCCTGACCAGCTGGAGAGGCAAGAACAAACAGCAAATTCTGCTTTAGAGCGGAAACCTCATTCTATTAGGGCGCTTTCATTTCTAAAAAGCCTGAAAATGAAAGACTGTTAGTAATGTTCTCGAAGCTCACTCACCCAAATCACGCAAGGATGACTCAGAGCAAACTTCTGAAATCCCCAGCTTCTCTCTCTTTTAAATAGGAGTTCTGTGACCAAACTCCTATAGGAGTAACAAGAGACTTGGAGTGAAAGGGAAGTGCGTTAGCCATTCAGGCCATCTGGTGGCTTGCCATTTCTGGACCAGGCAGTGTTTTTCACATTGTAATTTATTTTACTCTTAAAACAAACCACCCCTACTAATGACACACACAAAAAGCCTTCTTCCTTCCAGATTTTGGATCCCTGAATGAGGGGATGTGGGAATAAACAAACCAAAGACACTTAAATTTCATGTCATGCACCTTCTCTGGAGAAAATTGTCTTCAGCTTTTGGTGGGTGAAGGGTGGTTCTCTCCTCTTTGCCCATCCCCCCATGATATGTGTTTGTATATTTCTGTCAGCAAGAACAAATGAATAATCCCTAACCCGACTCGGTATTGTTAAGCCAAGCCCACTGTTCCTAGGCATTATGACTCACGTAGGCTGTGAGAGCACTGCATGGAAGCGCATCCCTATGAAGTATGTGCCTTAGTCCCATTGAAGTCATGGGGCTAGTCACGTGCTCAAAATTAGTCAGTGCTTAGTTTGTGATAAAAGAGGTGCCGGGACTCAAGGAATTTTTTTAAAAATATTCATAGCAGATGCACCAAGCCCAGAGGTGCACTGGTTAAAGTACATGCACCTCTACCTCGATATAACGCTGTCCTTGGGAGCCAAAAAATCTTATGTTATCGGTGAAACCGTGTTATATTGAACTTGCTTTGGTCCACCGGAGTGCGCAGCCCTGCCCCCCCGGAGCGCTGCTTTACCACGTTATATCCAAATTCGTGTTTTATTGGGTGGCGTTATATCGAGGTAGCGGTGTACTTTGCTGAAGTGGGGCTACAGAGACCAGCCCTGTGGAGAATAGCTGTTTGTGTCCTCAAAAAATAAACAAACGAATACATAAATAAAATTAGGGAGCATGTCTAACAGCTAACTAACAAATTCTCATCCATTGTGGACATTTTAAAAAAAAAAGGGTTCGTTCTGTTCTATTGTTTTATTCTATTCTATACTGTTAGGTTCTTACTACGATTCTGAGTGCAGTATATCTGAGACCTTCCATTAGTAGCAGTGTGACTAAACATGCATCATGTTGTGTGATCTGTCACCCTCTCTCCAGGGGGAGAAGCATGTGCAGTGGAATGTTTTGTTTTAGGGGGCTTTGCTATTTTTTTAATACACATTGCTCTCTAGGTAGGTTGGAGGAGGCAGGTCAGGGAAGTGTGCCTTGTACTTGGAGTGGAAGGTGGTGAGGTTTGTGATCGTCCTTAGTTCCTGGGTGTATTCCAGTCTCAAACCAGCCCTGTGAAAGTTTTGCTCCTGCAGAGACCAGCTTTACCCTTACTCTGTAGAGAGTTCTTTTTCTGCCAGAGGCGTGTAGTTGTCAGTCGCAATCTCCATCAGTTCAGTTCAAGGATTTGCTCCTGGCAACTTTTTTACCTGTTCAGATACTAGTGCATTGTTGACTAAAGCACAAGTAACAAAACGTTTTAGATAGACTATATTGTGATCCATTTTGAAATGATTTAAACTTTTAGGCCCTCTAAAATATGGATTTTATAATATAAATATCAAAGAGGGAAAAGTTTGCAAGATTTGGAGTGTGGTTCAGATCAAAATTCTTAACTGCTTATTGGAATCTCAATAAATGTCCAAGTCCCTTTAGCTCATAAATCTCCCTAAAAGAGGCTTTATTGTGAGATTTCCAGTATATACCTTGGTAAGAAGCGCCAATGAGAGCCTTTCTGGGGGTATTTCTGTTTCTTAATCTAGATAGTCTGGAACTACATAGATGTGTGAATACTTCCTCACCTGTAGAATTTCAGGTAAGATTCAGGGTAAGTTGGCTTCCCATTCTGAATGAAATTTGGTCTTTTATATGTGTGTATAATGCCTAGTAAGTAATTCACACTCACTGTGAGACCCCACAGTGGTGCAACGCGATCTTAATGTCTATGAGAACCAGACCTTCAAGCCCAGACTATATGATGATTTATCCCCTAGTATCCATCCTGCAAGGTTCATTGCAATCAATGTGGTTGCAAAAAATCAGGGTGATGACCCCTAGACTGCAGTTCTAATAGTTTCCCAAAGGAAATTCTCAAAACTGCATCTTGGGACTGATGCAGAGTAGTGGTGTTTTCTTTTTAAGCAAAGGAAAGAAAAATCTCCTTGTATCCTCCAAGGAATCTGCCCCATTTTTCCAAAGACCAGAAATATACATCTGCCATTTAAGGGAAAGGAGACTGTTCAGGAGCAACATCCTTGAGGGTATTCTGCATTGTACTTATGCTGTTAAGGCTAATGGACCAGAGGCTTTGCTCTTAATTTAAGCAGAAGGGTATTTTCCAAACCATGGATTTTTTCTTTCTTTAAATTTGCCTGTAGCTTTTCAGTGACAAATATTGAATGGCCTTTTGTGTAGCGACCTTTAATATGCTGGCAAGAAAAACACACTTCGGCCAATCTTCCACCTGAAAAATGGCACAACCAATGCCCTTGTCATTTTCCTCGGAGTCTTTTATAACATGGTTTAAAAAAAAAGACATTTTATGGGAAAGGGAATTATGGTTTCACTGTGATAATATATTCATGTTAACCCTAGAAGTGGCGTAGGTTGCTTGATCTATCAATGCATTTAAAACAGAGACTCCCTCTCCAATTTCTGAACTATGGAGAAAATATTTTCAGATATAATCAGGTATAAAATGGGAGATGATCTTTTGGCCAGAGGCAAGAAGACGCTTATTTCATTTGAAGGAATTTTAATTTCAATGGGAAACTCTTAAATATACCAGTGTTATTGTCCGTGGGGATAAAAAAACAAACAATGCTAGAGGTTTGTGAGACTTTCTCACTAACTCTTCCCACCCAAATCCCAGTGGGTGGAACAGTTCTTGGAGTGTAGTGTCTTGCTTGCATTTATTGATCTGCAAAGAGGAATGGTTGCATTGTAAAAGCTTTTGTCATAGCTGGATACAGCCTGTTCCTCCTGACATTCAGTTTATTTGATTGGATGCTCTGGGAAATTGGCTACATTTTTATCTGATTGTCAGTGAGAAGTGAATTGGGGCAAGGCATTTCCTTTAGCTATCCAATCTATTGAAGTGATAACAAGGTGGTTGTTGCCTTTTGACTCTGATATAGGCATGATGGGAGGTGAGCTGTGAAAACTTCTAGAGCATCTTAACTGTTGTCCAGCGTGAGTGGAATTGGATTTGCTAAATATTGGGTGCTAATAATACAATGTCCATCTCGAAAATATACAAGCTGCTGATCTGCCACCATTGAAATATCAGAATCCAAGAGTTCAGTCTTGGCAAAAGTCACAGTCTGAGGACTTGGAAGATGCCTTCAAGTGGACACTCAAGTTGCACTTCTAGGGTGGGAATTTCCTAGGAGCCTACGGAAGTTTAAAAAAAAAAAAAAAAAAAAAGGAGGTATACCTCTCTCATAGAACTGGAAGGGACCTTGAAAGGCCATAGAGTCCAGTCCCCTGCCTTCACAGCAGGAGCAAGTACCAACTCTGACAGATT
Organism: Mauremys reevesii; assembly: GCF_016161935.1. Classification (NCBI taxonomy): domain Eukaryota; kingdom Metazoa; phylum Chordata; order Testudines; family Geoemydidae; genus Mauremys; species Mauremys reevesii. The sequence goes on along the minus strand of NC_052629.1, from coordinate 122,293,938 downwards.
TTGCCCTAGATCCCTAAATGGCCCCCTCAAGGATTGAACTCACAACCCTGGGTTTAGCAGGCCAATGCTCAAACCACTGAGCTATCCCTCCCCCTTCTAGCTGGTAAATGGCCAGATACTGTAAGGTCAGAGAACTTTATATGAATATTCTGCTGCTGATGCGCCTGAATCCAGCAGGTTGCTAGTTGTTGGGACACCTGGATTCATATTTTGGTAACAAACATAGGCCTTAATAAGAATAAATATAAGCTGAACATTTCAAACCTGGATGCTTTAGTGCCTGATTGTGAATCATGGGGCCTAACTTCAGGTTGTGAATCATGGGGCCTAACTTCAAACCCAGATTTGAAAATGTTGGCCAGAGTTTCCCATTCTGGTTTAAACACTACTCATAAAAGAAGGGGAAGAGTTGTGGAACTAGGAAGAGACTCCAGAGGAAAAGAAAGAAAGGGAACCTGTGATGGGGTGATAGACCCTATAAGGAAACAGACACTAAAGGTTAAAAAAGGGAGCAATCCCTTCCCAGCTGCAGCCTATGGGCAGGCTGAGAACAGCAGGGGTAAAAGGCTGCTGCTCAGGTAGAAGAGGGTAGCCGCCAGAGAGACACAGATACAATGAAAGAGCTCCATAGGATCAGACCAGAGGAAGCTGCCCTGATAGACCAGTTCTCTGCCAGAAGGGATCAAAGATGATTACGGGGCGGAAGTACCTGCAAGGTCCCATGGTAGGAAGGAGCCCAGCGAAGCTGTAGGAGATTTAAACAATCAAGTCTCTGACTGTAGCACCTTGGGTCCCTGGGCTGGGACCCAGAGGACACGGCAGGCCAGGCTCCCACTGCCACCCCTGCATGGACGGGAGTAAGAGATCCGAGAATCCTGACCACGGTGGCAATAACAACAGGAATATTGGACTTTGCCTTTGTGCTCCTGCTTCGACTTACTTTATATCTGCTCAGTTGAAGAAGGAAGGGAAGAAACCTGTAAAAGGGCCAGCACCAGACAAGGGGTTAGGAAAAGACCTGAGACAAAGGCCCAAACTTCTGGGACTATTGAGTGAGGGGCCGCTAAGGGAAACCAAGGCAGGGACCATCACAGTTCCACGGCTCACCGCATGGGGTGCTACAGAGCTGAGGTCCCTCAGTTTCAGAAGCCTTTCTTTGAACATTTAATCAGTACTACTTTAAAAGCTAGTATGCATTGGTGCACCTGACTGAAGAATTGAATAAATGGCTGTTAGTTTGTTTTGTAATTGGACAATGTGCTAAGGTTTTTAAATCAGTTTTTAAATTATTATAAAAAAAACCCCAACTAGACTAGAGGATTTTTTAAAAGAAAGTAAGCGCTGTTTGTTTTTCTTTAATCATTAGGAAGATTTTATTTTTCATAGAACCCACCATGCCTCTAGCTATAAAGCTAAAAGTTTAAGTGAAGCCAACTTCTGTGATGTCTGTGGTTGCATTAAATGCTCTGTATCACTTTGCTATTCATGTCATTACGCCCAGTAATCACAGCGCTCATCCTTGCATATGGCATAATATGCTCAGTTGAATATCTCTTACTTTCAGGAGGCTTTGTCGCTGGTCGTTGTTTGTTTCTAAATCTGTTCAGTGACATACTCTATTGGACTAATTTGATGGTTTGCACTCCAGTGGCTATGAGTTATGACCTGTGTTTGCAATCTGACATGCAAATGAAGAACTGAAATTTACAGGAAATCATTTGCTTCTTTGGTTTCTTGCTTTGAACCTACAGAATGTGATAAATATGCAAGTTTGGGGAGAGTTCAAAACTTGCAGCACTTTCCCTCCTTCCTCCACAAAAAATAATTGCTGCTGCTATACTTGTAGTAGAGAATTACAATGGAAGAGAACGAGAGTTTCTTGGCTACTTAAGACTGTATCAAGTGCTGCCTCATCCTGTAACCAGACACATGGGGTGGACCCTTGCACTCCTGCAGAGACATCTTAATTTCATTTGTTCCCTCTACAGGCACAAAGGGTCTACCTACACAGGTCTGATTGCAGAATCTGGGCCATAAAGTGAAAGAATCACAAACTGAAGTGTAGTCTTTCTGTTATGTGAAGGGATGAAATCTGGCATTGGGGGGTAGAACTGTAATTCCTGCTGACTTAAACAGTAGCCTCATGCACATGTCTGAGAGTAGATTTGGGCGCTACAGATGGAGGAAGTTAGTTGATTAGCCAAGGTAACTTGATCTTCTTTCTGTGATAATTATAAGTCTGATTACAAATCATTCAAGGATTTCAAAACTGTTTGGAAAAAAATGTCCCTTTTAATGCAGAATATATTCTTAGCAGCCTCCACCACCAAAAAAGTGGCAAGTATAAAAAGGCCATTGCAGTAAATTGTTATATAAATGAAGTCAGTGCAATTCACAGAATAGTGAAGGGTTTTGCTGTTCAATATACAAAGCTGAAAAGTGGACAGTATGTTCTACAAACACATGCTGGTTATTTCTGCACTGAAATAAGGCTTGGGGCCAGATTGTGATACTTTCACTCACACTGAGTCAGTCCCCTTTATTTTAATGATAGAGCACTGGTCTGAGACTCTGGAGACACCTGTGTTCAGTTCCGAACTCTACCACTGGTTGGCTGGGTCACTCTCGTTATTTATTGTACTTCTCAACATGAGTCCAAGTCTCAGAATCTGACCCTTTGACCTGTTTATATTGTGATGATTGCCTATAATGATTGCATTGTTACTATCACAGGGAAACCTGCATTGACAAGGCGTTCAGCTTTGTTATAAACATTGCAAGCATTACATATCAATAATAAAAATGTGGATTTTTTTTTCCTGTTTGAGACTGAACAGATGGAAAACCAAGTTAGTGCTAGAAACCACCTGTCAGGCTGTCTGGAGCAACTCTCAATCGTGGGTGCCAGCCTCAGGGCAGACTGCCACAAACCAGGGCACCAAACCCCCCATTGGTTGTGTGTTCTATAATTAGATTTCACCAGTCAAGCATCGAGTGTGAACTCCGCAAGCACTATAAGACTGTCCCCTAAGGACCCAGACAAGTCTGCCTTTGTGATGGTCTCTTACACCAAAAAATCACTACAATATTCAGGTAACTCCCAGTCCCAAAGAATCAATTGCTTGCCCCAAGTCAGTTGTACCTCAGATCTCAAACCAATGACAGTGCTTTGTAGCTGATCCTGTAATGAACTAGATTTATTAACTAGGAAAAAGAAATGAGAGTTAATTACAAGGTTAAAGCAGGTAAACATACACACACAAATGAGATACAGTCTTAAATTCCAAAATATGATGATAGCTGCTATATATGCTTTATATGTCCGTTAGAGCTAATCCTGGCTAAACAGCTGGGGACCCTTGCTTATGCTTAGAAATCTTTGCCCATCAGAGTTCAAGATACAATTTATCCTAAACAGGGATTTTTATTATCTTCCTCAGCATTCAAGCTGTGATGGGATGAGGGCTTGTTCGTGTACCTTCTTCAGGGGTATGGGGAAAGCAATCAACAATGTCTTTGGTGCACTGATGTTCCACAATGACTTGTCTGGTGTCTCTAGGTCTTCTTTTGTTGGGGAGAAGACAAAGTCTCTTGTAAAAGCAGCAAAGAATCCTGTGTCACCTTATAGAATAACAGACGTTTTGCAGCATGAGCTTTCGTGGGTGAATACCGGTAAACTAGCATTTCACACTTGGTAATGCTTCTCCCCGGGTTTACAGCCTTAGCAAACGTTTTTATAGTTACAGCGCAAACCCTTTTAACATTACTTTATACCATGGGATATAGATATTATAAGTAAGATTAATACATGCAGCATCCTACAAGCGTTCCATAAAGTCTAAACACTAAGCACGTTCTTATAACGCTAATGCCTATTCTAACAATACTAACACACAGGTGAGCCAGACCGGTTCCCAGCTCTGCTTTCGTCAGTGTTCAGTGAGGCCTAGTGGCCTTGGCATGAGCTGGGCCCTGGTCTGCCAGCGTCCCACCACCATTTTGGAGTGTTGGTAGTTACAGAAAGCTTTTTGATAGATCATTTTTAAAAAGCCAGCTCCGAGGCTTGGAGTTGTAGGAGTCTCCTGGCAGAGATGGATTGCTATCCATCATTTATAGTCCAGTGGTGCCCAAAGGATCTGAGGCCTCATACATGGGAAAGAGGCAAGTGAGGGCAAGGGTACAGGATGAATCAACAGCCTCCATCATCCACTTGTTAAATTTTCAAACAAGGACCTTCATGCTTTCTGCCATGGTGCCGTTCACACCCGGGAGAAGTTCCCTGTAAACATCTGCAGAACTGGCTCATAACCTCTTGAAGTTCTCTCCTTAAAACTCTCCTCTGCTGTGAGGGCTACAGATAAGTGTTAGGCTGCCGGTGTGCGGAGACCACTGCCCTTCATGCAGACCAGTATTGTCTCATTGTTTCCTTGTACTCCTCCGTCTGTCTGTCTCTTGTCTTAGATTGTGAGCTCTTTGGGGCAGGGGCTGGCTTGCTTCTGTGTTAGTACAGTGCCCGACACAATGGGGTCCCGGCCTCCTATGCATGATGACCATACAAATAATAAACAATAAATCCAATTTCTTCCAAGATTGATGAGAGAGAGGATTTATTCCACGCCTGTCATAACTATATAGATGATAAATACAGATCTCCAGGCTTAGGAATGTAAACAATGCAAGTAGGTGTCTATGTACTCTGTTAGCCAAGATTAAATAACTAGTATTGAAAGAGCAATACAGAGTATGTCATGTGCAGTACATCAATGGAGCAGAAAACTCCAATGTGTGTTGTAGTTCTATAATGGCTATTTATCTCAAATGTGCCATCTGTTTATTCACACTGAGTAATGAATGACTTTTCTGTTTCCACACCCGGACCTGTGCAGCCTTCAGTTGATGGGGGTGTAGCGCCGCAGCTATTTGTCATGCTTCACTTATTCTGATCACTGGTTTAAACTACACCACCAGGGAAATATCTCAGACTTATATTATGATTCAAAAAGAGAGATTTCATGGGTTAACGGTGAAGAAAAGCAGCTATTTTCTGTCCCGTGTTGCTATAATTCAAAGTTGACTCTGCTAGTGTTTGAATCAAATTACTGCCAATATTGTCATAAGCAAATTTATCAGCCACAAGCTTATTTACCATGTCTTAGCAACGCAGGGCCTGATTTGTTGTCTGTTTTGGTGGTTCCTTTGTAAAGCTTCAATTTCTTACATTGATAAATGGGATAGAATACATGAATGAAAACAAGGTAGCTGAAAAGAGTTTGCATCTTCGGCTAGCTTCTGAAGAAGAAAAGGTCTATGTGAAGCAGAGAGATTTTTAGCCAGTTGTATTCTGTATTAAAAAAAAATCTGTCCTAAATAAAATACAATAGCAAAAATATTGCATCACAAGGGGAGGGTGAAAAGAGGGGAAGTCACCAAACTCCTCTTATGCTCTGCTACACTGGACAGTGTTGGTCTTGTAGATTGCATCAATTAGTTATGTTTTACTGATGTAATCCCTCGGTGCCCGAAGTCAGCCATTTCCCATATGGCATGTTAAAAAACAAAATGCATTATTAATGCTTCAGGTGGGACCTGTGGAACTGTGGCACAAAGCGTTAAATGACATTAATTTCTATGATAACACTATCACCGCGCTGTTTTACAAGCCAATAACCTAGTTTTTTGTTCCTCCTAGTAGTTTATCTCCATGAGGGAGGTAGATTATTGCCTTGTAAAGGAGCACAATGGTATTATCGCCCAGGCTGCTGCTGGTGCTGTTAGCGCTTCAAAAATACAAAGTGAGAGAAGTAGTTGGGTAGAAGCAGAGATAGTGGCAAGGAAGCCAGTAGAAGGGGACAGCATTCTCAGTGCAGTGCAAAGGCAGGACTATACTGCAGACTCATCCCGAGCGAGGTAGTTATACTGACCTTAACCCCCCCCCATGTAGAACATCTCCCGTTGACATAGCTACCGCCTCTCAGGGAGGTGGATTCACTACGCGGATGGGAGAAGCTGTCCTGTCAACATAATAGAATTTCAGGAGAGGTTTCAGCTGAGGTCTGTTGAAAATCTGCATGTAAATGTCTTCTCCACTGTTATAAACACTTCCTGGGTTGTGTTCTTCTTTTTTAAAAGAAATAAAAACACAGCAGAGATTGACTTGAAGACTTTACAAAAGCCGTTAACCAACATTTTCCTTTATATCCTTTAGTTTCTCTAGTTTTACTGATGCTCGTATCTGCTGGCTGGAGTCCTGCAGAGCTGAAGCTGAGTATGGACAAAGCTTCCCCTCATGTCCATTGGTGAAACATACTCAGCTTGCCCTGAGAAACTCCTGCTCTTCTAGACACCATCCTTACTTCGAACAGAGAATACTAATTATTGCCAACTGTCTTGGGGCTTCTGTGGGGGGGGGGTCAGTACTAAGATTGAGACCATCAAGTTCATCTCTCTGGTGAGTCCATCAAGATTTGGATCTTGGTTTCCAGAGGTGAAAATATAGCATGTTATCTACTGGGGAGCTTTCTGGGGACCTGATGTGAACTCTTGATGTTGCTTCCACTGCTGAAGTGATTGAGCTTCACAATATAGTCTTTAGAGGGAGGAGTTCACTCTACTGGATACAAAAGACTTTTCTGTTGTCTGGCAGATAAACAGTATGTGGTTTGGCACAAAAGATCTTGTTGCAGTGCTTTGCACGTGTCAAATTAATGGTCTCTGAACTCATTTGATCTTGAATTTCTTTTCAGGGAAAGCTTTTCAATAAAAACCTGTACAGTATTCTGTAAGATAAGTGGTAAAAGACAAACATTCGATTATCCAAACTTCAATTATTCAGCCCTCCCAGCTACCAGAAACAGGGTCATGTCCCCTGACATTATTTAATTACATTGAAAATTGCCTTGATTATCCAAAACCTCAATTATCTTACCAAATGTCTCTGACATTCAGGTAACAAATGTGGTGCTACTGACTTGTGCCCATTCTGTTCTCACTTCCACCCATGTAATCCTGCTGACCTCAATAATTCCTCCTTTGTTTTCTATGTTTAAAAATAAATTACTGATATTATAGTGGTTCTTAGAGGCTCCATTGTGGTAGGTGCAATACAGATACAGAGAAAGAGTCCTTAAGAGGTGGCCTGCACAGCTTATATAAATTGCAAGACCTGTTAAGAGTAGGAGGAGAGAAGTAGTGATATTCCCATTTTCCAGATGAAATACTCAGGCCCAGAAAGATTAAGTGACTTGCACATGACTACACCACAAACTTGTGGGAGAGGTAGAAACTGAACCTAGATGTCTGGGGATAGTCCAGTGCTCTAATCACAAGACCGTTTTTTGTCCTTGTGACAAAAAATATAAGCTTTTTACCAAGTGAAAGCTTGCTGAAGGACACTGATGCTAATTGTCTAAAACATACAGCAGAGCCACTGTATGAAGACATTGGCCACTGTCGGAAGACAGGATACGGGGCTAGATGGACCATTGGTCTGACCCAATATGGCTGTTCTTACGTACTTATTTTTCCTCTCACCTCTACTTTAGAATTAGTTCTCGTCTTGTGCTTCGATAAATAAAATAGTATGTGCTGCGTCTCTTTGTTTTCAGTGGCTTGTGAGTTTGTATGCAAAAACATGATAAATAATATAAACCCTTTTATGCTGATTGGGATGTTTTGAGGTGAATAGTATTGTGAACAGATGCCCAGAAAAAGTGCATCATACATTCCGCCTCCATTCCCTTTACCCTTGGGTCAAAATTAATAGGGAATTAAGACGCTTTGTTCTATTATAATGTGTTGTGCAAGAGGATTTGATAAGTTAGCGAGCAGGATGCATATTTGGCACCAGACAAAATACTATTTATGTATGTTTTCTAGGGTTTCTATTGGTAGCTCACTCCACAGAAAGTAAAATATATGAATTTGCATAGGAAAGTGAAGGATAATGTCAGTACTCCAGGGGGTGTTTAGAAGACAAGTTCAATGTGAGACATGAGATCTGAGTATGTTTGAATGAGTGTGATGGTTTTTCTTCTGTGAACTTCATCTCGAAGACGCTCATTAAGTAGAGTGGTGCTGCCTTCTGTCCATTCCCTGATCACACCCAAAGCACTTGGAGAAAGGGGAAGTCTGTTATGCAGCAGGGCACACCCAATATAAGTAATTATGCTTTAAGTAAATGCATCTTGTTTTTTTCTGTTCTAACAAATAAGGGACTGGTAATCTAATAAATCAATTGCTTTAACAGCAGTTAATAAGTGTTTAATGTGTATAAATTGGGTTGTCTTACAAATGGGGCTTAAATATTTAATTCAGTAAGTGTTTAGCTGTTTTTTTTGTTTGTTTTTGTGTGTGTGTGTGTGTGTGTGTTTTTTTTTAACATTCATTATGTGATGTGTAAGTAAAAGTGCTGATTTCCCCGGGAAGGGCTACATTTTCAAACAGAGGTGCACAGCATACATTCCTGAAATGGCTGTGTGGGCATCTAAGTAGATATGACTTCACTTCCACGTGCTTGAACATGTTCAGTCGATGGTCTTTAAAATCACACGGATGCCTCAATAAGGCAAGATAGAGGGTACAGCTCTCTGTTTAAGTGAGTAAGTGTATATTCAATATTTTAGGCCCTGATTCTAGGATTATTTGGACCCTATGTACACCGGCTGTGCTGGCAAATAGCTCCAGGAAGCATGAGTCATTCCTTGGCACCATGTGGTCCTGTGCTGCTCAGCCCCACATCCTCCTTAGTCCTTGGTATAGGAGTGTGCCACTAACTCAATAAGGTGTGGATCTGGGGAGGAAGGGGGATGTAGTCGGAGCTCTTCCTAATCTGGATTGCCACAACACTCCATAGAGGGATACTGCTGCAGAGTGTAAATTAGAGCAGCCACTGGACTGCTCTAATGTACACTAGGGTTGGCTCTCGTCCCAAACTGGCTCCAGAATTCAGACTCTAAAAAGATAGTGTAAAGCAATCTTTTCCCCTTTGTCATGCCTGAACTGAGCTCAGGGGGTAATGTTGACCTCATCCCTGTTGGGGGTGGGGGAGGAGGGTGATGAGTGTTAAACATGTTGTCTTTTCTGAAGTTTGAAGTCCCAGCCATTAAGTTCAAGGAGAAGCATGAAAAGGCAGGTCTGGTGATAGGGAATAGAAATAATTTTATAAAACACTCGGAGTGGATGGGGGGAAAAAGAAGGCACCATGCTGCCTTTCTCAATAAGAAACCATAGGAATTAGCAGCATAGCCATGAGTTGGTCTTGAGATCCTTTGTCATAGTGAAACCACAAATGATTCTTTGACCAGGAACAGCAGAAAAAAATAGCATGTTCCTTCTTGACTACAAACAGCCCCACAAGTGCTGTGAAGATGCTATGAGATATCGCGAAGGATTAAATGGGATCATTCACACCTACTCAATAAAACCACCTTAAAAATGCCACTGCAAGTAGCAAGGGCAAGTCGTGTGTTTAGTTCCTTTTTTTGATCAGCAAGTAAAATATGAGGTTTTATAAGGGTAAGTTAGGGAAGTATATTTTTGCCTGTCTGGTACCTTTTATTGGTAATTAAAAGGTGAATAAATGAATGGGTTAAATCCAGGATGATGAGAAGATTCCTTCAGCTTCCATGCTTCCTTTTACATTGACTTCAGCACACTCACACAAAAGGTTGCAGACGAGAAGTCATTAAATGGGCTAATGGGGCATTGAACTAACCTGAGGCAGCGTTTGAAAGGAACTGCTCCTTTCTTAACTTCTTATTAGAACTCTCTCAAGTATAACGTCAAGCTAGAGGTAATTACGCTAAAAATGCAAATAAACGTGGCGTGATCATTTTTATGCTAAATGACCAGCTGAAAATAAATATTCATGTGGTGTCCGTCGTTTCCACAGAGGCAGAGTAAATCTAGAAAGGAAGAGTTTGCTCTTGTATCAGGGTCATGGTCTCCTGCTGCTGCACAAATCGAACAGTGAGGCTGTTGGGTCAATGGATAATTAGTGTCAAGGTGAAAGCCCGCAGTGTTTATTCTCAAAGCAGAAGGCACTGGTCCTATCACAACGGTAGGTGGGGAATGGAGACAGGAGCAATGTCTCTGTACAGAGACAATGACTGAGCACACACATTGAAGTATTCTAGAAGTGGCGCATCCAGATGAGAACTGAGGCCTATTGGTGGAGCAATATGGGGAAGCTTCAACTTGTTGCCAATTGTGTTGTAGGTTAAGTTTCAGCTTCCAGTGAAATCAATCAGTCACCTTAATATATGGAGATATACCTATCTCAGAGACCTGGAAGGGACCTTGAAAGGTCATTGAGTCCAGCCCCCTGCCTTCACTAGCAGGACCAAGTACTGATTTTGTCCCAAATCCCTAAGTGGCCCCCTCAAGGATTGAACTCACAACCCTGGGTTTTGCAGGCCAATGCTCAAACCCGCCCCCTTGCACAAGCATTATCATTTCTTTAGGGGCTCTAAAAAACTACTGGAGGGAAATTCTGGCCCTGTTGAAGCTAATGGAAGTTTGGCCATTGACTTCAGTAGAGCCAGAATTTGCCCCCTGGCATCTTCGTCATCTTATCAGATGTATATTAGTGTAGGAGAAAGATACTTAGTTTGTATGCTCTTGGGACCTGATCCCTGACTGGGGCAACTAGGGACTACCACAATAGGAATCAGGGGCGGCTCTAGACATTTCGCCGCCTCAAGCACGGCGGCATGCCGCAGGGGGCGCTCTGCCAGTCGCCGGTCCCACAGCTTCGGTGGACCTCCACCGAAGCCGCAGGACCAGCGGACCCTCCGCAGGCAAGCCACCGAAGGCAGCCTGTCTGCCGCCCTCCTGGCGACCGGCAGAGCGCCCCCCGCGGCTTGCCGCCCCAAGCACGCGCTTGGTGTGCTGGGGCCTGGAGCCGCCCCTGATAGGAATGAATAATAGTGCTAGTTAGTGTCTGACTGTCCCCTTACTGAATTGATGCATTCGTATCAGTTTATCAAACAGTGCCTCAGCAGATTAGAACTTTGCGGTTTTCCACAAACATACAGGACTTCTATCAGGCAAAACAGTTTGGCTGGCTGAGCTTTTATTTGTATTAACTTTTATCTGTCCACAAGGATCCATTCGGCAAACTGACTTGCACAAATTTACCTTAGCATAGGTCTGCGGCTGAGTGCTCTGTATTCCCATTGGCTTTAATAAGACTTTAGGACACTAAACGTATTGCAGGATCATACCCTACAATTTGTTTTCTACGATTGACCATTTTACGTGATAAAATTTACAGCATCAAAGAAAGCAAGACAAGAAAAGGATTGTGACGCTTTACAGGCATCAAACCACTTTCATATCTGCATATTTATTTTGCACATACTTGAGTGCCTGTTATTTAATAGCACTTAGAGATTTAAATGAAAACTGACAACATCAAGAACCTAGGCATACCGCTGCTATAACTATATGTAACTTCCTTTAGCTGCCTGACTTCTTTTTTAGCTTTCCGCATAGTGATAGCCAAAATTTCCAAAGTATTTGATATTCAGAAACCCACTGGGCACAATGCCCATCCTGTCTCTTTGCACAGTAGACATGCAGTGCAGATATATGAGAAGATTGGCAAAAACTATCAAGAAAACCAGTTCTGCCCCTAATCTTGTTCTCCCTCAAGTCAGTGGCAAAACTCCCATCTACTTAAATGCAAGCAAGATTGTGCCCTGTGTTTGCAACTGTTGCTTAAAGAGAGAGACGATGAATGCTCATCATATTTCATTAATCAGGTGGCCCTAAAGGAAGGGCACCGACAAATAAGAGACGCAAAAGTCGATGATGACAAAAGCCAACGAGGCTCTCAAGTGCAGTAGTAATGGTGGCCCTGAATCGCAGTACTGTCCAGAAGCATGACTGGATCAAGGCCCCATTGTGCTGTGTACTGTTCTTTCATATATAGCACAGCCTTTGCCCCAGTGATCTTAGAAACAGATGAAAAAGAGGGGTAGCAGGATACATCCAAGGAAAGCCATTAGACGCAGGTTGTGTTAAATTCTCCCCATAACCAACACAAATAAGATACAAAGGGTGGGGGAGAGGAAAACCGTTTGAATATGTTGTCTTTATATACACCCCTGTTCCAGGATCTGGTTTCTTGTTTAATTAGTCCACTTGAAAGCCCCTCAAGCTGTGAAAATGTGAGGGAGCCATCTTGGCTGATACCAGGGAATGAACCTCCTCAGCTGAACGCGTGAGTCTGTACGATTTAAAACTGAAGAGCTGAGCACTGTAGCCAGGGCTATAACGGTCTCTGTGGATCAGGCCCAAAAGGGGATTGTTCAGTGAGTTGAGTGCATAACTAGAGTCATGCGACGAAGTTGTACATAAAGAGATTAGGGATGAATAACGGGGAAAATGTTGTAACTCAAATCTGTTGGCCTATGGAAATTCTTGATGCCAGTTCACTGGAGTCCTTTACAGGTTTGGAAGGTTTTAAGTACTATTTTAAACCCTTTGGGAGATATAGGTGCAGTTTGATTGCTCCTCACCATACTTCCTAGCCTTGTGAAGTGGGCTTCCTCCATGCTCCGAGCTGTCCCTGTGCATTCTGGGACCTCATACCTGTCCAAAGCCCAGGAGAAGGGCTTTCAGAGGTATTTTTTTAAAGTGCATTTAGAATATTTAGATACAGACACCAGCTACTCTTGCTCTTCAGTGGCTTTAGCACTTAATTATAAGGTTAACAAATTTTTCCTAAGACCTTAAAATACTTTTGAATATTCTCTTGGGAACAGTCTTGCCGTGGCAGGGAACAGAGAAGATGAACAAATGGGTCTCTTCCGTCATTAATTGTTACAACTTATTTTTATAGTGCTACAGCTTTATAAAATCATAGAAAATATGTGCGGGTGTCCTTGTTCAGGAGACTTTTTTTTTCTTGTTAAACATTCTGAAACCCCTATGTGCAATCCATGTGTCATACACCAGCGCATCAACAGAGTATGCTTTCGTTACTATGGTTTTTTTGTAACTGCTTCATGCATAGTCTCCATGCATATGGAGTAATCGCTTTGATTTGGAAGATCTGATTCAAAGCTGGAGCCTAAGCACATTTGTATTTATTTATGTATTTATTTATTGCTGACTCCTACAGAAGAACAAAGTCATTGGAACAGCTCCTGACATATGCTTGGTACCTATATTACCCCTTATTCCAAGTTCCAGCTTATGCTTCTCAGCTGTGGCTGGTCCTCTCCTTGGTCAATGTTTGGCTTTTCTTTTAGTCATTTAACACCCTATGGAGGTAGAGTAGCTTCATTATGCTGATGATTTCTTTGGAATTCCCTCCTACTTCTGAAAGATGTTATTCCTGTTACATGTTGGTAAATGCATTTTTGGACCCCTTAGGTGTAAATTCGCCCACTGGCAGAGGATCCACATATGCATAATCCTGCAGCACCCCCTGTGCGGAAAGGTTGCCGGGTGAGCTGAGCTCTGCAGTGACACTTGATGATGAGGGAACTGTAGACGTGGACGGGAGGTGGAGGATCTACTATTCCATGCTGCAGTGGCCAGGAAACCCCACACACAGTAGCTTGGAGTGGTAAGGGCTGCTCTTCTAGTCTGTAAATTGGAGCAGTGACCACACAAATGAAATGCTCTGCAAATCCATGGCTTACCTTTAAACGAGGGATGAAATCTTACCACTTCCCAGCCTTGCCGCAGGACAGCTTTATGAGTCGTCATAGAATTTTATCCCCTCTGCCTCGGATGTATGATACACCTCCCAAGTTACACAGGCTCGCCCTTCTGCAGTAAAATAGAAAGTTGCACCATAACCAGATGTGTGGTGTTCATTATTCAGCCAGCTCTGGGGCAGCCTCTCTTTCACTTGTACTGCATAATTTATTTTTGAAACACGCAGAAGAGTGATGAAAACCACTACAGCACTTAAACCAAAACAAAAATTCCAAAATGTAGCAAGTGTGTCTGGCAATTTAAAATAAAAAATGGTTCCTGTCTAGCAGCATCTTCCGAGCAAGTAGTTACTTTCCAGAATATCTTGGGGAAAGCATTTCATAGTCTTCTCATGTAAATCCAAAGAGCAATTTTATCTTTAAAGATTGAAATTATTCCAGAAAGTTTCTATTCATTTTTTATTTAAACAGGACATTCCTTCTCTTTTGTCATCTAGCTATGCTATATATTAAACAAATTACTTCAGTCCAACTCTGGGTTTACAGACTTTCAATAATACTTGTTTTACTTAAGTCTAATTTACGGCATCAAGATAAAAATCCAGTCATTTAGTTTTATGTGCACTTCCGTCCCCTTCCCCCCCCCCCCCCAAAAAAAAAAAAGGGAGTGCGGGGAGGGAAGTTTCAAGTTTGGTTGTTTCTATTCTTTGAAGAATATAAAGGGTTTGCAGTTCAGACGGGCCCATTTCCTTTAGTAATGGGAAAAGTTCCAAGTATTTCTCTTCAAACAAAGCTAGAAAGATTATTTTTGCAGACTTCTGTTGAGTAGGTTTTGGACAACACCCTAGAACAGGAAGCCTCAGTTTCTCCTAAGTTTATTCAGGATGCAAATAGATAACATTCCTGTTTTAAGAACACTATCCACAATTAAACCTTTCAAATTTGTAATAATAATAATATGTAGTTTGATTTACTCTTTTCTCACATGAATGCATGTATTTAATCAGCAATCCAATTTGAAGTTAACTTTTGAAAGTGCAGTATTTGAACTTTGTATTTTTAGGCTGCAGAGACCTGCTAGCAAAACAGTCTGAACACAAAGTGTATAACAGTGTTCCTAGGAAACAGGATTGAGAGCCCACATGATATTGCAGAAATGATGATAGTGATGGGTAAATGGCACTTGCAGTGGAGGTACAACCATCTTCTGTTGGAAATGGTACTGTAGGCCCTAGGAGACAGAGGAGTGATATGGTTAAAAAAAGAGAACTTCACAACTGCATTGTGCAACCGAATTTAAAGTTCTGTTCCAACAGTCAAAATCTGCTGATGAGTGTAACTCTTGAAGTGTATTATAAGAATACAAACTAAATTTAATTGAGAGTTCGAAAATCCAGTGCCTTTACGTGGTCTTGGTATATATAACCAGGCACTACAGTTGGTTTAGTTAGACAACAAATATAATATAAATGTTTATTTAACTTGTGTTTATGTCTAACAAGTCTGCAAGAATCTTTATTTACATTGATATATTACTAATTTGGGTGGTTGGTTCTGTTCTAAAAACATAGAGTGCATGATACTGTCCACTGGGAATTATATACCTATATGTAGGCCAGAAAAGGAGCGTTCACATTTTTCACTTAGTTTTTTGGGAGGAATTATGACACTTGCTGGGTAGATGGGGCTGTTTTATAAGGACTAAAAATTAAGCTGGAGTCATTAAAACTTCCCTGTTTGTCCTGCTAGGTAGAAAGTTGGTTATTTTGTCTTTCCTTTTTGGTCTTGCTTCATGAGGTAGAAAGCATTTGATTCACCAAGTGATGCCAAACTTCCTAATATCTGCCAAATTATTACCGGAAGATTGTCTTTGATTTCCAAAGTTCTTAAGCTTTCGTTAAAGACTGCAGGAACTTTGGTGAACAATTTGAAATCTCTGTATTCTTACTGAGAACTTCAGAGAATGCAGAGCTGTGAGAAATTGCGTTGTTGCCTTTTATTAGCCCAGAGGTTCTGAGTAAGAAGTGTCTGGTTGATAGCCTTTGGTCCCTACCCAAAAGAGCAAAGAATTATTCTTTTCACCACAGATCGTGAAGGGTCTGCGCTGGAATATTTTGAACTTTGTTTCCATAGCTGATCAAAGAGTGTCCACTAAGCAACTAATAGAATGTGCTGCTACTCTCAAATAAGGAACAGGATTTTAAATCTGGTGTCGCTCTGATATTAGCTTTCAGAAGTCAGGAACCTTATTATTCTTCCCTGTGTTAACTGTCTTGTTTATGTGGGGGACTAAGCAAAAATAACTCCTTTGCAGTTGTTCTCAAGCAGCGGAGAGATAGCTCAGTGGTTTGAGCATTGGCCTGCTAAACCCAGGGTTGAGAGTTCAGTCCTTGAGGGGGCCACTTAGGAATCTGGGGCAAAAATCTGTCTGGGGATTGGTCCTGCTTTGAGCAGGGAGTTGGACTAGATACCTCCTGAGGTCCCTTCCACCCCTGATATTCTGTGATTCTATGATTAGAAAGCAATTCACTGTTAAGTCAAGAATTACAAATATGGGCTTAATATGTGGTCATTGGTCCTGCTGTGTTGGCTGGGCTTCATCTGTGACAGTCTTGCTGCTGTGGATGCTATGGTATTTCAGGCTGATGATGTGAATGGGCTGTATCCACATGGGAAGGAAATGGCTTGAGAAGATTTAGATCAGGGCTACACTAGGCAGTACTGTGCCAGTAGTTACACCAGTATCCTATACTGACCCAGTGTGCCTAGTCAATGCAGCGTATACTGGCAAAACTGCACTTCCGCAGTATAACTTATTCCATCCCCTCCCCTCAGCGAAATAAGCTAGACAGGTAAAAACACAGTTTTGTCAGTATAAATGTATCTACACTAGGCACAACTTTGTCAGGCAGGGCTCACCCTTTATCACACCGCAGATCAATATAGGTAGGCCGCCAATAGTTTGTAGTGTAGGCCTGGCCTCAGAATACAGGGATCTCTCTCTCTTTCTTTTTTTTTTTTTATTCTAATTTTTCCTTCTCTCCCACTCTGCCCTTCTCTCCGCCCCCCCCCCCCCAAAAGCGAGAAAGAAAGAAAAGGCAGATGGCATGGAATAAAAGGATACTTTCTGGCATTTTTAGTTATGTTGATTGTTCACATGAACGCCAGAATACCCTGTTACGTTCTGACACTAGAGTTTGCTTGTCTTTGTATTGTGCGAATAAGGTAACCTAATTAGTCAGAGTTTCTCCAGTGTGGCCCCCAGGGACTCCCAGTACCGCCCCCATGACTTTTGGGGATATGTGACCAGTAGGAACTTTATGTGAGAAATTTTTGTTACATTTTTTTTTTCTAAATTGACATCGTAACATCTGTGTAACTTTGGTGGTGGTGTTAATAGTACACATTCCACTTGACATTGAAAAGATTTATTTTAGTTACATGGCACTTCCAAATAACCACATGATTGGACTGCCACTGGTATTATAATTTAGCTGTCAAAACCGCGGCCACCATGAATTTGCTGTGGCTGCATGTGTGGCCGCAGCCCAAATTTGGTTGAAAACCACTGGGCTGGATCCATAAGGAGAAGACAGGTTTAAAATTACATATTCCTCTGCCCCCCATCCACCTGCCCACATATAGCAGCTAGGAGGTAGTTTGGAAGAGTTTTACTTTAAGGAGTTAAGTTTACTCCCATCCGGGAAGCCGCTGCCACTGGAGGGACAGATGTAACTGGCGACCTGGGCCCTGGCTTGGGAGCTGACAGCTCTGCTGTAGCACAGAGGCAGAGAACAAGCTGCGTGGTGCAGAGGGGGCTGCAGCTACAGCAGACAGCTGGGCCATGGGGAGAATGGGTGGCTCTGTGCCATCTGTCGTTTTCTTTAGCCCTTGCCAGTCAGAGGCTCTCCCGCTCAGAGGAAGATGGAGCAGTCTAATCTGGACAGAGGTGAGAAGGAGGCGAGAAACTGCGGGAAACAAACGAGAAGAAGAAATAAAATAGGGAGCGGTTGGGTTTTTTTACATCTTATCCCGGACACTGTCAGTCCTTGCTATGGTCCTGCTGCCACCACAGTCATGCTTGGATTGATATAAAGTGGGGTTCAGGACTCTGGCCAAAGCCAGTTTGGGGGTTTTAAAGTAGCATCATACTGTACTTCTAGTACTCTTCTGCTTCATAAACTGCTGCTCGGCCAGAGTTTTCTTGTCTGTTGTGTGCAGAGCAATTGGCACAGTGGGGCCCTGATCCTGAACGAGACCGCTAGGCACTTCCCCAAATAAGAGTCAATATGGAAAGCTAATGACCTCTCCTTTTGTTTTTTACAAACCTCTCTTCCCAGGATACCCAGCACAAATGCCTGTGGCTTCTATGCTACATCCGTGGATTCAGTTCTGCGGTTGCTTTGTGCTGTGCAGCTTGGGGAATCGGCCTCAGCTGGGAAGTTGCCATTATGCTGGAGGAGATGGAAATAAAATTTGCTGTGGCCAATAGAGTCCACTTTTGTTTGTTGGTAATGCTGAGATACTGCTCACATGCCATTTAAGGTAGCTTGCATAGTTTAAGCATAACACTTTAGAAAGTACTGTAGCAATTTATGCATCAGCAAACCAAACAAATTCTTTACTGCACCCTGCTGTGCAACAGATTTTGCTGAGAAACAGCATAATATTACTCATGTTGCCCCTGAGCTTCCTCCCTCAGTTTCCTCCTGCTGTTTTGTTACCCAAATTTGTTGTGTTGTGTATGAAATTAGGCCATGATCCTATAGTTGGATCCACACAGCTGCCTTTATGCCTTCATGGACTCTTCACCCAAACCCCCATTGATGCTAATGTATTTCTGCGCAGATGCATGGGTCCACCTCTATGAATTTAAGTACACAATCAGGGCCATAGTTTGTAATTCTTCAGGATGAGGACCGTGTTGTCTTATCCGTATCAGGAGAAGCCTACCACACTTTTGGGTGCTATAAAATGATGATAATCTTTCACCACTTTCCATGGAGCCCAACCCAGGGCCCATTGTCGTCAAAGATTTTACATCAGGTCCTTTATGCATTGCTGTTACTTTCTTATTAAGACATTTTGGGTTATACACCACTGTTTTAGCTATGGCTATATACTGGTATTATTGTAGTGTTAACAAAACTGTTTATTTTTTCAACTTCCACTTTTATGACTATGAGTACAGAATGGAATGTAGCATATCTTTCAGTGCTATCGCTACTGAGCAGTTGGCAAAGAGAGGAGGAATATGCTAACTCCAGTAAAAACTGCGGGGCCAAAATCAATTGGTTCAGTATATAGATGTGCTGATAACTAGGCTGCATTTCATGTAGATAATGGTTCCAGTGTTGTCTTTCATGTGTAACATCAAATAGTTACAGTGGCATGAGAACACTAAGTAAAAAGAGAAAAAATGTAAAATCAGCCTCAGGGTCACAGTTACCAACTTTCATAAGCACCTCGACTTTCACAGTAAGCCAAAAATCAAGCTAATCTCATTTCAAAACAAGGTCAAAACAAGCCAATCCCTAAGAACCCAACACTCTGTGTGACTAGATCCCCCCAGCATGCAGTCTGGGACTGTGGTGGACCCTCTGTGCATCCGACACTCTCTCCTCCTTGCCCCTGCTTGCCCCCCCCCTTTCCCCTGCTTGCTGGGAGGCGATTCCCCCCCCCCAAAGCTACAAGCCAAAAACTAACCAACAAGGAATTCACAAGCCAATTAAGCCAAAATCAAGCCCAATTTCTGCTTTTTTTTTTACGGGTTTGGCATGTCTGTTCTGGGTTAGTTATGTCAAATTAATGTCTTCTTATTAGATAAATAAACTGTAGTTCATGACAGTAGGTGGCATTCTAATCCCCCAAACCTGTATAGCACAATTTATATTACAGGGCATGGGGGACGATGCTCTTTCAGAGATTAAAGGGATCGCCTGTTGTGGTTTGTAGTATTGTTGTAGCCAGGTGGGTCCCAGGAAATTAGACGGACAAGGTGGGTGAGGTGATATCTTTTATTGGGCCAACTTCTGTTGGTGAGAGAGACAAGCTTACAGGCTTACTCAGAGTGCTTCTTCCTCAGACCTGAAAAAGAACTCTGTGTAGCTCAAAACTATGTCTTTGAGATAAAGTGTGTTTTCATAGTTTTTTAAAATTACTTTTTACCTTTAATTGCAGAGTGCATGTAAAATGGCATTTTTAAAGGTATTGCCTACCTTTTTGTATTTCACCTCCCTTTATTTTCAGTTGGCTTTCTCGTCAGTTAGCCAACTCTGCAGACCTCGTTAACCCGTTGTTCCCTAAAGAAGAACTCGTGAGGGGAAAGGAAATTCTGAATCTCATCTAGCAGAGTTTCTTACTCGTTCCCTCATTCGGGCAGATTTTAGGTTAACTAACAGGACAGATACAGAAAACCTAATGGTGTTGCTGCAGTCCAGCCTGGCTGCATTCTGTGTCTCGGTGTCTGCTAATGGATCCTGGGTCTGTCCGTGACAGCAATAAATGGGGAGCATGTATGCAGCCTACAGTGACCAGCAGGCATGTGACAACTTTAGACTTCTTGCTGAAACGTTTAACCCTTTATAGCAGAGGGTGAGGTTTGCCTTTTGTATGGACTAAGCAGAGGTTCATCTCCCTGACCACATCTGATGTGGGTCTTTGGATTCTGATCCCCTGCAAGCACAATTCTTCCAGTAACTCTCCCGAGCACAGCTGTCTTCCTGAACCCCCACTACAAAGGGATTCTGTAGTGGGGAGAGAGCAACAGTAGTAGTTACTAGTACCGGTGACTTCCTCAGGTATCCTCTGCAGGTTTTGGGGGCTGGAGGAGGGGAATCCGGCAGTCTCCTCTGACTCTTCCACCCCTAAACCTAGGCAGACCCAGTACCCTGTGAAGTCCCTGTGGAGGGGCTTTCACAAGGACAGGGGGAAGAATGAAGCATGCAGCAGAAGTGGCATTTTTTCCATCTCCTTGGGTACAGTTTCTGTCTCTACAAGGGCATTGAAGGTGTATGAGACCCAGCCTTACCGAACTCTGCAAATCAAAGGTTGGGGAAAGGAAGCAAAATCTACTGACATTCATCCAAATTAACCTTTTAACACCTAACATTTTCTGAATGCACTTCGTCAAACGGCAACAGAGAGTGGTAAATGGTCTTGTTTAATATCTCAGGGCTTCAGTGAACAGTAGAAAAAACTCCTTATTGTTAAAATAAATATCTGGTTTAGCCCGATAAGAGGTGAGATGGTTCATAAACTGCTGGATGAGTAAGCCTAAAGAATCTGTTTAATTGAATCTTCTTACTTAGAATGTCACAGTTGTAGAAAATAGAAGTCTAGGGAATTGTGGCAATATGCTGTCTTGACACCTTCTCATTGGATGAGTGGCTAGTTATAATATTACTTCGGGTCCCATTGAAACCAATTGTAGGCAAGTCATTCTGAACAGCAAACAAAAAGTGTTTTCAGGCTAACCTTGACTGTATGGAAATATGGATGTCTAGAGAGGGGTGTGCATAGTTTAAGTTATTAGATCAAATAGGGAAGAAAGAAATTGCACAGCATAGGAAATCTTTACATTTGTCTCTGAGTCCCTGTTGTTTGCTGGTGTGACCTTTTTGTAATGCTCTCCACAACAGGGCTTTTTCCTCATGTAAAATGAAGCGTAAGTTTTAATTTTCCTTGTTACTGATACAGCCATGCTCCTGGTCTTTCAACACCTGAGCAAGGAGCCCTTACTCATGAGAGTAATCCTATTGCAGCCAATGAACCTATTCAAGTGAATTTGACAATTGCAGGATAGTGTCCTGAAGTAAAGTAGGAATGATCAATAAATGGTGACTTGTAATATGAATATTACAAAAATCAAACCTCTGTTTCAGACTCCAGTTAGGGCTTTGGAGGGACAAGAATCTAGTTACCTATCACAACATGTACAAAACTTCAGCACTTAAATGCAAGGTATTGAATAGTTAAGGACATCATAAATCATACATGCCCACATAATAAACACCCACATTATTCTTATCAAGTATGAAGTAATGCATATTTCATCACAACCCAATCTGAGCTCTGACCTATGGATTGCTGAAACCTTTTATGTATTATTTTTGTTTGTTTCACAATTCATTATTTTGGTGTATATAGTTTTCTTTTCTCATCTGCTACAGCAATTCATGACAAGTTATCAAATACCAATTGGTTTAATATTTCACTATTTTTTCCCTGGAAAACTGCTTCTTGGATTAGCCAATGACAAAATCATCTTTGTTTTAAAAGGTGGTGTCTTTGGTAGATAGGACATACAGCTGTTTGGGCTAGGATTTTCAAATGCATCTATGAGTTTTGGACTCTGCATTCCAATTTATTTCGGCTGGGTTCTAGACTTTCCTTAGGGAGCTGTGAAAATAGTAGCATTTGCAAACATTTTTCTTTAAATGTGCCATTTAAAGTCCTTTTTTAAATCTTAATTTAATAGAAAACTTTCTAACAGCCAGTGAGGCCCTAAAAATGTGAAAGAAAGGGGATAGTTCGTCAATTTGCATGATCAAATTGGGATCAAAATCAGGCATAAATTGGGAGCATTTTGCAACCTTAATGATGGTGATGCTACCACCTCTTCTCAGTTGAGCTACTTTCATATTTCCAGCACTAGGATTAGAGGCCACAAGCTTTATTTCTCGAGACACAGCTCTCTGCCACTGGGAGTAGAGGCAGATCTTTCACAGCTGTCAGCTACAGCCATACTCTTCTGGTCTTTGTAAGCCAGTAGAGGGCAACATGCCTACAGAAAAATTATCCCTTCCTGCTTCCAGGTAATGAAAACTCCCATTGAAATCTGTGGAAGCAGGATTGGGTCCCAATGGCCCACAACATTGTTAATGACTTATTTATTTTTGTCACACTATAGGTGGTGCATGAGTTTTCAATGAGACTTTAACTGTATGGAAGGTAGGAAGGGCTAGTAGCGGGGCTGTTCTGAGCTAGAGACAGACACAGAAATGGTAGATAACTTTTAATGACATGTAACTCGAGAACAGTTTGAAGTGTTTTCAAGCTTTGCAGAAATCTTCTTACCTTCAGAGTAATTTTCAGGCCAAGTTTCTTAGAAAAGACAAACTTTTATGGGCTGCTAAAGCAGGGCTTTATGGGGGTTAAAGTTAGGGTAAGTAGGGGGTGGAAGTGGTTTAAGGGGAGCTGCACAGCTCCCCATGCTCTACTGAAAGGAGAGAGGAGCTCCCACCTATTTGCTTTGGGAAGCTATGCTTCCCCCGCAGCTATCCTCTACCGCTGTCTAGTGGAACCATGGCAGTCTCTCTTTTAACTGCTGGTGTCCTCTTAACTGCGGGAAAACTACTGCCTCTCCATAATAACTGGTAGGTTTTCCCCGAACAATTAGGAAGGTTAATACTTTCCCCACGAGGCTAGTCATTATTTCAGCAAAGATAACTTCTGCTGGCATAATAAAGATTTTTATTAAGGAGCTGTGATCAGCCCACCCATTAGCTTTAATGGACACCGTCAAGGAGAGAGTGTCCCAAACCTGACATTCTTTTTCTTAAGACTTGAAAATTGATGGTCTACGTTGCCACAGCCTGCAGGAATACCTATGGGGGAAGGCTCAGTAAGGATCCTTTTGTAAAGTCTCTCTGAGTTGTTTCACTGAGTAATGGGGATTGCTGTTCACGGGGGACAAACAGTGGTTCTGCATCCAAATGTAGTGGGTGGGTCCTGTGGGATCCACGGGAATGTTATTATACCTCTGCTTCCAGTGACTGGTCTTCTCCCTCCCCATGCAGGGGAGTGGGGTTATGATCAGATCCCATCTAACTTACTGTTGTTTTTTTAATCTCAAATAGAGGAACTCTCAGTTAGGAAAGCTACAATGCAGTGAAAGGATTAAATAAAGGCTGGCTGCAAATATAAAACCTTTCTCACTGGTTTGTTTTGAAACATGCAGCTTAAGGAGAGCTCAGCAAACTTTGGGTAAAACTAGTAAGTGAATTCTAAGTCCGGCAACATGGTCTGTGATTACTTTGTCAGAGAGCTAAATGTGGAAAATAATGGGAAAGGAAGCATGCTCTGTACAGTGTAAAGCAGAGAAGTTCTGCCTCAGGGCAGGCTGTGAGTTGAAACATACATGATAAAAGCAGACTGGGCCAGTAAGGAAATCCTGCCTGACAATTTCAGATGTGCCCTGAAATCATCATCCTTCACCTTTATCTCGCTGACAGTTTTGGCTCTGCCCTTTGACTTGTCAGCACTAAAAGAAACCGTGAGATAAACCATTTCTTAGCTAACAAAAAGCTATTGTTGTTTTACGTTTCCTCAAAGTGGCTGCTGGGGCGGGAGAGGTTGGGGAGAAAGTCTTTCTCCAAAGTTTAACACCACCCCCAAACAAACCCCACACAATTGGTGTAGCTGGGACATACCGGGTAGGGTGTCAGAGCCGAATGTGGACAGTAACTCCATGAGTAGCCTTTTTCTAGTCATGCGGGGGAGGGGGGCATTGGCACAAGTGATCCTGTCTCTTGTCAAACTCGGAGCCTGAAAAAACACCATTGTGACTTTGATCAAAGATATTGTTGTAAAAATAAGCCCTTTAGGGCACAAACATGCTGTCTTCATTTTACTGTCTTGCATTTGGCTTCTGTTGGTAAAGTCCTGTCCTTTGCCTTCAGAAGCTTTGGAGAAATGTGCAACATAAAAGAAATGGTGATGGGGCCACCAAAGAGGCCTGTCTTTGTTGTTGTTTATACCCAAAGTATTATGTTATGCTATTGGCAAAGTAATTTTCAGCTCCAAGTGAGACAAGATCAGTCACAGTGGTTTTCACAAGATTGATGTGAAGACCTAGAGTGGTGCTAATTAATCAGAGATGGGGAGAACGCGTGCCTGCATACTCAATTAGTGTAACATTCCCTAAATTGGAGAATAGTGCAGCTGTACAGTAATATTATACAAAGGCCATCTTTAGAGGAGGCTGAAAGATGCAGCTCTTATTAAACTATCTCAACTCATTACCTGTATACTAATACACCAGGACAGAACTGACTAGGAATCTATGTTCTTAGAGAGACCGCTATACTGTGCACTTGAAACATACCTAACGACAGCCTCATCTCTGATTATGGTTTTGTGTAAGCAAAATCAGCCAGAAAACTTTATTTGTTTTTGTCATGTTTTTGATACAAACAATAGTCAAGTGAGCTACATATGCTTTTCATTGCTCTCCTTTGAAACCAGAGTATGATAATGAAATTACTTTCAAGGTTACAGGAGTTTCAGCATCCTCACAATACTGCATGCAAAAGCTTGCAGTGAGAACTTCAGTCCAAGTAAAACAACACATAAGGAAAGTCAATGTTCTGTACACAATCTATACATTAATTATATATTCAAACATTTGTACATTTTATTACAGAAAGATTACTTTTTTTACCTTCCCCATGCTCCAGTCAGTTACTTCAAGTAAAATACTAATCTACAAGCTACAGTGGTGTTAAATAGCACAAGACAGCATGCATTTTTAAGTCTTTAAAAATAAAGCGATTTAGTAGTGTAGCGGCTTTAATTTTATCCAGATTTGGAGTTTACATCAGAAACAGCTGTTGAATAAACCTGAGAAATGAATTAGAAATGGATTAATGAAGCTGTAAAACAAAGACAGAATATTTTAAGTAGTGCTCAAGACAACCAATTTTAAATATGTACTGAAAGCAAAATAAAATAAAACAATAGGCCCAATTTGTGAATTGACAGCAAACACATAATTTTTTCACAGACTTCTGAAGTATGCAAACCCATATAATTATAGTTCAGACTAGTTAATTGGTTCCTATGGTTTGAGAGACGTAAGCCCTCCCTAATAAATAAGTCTGTGGCAGCTAGCCCAATACGGCTCCATCACTCCAATGAGACTAGAAATGAACATAATGGGCCAATTCTACTCTTAGTAACGCTAGTGTAAATCTGGAGTAAATCCATTGGCCTAATATTAGCATCAGAAAACAGAGTTCGGTTTTCCTTGCCACTCTCCATCTCTTTATTCGTGTTCCATGCAGTGTAGGGCCTCTGTCTCCATTACCTCTGTGTCTATATGTAAAAAGAGGACATTGAGGTTTGATCCTTGAGCAGAAAAATGTTCAGACTAAACAACCATCAAATGTGGGTTCAGCTTCAGACAGACCTCTTTGACTCAAGGAATCATTGGGAGATCCTTGTGGGGTGGGGTGGGGTGGGGTGAGAAGTGTTTTCTTTCTTGCCCCAGTGGAATTTCTTCCCAATCTCTATTTTTGGAGATCATTTTTGCATCAGGTGTTCAAACCAATCAGGACGTAGGAACCTGAGAGTTCATGATTTGCTGCATTATTGCCTGGTGTATATCTACTATATCTGCATTGCCTTACAGGAGAGGAATCAGAAAGCACACCAAGGACTTGTCTACATGGGGAAAATTTACTGGCATTACGATTCTGGTTCAGTTTACACCGCTATAGTTATCCTGGTATAACTCCATTGTGTGAACACTCTTGTTTGGAATAACAGTGGTCTTTTTTCAGTTTAGCTTCCTGATTCCTGAATAAGAATGTCAGCACTGGCAGTTATATTGGTATAAATTTCCCCATTGGGCCAGGTTTTTGCTTAGAACTTCACTAGCAGTTGGCTTGAACTGAATCTGGTAAAGAGAGTAGAGTTTGTGAGCATATACTTTCTGCCTTCCTTTTCTCTCTCTCTCATTCATTGTAAGGCGGTCTTAGCCCGTGTTTCGCTTAATTGTGGTCTTTAGAGGTTTTTGTTTGTTTGTTTTGCTGTCTCTTAATGGAGAATATTCCTGTGAGAAGATGTAGGGATGAGATCAGGAAATCTGGTTTGTTTAGAATGTTAGACAGCTGTACAGATACATGGGAATCTGAACAGAACAGTGTTTGTAAAAGATAATTATCCCTGACTTATGCTCAAGAAATGCAAAATCAAAACCCCATAAGGCTCAGGTCAAACTGAGCTTAACCCAGTCTTGTGAGATTTAAAAGGCATATGTATGTAGTTAAATACTTGTACGGTAGTACAAATTCTCCAGTTGGGTTTCTGAGAATAAAGATTGTAATTCTGAAAATAGCACTGCAATTTAGAAAGCATTTGCAAATGTTTCTGTCTTCAGTATCCATTCACAGTTTTTCATTTGCTTATTGGAGTGTCACGTAGCCATTCAGCGCTGCATAAGAGTTATCTCTCGTGAGCACGAGTGGGTCATCTGTGGCCTCTTCTGTGGCTGTTCTCATTGTTGGAAAATGCAAGGTTACTTTACTGCTGTCTTGTGCTCTTCACATTGCTAGTTTTAGGCTGCAAGGAATTTGCTTTTTGTACAGTCCGTACAATCCTACGCACATTCTCCAAAGGCTGTGTGTCCAGTGACTGTTTTCAAAATTAAAAAAAGGAATAATTTTGTAGCAACTTTTTTTTAAGCTTGCAAAATACTCACACTTACTATTTTTGTATTGTCACCTTGTGTCGCTATTGCCATTGACGCTACAGCAGCTATGTGTATTTCCCCGAGCTGGGGACTTTTCCGAACCCTTCTGCAATAGCCCAAAGAAGCAGTTTGTTGGCACTGTCTAGGCTGGGCCACCAGACTTGTGTTGCAATGTTGTGGCCTGACAAGTTATGACACGCTTTGGTGTGGAACACTTTTTCATTATGTGATGAGAACAACAACAACAAAAAAGGTATGCACAGTACAGTCTCTATCTGGGCATCAGTACATCTTGAAGAAACATTTTGTAGTCATATTTTAAAAAAACCCAAAACCACAACACACCCGGGACATCTTGATTGATTGAAGTGCAAACCAGAACATTTCAGGCATCCCAGAATAAGTTCCTGGCTCCCTAGAATGTTCCAGAATGTTCTGGTAAAACCAAGATAGTAGGGTCTCTCTACCATTGTCCACCTATAGTGGAGAAGCATTTCTGTACCCCTGCATAGCTGTGGGCCTTTTATCGACACAGCTTGTCTTAGAAGTGGGTGTGTGAGGTTGTTTAAGATCTCTTGTAAAAATAAATAAAAGTCAGAGTCATTGAAGTATAACAAATATATAATTACCACTAGCCAGAGGATAATATCTTTTAGAACAAAATATGATTTTTCTTTTACACCCAAGAATATAATTTCTTTCCCCACTTTGTTTGTCTGACTCATCATGTTCTAGTTGGAAACATTTTCTCTCTCTCCACTTCTGTTTGACCACAAGTTGCCCTTTGTTCCTACTGTATTGAATACTGTAGTCTAGCCTAATTAATTCTAGATCTCTCTGTTTGATTTTAAAGGATGATATCACTCCATACCGACAACCATTTGGGTTACCAATTAAATAACATCTCGCCTAGTGGGTTAACATTTAATCAACCTTTGCTTGGAATATTTTTGCAAGGATAATCTGAATCATTAACTAGCTGAGCAGGGACACAGATCAGATTGTTAAATGGAAGCAGCTGAATGTTCAGTTAACTCTTCTGATTATGGGGACACCACCAGTGGAAGCTCTGCTTTTTGACCAAGTCATTGTTCTCTGATCAAAGAGATTGTCTCCAAAGAGAAACTTCCTCTTTGTTTTTCTTCAACAGATGGAAAATCTACCTTAAACCTGAATAGATAAATAATGATGTTGATTTTGAGATTTTCAAACTTCTGAAAACTTCTGTATCAAAACACATGGTACTGGATGGCTCAAAAATGAGTAATGGATTTGAGGATTTTTCACCTTCAAATCACTGGTTCAATTCCAGCTTGTGTTAGTTTTTGCCTTCTAACATTTGCCGTGTGTGAAATGAGTTGATGTTCTAGCCTCATAGTAGGCAAGTGTTAACTTTCCACTATTGCAACTTTTCAGGAAGAAAATACCTGATATTAAAGGACCTTTTGATGTAGCTGAGAAAGACATAACAAGAATCAACGTCTGGAAGTTAATCAGAAAAATTCCGGTTAGAACTCAGCCATAAAATTTTAATAGAACAAACTACCAAGGGCAGTGGTGGATTTTCCACCTATTGACATTTTCAGATCAAGAGTGGATGCCTTTTTGGAAGGTATGCTTTAGCCAAGCACAGTTAATGGGGCTCAGAGGACGGGTAACTGGGTAAAATCTAATGGGCCTGTCTTATGCAGGAGGTCAGGCTATAAATGATCTAGTGGCCCCTACTGGCCTTAAAAATATATGAATCTATTCCCATGTTTCCAACTGCCATAGGTAGGCAGATGGCAGTAAACCTGGGCAAAACCAGCCCTCAGGAAGGATGCAGATTTTGGGGGCCATGCAGAGCTGCAATAAGAGTACGTTCTTGGAACAAGGAACAGCCTGTGTGGCTGAATATCCAGTAAGAAAGACCCAAGGATCCACAGGGCCTTAGATGGGGTGGCTCAGTTCTGCCTGATAAAATCAGAGCTAAAACAGATACTTCAGTTCTGCAAGTCCCAACTCAGGCAATGCTCCTCTTCAGGTCAGGTAGTTTTGCCTGTGTAACAGCTGAGTGAAAAACGAGTAATGGTTTAAGAGTTCGTCCCAGAGTGGATTAGAGAGCTTCAGTAACCTAAGTAACAATGAAAATAAACCCACTGCAAAACCATGCCGGTGCAGACAAGATGCTGCAAGTGGAGAAGGATATGCTGTTTACCTGCTGTCATGAATTTTGCAAGGGCATACATTTTATTAAAGTATTTTATTTGTATTACAGTAGTGCCTAGAGTGACAAGGTGGGTGAAGTAATATCTTTTATTGGATCAATTTAGGCAAGGCCTGGCCTTTTAATATCCTGGGACCAACACGGCTACCACTACACTGCATACAGGTAGAAGGCCTAGAAGCCATAACTGAGGTCAGGGCCCCATTGTGCTAGGTACTGTCCAGATACCCATAGTGGCCACTAATCATTGGGCTCATGACATGAGTAACTGGATGAAATATAACTGCTGTTATACAGCAGATCAGTCTAGGTAAAGTAATGGTTCCTTCTGGCTCTAAAAGCTATGAAACTACATCCTTGCTGGGCAGCTCTGCACAAGGGATCCAGAGGCCTGGAGAGCTACTATCTGGATCCTGTTTGGTGCTCATATTGGCAATACATCTGGGATCATCCCTGTTTTGACTGATCTTCATTATATCCCCGAGCAATGACTTGCAAAATGTTTCTAAAACAGAGTTTCTCATGGGGTTGCATTGCAATGCAATAATGTTGTCATAATTGTTGATCCTATGAAATAAGTGTATATGTCTGTCTATGTATTGTGTTGTTTTCTTTGCTAGTCATTGATAAAATACATGCACAACAAGCTGTGCAATTTCGTCTTTGCCTTGTATGTGTATGCAAATAATGACTAATACCTCAGCTAAATTATAGACTGAATTTTTGTGGAATTATACTTGTGGCTATATTTTAACTGGGTTATCTTAGATTTGTGTACTTCCAGGATATATTACAGTCCCTGATAACATAACGCATCTGAAATGATGACAATATCTTTTATTTAAAGATTTGGCAGACACGACAGTTTCCATTTTAACAAGTAAATGAAAACAATTCACTTTTAGTTAATGAAATGTAAACAAATTGAAAAACACTTTTTTATTCTGCTCAGAAACTTTGCCAGAAAATGCTGATTCTTCAAATATGTTTTAACTGTTTAAAAAAAGGAACATATGTAGCTGGGAAAGAATGTGGTGAATGATAATATATTACATCTTTCAGCACTTCTGTTTGAAGTTGGGAATTTTGTTGTTTTAATCTCTATCTGATGTAACAGATTTTGTTTTTAAAAAGAGAAAAGTGGATATTATCTTCAGATAGTACCGCATACGTAGATTTATCTGCGCAAGGCTAGTACTGTTGTGAACTGACCGAAACATGCAAATTTGGATATCTTAATTAGCCTGCTACATTCATATTAGGTTACTAAATGGCCTACATGTGAAATAAGGCTACTAACTTGATGATTCTGATTAGAAAAAATTTGGCCTGTATGTTTTGAATGGAAGACTTAAAAGGTGGTCAATATGGGTGAAATTCACTCCTCTGCAGAGAGTCTGCAAAAGGCCCTATGCATCACTTAAACTCAATGTGGACCATGAGCAGTAGACAGGAAACCTGGGGCTCTATTCCCAGCTCTGCTACTGTCCTGCTATGTGACCTTGGGCAAGTCATTTCACCTCTCTCTGCCTTGGTTTCCCCTTTTGTAAAATAGAGATACTGAGTCTTTCTTTTGTATGTATGGCAGGATCACTGGAGTACAACCTGGAACTGTGGGACCACTGAGCCCCCTTAACAGCTTGGGCTCTTTCACACAATGCTATGCCAGTGACACACAGCAAAACCCCTCCAGGTGCTGTGATCATTCAGCCATCAGCATGTGGAGCCCTATGCCTGGCTAAATTGGACTAGTGCTCTCTAAGCCATTCATTCATGAACCATAGAGAGAGAGAGGCAACAGCCAATCACCCCAGCGTGGCTCTCCAGAAATATACCGTCTTAAATTGCTCAAGACTCCCTTGCACAGTGTAAGCTAATTAGTTAGTTCACCATTCCGACAAAAGGGTAGTAGGCGTGCAGCAGCCCATGTGAACCTGAGCTGAGATTTCCCAAGATTCAACCAAAACCACACTGGTTTAAAAAAAATATAAAACAGATTTATTAGCTACAGAAGGATGGATTTTAAGTGATTATAAGTAGCAGGCAGAGAGATCAAAGTTGGTTACATAAGAAATAAAAATAAACATTCGCTCCAAATTCTACAGACTAAGCAAAATTTGAATCAAGCAGTTTCTCACCCCATTGAATGTTTCAGGCAGTTTACAGTTCTTATCTCACAGGCGGAATTTCCTTCTCAGCCTGGGACCAATCTCCCCAGGTCAGTGTTTGTCTTCCAGGTGTTGAGATGGGGGAGGAGAGAGGCCAAGTGGGGATGTCATCGATCCTCACTTATACTTTCTCTCCAGCTGCTGGAAAGATCCGTGCTGTGCCATGTGTGTTAGGCAGCCCTCACTGGGAATGCACTCTCTCTGAAGAGTCTATGGGAGAGTGGATTCTTCTTGATTGGCCAGTGATCGTTGCTCCCTTGTTGCCACTGGAAGGCAGGCTGTGGGTGTCTCCCAACAGGATCACACACATAGCAGTACTTCATAACTTCACATACAATGATAGTGTGCACAATTGAACAGGATATTAATGTTCAGCAAATCAGGACTTCTTAAGTGATACCTCACATGGCGTACTTTGTCCAGAACACACCATAATCATATGACTGTGGGAATATGGGGGTTCCAGGGTGCTATTTTGAAGTAAAGAGTGTCACAGTTTGTCACCTTCTTTGAGGTCTACAGGTGAAAAGTGTGATACAAGAGCTGGGTATACTATACCAGAGCACGGCATATTGGAGTTGATCTAGTGCCTGTTGAAGTCAGAGGGAGTTTTTTCCTTTAACTTAAATGGACATTGGATTGGGACCAAGAGCTTATGTGGTGTGAAGGCCCTTTTGCTGGTCCCTGGCACTCTGTTCTGTGTGCATGTGGGGCTGTGGGGTGCAGGTGTATGTACAGAAACAAAATAAAGAGGATAACTGGACTATTATCATCAGTAACAAGTTTTTTTTATGCTTTGGTTTTATTTCTGATCTTTGCAATAAATAGCTCAAGAATAAAATGTTCTGCAGAAAGAAGAAAACTGAATGCACTTATTGTATCATTAGGTAAATTTTGAGCCGGTCAGGCCACCAGAGAATTTCACTGGAAATTCTAGGGGAGAAATTGTTCTGGTGTGGCACAGAACTCTCAGCTTAGGCGGAGCAGAGAGCTAAGGAGGTTTGTCACCTTTGCACCCTCCCTCTGCTGGGTTGTTGCAGGAGCAGGGGAGATCCCTGGTGTGAAACACGTGTTCCTGGGGGCCTGTCTTCAGTTACAGAAGCCTCCGGAGTGGTGGAACTGGGGAGTCAGCGTGGGCTGGCACCCTGCAATGGAAATATGGCGGGGGACTGTGCCCTCATGTAAACTTGTGCACGTGTGGATGTGGCAGAACTGAAAGTGGGACTCAGAGGGACTGGAGCGCTGATGATTGGGCCAGGAGCAGTTAGAAACCTTGAGGAACCCTCCCTTCGTCACCCCAGACTGCAGCTGCTGTGTCTCAGCAGCTCCCCTCACTCCTCCTATCCCTCAGCCCCCCAATCTCAACAAGCTTCAGTCCTCTTGCCTGAGAAGCCTAGTCCTGGGCTACCCTATGTGTCATGGCGCCGCTTGGAATCTGCAGGGCCCCGTTCCCGACATGCCCTTCCTGCCCCCAGCACACCACCGACTCCATGGCTTGTGAGGGCATCCTTGTGGAGCACCTCTATGGCTGTCTTCTGAGGTGCCTGCCGCTGGATATGGGACGTTTAGGCCCCTTCACATTTCTCTGGCCCCTCTATGCAGGGTAAATGAGCCCAAGTCGGGCTTCAGATAAAATATTTAGCAGGGTCGTATAACTAGCTTTTCACGGAAAAGACTTTAGAAATGAGGGTTTAGGTTTAAATGTGTGAAAAGAACATTTAGTATTTCAGATAAAATCTCAGTTGAAAAATGTTTCTGTTGATTAGATTTCCACGGCATGAACACTTCTTTTCAGTACTTTTGATTAACGGCTGGTTGGGAAGATTTTGCATGTTTTTATACAGTATTATATGGGAACATTGAAAAGCCGGAAAAGGTTCTACACTATTTACATATTAAATCAGTCTGTGAAAGCCTTATCTAATCTCATCAGTAATTAAAAACAAAGCAAACTTGGGACTTGATGATATGAGAGAGAATATTGGTACTTAATGTCTCCATTTATGGAACGGTCCATTTTTCAAAGGTTTGGTTTACTTTAGCATTTTATCACAAACTTTTTATTTCTGATCAAATCATAATTCTAGAAGATCTTGTCTCTTATGCCTGACATATTAAAAAGACACTTTCCAATGCGGCTTGATAATGGTCCTGAGAGACCAGAGTTTTATCTTCAAGTTACTTTCAATAAGTGAGACCACAAAGTTTTGTTGGCATAGCTGTGTTGGTCGGGATATGCAAAAACCACACCATTAGTCCACATAGCTATGCCAGCAAAACTCCCCAGGTAGAAGCTACTCTGGCAACAGCAGAGGGCTTCTGTCTGCATAGCTAATATCATTTGGGCAGGTGATATATACTATGTTGAAAGAAAAACTCCTTCTCTCACCATTAGCAGAGTCAACACTAGGGAGCTCTGCCGGCAAACCTGTATCAGCAAAGGCTTGTAGTTCAGACTAGACCTGGATTGTGACATATGCATTGAGATGGTGAGAGCGTGTGGGGGTTGGTTTGTTTACTGTGAGTCGTGCCGTGATCTGTGTACTGTTTTAAAAACTTTTCTTTCTAGTGGCAGCATAATTCAAATTGAAATACAAGTACACCTCTACCCTGATACAACGTGACCTGATATAACACTAATTTGGATATAATGCGGTAAAGCAGTGCTCGGTGGGGGCGGGCCTGCGCGCTCCGGCCGATCAAAGCAAGTTCAATATAACACGGTTTCACCTATAACGCGGTAAGGTTTTTTGGCTCCCGAGGACAGCGTTATTTTAGGGTAGAGGTGTATATAGAATTGGTTAGAGTCTCAGTTGGTGTAAATTAGTGTAGCTCCAGTAAAATCCATGAAGCTAGGTGGTTGTACTCCAGATGAGGATCTGGTCCCAATAAATTCTAGATTGATAGATTTTAAGGCAGCAGGGACCATTATTATCGTCTCATCTGACCTCCTGCATAACACAGACCAGATAATTTCATCTAGTAATTCCTACATCAAGCCCAATAACTTCTGGTTAAAGTAAATGCGTATCTTTCAGAAAGACCCAGTTTTGATTTATAGACTTCAAGTGATGGAGAATCCACCATCTCCCTGGGTATGTTTTTCCAGTGGCTAATTCCCCACACTGTTAAAAATGTGCACTTCACTTCTAGTCTGAATTTGTCTAGCTTCAGCCTTTAGATCTTGTCATGTCTTTGTCTGTAAGATGAGGGCCTTCTGTTTTCACAAATCTTCTCCCCATGTAGTTACTTGTAGACTGTGATCTAGTCACCTCTTAACCTTTTCTTTGATAAACTAAATAGATTTAGTCTCTCCATTGTAAAACAGGTTTTCCAGACATTAGATCATTCATGTAGCTCTTTTTCGAACCATTTCCAATTTGTCAGTCTTTTTAAAGTGTGCATACCAGAGCTCATTCAGTACTCCAGTAATGGTCTCATTAATACCACCTCGCTACTCCTGCTCAGTTTTCCTCCACATATACATCCAATGTGCATGTTAGCTCTCTTAGCTGCTGATTGCACTGGAAACTCGTGTTCAGTTAGTTGTTCACCATGACCCTGAGTCCTTTTCAGAATCACTGCCTTCTAAAATACAGTCCCCCATTCTATAAGTGTGACCTGCATTCTTTGTTCCTAGATGTGTGACCTAGCATTTGGCTGTGTTAAGATGCATGTGGTTCAAATGAGCTCAGGTTACCAAGCAATCCCGGGGCAGTTTGCCAAGGGCCCCCAAACAGGGTGGCATTGTGACCTGGTGCTTGGGGTTGCATTGGCACTCTGGTTTGGTCCATTAGGATGCAATGCCAATCAAATCTGAATAATTCGCCCTTCCATCTCCATGTACGCGGGGAGGGGGGAGAGTTCCAAGCCTGAGAGCTTGTATCCTGAGAAGAGAAACGTGTTTGCAAATAGACGTATCTCAAAGAAAAGGCAGAGAAATTTCTGGGAAATGTAATCTGTGTCTAAATAATGCTATACCCAGTATGGCAATTCTTTAAAGAGGGGAGTACAGCTGCTGATTCTGGGATAGATTAAGTTCTGTGAAAACATTTTTCTGTTAGCATTTGTTCGCTTTCTCCTTTTTATTTTTGAGTCCAGCACAATTCTTTTCTGTGTGCAAATGTGCTCAGAATAATTGATGCTGTTGTGAGTATTCTTTGTGTTCTGCAGTTGAAATTTCAAACTCTTAATGACATAGATTAAATTTATCTGAGTACTGTAGCCGATGAGGTATTCATACTTTCCACAAGGCGAAAGGAAGCATATGGTGTATTGTTTTATAATTATTCATTATATTTTCATGAGTCAAATAACACAGCTTCATATATGGCATTGGAAACTTGCTGCTAATGACGCTATGGGACAAAATAAAATAATTGTTCCTGAAATATAAGAGCCTTTAATAAACTAGTGGAGAAAGAGGCATCGTAAATCACTTAAGAGTGCCCCCTCCCACATGTGTTGGTGGATCCCTGGACCGACACAGGGTCCCACTGATTCAAATAGGGCTGTGTGCAGCTGAAGAGCCCACCCATGCAGAGCGCTTTGCAGGACCAGGGCCTTAGAGAGAGTATTTTCCTATAGGAAATGCGCCTACGTAAAGACTTTACTGACAGACTGAAAAGATGTGCTCTTTTAGCAGGCGGGTTAGCTAACGTTTGAGGAGTCTGTACGGTTGGCAAATTAATTTCCATCCTATTCAAATTAAAAACAAATAAATAATGGCTACAATGTGATAGTTCATCCTAATATAAATAATAAATTCATAGTAGATTATATTTATACTCAAACAGGGAGGGGAGCATTTATCTTCAGTGATTTATTCTCACAATCTGCCAAGCTACTAAGCCAATATTTATTTGCCGGAGACTTCAACCTTGCTCCACGAGATCATTTAGATTATTCCTCACATGGCTTTTTCTGCATTTAGAAAAATCTAAAGAAACAAAAGAAACATTAATAAAGACTTAAAGATAGTGAAGCCTACGAAAAGGAAAAAGACCCCCAAAATACACACTATCCATAATAATCCCTTTTTATTGATTTTTCTCATTTCTAAATTTATTCTCATCTGCATAGGTTCTTATGCTGTTTTCATTACTGTAGTATCCAAGGACCTTCCAGTAGCGCCTTAACCAATGTGACTAAAATTAGGCACGTGTTTGCCAGATCTTTACTCCCAGAGATGTCTGGGGAGGGGAAAATAATGATACTGGGTCAATTCATCTCTGCAACCATGCTCCAATTAAAACAGAGAATGGATGAAGGAATGAATTATGAGAGAATATGGACTCTCAGCATGCATCCTTTTTCTCAAAGACAAAGAATTCAATAATATTATAAAAGGGAAAATTAAGATCTTTGACGAGGCAAATGCTAATATGGGAGAGTCATCACTAACTTAATAGGTAGTACTTAAATTAGTCCTCAAGGGTCATATAACAGAATACTCAAAAACAAAACAAAAAATAAATTATTACACCCTATCCACCAATTAGGGAAAAATACTGAAGAGATGAGAACATTCATTACTTAAATACTACTACACCAGATGATAGACAATTAGCCTTTGAAAGGGACAGAAAAATCATTAAAATTCACTAAAGCAAGAGAATATGAATGGGGTGTGGACGGAAATAAAACAGGAGAACTTCTCATTTGGCAATTAAGGAAGAGACTCAAAGTTCAGTTAATGAACTACAGGCAAACTAATGACATCCACGCAAATATTAATAAAAGATTTAATACATTTTAACTCTACATATCTAATCCCAAGTATCCATGCCGGAAATAGAAAAATACTTATTTAAGTTATACTTACACTTACAAGTGTAAGAGAAACTGAAGCTGAGGAAAATTATCAGAGCATCTGCAAAGGTTGCCAAAGCTGTATTTCATGTTCATGCAGGAAATGCCCATGTATTAGATGATATTACATGAAAGTTTTATAAATTTTTCTTGAGCAAAATAATTCAGTATTTACAAAAAAAATTCAGCTACCTAACTGGAGGAAAAAAACCTCTTCTCAACAGTTCTGTTCAGCTACAGTCTGTCTTAAACCAAACAAAGATCCCATAAGATTGGCCTGTAATATTCCTATCTTCTTATTGAATCAATTTATTTCACAAATTGCATATTCAGGGCTTGAGAAAGGACTGGCAAAACTTTCCCATCCTGGCTTTGCAGGAGGGAAGAGTATTTTAGGCAGTATTCCCAGAATAACAACTATAATTGAGGGCTATATAATTAGCAAATTCTTGAGTCTAGATCCTGAGAAAGCCCTTGATAAAGTAGAGTGGGGTTTCCATCTAACAGCACTTAAGAAATTTTGATTTGGTCCATTTAAAAGAATGTATCAAGTCACAATATTCCAAATCTGTAGCTAGAGGTACAACTGACAAGAATTTATAATGCTGATTATTTTTTTATTTACTACGAAGGAAAAGGAAAGTTTGCTCACTTGAGCC
The DNA here is from genome assembly GCF_016161935.1 of Mauremys reevesii. Classification (NCBI taxonomy): domain Eukaryota; kingdom Metazoa; phylum Chordata; order Testudines; family Geoemydidae; genus Mauremys; species Mauremys reevesii. The sequence goes on along the minus strand of NC_052629.1, from coordinate 122,255,950 downwards.
CATCCCCCACATTATTTTCAATCTTACAACTCATTTCCAAACTAATTCTAAGTCTATTAGATATGTCGAATGGTGGAACACAAAGCAATATTTCTCTTTAGGTTCATGCTACTCTGCTTTATTTGAATGAGGCAGGGTGGAGTAGGGCAATCATTCTATCAGAAATTTGAAAACTCAGAAGATTATCAAAGAATAAAATGAATACAGAAAAAAGTAAAATTCTAAATGCTAACTGGGATTGAAATTCAATTGAAGGGAGAACTCAAAATTGTCCTTTTAAGATACTTAGGTGCGAGTATTTCTCATGAAATGGATGGGGTTATGTAAATTGAACTATTCCCTTCTGCTGGGCAGCAGGCATAAAAAACTTTAAGAGCAGAAAAAGTTACAAACTTACAACATTGATTAAAATGAATATATTACTACATTTCCCAATTCTATTCCTGTGCATCCCATGTAATTTATCTCATCTCCTTTTATAAAAACAATTACCTTCCATGCTGTTTTCTCCCACTGAAAGCATTCGTGTTTAACAGCTAATTATGTAGATGCTTTAGTACAATGCACTTAAATGTAGTTTGTCGATGGATAATGTCATATTAATAAATACACATAATTGCCTATGTCTGATTTATTTTGTTTCACATTGAGTTCCATTTAGTAATAGTAGCATTGCTTTGCCCTTAAAACACTGTGGTGTCTTGCTTAAGTTAATGATTGCTTACAAATATCGAGCACTGACTTACACCCATGCAATCACACTGAGGTCAGTGTGGCCTCACGGGTATAGCTTTCATCTTTTAAAAGAGAACAATATGGTGGTGGAGAACAGTGTGTGGAAAAAACTACAGTGGAATATTTGCACAAGCTATGCCACTGGGAATGAGAGCTTAGTTATACAGCCCTTTATTTGAAGAGATTGCCTCAAAGTATCCCAAAAATGTAAGATGTACTCTTCTGGTTAAAGACCATCTCCCACCGTTGCTAAACAAACAATGTTTGCCAGTCACTTGACTAACTGCTTCAGACAAGTTTCACTGCCACCATACAAGATTAACCCTCTTAATTTTGTGTCCTTCACTTCTGTACAAGGGCCCAAATCCTAAAAGGTGCAGAACACCTTGATCGGTTCAGGTGCTAAGTGTGTCCTACATGACTTTACACCCTATTGACTCCAGGAGGAGTCGCAAAAGATCAACTTCTTGTAAGAGCACCTTGCAGAATCAGACCCCTAATGAGCAAGCATTAGAAGACTGGAAGGGGGTAATTTTCTTCTCATACCTTTTGTGTCCATGAAACCTCAGTGGAGCTACTCCTGATTTACATTGCGGAAATGACAAAAGAATCAAGCCCCATTTCTCTGGTTGCATTGGCTTTGCAGATTATCAATAGTACCATAAAAAGAAACTGACTAGCTGACTTTAAGGAATGGAAGGGCTTTAGCAGTGGAAAACTGCAATAGTTAATTAGCATGTTAGATGAGCAACAATGATACAATTGTTCCTTAGGCTATGGCTGCACTACAGCCTATGTTGGCATAATTTACGTCGCTCAGCGGTGTGAAAAAAAACACCTCGAGTGACATAAATTACACCGACATAAGCGCTCATGTGCACAGCACTATGTCAGAAGGAGAGCGTCTACCATTGGCATAGAGTGTCTTCACCAGACGCGCTGCAGCAGCGTAGCTATCTCAGGACAGCTGCATTGCTGCAGTTCTGTATGCATAGACGTGGCCTTAGGCTTGGCTAGGGAAAAGGGATAATTTACCATTTAATTGCTTATCAAAAAATGTTAGGGGGATTACTGTATGTCAGCAAGCTGAGTACAGTATGAACATTCCGATACAGTAGGAATAGTGCAACATAATGTGTAGTATTAATATTGGGTAATAAAAATGTGACAGAAGTAGTTGCATAATGTTTTAAAAATTAAGTCAACCTCATGTGGACACATATGCATTTTTATTGGATTATCAGTGACATCATTCAAAATTATGAAATACAAGTTGTATTCTCCAGTGCTGACGGCTGTTATAATTGCTAGAAGTACAGTAAATGTCCCCATCAGTCTCTGGGTTTAATCTCAGCATAATTAGCTCCTTGCACAATAGAGTGTTTAATTTGAATGGCTGCCAAGGCTCATTAGGTTAGAGAAGTAGTTCCTGAGATCTGTGTTGTTAAAAGTGGGACTTTGGTACGAGAGAATTTTCACTAGATGTGTCAGTTCTTTTTAATATTCTGGCATTTAATATTCTGGCATTGTGAACACCAAACTAAATATTTAAAGCTTAAAGAGATATTAATGTAGCTTCTGCTTGATACTAGAAGCTGAAATGCACAACTCGTTCAGAAATGCACGTGCTGCTTAGTAGATCTTCCAAAGCTGAATAGGACGCAAATAATGTGCAATTAGTATTGCTTTGAGCTCCTCAAAGGAATATTTTTCTGGGGGGTGGTGTGAACATACAGGAACATTATTTGTACCTGCCTTTTTGCTATTGGTGGAGATCACAATGGAATAGTGGCATCTTGTAGCTATGGGAATAGGAATCCTTCCTAATTACTAATGTAACTGTGATTCATCTGTCATGGTGAAATTCTTGCATCGGGGAGATGCTCATTCTGAACTCTGCTTTTAAAGGGAATTCCTGAGCCTTATTATCTCTCTCTTACTTCTGCCAATCTCTCTTTCCTATTGCAGACAGCTATTCCCCATATACCGATCTGGCTGTGGGAGTAGTTTGCTGATCTATATTGCCTATGTTGCTACTCTCTCAATATCATCACAAGTCTTAAAGCCCTACCTCCAGGAGTCAGGTGATTACATGAGAGTCATGTCTGCGGACATGACAAGGTCATTTATACCAGTGCAAAGTGGTACCATTATGATTTCGTGTGTCTTGGACCCACTCTGCATGGATATAAAATAGTTATACAAAAGGCAAAGCAGTGCAAAAAACCTCCTCAAAATGTGAAACTGGTGTGACGTCTCCAGACTATCACATCTGCATGTTATTTGCCTTTTCCCCATCCGTGTCTATTTAGATTTGTAGAACTCCAGGGCAGGGACTGTCTCTTCCTCTGTATGTGCACAGTGCCTAATACAGTGGGGTCCCAGTCTTGGTTGGGGTCCCAAGCAGGTACTACTGTAATATAGAGAAAAATGATTATAAAAGGCAATGGAGAATCAGGTCCATGGTGTAAAACACCTACAGAAAAACCGTACCTGTTTTGTTCCTCTCTAAACTCTGAAATTTGAAAAGACTTATACCAAATTATTTCACGTATATACCTTGTACTTTATTCCTACTGACTTGTTTCCTATCTTCTGAGATTTCACGCTGCTGGTCTGAAACTAATGGGGACAGTTTCCATTTAAATAGCCTGAAACATACAGGAGCAACAGTGTGGCTGTCACACATTTATATGTAGATACACATAAAAATGTTTGTGTGGAATCAAATTCCTCCCGAGATTGTGGCAAAATCCACATGAGATTCTTAAACGTTGTCAGTGTTTGCATTGGGATATCTATATTAGCTAGTATGTATGTACAGAGACCATTGGATGAGTTGGTCGCTCCCTGTTGATGCTCCATTGTGGGGCAGTATGGCCAGTGGATAATGCATTAGGCTGCGTTTTAGGATTAATTGGATTCGGTTCCTGGCTCTTCGAGTGACCTGGTGCGTGATTCTGGGCAAGTCGCATCACTTTTTTGTGCCCGTTTCCCCCTTTTAATCCTCTGTCTTCTCTATTTAGACTGCAGGCTCTTTGGCCAGGGAATGTCTCTTACTATGCATGTGTGCAGTGCTAGAACCATGGGGCTGTAACAGCAGCTGCACATTGGTGAAGGGTGAATTATTTGTTCATTTAAGAAAAATGTGAATGGTTTTTTGCATGGTAAAAACTGCACAAGTTGCATGTTGTGCTGAAGATGGCCCTTTTCATGCTCCGCCTCTTAAAACATGGTAGACATGATCAAAATATAGACTTAAGCATGGAAGAGTCCAATAAGATCACAATTAAGGGTCTCTCAGAACAAGTCTGCATGAGAATTTTGCACTAATTTAACTTAATATGTGAATTTAAACCCATTTAGCTGAACCAGTGCAAACTAGTGGACGCTGATTTCGGTTAAGAATGATTTATTTTGCTGTCACTTAAATCAACTGGGAACAAGTTTAAACTAAGTTTTAGTAGGAGTGTCCACACAAGGACACTGATTTAAGTTAAACTGGTGCAGCTTTCCCAATGTAGCCTACAAAAGACATTTTAGGAGATAAGCATGTGTGGATCTGATCGCAGCATTTCATTCTAAATGTGCAAAAAATCAGTAGCTCTAATTTTTTTAAATAAATTGGGGCCCTAAGGCAGCTATTTAATATATTAAGTTAAAAGTCTGAATTTATACCCTCCAGATTTGTCTGCGTCACTAATTTCAGCTAAATATTTCAGAGTTTAATACAGACTCCCAAGATATTATTTCTGTGGGAACACAGAAACCAGCAGAAGGAAATCTCTATGCCTTTGGCAAGTTACCAAAGATGATGAACTAGAGACCCCAGGTTTAAACTGTCATAGAAAACGTCTTCTCGAGAAAGGGTGGAATCTACCATTGTCCAAATCTAAGAGAAGGCTTCATATCTTTGGCCTTTGGAGCATATTAGGTATGAAAGGAGAGGAGGGGTGTGGCGGGGGATGAGTGGGGAGGGGTAAGGGATGCAGGGAAAAATGAAGGTTTGTGTTGAAATTATAGAAATAAATCGGAAAAGGAAAGATCTGGATTGTTTGGGAGACTGGTAATGAGATGGCTTTCACCTCTAGGTAACAAGCTAAAATCCAGCTCAAGTTAAGAGTGACTGAAAGGTAAGATCTAGTGGCTGTTTGGCCCAGATCTTCAAAGGTATTTAGATGTCTGACTCCCATTGATTTTACTTTTTGAGGCGCTGTGCCTTTGTTCTCTGCGAAGTGAGTTTAGATCTCTTTGTTCAATTTGCAGTGTCCACATGTCCACCTAACAACCCACACAGCTGGCAGTCTCAATAGGGAGGTCAAAGGCTGAATGGGCAGGAAGGAAGGAAGGAAGCCATTCTCCCCAGAGGCTGTCTGTTCGATTCAATTGCCCAAGTATAAATCTTGGGAGGGAAGCTTCTTGAGGGGGAGAGAAGGAAACCTATTTTTGTGTTACTTGTTGTTTAAACATTTTCTTTATGGATATTTGACAGTTGCTCAGAGTTTTGGGATGTTAGAAGTAGTCCTGCCCAGGGCTGGATCTAGGGACAGGGGAGCAGGATGTTCGCCCTGGGCTCCAATTTTCAGAGAGTGCGGTACTGCTATGCTACTTTGCTGTATTTTCCCCTTCCTCTGTTGATTGACATGCTGTGTGGGGTTTTGAAGGGTATTTTTGGCAGGGACAGGGAGCATAGAAAACATGGCAGAAATGATTTGGGGTCAGACTGCAAACCTTTTACTCATATTAGTGAGCACGTACTCATTGTGAGTAGACTTACTGACTTCAGGGGGACTACTCATGTTAGTAGTTGCTCACCATTGTTCACAACCTGGGCCTTCATGGGGAGAATGTTGCTCCAGTTGTGAGTATGCAAGAAAAGAATTGCACAGCCAGGTGAGAGATTGGGTTTGTTATAGTTGTCATTTCTTATATAGAGCATGGGCATGTCTGTGAGTTAAATTATATTTTTGGAGGGTTCGATATGGAAGATGGGCCTGCGGCCAATCCAAATGTGAAAATTCAACGTGTAAGTTGTGGTACAGAATACAAGGGCTTTTTTACATTATGTAAAAATGCAGGTGAACTGAGATTCAGTACAGCTGATCCTATTCTTCTGGGAGATAGGCTAGAATTATTCTCACAAACACCTGGAGATATTCTATCACCGGCCCAGAAGAAGGTCAATATTCTGTTTTGTAGATGTCTGCTCATAAAAGGGAAAGCATGGCCCATAGTTCTGCTAATACACTTCAATCCTCAGTTATAAACCCCCTGCCATTCCAGTGCTAATGGCTAAATTTTGATCTCAGCCATGTCAGTTCAGTTTGAGACTTCAGCCCAAGTCTGGCCCTCATGTAATTAATGCAACTGGAGCTGCTTAGACCATCCTTTCATCTCCAGTGAGAGTGGGAGTTGACAGCGGAGGGCAGGATTTGGCCGTATACCTCCACGCTTTAGAGATGGCCGAAGGTGTGAAAATACAATTTTGGTTTTTTTTAGCTTAAACACCTCCCACCCCACCCCCGCTCCCCACCACCACCCATTACTGGAAACGTGATGCATGAATAGACTGGTCTTTTTAAACAAGTGAAGGTTTGATCAAGGTTGTAGTCAATCCATGCATGCAGTTCTTGGGATCAAGTAAATAATGAAGTGTTATGTGTACCCTGCCAATAAAAGATGAAAAATGGTTCTGATTTTCTAATTTCTCCCTTGGAATTATGCATTTGGAAGTCAACTCACTCTTTTCTTTTAATCTTTAACTTTTTTTTTTAAACTGAGTTCTAAAGTGCTTTAGCCAAATGGACGCAGAAATGCTTGACAAATTGGATGAATGCAAGCCTGCCCTTGGCTAAATTAGTGGGAGCGCAATTTTAACTATATTGTGAGCTGAATGTATCTGTTGGAGATTTCACTGGATAATGTGAATTGTATTGGCCATACACCATTTAACTCCAAAAGGTATTGCATATGTTTGAGATTTATTCAGGAACTGGAGTCTGTAAAGAGATGAACAGAGAAGTTACAGTACAAATCATAGACCTCCTCACTGCTCTGTGTTTTTAGATGCTATTTTATCATTTTTTTTAAACAACAAAAAATTTGAATTTTAGAGAATAACTTTATAAAATATTGAGTTCAATCCAGTATTGCTTAGGATCATGCTTTGTTTTAAAAAACATATCCATCAAAATAAATTTACTGACCTATGTTACTGAAAATACCTTGGATTATTAAAACTAAACATTTGTGGGTTTTTAAAATAATTTACTTTTCCTCTTTATGCCCTTTCGCTTGATTTTTGCATTTGCATTCTTGGACAGTTGATGGTAGGTTAGTCCATTCCGCTTTGTTCCACAGACACTGACCCTGCAAGGAGAATAGTGTAGCCCAACCCTTGCACGTACATGGAGCCGTACTGTGAAAGTGTTCCCAGCTCTCACTATTTTATCATGAGTCTCACAATTGTCGTTGTGTATCCTTAAAGGCCCAGCTACGGGAGCCAAGTGAATACATGGAAATCTTATTTTTCATTTAGAAGGAAAAGGAATTTTCTAGCCCTAGTATTTGTAGAGAAGAGCTGGGAGACATGACCCAGTTCCACACTAAGGGCTTAAGAACCAAAAGTAAACAGAAAGAACCCAAAGTTTGTTGCTTTTATTTTTTTTTAAATCTCATCATTTTCAAGGCAGTCCCATTATTTTCAGAGGCCTGACTCATTCATTTTCAATGCTTGGGATTGGCAAAACTAGAACTTCATAGCAGCATTTCTGTTGGGTTTTTGACATCTTAGGTTGAGTGAAATGGTTATTTTTATAAAATGTAAATTTTAAGCCAAATCGAACCCAGCACTGTTAATTTAACAAACTGTGTTGCGTTGTGTTGTTAGAAATTAATGGTCATGTGCTGTCATGGAAAAGTTAGTATCTGCTATATGAGAGTTTTTACAGGATTAAAGTTAAGTCTCCAACAATTATGATTTTCCCAATTGTTCAAGCAGTGGTAGTAGAAGCTTGTTTGAACATATTTCAAGATACTTCATACTTGTGACCTCTAAGGCTGTGTAAATGAAATTTCCTTTGTTACGTTACCCATGGCAGAGCCATTGCATTGTAATTGGCATTACGAAGCCCTGCAGGGTGGCAGCGTCTTCAGCAGTCGATGATAACTGTTTTCATTGAGCATTGTGCAGTTGCACTTGGTAGCCGTGAAATGGTTTTTCTAGTAAATCACCTGGGATTAGGTTCTATAAAATAGTTCTTTCTCCCTCACTTTCAAACTAAGCAAAGTAAAGTGAGAGGCTTGGAAAAAGTTTTAGAAATCACAGTCTAGTACGCAGTCAGACAATGAGACACCATCATAGATAGAGTTGCTATTGTCTGTACACGAAGAAAAGGTTAGTATTGATTTTATTGCAAACACTTTTTTTTTAAGTGTGAGGCAAGTAAAAGGCACTGTAGAAGTTTACTTTATATTTCAAATGTTGAGCTTGTTGCAGTGGATTTAAGCTCACGAGTTCTAATTCTGCTCAGTGTGTGATCTCGGTCAAGTTGGTGGTGGAAGAGTGATCCAAGGGTTGGGCTGGTAGCCAGAGATTCTGAAGACCTGGGTTCAGTTCCCAGTTCTACCACACACCCTATGTGACATATACAAGTTATGTAGCCTCTCTGCGTGTCAGTCCTGCATCTATAAAATGGCGATAATAGCGCTGCCCTGCCTTGCAGAGATTCTGTGAGGATAAATACACTAAAGATTGTGAGGTGCTCACATTGTAGGGTGGCAAAGGCCCTGTGAGTAGGAAGATGGATTTCACCTCGTTGAGGCAGTTGTTTTCCAGTCTATAGAATGGAACTAATGTTTGCCTACTCCTGGCAGTGCTGATTGATTAGTGAGTGCATGGCACTTTGCAAACAGGAAATGCTATATTTGTGTCTTATTTATTATTGTCATTTTTAATATTTCTTTACAGGTGTCTTGCTAAACACTTTTTATCCCATAAGCCCATATTGTCCACGTTCACGGTTTGTGCTAAATCAGCTGTCTTGTGCTCCTTCACTGAGTAATGAGAGTTTTTCTTGATTAAAAGCTGCAGAGTTTGGCCTTTTGCGTTTACTGGTACCTGTTTCAAAGATAATATTGCATCAGTGAAAAGTATGTTATTGCACTGGCAACCCTTAACACCCTGACTTGCGTGTTCTCACCTTTAATGATGGGGAAGAGGTAACCACAAGCTCAGTAAATCTGTCGTGGTAGAAGTCAAACCTTTTGTGAAGTTTTAAAACAAGGTTGAGTAGAGCACTTGAAAATATGCTATAAGGAATGATCCTGCATTGGCAAGAATATGAAGCAAATAACCTAGATCTTTTCATCAGCTGAAAAATCTCAAGATTGCATTTGTAACTTTAAATTCATTTAAAGATGTTATTTTCCTGTGCTGTCGATGAAGCATTACTTTGTGAGAGCAGATGGGGAAAGCGAGGAAAACGTTCGGTAGGATAACTAGTTGATATTTTTAAATTAGAATGGGCATACTGCAGTTATGAACAGAAAGATCAGTCCTGGTAAAAAGCAGTGGATGATAACTGGCTGAAAGTAATTATATAAAATACAGCTCTTCCTGGTACATGTACCACTGGTTTAGTTATGTGCCTAGTTAATATGTTGTCAAAAGATGTCTTGTTTAATTAAATAAAATATAAAAAGTTAACCTACATTATTTAAATTACTGGAGTGTGCTAGTATTTAAATTATGGCAATTAAAATTTAGTACACTTAGTCCAATTATATTTAACTCTCTTTGACCTGAGGTAGTGTATATGATTTCTTTCTAATATAAAGCTGCAACAGGACAATTCATTACAACTGGACTCCAGAATTATGAAAGAGAATATTAATTGCCAGGGAGATATGACTTTACATGAAAAATCCTTTCTCTGTTTCACTCGTATGGAGACATTTAACTTCATAGGAATGAGTTTTTTTGTTCTTAATACTTGAAATGACCTTATGGGTTAATGCTGGCGAATATCTGAACAGAAGGTGTAATAGGGTAATTAAAAGTCAAATTTGATGTGTTCAGAAACTATGTTCCCAGTTTCCTAACACAGGAATGTAACAGATGTTATTACATCCAGACTGTTATCTTGATAGGTGACACATCATTATCAACAACTGTTGATGAAGTGCATATTAATGCCCTAGGAACATGATGTTGTACAGGTGAAGAAGCCCTAATTGGAATACGCTTCTATCTGTGTGTGTTAAAAATTTAAAAGCTGTTATCTGGGTTATTAGAACTAGTGTATTTTGGGAAAAAGAATATTTCTGTAGTTACAGAAAGCTTTAGCACTAGAAAATGTTATGTAGTGACAGCTGATCTATGCAAGTTTGGCAAAATCAAATGCCTCATTTATTTTCCTGTACCCGCTATGAAATCTTCTATTTTTCTGCAAGGAAATTTGAACTTGGAAATTTCTCCATGTATTATATATTGAGCACATTCTTCTTGCAGCCATTAAACGTAGTGCACGTCCAATGGCTTCGTTTTGTCTTCAGATACATAAACGTGAATCCCCGTGTGCTTCATAAAATTAGATACAATGTTGACTAATGTTGTACTGTAGCTAATTTTGTAAATTAAGCACCAGCATATTCCCATGCATTTTAATACAGGAAAGAGCTCTAGATCTGGAGAATTTAGAATATTTTATTTTAAGAGCTGATTCACTTGAGTAGAGAGTTACTGTAACCGTATGGACTCACCCCTGTGGTGCCTCCTGCTGGTCTTTCAGGGAATTAGCTCGATTTCCAGCATGGAGCGCCCTCTGCAGGCCGGTGATCCACCTCAACTGAGCCCCAAGTTCCCCCCGGACCCTGGTGCCCGTTCTCTCTGAGGTGCTGCCCCCTGGCAATACCCCAACAATCTCTGTGGGTCTCCCATCCCTGGGGAGCCCCCACCCACTACCCCCACCTCGCCTCAGTCTGGGCTCCTGCCAGTCCTCACCTAGCCTGTTCACTGGGGCAGACTGCAGTATAAAAGCCACTCATCACAGGCAAGGGGGTTTGACCTGCTGCCGCCTTCTACCACCCAGTACCTCTATGGGCCTGGAACCAGGCCCTGCACCTGGGGAGTCGCCAGCCTGGAGCTCCCCTGCTCCTCTGGCTCTTCCCCAGCCTTGCTTCACTCCCAGGTACCCTCTTACTCCCCTGCAGCCAGGCTGGTCTCTCTCCACTGCTAGAGGAGAGACTCTTGCTCAGCTTTTGGCTGCCCTGGCCGCCTTATAAGGCCCAGCTGCCCTGACTGGGGCGTGGCCCAGGTGTCGCTCCTTCCCCAATCAGCTTGGGCTTTTCTCCTAGCCCCGAGCCCTCTTCCAGGACTGGCTTCTACCTGGTCAGGGCTGGAGCGGGTAACCACCCATCTACAGTTACCAGGGTACATTATTGGCAGAAATTCATGCCCAGAAAGTTCAGTCCAGTTCCTTTTAATGGCAGGCCCATAATGGATAGCAGGATATCAGGGGGGAGGGATAGCTCAGTGGTTTGAGCATTGGCCTGCTAAACCCAGGGTTGTGCGTTGAATCCTTGAGGGGGCCACTTAGGGATCTGGGGCAAAATCAGTACTTGGTCCTGCTAGTGAAGGACGGGGCTGGACTCAATGACCTTTCAGGGTCCCTTCCAGTTCTGAGATAGGTATATCTCCATATTTTTAATTTTTTTTTTAAATATACAGCAGAAGTACAGAGGCTATCCAAAGCAGAGCTTTACTACAAGTACTATATGCTCAGGAAATTCATTAGATAGGCTTTGATCATCTTCTTTTATCACTGGAAATGTAGTTTATTTACCAAGTCTCCTCTTTTGAAAAGCTCCTTTACAAATTTTATGCTTTTATGAAGAGTGGTGTATTGGTAAGTTGAACTTTCCATAGCCCAGCTGTGCATTTTTGCTTATGTAAGACATTTAAGAAAGTAATATATGACTTGGCTGCTGCCTATAAATTCAGATAAATTCTCGGCTGGGCTATTCAGGGATAGACTTTTTGGGAAGCAGAGCTTCATTACATTCCTGCACACATCCAGATACATTCAGACAGTGTTAAAGGTTTTGTTTAAGGTGACAAATGCTAGTAAATCCCAGAGTCAAAGCAGCAATTACAGCAAACAGACTGTACAGCCATAAATCTAAATCCCTGTGTATTCAGATAAATCCAGTTCCATGACCCCATACACAGACATACAATTATCTGACCCCATGTGCCAGCAAAAAGTAATGTTCAGGGTTTGAGTTCAGTTAGTGCAGGTTTTTTGCCTTTCTTATTGTAGTCCCCACTGTGAGAGTGTTGTGCCCAGGGGTTAGAAGCATAAGTAGCAGGAAAGCCAGGCTAGGAGAAGATGCCTCTCTCCTTAACGTGTGTGTGTGTGTGTGTGTGTGTGTGTGTGTGTGTGTGTGTGTGTGTGTGTGTGTGTGTGTGAAATGACCACTTGTCATCCATGGATCTCTGAGTACTTGATAAAGGCAAGCACTGTTATGAATGACAGAGCAGCCACTGGGATGGAAATAGATATTTAGATTTTGGCCAAATGGCCACACCTTTATTAAGCCTTGTAGCTTTAAGCTCGATACTTTCTGGAAGGCAATATGCTCTGGCAGCAGCAAAAGTGGGGAAGGAAATAGCTGCATCAAGCTATCACTGGCCCTTTTCCCCCCCCCCCCCATTTTGATGCTTGAATCCAAAGCAACCTATGTGTTGTGGGCTTAACCTGCCCACTTAAAGCCCGGAGCCTAGCAGGCCTATCTTATTACAAGCCCTAGCTGTAACAAAGCGGCCTCTGGCGGGACACAACTGAGAGTATCAATTCAGGACAAATGGCTTAGAGCAGGGCAGTCACAGCCCAAGGCTGGGTTTCCTTCACTACTAAGGCACCAAACCAGCCAAACAGAGAGGACTTGGGTTTCACCCCACTGGCCCACCAGAAGACACACAAGCAGTCCCCTCCGACACTCCAGTTTCCCATATCACCACCAGCTCCGCTCCTTTTGGGGATGAATGGTTATGAAAACTAATACCCCAGTGAAAGAGAGAAGGGTCTCCTGCTCCCAAAGGACCAAGCCCCAGACCCAGGTCAATATACAAGTTAGGTCTTACTCAGAAATCACGCTGTTGCCAATCCTTTAGAATCTAAAATCTAAAGGTTTATTCATAAAAAGAAATAAATATGGATGAGAGTTAAAATTGGTTAAATGACATTAATTACATACAGTAATGGCAAAGTTCTTGATTCAGGCTTGTAGCAGTGATGGAATAAACTGCTGGCTTAAGTCAAGTCTCTGGCGTACATCCAAAGCTTGGATGGGTCATTCAGTCCATTGTTCAGCGCTTCAGTTTATAGCAAAGTTCCTGCAGAGATAAGAAGCAGTATTGAAGACAAAATAGAGGGGTTCCCAGGGCCTTTTATATCCTCTGCCAGGTGGAAGGACCCCTTTGTTCTTACTGTGGAAAATTACAGCAGCAAGATGGAGTTTGGAGTCACATCGGCAAGTCACATGTCCATGCATGACTCAGTTTGCAGGTGGCAACCATTGCTTACATGCTACCTTGAATGTTCCCAGGAAGGCACCTCAGAAGTTGATTGGAGTCTCCCAAGGTTCATAGTCAATTAAGTGTTTCTTGATTGGGCACTTACTTAGAATAGTCCTTTCTCAAGAAGCTGACCAAATGCTTCACTGATGCTACTTAGAATCAATCACATTGAGAAACAAGTACATAGCCAATATTCACAACTTCAAATACAAAACTGATACACACATACAGGCAGCATACTCATAACCAGTAAATTACAGCCTGTTTATAGACACCTCACTTGACCTCCTTTGTACAGGATTTGGTGCAACTATAGGATCTTGGTTGCAACAATGATCTATCCGGTCACAGTTCATGTCAATAACGTTATACTAGCCAAGTCCTGCAGCCCTGTTCAGGCTATTGAATTTCTTATTGATTTCTCCCCCAGCTACTTTCTCTCATTGCTTCCCTACCACTACCACCCGTGTACTGTGTCCCCAGGCGCCCTCTCCCTCAACCCCTGCTGGGTTTCTCAGAGGCTCCATCCTTTCCCTTCCTCACCTGGCATTTATTTAGTGTGTGTGTGTGTGTGTGTGTGTGTGTATAGACACATGGTCACTTACTCACTTATGCGACTGTTAACTGTGACTCCTTCACCAGTCAATCCATAATTTAAGTAGCATCATGTAGAGGGCCAAATATCTAGTCTGTAGCCCATTTCTTCTGCCACCATAGCTGTTGGTCATTGAACTGTTGAATACACAATAGGACGGTATTGCCAGCCTCTAGCATTCAAAGGCAGGGCCCAAAGAATCAGGAGATTTAAAAAAATAACCAATTTGTGGTTCTTTTTATTTGCCTCCTGGCTTTTGAGCCTTGTTGGTACACTCAGCTCATGTTCTCGAGGTTTTGTTTTTTTCTGCAACCATGAGGGCTAAAAATGTACTTACTTAAAAATAAATAATGAAAGCTGAGCTTCTCACATAATCCCCCGATTGTAGGAGCTGGGCCTTGAAGAAAAACACCAAATATTGTTACAGGAACTGTCTGAAATGGGCCACTTTCATTACCACTTCAAAAGCTATTCTTCCTCCCTTGGTATCCTGCTGTCAGTTGAATTATCTCATTAGACTGACCTCACACTTGGTAAGGCAACTCCCATCCTTTCATGTATTTATACCCTGTTCCTGTATTTTCCACTCCATGCATCTGATGAAGTGGGTTCTAGCCCACAAAAATTTATGCCCAAATAAATTTGTTAGTTTCTAAGGTGCCCCAAGGACGCCTTGTTTTTACCAAATATTGAGAGACTTGTGATGAAATCCTGAGAGTTGGCAACAATGTTAAAAAGACCAGCTTCCCTTTTGCATAAGCTCATACTTGCAGTCACATTTGTAGTTACAAACACTGCTGGTTGTTGCATATGCTGTAAGAATATTATCTAACATTTGTGTGCACACTTTAAATAGCACCCGGGCTTGCCAGTGTTTCAGTTGGCACCCACTGGACTCACCAAATTACCATAACAGAGCACATGATGCAATTAATGTTATAGGGTATTGGTATAAAAGTATCAATGGGAGCACTTCATTGAGTCTTTATCAATGTTTCTCAACCTTTTCAGGCTAGTGCCCCTGTATTTGAAGTCGAAATTGAATATGATCCCCTTACATTTACTATATAAAGCAAGAGGGAAAAAATGTGTGGATAATGCAAAGCCTCTCTAATTTATCTGTGTTGGTGTTTTCAGAGCTTGAAGAGAGTAATTGACCTTACAGGTGAGGTGAGGATGTACAGGGAGTGGGGGAGCCAGATTTTCTTGGCTTTAGCTTGTAAGACAATTTTCAATGTCTTGCAGCTCCCTTGATTTCCTTTCAGGAGCCCCCTGCGCATTGCAACCCACTGGTAAGGAAACTGGTCTCATTGGATTTGCGTGTGAAATGTTAACTTCACAGGTGTGTGTTCAGGAGAAAGTGCATATGTAGCTGTTAGGACTTTTTATAGCGCTAACACAGGTGTCTGCGTTTGTAATGTGTGGAAGTAGGTATTTGTGCCTGCCAATTTACACACTCATGCAAGAGTGGTTTAGAGTCTAAATTGAAAATGTACCATAATGTCGCCTAACAAACATTACTCCTAGCTCTTTGAGTGATTCTGCCCAGCATTCAGTAAGGAGGGGAATGCTCACTAACAGGAAATATGTTATTAAATGTGTTATTAAATTCTTACTTTTCCTCTATTGTTTTCCATCTCCATCAATCCGATCTTCACATGTTGCTGAGACAGCTTAAACTTGTCACATTAGAAAGATGAATCTGAGCCTTTTGGCAGCAAGCGAGATTCATCTGTTTAGGTTTCTCCTGCCTCTACTTCAAGTGAATTTGACAAACATAGGAATTAAATTTTTTATTAAAGCTAATGTTAAAATTATATAATACACAGTTTAAGAAAAGACAGGTTTCAGAGAAGCAGCCGTGTTAGTCTGTACCCGCAAAAAGAACAGGAGTACTTGTGGCACCTTAGAGACTAACAGATTTATTTGAGCATAAGCTTTCGTGGGCTACAGTCCACTTCATCGGATGCATAGACTGGAACATACAGCAAGAAGATATTTATACATACAGAGAACATACATACTTCCACCTTTTCATGTTCTCTGTATGTATAAATATCTTCTTGCTGTATATTCCAGTCTATGCATCCGATGAAGTGGGCTGTAGCCCACGAAAGCTTATGCTCAAATAAATCTGTTAGTCTCTAAGGTGCCACAAGTACTCCTGTTCTTTTTAAGAAAAGAGTGTCTGGAAGTCTGGACATCTGGATATAATGCTTAAATTATCCAAATGTACAAAATTTGGTTTGAAAGTCATAAAATACATGTAGTACATAATCTACAGTATCCCAAATTAAGATCAATAAATTCAGTGATACAGTTAAAGTATTAGCAACCACTTATTCAGGTATATACAGTGTTGGTGTAGCCAGGTTGATCCCCAGATATTAGAGACAACGTGGGCGAGATAATATCTTTTATTGGACCAACTTTTGTTGGAGAGAGAGACAAGCTTCCGATTTTACACAGAGCTGTTCTTCAGGTCTGGGAAATGCACCAGTGTCACAGCTAAATACAAGGTGCAGCAGATTGTTTAGCGTAAGTAGTTAACAAAAATTTCAAGGGTCCCTTCTAGGTGAAGTGGCCCATTTAATACCTTTCCAGTCATGGTGGGGGGAAGGGTTTAGTGTGTTATCAATTGTTCTAATAAGACATAAATCCAGTGTCTATTCAATCCATGAATTTTAGTATCTAGCGAAGTTATGAATTTTTTTCCTTCCCCCTCTCCCTTTGTATGATGGGAGGGGTGTTAATGGGCCATTTCACCTTGAATGGTTCCTTGAAATATGTGTTAACTACTTATGCTAAACAACCTGTTCCACCTTGCATTTAGCTGTGAAATTCCAAGTACATTTCCCAGACCTGAAAGCTTGTGTCTCTCCCTGTAGAAGTTGGCCCCATACAAGATAGTACCTTGATCCCTCCCCCTTGTCTTGCAAACATAGGAATTGTCATAATCGCAACAGATTCCATGTGTCGTTGCTTCTTCTGCTGCGTGACTAGCCCTGCCCTTGTTCTTCGTCTGAAGCCTTTGAGCCAGCTGAGTGCGCCTAGCTGGTGCATGGGTTGCTAAGATTTACCACTCCAGCTGGGCTGAGAGACCATCACAGTCTCGAATAAAAGGAAAGTTTCCCTACAAAAAGGGGAGGAGAAAGTGCAGCGGCTCTTTGTTCTCTTCCTCTGAGCCAGTGTTACTGGCATGTTCAGGCTGTATCGCCTGAAAGTTGTTTTGCCATCCAGCCAATTTGTCCCATTGGGAGAAGGCGGATTTGTTCCAGCATTGTGTCACAGCAAGAATTCTTTGGAAAGCCTACTTCACTTTCCTTTAATTGTCTCTTCAGATCTTCAGTGTGGCATGGTTATTGGGAAGAGTTAAACACAAAGCTCTCCCGCCTTATTCATCTCCTCCTGATGTGTGTCTCCTGTGGAGGTGATTAGCTTCCTTGGTCAGCTCTGCATCTCTAAACCCTAAAGTATCTTTTGGCACATTTCATTGCTCTTAAATGTTGGTTAACATTTAGTGCATAATATTAAATATTACTACACCCAGGGTAGGTTAAACATTGATAAACCTGTCAAAGGAAATGCAGGGCAGGTGAACTTTTAAATTACAATGAATTACGTTTTCAGAAACATTAAATTGATTTTATATACACTGGAGAACATTTCTTCCACATGGTAAAATTGACCCTAATGGTTTGGTTAACAGATACCGTGTTAGTTAAAAGCCCACTTTTTATTAATTATTCCAAACTCCAGTTAAAAGATTTGAATGGGAAGAGAAGGCAAAAATAAATAAATAACATAATATATTCAAAAAGCAAAAAAAAATCTCCCTCAACTAGCCAACACCTCTACCCATCCACCCCCACTTTTAAAAGGCATTCTGAAATTTTCCTTCACTGTATTTATTCATTCAGTTCATGTTTCACTCTTGGCCAATATGCAGGAAATACATTTTTTCAGATATGACTAATAGTTTTTCATAAAATCATGGAATAAGCTTACAATATATTTAAGCACCATATTGTAAAAATATTTAACTTTTTTTAAAAAAAAGACACGGTCATCTATTTATCTGCTTCTATGGTTCTTTTGTCATATTCAAGAGTTAAAGAAAAGGGATTAGAGAAAACCCTTTGAGCTGAAAAAAACTTTTTTTTTTTTTAAACTCCTACATTGGTTTCTGAAGTTAGAAAAAGGAAATTAGCTGAATCCTCTAATCTGCTTTAAGGAATTGATGTTAATGTTCATTGCTTTGTTCAATATTTTTGGAAAGTTCAATTTCCAACTGATTGCCTTAGTGTATAGTACAGATATTAACCTCCTATTTATCAACGGGCAGATTTTTAAAGGTATTTAGGCACATAGTGGGATTTTCAAAAGTACCTAGGCCCCTAACACCCATTGAAATCAGTCCTCAAGAGCCATATCAGTTGAAAGAATTCAAGAATTCAGGGTTTAGTATGTAAGAGTTGTATCCCAGGATACATAACATACAACATATATACTAACTTCTATGACAGCGCTCTTATGGATCAGTGTCAGGCTGTGTCCTGAGTATAAATAACATACTTGTGTTTCACCTTTGGCGATCTAAGAGCTCCCCTGTCAGCTTACTGATTCCCTACTGGGATGTTCTGGGAATTGTGGTGACTTCCCATAATCTAATAAACTTTCAGAAAAATAAAAATACAATGGAACTTCAGTAATCCAATCTTTGCTGAGCCATAAACCCCATAATTCACACACAGGGATGGTCTCCCTTCCCCACTGTGCTTCTCAGCACAGATGTAAATAAAAGTGCTGAATGTAGTGAGATCTCATTACTATGACTGATACTTTTACAGCAGAATATTTGTTAGTAATACTGTGAAGTATCATAAATAATTACTATCAATGAACACAGTGTATTTTGTAATGCATTTAGCATTGCTGTTTTTATGTTTGTTCACTCAGGGTTGATCCAGTACTTATTTTAGGCTGCAGTGTGTGAGGTTATGCCACTTGATGGGTCTGCTGTGGTACTTGGACTACTTGATAGAGATCAGACCCTTACGTGCTAATAAACAAAATTCCACAGACTTCATTTCATCTCCCAGTCACTAGAGCAAATGAACTTCCATAGAAGACAGTTTCATTAACCTCTTTCTGATATCTTCCGTGAAGATGTTGAACTAATAAATAAGACAAGATACGTTTTAAAGAACTCTATGGACCTAAACAACTTAACCCTCCCATTGAAGTGTTTTAATTGGTTGCAAACAGGGGCGCTGGAACAATTTCTGTAGTTGGGGGTGCTGCGACCACTTCAATCCACTAGTTCCAGCACCTATGATTGCAAATGGCCTTTGGGATTTAATTGAATTTGTTTAATATACTACTCGGAAGTCAAGAAGTAACAACTACAATTTCAGAAGGGGTTATGGTCTTGCAATTCAGGGATAGAGTGGAATTGTATAAATGAGTATCAGTATCATGCCTTCCAGTCATGAGGAAATGAGAGTGGGTGTGTCGAGAAAGAAAAGCTGCAAATACTGGAGCATGGAAGATGTGAAGCACTGCACTTTCATGGGGAATATGCAGCTGAATCTGCAGTGAGAGGCCATGGGATTTGGAAACACGAAGCAAATTCTTTTGGTCTCTTGCAGCCTGTGCTGAGACTTGGAGCATAGCCTGAAGGCCAGAAGATCTGGTTTAAGATTCTGGATTAAGGATGATAATGGTGTTGGCAGAGAAAGTTTCCAAAGGAAAGGGCCTCTTTAAGGAGAAAGCTCAGCCAGTGATATTCTTTTATACAGAGTGAGGATTCCAACTCAAGAGCATATCATAGACTACAAATTGTAGGCTTCTTGGAAGTGAATTTTGAGGTAATTAAGCTAACAAGCTTTAGTATAGAAACCACACACCCACCCCTTACTGTGAAGCCAACCAGAGGAGTATATGGGCTCACAGAGAGACTACCCTTTTCTAGCTAGTCCTTTTTTTCTGACTGAGTCCAGCAATGAGCCCTAAGCATAGATCACATAGTGCAAATAGGAATCAGTTATGTTATATGAGGTTAAATGAACGTTAAGGAAAAGTCTGTTAAGGCATACATTTATTATCATTAATCTACATAAAATAAATATTAATGTGAAAATAATGTTAGTAATATTGATGTGACATGAAGATTGAAGCCCCAGATTGAGGTCATACCATTGTATCCCCTCACTTTCGGGGGGGGGGGGGGAACACAGCAGGTATAAAGTTTATTTACAGAGTGTGAGCTGGGTCCCTGGAATGCATTCTGCAGCATCGATACAAGAATTCTGTGGGAAACTTCAGTGAATTCTACAGCATTCACTATCCACAAAACGATATGAAAACATCCTGATGGAAGGAAGAAATCTTTGATTCCAGCAAAGCTTTGCAGGGTATGAGTTACAACGTTCTAATTGCTCTACGGAATATGAAATCTGTTCTTTAATAGCATTTTTGCTTTGCTCATGTAACATCTTCTACCAGTTCCAAAATTCTTCTGTTTAAGTGCAAGTGGCCTGATGTTCAAAGGTGTTGAGTACTTCTAACTTACCCTGATTTCAGTAATATTTGTGGGTGATTGGGGTTACTGAAAATCAAGCCATGTATTTGCAGAATTACAGGTTCCATGCAACTAAGAGCTTAAGCACATTTGGAGAATTTACACAGGGCTTTTTTTGTGATGAGAAACATATCCTCTCAGACCAAGTTCACCCTTTGCTTGTTGATTTACATGAATTGTTGACATGTCATCTCCATTTTTCTTGCCAAAAGGTGTAATAATGAAGCTGGTATGGTGGCGTTGCTTTTGGGAATAAAAGATAAATATTTTAAATGTTACAATTAGGGCTGTTGATTAATCGCAGTTAACTCATGCGATTAACTCAAAAATTAATTACGCTTAAAAAATCAATTGTGATTAATTATCACCGTTTTTATACATTTTCAAATATTCAATTTCAATTACAACACAGAATACAAAGTGTACAGTGCTCACTTTATATTATTTTTAATTATAAATATTTGCACTGTAAAAATTACTAACAAAAGAAATAGGGTTTTTCAATTCACCTCATACAAGTACTGTAGTACAGTTTCTTAACTGTGATTTTTTTTTTTAAATGTAGATTTTTTTTTTTTGTTACAAAACTGCACTCAAAAACAAAGCATGAAGCATGGAGGGACATATGAATGTTTAGCGCATCTGGCATGTAAATATCTTGCAATGCCGGCTACAGCAGTGCCATACAAACACCTGTTCTCACTTTCAGATGACATTGTAAATAAGATGCATTATCTCCTTCAAATGTAAACAAACTTTTTTGCCTGAGTGATTGGCTGAACAAGAAGTAGGACTGAGTTTTACATTGTTTTACATTTTTATTTTTGAATGCAGTTATTTTTTGTACTTAATTCTACATATGTAAGTTCGACTTTCATGATAAAGAGATTGCTCCACAGTACTTAGGTGAATTGAAAAATATGATTTCTTTTGTTTACAGTGCACATATTTGTAACTGAAAGTAAGTATAAAGTGAGCCCTGTACACTTTGTATTCTGTGTTGTAATTGAAATCAATATATTTGAAAATGTAGAAAACATCCAAAATATTTAAATAAATGGTATTCTATTATTGTTTAACAGTGATTAATTTTTTTAATTGCTTGACAGCCCTCGTTAGAATTTTTAATCTACAAAATATAAATAACACCCGTAAGTCATTACAGTAAATGACCGTTGGAAACTGAACTTTCCACAAGAGCATGGTCATTGGACTTCATAAATTACAGAAAAGCGAAACAAAACAGTGATGTTAATAATGTATTAAGGCATCCCTCATGATACATGAGTCTTCTGCTGTTCATGGAATGTGTAAATAGTAATGTTCTTAAAGGGATTTCTTTAAGGATTAAAGGTTACATCTTCAATGGGGGAGTGGGGTGGTTTTTGTCTTAATGAGAGAGAAAAACACACATTGCAGAATTTCCTGAAACTGCTAACTACCTTCTAGATAATCATTACATTTAAATGCTGCTGTTTCTGCACTACAGAGCAATATAAATATTTAATTTTCCTTGTTTAAAACAATGTGTCTGAAAAGCAAATTGACACATTATGGATAGTATTTCCTTGCTTCTGTTTTTTAAATTAAAATTTAATTATGGATCTATATTCCACAGTCAATGTCATTTTTAAGAATTAGGTTTTGCTTACTGAACTGAAACCTCAAATTCACTTAAGCACAAAACAATTACCCTTTAACGTCAAATAAAGGATTTTGTCCTTATGATTGATTTTTGTACATTAAAGACCAGTGAGATTTCAAGAGACTTTGATGTTTGTGTTTTGATCTCTTGGCTTTTCTTTTTGTATGGTACGTTTGGTATGTCGTTCTCATTCTTTCGTTCATACCCTTCACTTTAAATCAAGGCTAGAAATTATAAAAGAAAAATAGAAAATTCATAATTATGCATATTTCTAGTTAACAAATCCTCTCTGCTCTGCAGAATTCTGAATGATTGCAGAAATCTGCAGAGTATGAATTCAGTGCTGTTTTCACAAACGTGGAACATAACTTGGGCTCAAAAACAAGCTCCGTAGGCTGACATGGAAGGGCTACATTGATCTGATTCTTATTTGAATGATAGTTAGCTAAGCTCTGCCTCGTTTTATCATTTACTCAATAAATACCTTTTATTCAAATTGGCTTTTCAATTACTCTGCTGCCTCTGTTGGCTGTTGTAGTTTCTTCTCAAATATAGTATGTGTGGGGGTTGTTGACAATTGGTTTGTCACCCAAACAGAGGGTCTAAGGGTATCCCTGACATGTGGGCTTAGTAAACCGGTTTCTTGGGCGTGCACTCAAAATCTGAGTCTCCATCTGCTTCGTCATTCATTCTGTATCCTGCTTTCTTCATTCCTTTGCTCCCTAAAGTAGGCATTTAGTTTTGCCCTAATCAATTCAGCCTAGAGTGACCAGACAGCAAATGTGAAAAATCAGGACCGGGGGTGGGGGGTAATAGGAGCCTATATAAGAAAAAGACGCAAAAATCGGGGCTGTCCCTATAAAATCAGTACATCTGGTCACCGTAATTCAACCCCCTCTGCAGTGGAGTTGTCACTACGCACTAAAAGCATTAACCCTCTTTTGCCTAGTGATTTTGTTGATGCCCATCATTGCTTACCTCTCGATGTGCACATTGTGACAGATCCTGCAATCACATGCAATATCTCTGTGGACCAGAGATTAATAAAACTTGGCCAGAAAGGACCATTGTGATCTAGTCTGACCACCTGTAGAAACAGCCCATAGAACTTCCCCTAAACAATTCCGGTAGCAGATCTTTTAGAAAAAAGATCCAGTAATCTTGATTTTAAAAATAGTGATGGAGAATCCACCACAGCCTTTGGTAACTTGTTCCAATTTAATTACCCTCACTGTTAAAAATTTACGTCTTATTTACACTTCAGCTGGAGACAGACCTGCGCGATGATGAATCCCCGTTTACAGTTACATTTTGAGTCCATCAGTTAGCTAGGTTTTAATCCATTTAAAGTGTGCCGTGTTAATTATATATTGTTCTAATTTTTTAATCAGCATACCTTGTGTAAGTATATTATGTCAACACTTTTACCTTTATCAACCGAACTTGTAATCTCATAACAAAAAATTTCAAGTTTGTCAGGATCTATTTTCCATAAACCCATGTTCATTTCAATTAATTACATTACCCTCCTTTAAGTCTCTATTAATCGAGTCCTGTAGCAGCTGCTCCATTATCTTGCCCGGGATCAATGTCAGACTGACGGTCCTATAATTATACAGATCATCTCGTTTACCCTTTTTAATAAGTAGCACAACATGAGCCTTCTTCCAGTCTTCTGGAATTTCCCCTGTGCTCCAGGCCTTATTGAAATCAATATTAACAGTCCAGTAAGCTCTACAGCCAGCTGTTTTAAAACTCTTGGATGCAAGTTATATGGACCTGCTGATTTAAAAGTGTCTGACTTTAGTAGTAGCTCCTTGTGTTCTTTGTCTTCCTTTATCAATTTTCTA
Organism: Mauremys reevesii; assembly: GCF_016161935.1. Lineage (NCBI taxonomy): Eukaryota > Metazoa > Chordata > Testudines > Geoemydidae > Mauremys > Mauremys reevesii. The sequence goes on along the minus strand of NC_052629.1, from coordinate 122,231,962 downwards.
CAATTCCTACTTTCTGATTTACATTAATTCCCATCAACTTCCCCTTTCTTCCATTTGTTATACCTTATTATTATTTATAGCTTCCTTCACTTCCTTTTAGACTAGTACGGCCATCTTCTTCTATTGTGGGATTGTGTCTTTTGGGGCATCTAGTAAGGTGTTTGTAAATGATTCCCAATGATCATTCATGTTTTTCTGATTAAATTCTTCCTCCCAGCTGATTTGGCTCATAATTGTTTTCTGCTTTGTGAAATTGGCCCTGTTAAAGCACCAAGAATAATATATATTTTTTCTCTGGACTTTATTCTGCTTGTATGTCATAAATGTGATCGAGTTGTGATCACTTGTACTTAAACTATATCATTAATTTTTAGTTCTGTCATCAGTTACTTTTTTATCTAAGGGAAGGACTAATATAGAATTCCCCCATGTTGGCTGCTACACTTTTTGAGTTAGGAAATTGTCATCTATAACGTAAAGAAGTTCAAAGGATGTTTTAGTACTGGCAGCAGGAGACCTCAGTTGTATCTCACTCAGATTGAAGTTCCTCATGATCATGCAGGTTTTTTTCTTTTCTTGTAGATAGGTGCATAAGGAAGTAGTCATCCTGTTTGCTAGTGTGATTTGGTGGTAAATAGCAGAAACCAACTAATATCCCATCTTGTGCTTTATCAGTTAGGAAATGGATCCATAAACATTCATGATCACTTTCTTCCAAGTTATCAGTGACTCGGAAAACAGGAAATGCCATTGCTGACAGTGTCACTTCCCCTCCACTTTTGCCCAGTCAATCCTTCCAAATAGGTTATACCATTGATTTTTAACATTCCAGTCATGTGAATCTTCCCACCAGGTTTCAATAATACCAGCTAGATTGAAATTTATGCTCATAAATGAGCAATTCCAATTCCTCTTGTTTGTTACCCAGGCTCTTAACATTGGCGTATAGTAATTCAGTAATTTCTTTTCTTCACATCCTTTGGTTCCTTGATTCATTGTTTTTCTCAACATCTCAGTTTTATGCTACATTAGTGCTTATATCTTCCCTCTCTTTACCCCCCCCACCCTTTTGTTATTAGTTTGACCCCCTCCTGACTTCTCTAGCCAGCCTATCCTGAAGAGATTGCTTCTCCCCCCTGCCACACTTCTACTGAGGTGGAGGCCATCCAAACTATACAGACTCCTCTCCCCATAGAAGTTGCACCAATGTTCCACAGAACCCAAACCCTCCACCTTACACCACTTACCTCGTCAGTGATTCACTTCCAGAATCTTCTGCTTTCTGTCTTCCTTTGCTCATGAGACAGTCATCTACTATCTTCAAGATATCGTGCGACGTAGTGTCATTAGTGCCAATATGAAGCATCACTGATAGATTCTTGCCTGTCAGCTTCAGAAGGAAAGCCAGCCTTTGAGTGACATCTCGTGTCTTGGCTCTGAGAAGGCAGCACGCGGTCCTGTTGTCCACCCGTCCCTTGCAGAATGTTCTTTTGATTCTTCTGAAGATTGACTCTCCAGCAAGGATCGTCCTTCTTCCTTGGACAGTTGGAGAACTCTTAACGGGCAAGCTTGATTTTTCTCACAGGTTGGGCTGAGTTGCCCATCTCTCTGTTCCGTAGTGTGTTACATTTGTGAATGCTGTATTGCTGTGGGCCAGGGATTGTCTGCAACTCTAGTGTGAGGGTTACCACAGATCCTACAGCAAAATCTGGGCAGGGTGATTAAAGTGAATCACTCATGTAGCAAACACCTCCAGAGAGGTACCACCCCCGAGAAAGCATGCATATACTGGTGGGTGTCTCCTGGTATGTTTAGTGTATTTTTCAAGCTGTTCATTGTTTTTATGATGTTTTCTCTGTAACGCTTTTACCTAAGAATAAATGTGCTTGCTTAGAAAGAGCTGTGTGGTAACTTGTTACTGCTGACAATGCACTGTTCATAGTCCTCTGAGAGAAAATAAAGCTCAAACTCTGGCTTTTAGGCAAACTGGCTCGATGGGGACATGACAATATATGATGGGCACTCCTGGAGAGGACCGCGGAGAGGGTGATACAGGTGCAGTTACCCGGAAACTGAGACACACGTGTCTTCCTTTGGAGACCATTACAAGTCTACAAGGGCATGCGGAAGAAAACACCTCTTGGTGGAAAGACATTGTACAGTTTTCTAATCAGTAGGCTGGAGAATTTGTTTTAATGAAATGCTTTGGATGGAGAGAACAACCTAACTGGCATGTGGGTTCTGTTATTACTCATGACAGTCTCTCCCCCTTACATCAGCACATCCTTCGTCAGTTCAGTGGCATACCAGAACTCCGTCAGCTTTAGGACCCTGCAGCATCTTCAGAGCTCTGACTTATTTCTATCCTGCCATGACTCTGCTCTTGGATGCTGCTCTTGTTATTGGGTTATTTATGGGTGACAGTAAAGTTCACCCAAATCCAAAGCACGTGTAGGGCTAGATAGTGCCAGATAGAGCTGCACAGGGCCCCAGGGGTAGCTCAGGCAGTGGTTGGCCTTGTCTGTCCCTAGTGCTCTGGAGCGAGGTGCACAAGTGTCTCCTGTCTGGCACAGCCTCCTCCTGTCGCTCATACAGCCTGGTCCAGGGGCTACTTTGGAGGATGAGCCATGGCTGTGGCTGACACCTTCCCTGTGTTGCTTTGCAAAGGTGTCCGCTCTGCCAGGTGGGTGGAAGGGAGCGGTACTGGAATACAGTGGCAATGGGATGTGTGCATGGGGAGTATAAACCTCCTCATATTCCCCCACTACCAGTCTCCAACTGACCCTCAATGTTTGATGTTTTAAAATAAAAAACAACAACAACAACCAGGAGTTCAAAGCAGCGTGGATAGCATTGAAGTTTTATTGAAGGCATTAGCTTGCCCTGCAGTACTGCACTGGAAAATAACTACCAGGGAGAGAGAAACAGACAGCCAGGCCGTGATTCTCCATTGTACTGTGTGGCTTTTCATCTTCTATTCAAACAGCTAGATTGGTGCATTAAAATATAAACCTTATTTTACAAAGTGGGTTAGTTGCAACTGAATAGCCACTGAAGGTCACAAGTGACGGGTGTAAAAGGGTAGGAGTCATCACCCAGCACCATCAAGATGTCGCACTCTTCAGGCTGTAAAACTAGAGACATTTTAAAGTAGTGTAAATAAAATCTTACTCTTTGGGGACCTCTTTCAAGCTAGGACACTTGATTCATCCCCATGGAGCTCATTACCTCTGGAGTGTGCTCATTTTTGCACTGGTTTATCTTTTGCAGTGGTGATGTATATTATAGCGGGCTCACTGGCGATGTGGACTACTCAAGTAACATCCAGTCTGTTGCACAAAATCATGGCATGTTCTTTTCCCACCACTATTAATCTGATAACCTATGATTATGTTTGGTCTCATACACACAGAGAAAGTGATAAAAACATCAAATACTCTTGCTGGAAGGTTGCGTTTTAACAATATTTCTGAGAATTCAGAACATCACACACAAGAACCCAAAAACAGGCAGAGATGAAAAACAGGCTGCTCCCTAATCTAGAGAGTCACAGTTCACCTCACCTTGCTATAAACTGGTGTCTGCAAACTGATTCTGCTCCTACACATTGCTGTAGAGCCTCCTACCCTGTAAGCAGGACCAGGGATCCTTAACAGGCAGGCTTGCCTCCATGGACAGGATTGCCTCAGGCTAAACCAACCCTGATTACAGAATGATCCCAACCCGTAGGGAATCAGGCAGTTCCCTATAAAGAGCAGAGGTGGCTGCAGTAAAACAGAGAAAGAAACTGGAGAATTGAGCTCAAACCCTGATTATTACTCAAGCTGTGCAAGCATCTCCTGTGTTTGTAAGACAAAAGGTGTCAGGGTTTGGGAGAAGAGGAGTCAATATGCAAATAGAATGGTGGAATATCCCCTTTATCATCTTATAACTTACACAGCCTTCACAATAGAGATGAATGCACAAAGCTTGCTAATCTTAATTTAGAAGTTATATCATGAGCTTCAAATGAAAGATGGGCAGCTGAGACATTTGCCTCCTGACATTTTGGTAAGGGAGGGAGTGGTTTTAATTCTATTATTTCTTGATCATTTTTAGGTACTTTTAAGAAAACTGATTTTCCAGCAAGACAAGAAAACCTTTAGGGGGACACCATTAGAAATTGCATGGTATGGTCACTATTTTGAGTTAACATTACCCACTCTCACATCTGCATCTAAGGGAACAATAGAGAAAATCCCATGCAATGACATTGAATTCCAGCCAGTTCTGTTTGTGTTTACTGCTCCTAGCTGAATAGCAAAAATAATTGCCGCCAATTCCTGAATTCATGTGCCTTTGCTTATATGGATTAGAAAATATGTGGGGAAATAAAGTACAATAAACTACTCATCCATTGATGTTAATTCTAACAAATTGAGGACCCAAGGACTAAAGTCAAGTCAACCCGGAACATTAGAGGAGCTTAATTCCTAAACCTCCATGGCGTTTGCACTCAAACCCTAAGCCACAGACAGGGTCTGACAGTCTCCTATGGCTGTCATACAAGGAAACGATATTTGTTTTGAAACCATATCCAATCCCTGGATTATTTTATTTGTTCTTCTTTTCAGTTTTGTGGCTCACTGCAGTAGTCTCGACGAAGATATCAAAACATAGCCATAAAATTCAGCCTATGTACTACAGATATGGAAACACACAAGCTGTATGTTAACTACTGAGCATTGATACATTAACTCTAAAATATGCATTGTCGGCTGAACTGTGTATTGTACAAAAATGAGCAAGAACAGAAAAATCTTTAATTTGCACTTGTAATGCAGGGTTACTGGAACTGCGCCTGAATAAAAATGTAAAATGTTTGAACATCACTTGCCTATCAGTGGTTGCGTAAATCTGTTAGAAATAATGCTGGTATTCTTACCGTGACCACAAAAATACCAACCGAGTTAACTTAGAATAATATTTAAGGCTTGTAGCTAGATCAGATATTTCACAAATCCATATAAATCTACATTATAGCATCATAAGCACCTAGCCTTCCGTAAAGCCAGAGGCGCCTTAAAGGGGCATTGTTCAGCAAATCATATTTTAATCAGGTGTTTGCTGACAGTGGTTGCATTCTAGGTCAGAGCCCTAACTAATGCTTTGTAGACACACTGCAGCTGTTGAAACAATATGAGTTTGGTTAGTGGAGTCTGGCCAAGTAAGACTTGCGTCTTCTCAGTACGCTTCAGGAACTGTAGCTTTCAACAAGCTTCCTGCCCTGCAGAGGCTCAGCTCATTGCATTGCTATGTCATGCTGAATAATTCGCAGCATTTAGCACTTAAATTGGCTCATTGCAGACAATCCAATTAGAATAAAGTCTATTATTGTTTTGGTACCTTGGAATGAAATGGAGTGTTTAAGTGATGAGCATGCCATGCAGGCAGTTGCGTTTCTTATAACGTCCCTTTAGTCTTGCAGATTTCTTGCACTGCGTTGAAATGGTGCTTGATGTGACGAGTTCCCATTATACAGGGAGAGTCGCTTCTTTATAACCTTCCAGTGTGAGTTCCCTTTTCAACTGTCGAGGTTTGGAAATGCTACAAGAGCAAGAGAGAACTGAGGTGGTTTGTCTCTTTGCCGGTTCATATGTAAAATTTCATTATAGCTGTTCCTTTGAGTAAGGTCAGATGCATTAAAACATCTTGCATCTTTTGACTTTAATGGAGTTGTGCTGATTTTTGCACCAGCTGAAGAGTTGGCTCAGGATCAGGAAACAGAAGCCGTGGATCCTAGTCTCAGCTCTGCTACAAGCCTCCCATGTGACCTTGGGCAAGTCACTTAGGCCTTGTCTCTCAGATTCTCAGAGCTATTTAGATGCTGTAACACGATAGCTGGCCTGTTAAATGAAACTGGTATCTACTCTCCTGTTCCAGACCAGATCCCACCAGCTGGGTCAATTAAGTGGGTGGGGCAGCACCTGGGGGCTGTAATAGGTCAGTCAGGAGTCAGGTAGGAGAAGAAAAGGAGATGAGAACTGACAGAGAAGGTGGGAGAGCAGAAAGAAGAGTTTGCTGGGGTGGGGTGAGAAAGGAGGACTGTACGGACTGTGTTTTGGGACATCTGTTACAGACTACTGGTAACAAACTGCCCCCAGGACAGGTACTGTTTAAGTAAGAGCCTGAAGTGTAGTCCTTTGGGTTATCCAAGAGGGAAACTGAGGCAAAGGGCCACTTGCAGGACTGCCCTGAGGCCACGAGGGGCCACTGGGGAGGAGGCGACCTGTTTACAGGCACCCAAAGATAGGTGCTTAGTGGGATTTTCAAAAGCGCCTGAGTTAGACACTGAACTCCCAGTGATTTCCATGGGAATTAGGTGCCTAAATACTTTTGAAAGTCTGACCCTTCACTTCTTTGTATTTCAGTTTTCCCATCTTTCCTACCTCGTAGGGATGTAAGGATTAATTTACTAACCTTTTAAGCACCTTGAGATCCTCAAATGTAAGGTACTTTAAAAATGCTAAATATTATCATAGCATGTGGTTCTTGTAATGCAGTGAAAAAAAATCGAAGCTTTCCACACAATACAGAAAATGCACATGAGCTGAAAGGCTAGGGAAAAAGTATCGCTTGGATGGTGTCTGGTATTGATAAAATATTTCATCAAAGACATAGCGCACAGGACAAAGTTAGGCTAAAAGGATGAAAGGAAAATAAAACAATAGATTGTGAGGATATTAGTAATTACTGTTATTTATGTAGTATTCTAGGTGTCAAAGATGGAGATAAGGTCTGTCGCATCTTACGCGCATTTAACACGCGCGATTTCAGCTTTACGCAGTCGGCAAAAACAAAAACAAGAGAGAAAAATCACAATTTTAATACTGTACCTGTAGTGCGGGCGATTCCGCCCGCCATTCCACTCAATGTAATTTTGACTATACGTGATTTTCACTTTACGCGCTGACTGCGGAACGTAACCCCAGCGTAAGATGCGACAGACCTGTAATAGGGAAAGGACTGCAGTGATGCTCCTGGAAAAAAACATTGATGCTGTGAGCAGGAACCTCACAAGTTTTGTGTCGTGTAATATTTGCCTTATTGAAATACTTTTTTCTCCTAACTAAATCTGAGTATATAATGCACACATAAAATAACTGTATCATAGTTCTTAAACATATGAGCCCTGATCCTGCCACGACTTATGCATGTGCTGAACTTCACATATGGTGAGTAGCCCCAAGCCAGGTCTACACTATAAAACTATATCGATATAAATGCATCACACAGGAGTGTGAAAAATCCACACCCCATGGCAACATAATGACATCAAGCATATGTAGACAACGCTGTGTCGATGGGAGAGTTTCTCCCTTTGACATAGCTGCTGCCTCTAGGGGAGGTGGATTAACTGTGCCGATGGGTGAAGCTCTCCTGTCGGTGTAGATGCATCGTCACTTAAGCGCTACAGCAGTACGGAGTTTTACGTGTAGACCTGCCCCCAGGGGGATTCCAAACGTATTAGTAAGTGTGTGTACATTTAGGCATGAATATCAGCCTTTGTAGGCTTGGGACCTTACATTATATTAATTACATGCATGTACTGTGTGTGTGAGAGAAGAAAGAGAGATTAGATGTAATTAAGAACAGCTTGGTAATAAAAACCGTCTTTTAAAAAGGCCAAGTAGAAGCTGTATTTACTGTGTGGCATGTATAATTTGTGGTGTTGCAGTTTAGATTTCTCTGAAAGCGACATTTTAATATACTAGTAAGAACAATGACAGCGCATATTGGAGTAACGGTTGCGTCTCGCATTATATATAGTGTCTCTCAGATTAAATGTTAAAACGCGCAGATATTTCAGGATATCTCACCGCAGCCCAACTGTGCCTGAGAGAATCTGTTGTTCCATCAATTGCAAAGGTTTGTTCCTTTACACATAGAGACTTTTCAGCTCAACAGAAACACTTTTAAACTATATGAATTAATTTATAACATTTTTATTGCCCTTTTATCTAGAGACCACAACCTGATTGGGCCCCATTGTGTGAGGTGTTGTACAAACGCACACAAAATGGCGGTCTCTACCCTAAACACCTTACAGTTTAAAATCCACTTGCTTGCTTCTTGTTCAAATAAGAAAACCACTGTGTGGAGAGGTGTTAGGTCCCAGGAGTTGCAGGAATATCTATGGCATGATTGGCCTTGGCTTTGGCACAGTAGTGAGCAATGCACCAAAATGATAGTTAACATTAACACAAAAATCAGTTTAGTAATACAGCTCTCTTAAAAATACTGTTTTGCCACTCATCAGTATGACAGCCTGGCAGAGATTTCATTTGATCTAATGTTGCATAGCTTGTGTTCAGAGTTTCTCAAGCTGGCTCTCCAGGTAGGATACAGAGTTGTCGTAACTGGGGGAAGGAAATGGGGAAAAGCTATCCATCATTTTCTGTGTACTCCTTACCGTAAAACGAAGGAAGGAAATGGAGTTCACATGAAATAGAAAGAAGTCTGTTTATTCAATAATGATTAACTTTAAAGCAAAAGATTTTTTTTCTTTTGTATATTCTGGGGTGTCTCATATACTATAACCAATTAAAGGAACACACATAAAGAACATTTAGTTTAAAAGAGCTAAAATAAGGGCTTAGAATGGAAGGGCTTTCTCAATTTTTAACTGCCCTGAAGCATTGCCACTGCAAAGCTATAATAATGTGGTAATAGCTAGAGTTGATGCAGCAGGTAATGAATCTTCAGTTGGGTATGAACTTTATTATCGAATATAGGGTTTCAGCTTGAGCCTGTTTCTTGTTGTCACAAGAGCAGTATTTGCATAATTAAATAAATGATCTTAAAACTGTCTGCTCCTGTGTGGCTGTGAAATACCACACTTTCCTGTCAGTACTCAAGCTCACACTCATGGATTATTGGAAAATGCATCACAGAAAATTACCATCAAACCTTCGCTTACTGTGCGTACCATAAAGAGCAGATGACTTACTGAACCAAGATTCTGGGTTCTATTTCTCTTCTTGTCTCACTTAATTGATCTCTGCTGTAACTTTTCATTTAAAAGACAGAAGCACAAAGGATATTTTGAGGACTTTCTCTTGCTGAATAAAACAGATGTCAAGCTGTAAATAAGACCAACGCTAACGGATATTAGGAGAAGGCGAGTGAAGATAAGTTTAGGTGGTCCTGATTTTTATTTACTTTTAATATTTTCATCCAGCAGCTTATACTGAAACTCATTGCAACATATAAACATTAAAAGACATTTCAAGGGCAGAGCTTCCATTTTTTCTTTGTATTTTGATCACAGGTATGCTCTAACTGATGACTACTACTTTTAATGGAAATACTTAGTGTAACCCACTGGTCAGCGTGTGTTATGTGTCCCTGTTTATTCCTGATCCATAGAGGATGTTAGTATGTTACAAACCTTACCTAGAAACCCTGGTTCTTTAGCTGAGCCTGTAACGAGTCATACTTTTTAACCCTGGTAGTCACCAGTTCAGTTCCAGATGCCAGTCAACATGGTGGCCATCACATAAGCAAGAAAGATTTGGGGAGTAAACATGAGGAAAACCATTCATGGTCCATTGAAGTTGATTCTCAGTGGCTTTGGTGGAAAAAGGATTTGGGCCCTCCATTAAAAAAAAATGGAGATTCTGGCACACAATGTTGTGCCATTTTTTAATTCCAGTTTCCATTCACTGCCCTGGGAATGGTGCATGCAGAACCGTGGTGGAATATGTGTCTTTGAGTGAGCAGAACTTGCTGATCATACAAGCATGCCTGTAATGTCCCATTGGAAGAGCATCCTACATGGTTTTTGGATAACCATGTTCAGTAGTGTAACACATAGATATTAAAGCTGAAACAAATGTTACCAAGGAGAGGTCTGCAGAAGTACAACTGGTCCCCCTTTCCCCGCAAAAAAATCTTGTGGGGACTGAGAGTTCTGAGTTCCGCAGCTATTCAGTGGGAGGACACCAGAAAGACAGTTAAAACTTGGGGGCATTGGAGTATGTACCTAGACTTCAGAATGGGGCCTCTCAAATGACTTGTGTCTGACAAGTGTGTGTTACAGGTCCCCTTGCGTGCCTGATCTGCACAGCACATGAGTCTGTTGCAACCCAAGCTGGAGCACGTTAGCTCAAGCTGTAACAACTGTTGCTTTTAGCTCTGGAGGTTTCTGGTTCAATTCCAGCATATGGGCCAACATTGTGGCCATGTTTACACCCATGGTTATAATACATGACACTCACTAACAAATGGCAATGAGAGTTGACTAACAGGTAATTAGTAAATATTTTGATAATAGTGGCAGTGTAAAATTAGATTTGTACTCATGTTCTGGGAGGTTTTTCATCCGCATGGGAAGGTGAAGCAAATACAGCATGTCACTAGGTAATACTGACTCTTTTGTCAGTGGTTTAGGTCTAGCAATGGTGTGACATTAGTTTAATACTGGTGGGTAGACTTTTCAAAACCACCTTAGTAACTGATGACACAAATCTGCTGAAAATCAATGGCACTAGTGCTCTTAAATCACTTAGGAGATTTTGAAAATCCTACAAAGGGTCTTGTTTTCCAGCTGAAATAATTTGTTTCGACCGTCGGTCTCTTGTCCCACATGTTTTAGCACAGATGAGTTGCAGCTTAAACCATATGAACATAGAATAAATATGAAAACCACTGGCTCCCAGTCAGTTCAAGACTTTGGTCCTGGTCTTCTAAGTTATCCCTAGATGATCAGCAGCCAGGTACATCAATATCCATATTCCATAGTTAGTGGGGACAACTGTGCTTCGCTAGGGCTAATGCAGCTGACAAAGCACACATGTAGTGAGTGAGAGCTGGAAGTGAAGCTCTCTCCGTTGGAGTGGGCTCACTACATGAATTTCCAGAGACAAGGCTAATTTAGAGCCGGACCACCTGTAGGGTATGCTAGAAGACCCCCATCTTTGAGGCACGGCTGTGCATTGGGCTGGATTTTGCGTTTCACTTTGAGTTCCTCCTGAGAACAAAGCCAAACCAGGGAAGGTGTTAGTTCTGACCCACCGCAGCCCGCGTGCATTGTGTTTGTCAGGGTTGTGGAAACCACCTGCTTTACAGTACACAATGTTCTCTCTTCATCTTGAAGGCTCCGACAGCACATCACAAATTTAACACGCGTACGTGCAAACTGTAGACAGGGGTCACTCCACCAGCCCCCTGAAGCATGAAACATGACAACTGTTTTATCAGCAGCACTATACACAGCTGTTCAGGGGAAGAAGCAATATCTATGTGATCTGGGCAAAACCAAATCAGATAAGCAGAAGAAAGAACCTAGGCTGACGTGAAATGAAATCCCTCCTCTGGGGCCTCATCCACAGAAGTCAATGGGAAGAATTCAGTGAGAGCTTGATCTACCCAAGTGCTGCCAAGTGGCTTGGCATTGTTGCGGGGGCACTGTCACGTCTCATAGAAAAAGAAAAAAATGGAAATTCCATATATCTTTTCAAGCTTTATACATTTCTGTAAAGGTATCAACTGTACCATGACATTTCCCAGATATAATAAAATGTCAGTTCTACCAAAACCCCCATGATTGATTGCCACCATAATCAAAGCCAATGTACACTGATGTACACATTTTAAAACTGTTTCTGCCGTGATGCTTTTACTTGTTTAACCTGACACTTTCTATTACCATATCTAGACACCTAAATATGTCAAATATTTCTAGTGTGGAAAGAGCTCTAGTTCTTGGAACTAACACAAATCAAATGTGAACTTTGTACAAAACTGTTGCTGGAGGTTATTCACGATTGTCAGGCATTGTTGGAAAATATTGATTGGGAAAACATTTTTCTTCTTTCAGTGGTGGTCCCTGTTGTATTCCACTGAGGGTCATGCACATGCACCTAGAGCAGGAGCTTTTGAAAGTAATAGTGTTTGGCGGTCTGTGCATGTGCCCGGTGCCGCATCTTGGTTTCGCCCGAGGCGATAAACCAGGCCGCTGGTGTCTCCAGTTCCTTCTCACTGCTGCATGGAAAAAAAAATGTTGTGGAAAATATATTGGTTGTGAAAGGAAAGGGACTGAGTTTATAAGGGAATTCAATCCTCTCCTAATCCACTGACTCAATTCAGCACAGTTTGAGTCTAAATATATTTCCCAGAACTAGACCAAACAGTTATTTGAAAAGTGAGCAGCTTGTTCCATCTCCATATGTTTTTAATTGTTCACTTCCTTTGAGAAAAGGCCATTAATTGAGCCAAATTGTCCTTTGGATGTGAGTTTTTCCATGTGGATCGCTGCCCAAAAAGTGATAAATTAGGTGTTAAACTCACTTTCATAGTGACCTGCAAAACTATTTTGAAAACAAAAGTGAAGGCTCTTGGCTGACAGTCTGTGACTATCCCTCTAGAGCAGTGGTTCTTAATCTGGGGTGCACGCACCCCCTGGGGGAGAGATGCCCTTTCTGGGGGTGCGAGAAATGCCAGATTTTTTTAGAAGGTAAATCATCGAAAACACAAATTTGTTTCATCAAACCTATATATGTATTAACATTATACATTTTTTAACGGTTACTGTAATATATAAACAAAAATATATCTAGGTTTAAGGGGTGCGAGATCATATTTTTTAGGTTTAAGGGGTGCGAGAACATATTTTTTAGGTTTAAGGGGTGCGAGAACATATTTTGAGAACCAAAGATGTGCAGGGTGCAGTGAAGGTTAGGAACCACTGCTCTAGAGTACAGTAAATTCATTCAGTACCTGTCCTGTTTGAAATGATTAACAGGAAACCAGCAGTTCCATGCGTGCTGCAATGTTAGCCCTTTGACATTCCCATGTTTCTTACGTTAAGCCTGAGCAGCATTAATGTTGTAATCATCAGGATATCAGAGGCAGTCTGCAGACCTATATATTTTACTGCTTCAATGTTGGCACCTTTTAGTTCTACAAGAGCGTATAGAAACCAGGTGGGAATGTTTGCAAGATGCTGTACTTGTCATGCTGGCGCTTCAAGTTTCAAATAAAGCAATAACGGAATAAGTACATTTCGAATTCTTAGTGATTCTTATGCTTGTTTTCTGATTTTAGCATCAGCAGAACTTTATTGCAAGGACAGCGAGCAGGGCTTTTACTCAACCACTTTTAAGATCACCAGCTAACTGAGAAGAAGCAGGGCATGTTTTGCGCATCTGTGCACGATACAGTTTACACACATGTGCTAGTTGTATTGGCCAAAGCAGGAGAAGATGTGTGTTCCTGTAATTTTGTTGCTGCTATAAAACCACTAGATAAATGCTAGCCTTTTTAGGCTCACTTTTGATAGCTGATGGTGAACTTTGAGAAGTGTTCCAGTTTCCTTGCGTTACTGGGCAGCCAATCAATATACGCCGTTGTATGGCACAGTATTTCACTGCCTCACTGTGTTAGCAGTTCATTTTATAGTTCGTTATTGACTGCAGAGATTCTAGAGGCAGCTGATCTTGGGTTCCTAGTGCCACCAGTAACACTTGTAAAGGTAAGAATAGTGTATGAAGACCAATAGATCTATATCTTATTTCCCAGGATAAAGCACTGAGGCATTTGATTTCTCACGAGCCTCCATTCTGCTCTGTTCTACACCCTTTCCCTTCCCCCTTTGATGCACAGTGAAAGTTTTTGAAAAGAAGCTGGAGATAGGGCATCAGGCGGGCTGGATCATCTTTTACAGCTGTCTTTTTTTAGACAGACTGTTGGGGATGAGGCAAGAGTCTGGGAAGCCAGAGAAGAAGATATGGCTGTGGTCAGGGCCTGTGTGAGTGTTTTCCCGGTGGGAATGAAGAGGACAGAAGGATTCTGGAGATTACCGTGCAGGATTTAGTGACCACATCGACAGGCCTGGTTTGTGGAGGTGATTCAGCTGTGAGAAGAGCTCTGATTTCTTTTATTGAAGGCAATCCTCAGGCTAGTGATAACTAATGCTGTTTGATGGTTGGTTTGTGTAAAATGGATTAGAAGGTTTCTCCTCGGTCATTCTGGAATGACTAGATGCAAGGAGAGCATTGAGCAGTGAAATAGTAACCTCTTATTTCTAGAGGAACAATGGCCTGGGGCACTTAGTTTTCAACCCTTTTCATTCCAAAGCCCAATCACCCCCCACTTTGTCAATCTGACCCAGACACATCCCAGAGTGCTGTGTGCTGGCTTTTCTGGTGACACATAGGAGGTGCTGAATTCCTGAGGCCAGGGTGCATAGGACATTGTGGGTGTCTGAGGACAGCAGAAAGTCACTGAGAAGGACCCTGGAGACAGGTCATGGGAACATCCTGGCAACCTCCTTCTTTGACAGCTACTGCTCCTAGTCTCCTTGGCGGTTACAATCAACAGGCTGGGAATCACAGCTCTGTTGCACTAAAAGAGAATCATTTATTGTTCAAAGTGGGGTCATTGGGATACAAGTTGCCTTGTTTTACAACACTCACTGCATTAGTTCCGTACCTTTTAAACATATCACTAGCACCAGCCTTTATTAGGTTCACTTTCATAATCAAATATGTAACCCGCAGATTGACTGGCTCCAAAGTGGTGCACTCAATAGCAGGCAAAAAGTAATGCAAAATTCAATGCCAGCTTGAGTCTCAAAAGTTAGAAATGTTAGTCTTCATATAGCTGAATGGGACAAAGTCTTCATATTTTTATGCAGCTTGTATCTTAGTTTTCTAACTAAATATATTTTTCCTTTTAAGAGAAATAGGTTAACTGAGTTTAAAATGTTCTATTAGCTCCTGTGTAGAAGCACCATAGAGCTATACTAAGTAGCTAGATTGTTTGTGACATTGCCAGAATAGTATTAGGCAGCTGAATTTTAAAATTGATTTTACTTAGGAAACGTCTCTTTGCTATAGTACATCACACAAATACTACCCAGCAAATAGGAGAAACTTTTCTTGTGCCATAACCACAATCACCTGGGGGATTTTACCTCCTCCTCCTGTTCGGTTGATGTCCTGCTCAGTATAGTTGCAGGATTCTTGCATTTTCATTCTATCTTTTCTTATGTGATTGTACCTCTGTTTCCTGTTTGTTGCCTTTGACAAAACCCCTTGTTTGAATGGTATCACTGGTGAAGTCTCCATAAAGAAATATAATGATAATTGCATACAAACATAAAACATATCTTAAAATACACACATGATAATAGTTGTACTACAAGGAAACCATGTTTAATGCATGCAAAATAGCTTGAATCAAGTGGACAGATAAAGAAGTTGCCCTAGATTTGCTGTTCGCCAATCTCTAACCAAAAAGGGGGAGCAGTATTCTCAAAATGCAAGTAGCATTGCTGTCCATTCCGTTCAAATAAGAGAAAGGGAGTCTAGTGGGAAAGGCTCATGGCCCCTTTATATAAGCGGCGCTCCCTTCAGCTGTGAAAGGTCTTTCAGCGGCGTATTTGACTCTTAAGAAAGCAAAAGAATCATATCAGACATAAACGGCTTCCCCCCCCCCCCACGAGCCAATTCACAGCAGCCAGATGTAGTAATGCAGGCTGAGCAGAAGCAGCTAAAATCCCTGCAAGCTATGTCACTATTGTTGATCTGTTTTATTGTGTGGCTCCTTCTTGTACTTTTCACAGTTTTAACAACCCATCATCTGTGTTGCTGAAAGTCATTTTTAATCTAGAAGGGGCTTCTTTTGGACTGTGTGCATACATTTCCACCTTCAGCTTTGGTGAGAAACTTGTCACATAATTGATAGAACTCATAAACATTGTAAATTACAGCTCTTCTTGAGACTACAGCTGAATTTTAGTGCTGAATATATTTATCAGATTGACTTTTGCCATGGCATTCACCAAAATCTTGTTGTTCTATAATGTATAAATGATCAGTGATGTGATGCTAAATTTCACACCGCTTCTGACCACTAGATATCATTGCCTTGCGAACTCCATTTGTAAAGTTAGTCATCTGAAAAAGTTTCAACAGCTAGAATTTTCTCTCTAATAGTTGATTCAGGAAAATCAATTTGTATCCAACGTGCTATCAAATAGCAGTTAACTGAATGCACTGTTGCTTGTTTGTGACAGTAGTGGGCTTGAATGAATTTTCCTCTTCCAAACTCCCCAGTGTTTTTATTAGCAATCTCCAAAACCATTGCAATTATCTGTTAAACACTTTTTTTTTTCATTTTTGCAAATTGCTGGTGCTGCTGAGAAACTTTTAGACAATGCAATAAAAGAAAAAAATCACCCTGGATCTTAATTTTGAGCAACAATTGAGCAAGGGGTTTATGATGAACTAATATACCCTTTCTTCCTACTTACCATATTGGTTTTCTGCTTAAATCAGGATTCATTGTGACATGTACAACTTGCACAGGAGGAGAGATTAAAAAGACTGGGACTGTTCAGCTTGGAAAAGAGATGACTAAGGGAGGATATGACAGAGATCTATAAAATCATGACTGGTGTGGAGAAAGTGACTAGGGGAGTATTGTTTGCCCCTTCACATAACACAAGAACCAGGGATCAGCCAATGAAATTACTAGGAAGCAGGTTTAAAATAAATATAAGGAAGTAGTTTTCCACATATGCACAATCATCCTCTGGAACTCATTGCAAAGGATGTTGTGAGAGTCAAAAGTATAACTGGGTTCAAAAAGAATTTGATAAATTCATGGAGGATAGATCATTTCATGGCGATTAGCGAAGATGGTCAGGGATGCAACACAATGCTTTTGAGTGTCTCTAGACTTCTGACTGTCAGAAGCTGGGCCTGGGCAAGTGGGGATGGTCCTGTTGTGATGTCACAGGTCTTGAACCCAGGTCTGGGAATCCCCAGACAGCTGCACTAGCTGTCATGCATGTCACTGCTTGTGGTAATGTTCTGCCAGAGATGTCCCTGGAGCATTGTCAGGTAATTGCTCAACTGGTTTCAAAGTGTTCTCATACAGAATAAAATAAAATAATTGCAGTGGGGTTTTGTGTAGCTCTAGTTTGTCACCCAAACTGCCGGGGGAGATGGGGCAGAGGGGCGGCAGTGCTGGTTGTATTTGGACACCGCACAACTCAGTATCCCTTTGTCAGCCCGCTGATGGTGCAATCTTTCTCCTTTCCCACTGCTGGGGTGGGCATGGTGGGAGTGAGCAATCTGAAACACAATCACCGAAGGTAGTGCTGGTAGCTACAGGGTACCAGGAGGTGCAGTGGCTGTCTGCCCTGCTATTGATAGCGTGCCCACAGGTTGTCAAGTAGGTTTGAAGTCTGGGGACACTTCTGTGTATCCTAGATACCAGTAATGAAGTGGAATACTTGTTTCCACCATCATTTTTCTAGAAAGTCCCAATCGTGTCTCTTTGTTGTGGACCCCACCATACATATCCTCACGTTTATGACCTGCAGAAAGGACCGCAGCAATATGATCTAAATGGGGCTACCCTTAAAGAGGGTACAAAGCGAGAGTTAGTGCAGAATGCAGCTGCCTGCTTGCTTAAGGGTGTTAGGCATCGGGAGCGTACTCTGTTCATTCCGCAAAGGCTGCCCTGGCTTCCTGTGCATTCCAAGGTACAATTCAAGGTGTTGATATTGATCTATAGTGTCCTTTGTGGCTTAGCTCCTAGCTGGCTGAGAGATGGCTTCTCTTGCGATGTGCTGTGAGGACAGAGGAGATCGATGGGGGAGCCTTTTGCTACAATTATGTGCCGGGGGTAGGGGTCCATTCACTGAAGGGGCCTTGGCTTGGAATTACCTTCCGTTGTCTGTTTGTCAGCAGCCGAATCTGCTTGCTTTCAGGACACCGTGGCAGGCTCATCTATCACTCAGGCTTATGCTCAAGGGGCTGATTGAGGAGATTGTGATAAACTTTAATCTGGGAAGGGAAGTCTGTTTTGCTTGGCATTTGTCAATAAACCATATATATTCTTGTACATGAGCCTGGAGACCACATGCTAAACTCAATTCACAAATCCCCAAATAGATGGATACTGGTAATAAGTTGTGACTGTTGTTTTTATGCGTTGTGGTAGCAGCCAGGGACACCGGTCAGGGTGAAGAATAAAACTGAGACTAGGAACTTCATAGTCACAAAAAAAAATTAAAAATCTAACCACCATCTTGCTCCCACTGCAAGTAACCCCACAGATTGTGTTGAACTGCTAATTCCTACATGGATAAGGATTGGCTCCCTCGGGGTTACGGATTGCTACTGATAGTCCAGAAGCGGGGTTGGCCCAGGTGTGGTATCTTTGATGATCAGTTCCCCCTGCTGGAGTCTTGCCCATCTAGCCGAGCTGTACAGAGACAGCAGTGATTCCTCAGTGTTTTCACATCCTGGCAGCTGCAGAATGTTGCAGGGCTTTGTATTCAGTCAGCTGTGACCCCTCCTCTGCCTCTGCTCCCTCACCGCAACCAGCTAGCAGGGAGGTGGCATCGGGCAGCTCCAGTCCCCTGCTGATGGGGATCCAGGGGTGGAAGAGGCATTGGAAATCATAGATGGGAGGGGAGGGAGTGGGGTCTGGAAGGGGGTACAGGATGAGGGAGTAAGGAAGAGCTGAAGGGATTGGGACATCAAGGTTGCACCAGGCTCCCCTAACCCTCCTAAATAATCCCCTAGCTGGCAGGATCATTCCACCAGGCTTTCTTGTGGCCCACAAAGTTCTCCCCTGGCTTTTCCCAGTATTGCTTGTAAATCCCAATTCCCTTTTGGCTTCCTCCAGCTGCCCTGGTGTCTTTGTCCCTCCATCACCTACCTTACTACTACTCCCTCCCTCCACTGCCCTGCTCTTATTGCCAGGAGGACAGCAAACGGAAAACCAAAAACTTGTCCTCACCAGCGAGAAATGTCATGCATGGATCTGCACCAAGCTTGGCAGCTATATGATGCAGAGGGTCAGTTTTAACATACAGGTGCCCTGCCTTAGGACTCAACTGCCCGAAGTTGCTTAAATAAATCCTCTCCATCCACTCATTAGCTGTTTTGCGAATGCAGAGTGATGTAGGCACTGCTGTGCCAAATGCAACTGGGGAGCTAACGGGATTCGTTCGCTGTCTGTAAATTTGTACCTTCTGGACAGAATGGCAACTTCCTCTTCTTCAGGGGGTGGGGAGAAATATTTAATGCTGTGAAAGACAGAGTTCTGTTCCACAGAAATGTCTCCAATTATCAAAAGGAAATTGCTTAGACACCAGGCTTGGGTCGTCTGCCCGGGTCCAGATCTCACATTAGACACCCAGCAAGTCTATTGACGGCATGGCTCTTCCAGCAGCCAGCTGGCCATTTCCAAAGTGTTGGCATAACTGTAAAAACAGCTTTCGCTCCTGAGAGAAGGATGCATTGGCAAGGTGTCTGATTAGCAGTGTGTAGTAACTGGAAAAGGGAAATAAACCATCCCTAGCAGTTTGTCTACACTGGAAATGGGCATTTATTAAATCTGGTAAATGCATACATGCACGGGTCATACACATACACAATGTGCATATATCTGTTTTGCATGTCTTTAAAGAGCCAGTCTACTTTATGATGAAGGTCCTGGACTTTAATACTCGAGCTCCATGGTGACATGCTTTGTGGATTATTGAAAAATTGTGATCTGTCACTTTAAAGTCTCAGGGTTGCTTGCAGGCTAGTGGGTTCTGTAGGCAAGCACACAAGCTGGGCCTAGCAGCAGTCAGGTTGCAGCCAGTCAGATTAGCATAAGGTGGGTTGAGTTGCATCTCTCTGTTTTAGGGAGCAGCCTGCTTTGTTTCTCTATGTTCTGGGATTCTTGTGTGCTATCATTTTGAATTCTTAGAAATAATGTAGTGTTACATTGCCACATTCCAGGAAGAGCACTTTGTTTTTAACCTAACTTCTCTGTGTTTATGCTTTAAAACATAACATGCTTGCCTTTCTTGATTTCAAAAGATCATAAAGTAAGAGGGAAATGCAAGTGGACTTTCAATGAGAAAAGAATAGCTCTTAAAATGACAGTTAATGTGGATTTGTGAGCACAGGTCGTGTGACCTGTTGAGCACCAAAAATATTATTCTGAGATTTTTTTTCTCCTGCTATATTGCTGCCTCTCTGGCTTTGGAAACAATTGTTCATGATGAGCAGAGGTATTATTGGCACAAACAATTATGACTGCCAATCAGAGGTCCAAAAGTAAATAAAGTTCCTGTCAACATGAAGGGTTTTTTTTCCTTTCTCCTCCTCCCACCAATTTTGTGCAAACACAGTTGAAGGAGCAGCACTACTGACAGGATTATCGTCTTTCTCGGGACCATAGACAGAGTGAATTCAGCTTTCTAAAAGCCCTCAGAAAGGTTGTCATAGCATCTGTTTAGTGGAAAAAAGACCTAATCCTGCCTCATTGAAACCCAGCTCTAAAAGCAATGCCTTTCTGCCTTGATAAACGAGATCAAAATGTAGGCACTAGGACGGAGGGGAGAATCATTGCTCCAGAATAAATTCGGGGTGGGGGTGAGAGCGGAGGGCTGGAATGATCATCTGAAATATGGCTAATAAATTAAAGTAAAACTCTTACGAAGCAAAATGGAATCTGTTGAAAACCAATGAAGAATTTAAAATAAGTGAAGAGTTTAAACGGATGAGAAATCAGAATCTGAGAACACAGAAATATTTCACTTAAAGTGACTGCCAGGAGCTCAAAGTCTTCCCTATTACTGAGAGACTCGGGTGCCTTCTGGGAAAGCAGTGGGCCAAAAAGAACTTGCAGTGGTTTAAACACTGCGGATGTGATGCTAACAGGCCAGAGAAATTAGTAGCATGGATGGATTATTGTTTAGCATTGTTTAAGACGAGGTGGAACCTTTTTTTCTATCGGGGCTGTTGACCCACAGGAAAAATTAGTCATGGGCCACACACAGCCGCGGGGGGGGGGGGGGACGCAGAGGCTCGGGGATTATCATAGGCTCTGGGGTGGGGCCAGAAATGAGGGGTTCAGGCTGCGGGAGGGGGCTCTGGGGTGGGGCAGGGGGTTGGGGTGAGAGCTCTGGATGGGGGTGCAGGCTCTGGGATGGGGCTGGGGAAGAGGAGTTTGGGGTGCAGGAGGGATGGGCTGGGGTCAAGGGGTTTGGCGTGTGAGAGTGGGCTCAGGACTGGGGGAGGGGCTTGGGGTGTGTGGGAGGGGCAGGGTCTGGGAGGGAGTTAGGTTGCAGGAGGGGGCTCAGGGTTGAGGTGTGGGCTGTGGGAGGGAATTAGGATGCAGGAGGGGGTTCTGACCTGGGGCAGGGGGTTCGGGGTGCGGGTTCCGGCTGGGTTGCGCTTACCTCAGGCCGCTCCCGGTCAGCGATGCGGCGGGGATAAGGCAGGCTCCCTGCCGGCCCTGGCTCCACACTGCTCCCAGAAGCAGCTAGCATGTGCCTGTGGCAACAAGACGGAGGCATGGCCAGGCGGTTCTGTGCAGTGCCCATGCCCGCAGGTGCCACCCCCGCAGCTCCCATTAGCCGCAGTTCCCAGCCAATGGGAGCGGCGGAGGCGGCGCTCAGGGTGGGGCAGCGTGTGGAGCTTCCCTCATTACACCTGCGCCTAGGGGCCACTGGGACATGCCGGTTGGTTCTGGGAGCTGCACAGAGCTGACTGGACTTTTAACGGCCTGACAATCCCAGCTTCTGCCCTGCAGCGGGGTGAGCTGCAGGTGTGGGGCGGGGGGGCACCAAGGATTGGGGCTTCTGGCCCGCAGTACGGAGACTTGCCACAGGCTGGATGAAATTAGGCAGCGGGCTGAAACCGGCCTGCCAACCGTAGGTTCCCCACTACTAGTTTAAGAAGACGAAAATGTAACAAGTGTGGGCTGAAAGCACAAATCTGATTTTCCAGCAAAGTTGTAAAGTGTCCCTGTGGTTCATAGTTCTCTCTCTCTCTGATTTCTGCACAGTGATAGAATCAGATGAAGCTGTTATGTGGCTCATTAGCAAAGAAGAAAGGATCAGTCAGAGCTGGAGACACCATTGATTGGTTTTCCCACGTTTGTGGCCTCGTGACATTGGAGTTTCACCAGAAAACTGACTTGTGTGGAACTTTTCAGCTGGTGGTGGTGTTGTGATCTGTAATTAACACGCATCTTTTGGTGGATTAGGAAAGCTGAAAGCCTCTGTTTGCTTGGACTCATATACTGGGGTGAAGGAAAGACTTGGATCCTGTGTAGCCAAATGTGAGAGGTGAATTTGTTAAATCATTCCTGGACATCTTCTCCCTCCCTTCGTTGCAGTCAGTTGTAGAAGTATTTAAAATGAGTAAAACATAATATAGTATTTAAGTATAAGGCAGATTTTGGATGACAAAAGATTGCTCTTAATGGAGTAAAATATACACTGCTGGGTGACAAAGATGAAGGCTCCACGAGGATTGCAGCATGGCTGTCATGGGCAGCCTGTGAAACTGATCTGACTCCAGGGAAACCAAGATTCGGCGTCTAATTATTTTTGGGGGGCTGGAGTAAAAGCTCTAGGGCAGGGGGTCCCCAATGCGGTGCCTGTGGGCGCCATGGCGCCCGCCGGTGTGTCTAAATGCACCCGCATACTGGCCAGCGGATGAGCATCCGCCGAAATGCCGCCGACAAGGTATGTCATCCAGAGGCGTTGCCACCGAAATGCAGCTGATTTTCGGCGGTATTTTGGTGGCGACGCCTCTGGATGACGTTACTTGGCAGTGTCATTTCGGCGGAAACGCCTATTGACGTTGCCGCTTGTTGGTGGAATTTTGGCCAATGCTCATCTGCCGCCATGGTCCTCCGTGGCTTGTCCTCTGGCGCCCGCCAGACAAAAAAGGTTGGGGACCACTGCTCTAGGGTCTCTTGTGTTCAGGGGAAGAGGTGTTCTGGCTCCCCGGACACTGCTAATGTACCACTCCTCCAGGCGAGAGAAGCAGGCATGGAATATTCCCGGTTTATGGTCAGCGAAGACTCTTTGGGTGATATGAGGGACTGAGGTAATACCGTGTGCAGTAGCCGGTGTAGATTAAAAATGAGTGGTGAGCTTGGTTTTGTATTTTTGTTTTGTTAAATGTTTCATGTTTTGTTTTTTGTCAAAAGAACAAGATAAGTTTATGGAGGATAGGTCCATCAATGGCTATTAGCCAGGATGGGCAGGGATGGTGTCCCTAGCCTCTGTTTGCCAGAAGCTGGGAATGGGCGACGGGGGATGGATCACTTGGTGATTACCTGTTCTGTTCATTCCCTCTGGGGCACCTGGCATTGGCCACTGTCGGTAGACAGGATACTGGGCTAGATGGACCTTTGGTCTGACCCTGTACGGCCTTTCTTATGTAAATCAGAGTTCTGTCGTACAGTTTCTTTTGAATGACTTTTCTTGCGTTCACTGAAGACATGGGTAGCATTTATGGGGTGGGTAAATAATATCCTGGACAAGAGCAGGGAAAAGTTAGTGGGTTTTGCTGGATACAAGTAATATCTCACAACCCCAGCCAGAATTATCAAGCCTAGAGGGAAGATTTCATATTTCCTTCTTCCTGGAGGGAATGAAAAAAACAAGAAACAGACTTCCGGGGGGCTGCTGTAACAGAGGGGTATTGGGTCTGCAAGGGTGGATTGAACAGTCCTGATTATGTGTGAGCTCTACCATGAGCTAACTTTGGGGAAAAGGGATGGAAGTTTGTAAAATAGTTTAGTCACCTGTCGTAACACATGTTGGTGGGAGAAAGGTACCAAAAGTCCAACTCAGACTTGCATAAGGTTGTTTAAAAAAATTTAATAAAAGTGAAGAAGAGACTGAGTTAGTCTAAACAAAAGGGCTTTACCAATGTAACTCAAGGGCTTTGTTGAGACCGGACTGGATAAACAAGGAAGTTAGTGAACTAACCTTGGCATGCAGAAAGTTACGCCAGCATGGTGATCAAAATAACGAAAGGATGGGCTAGTCCCTCCATCGCCTCTCTTTGGGCCCTTAAAAAGAGGCTTTTGGGGCTGGGGGCTGGTGAACTGACTGGGGGAATTCCTGGAGGAGGAGGAAGGCCATTAGACCTCCATCCTTCTCCATTACAGGGGCCTGGTCTTTCCCCTGGGCATCATGAAGTCCAGACCTTGACACGCCAGTGGGGACACCTGGCCAGCAGCTGGGGATGTGATCACGCTTTGTCTCGCTTTCCTTTGTGCGTTCCTTTCTGCCCCTCCTGTTCATTTCTCTATCTGCTTTCCATCCTATCGGATCTTGAGGTCAGCTGTACCACACAGCACCAGCACAGTGAGACAAAGCAGCCCATCCAGTTCTGCCCAGCCTGAGAGCCACTGGTAAAGAAGAGGGACCAGACTAACCCAATGATGTCCCAAACCGGGAAATGAGCCAGAGCTCAGAGTGCTGCTGTGGTGGCTGATCTGCCAACCCAAAGCATCTGTCTGTAGCTGACCTGCCACCTGGAATCCCAAGAACATCAACAGATGCTGTATTTCCTCTGCCTTTACTATCCTATCTCATCTCCCCCTCGCGCCTGTCTGTCAAAAACAGGAAAAATGACCATCCTTCACATCTCAGAACTCAGCAACAAAACTAACCCTTTTCTCACCACTAAGAAGCACAGTCCAACTAAATAAGGGACTCTAACTGATATCCTCCCTTTAAAAGGGACTTTGATAGGTGATGGTTACGTTTGTCTAATATAATTTAATTTCAATTTTAAACTTTCTGCCCTTTTTTTTGGTGGTTGTTGTATCTTAGTTAATAAATTCCTAAACTTTGGTATGAATTTCTTAGAGTATTTGCCATGAAACTAACAAACCGAGGTCTCAGTGTATCAAATTCCAACCTTGTTTAAAGTGTTTAATGTTGGATAGTTTCTGGATCATGTTAACACCTCTGAATTTTTGGGCCCATTTATTCCATCTAAATTAATACAACAGGACACTAACCCTAATCTTTAATCATTGAAAAGGCTGCTAAGATTGCAAGACCCATGCTTTAAACTTGGAAATAGCTCCCATAGTCAAGTAGTGGAAACCCCACCAGAGCCCCAGTCCTGCAAAAACTTAACTTGATGCACATGGAATTAGTTCTATAGATTTTAATGGAATTGCTTGTGATTCATAAAGATAAACCCATACGTAAATCATTGCAGGATTAGGGGCTAATTGAGTCATTTAGAACTGGATTAGACAAAACTCTGGATGGAACAATCCTGATCAGGTGCTGGGGGATGCACTAGGTGCTTTAATAGTAAAGTAAGTCAAAAAGTCCAATTTTATTTCCCTGAAAATTTTTAAATGAAACAATTTTTTCAAAAAAATTCACAATTGATTTTTTTAAATTTCAAATTGAACAAAACAATTTTTGTTTTGAATTTTGTCAAAAAATTTCTCTATTGTTTTCACAATATATCTTGATTTTAGTGAGACTGCACTATAACATTTGTAAAATTTCAAACATGTCTCCATAATAGGATGTTTCTGTCTGATTTCTATGAAGGGACCGTTTTACAGATATCTTTGCGGTGTCACTTTTTGATCAGAAATCTTTATTCTGCCTCCTTATCCTGCTGGTAGGTGTTAACTCAGTGAGCTGAATAACACACAAGCTGCTCATTACACAGAGGTCTCTTGCAGAAAGTCAGATTGTTTCTCAAAAGTGCTATTATTTCTACTCATCAACAATATCAAAATTTCTCCTATGTTTCTATAGAAGATTGCGAGGAAGTTGTGATTCAGTTGCTGTGTATTGCTGTATATTGGGGAATAGTATGTTATCAGAGTAGGTATTTCCTCTTTGGTCTTGTAGGTGTATCATGAAGTCCTTTACTAATAAAATGAATGGTTATCAGAAAGACATTTAGTGCAACTATCATCTCTCAACATTCAGACTTTTCTGTCATTTAATTCTGACCTGCAAAACCTAATAAGGTTTTGAAAAGATTTTAGGGGAATAGTGATCATTCCAAATGTACTAAAAGGTAGTAATTTTCATAGATGATAGCGCCAGAATAAAATTTGAGACAGCCTTCCATACATCATCTTCTTTGCCTCCCATTCTTGTCCCTCCTGGATTTGTCTGTTGAAAGAGGATCCTCTTCACTTTCATGGTACTTTATTCCTCATAAAGTCATTTGAATTAGACTAACAATAAAAGCCATCAGCGTATTCATTGGAGATGTCTTGTGAGTTTCATAACAATTCTTGAAGGAGCCTTGCTATCAGGGACAGGGATAAATATGGATGATGATGACTTTACTCATATTCCCAGGTTGCGTATAATTCAAGAGTTGGTGTTAACAGCTCTCTTAATACTGGAAATTAGAAAAAACCAAAACCAAAAAACAGAATAAATGTAATAGGCCAATGATCAAACAGGCTTTTCAAGCCTTGTCTAAAAGAGAATGAGAAGATATTGAAGTGAAAACACAAAATGGGGGAGGATGTTCAAAACATGTTAGAAAATGTTGCTACCTATATGCAGTTGAGAGAGTTTGCCGTTTTCATACATATCGCACGCACATGCTGTATATTACATTTCTGATTTGTTCAGCTAGAAGCCAGGCAGGGTATGGATTTTTTTGAAATGCTTTTCACAGTAATATTTCTCCATTTGTCAAACTAAATAGCCACTCTAAAAGTAGACTCCACTGGAATAATTAAAAGCAATTCATTCGATACATTTATAAATACTAAACTAAACTCTAGCAATTGTCCACTGAAAAATAATCTGCAGTGAAATCTGATAGCCCTGCAGCAGAAAGTGTAGAGAGGATAAATACACAGGGGAGCTACACTCAGCAAGATGTGGAGTCCGCAAGTATTTAACAAATCAGATGGCAAGGGGAGTTTTGAAAAGAAATCAATGTAAGTGAAAAGAATGCATTTATCAGAGGTTTGATTAAACAATACAGACATGTCAGAGGGAAGACTAGAGACTTCAGTAATAACTGAGTGACTCAACCTGCTACATACTGTGGTCACTACAGCATGATTTGTGTCCAATAGAATCTACTTTATGGCGATCATAGATTGAGGAAACGTTACATGCACCGTCTCTGCTCTTGTGTATAAAATATAATTCCTATGGATTACAATAATAATGTTGCCTGTCCGTATCTCATAAAGATACATGCCCTGCAACCCTTGCTCATGTAAATTGCTCCCCAGAATTCAAGGCGACAGAGAAACTCACATGAGTAAGTGTTGCAAAACTGGGCCCATATGGCATATAAATTCTGCATGTGTTTTGGATATGTAGAGATGTAGATACTCTCACACACATCATTAGCCTTCAGAAGAGAATATGTTACATGTAATTCTCATCTGATTTGTGACCTCAAGAGTGCTTTATTGTTGCCAGGAAATTCTCCATTCGCCCCTTCCCCCGCTCCTTATGAGAAGTAAATGTTAAATAAATTGAATTTTAATGTTTATCGTTGTCCCAAAGGAAGGTAAAACCATTAGCTAATGACTACAGCGATAAACAAATTGTATTTAAATTTGGAATAATATTTGGTATGCTATGTCGTTAATGGAAATTTGGGTTTAAAAACAACTTTATAAATACAAAAAGATCAGTGTGACTTACGCATACCGTACAACATTTTAAGTAAAATAAATGTTGAATCAGTTTTCCTCTGGAACTTTCTTATATGCAGGTTTGGATGCTGAATATAACACATGTAGGGAGAATACCATCCTGTTCAGTTGCAATGGAATATCAAATTACGCTCCAGTTACCCATTCTTTTAGAATATCCTCCTCTTAAATTTACCTTAGCAGTAGAATGGAACTAGGAATTATGATGGAATGATATCCCAGGGATTAAAATTCATACTTCTAACCATCAGAGCTTTAATTTTTTTGCAGGATTTGCAAATCTATAAAAATTTAATTTCATTTTTGTTTTTTTTTATTGATGAAAATATGTCCACAGTGTTTTTTTGTTTGTTGTTGTTTTTTAAAAACCCTCAGGTGGCATATACAATGTCAGTTATCAAAGAACATTTGGACAAATATTTGAAATAACTGCCGAAAACCACACTCGGCTTATTCCACCAGCTGTTCCACTCAGGACAAAAGTCTGCATAAAAGGTTGAGCCATGTCTGCAAGGTCAGCAAGTTTGGGTTTTGTTATAGAGACAGAAATGGATCTAGATTGTATGTCTCAGTGTTCACAAAGCCCTACCACAAGTGTCCTCTAGGACTTTTTCCTGATCTGTTTGCATGGACGTGAATATGGCCCCACGTGAAGTATTCACGAAAGGCCCTCTGTGCTGCTAAAATCTTTTTAAACCTTAATGTGTGACATCATTAGTGCACGGGGCTTCATGCAGCGTTCTGCACTGGGGCGGATGTCACTCAGGGTGCCTAGATAGAAAAGAACTTGGATCTGAGCCTTATGGGGCTTTCAGAATCCTAGTCAACAGCTGGAATTGCTATTGGAAACAAATAATGAGCCAGTGCAGGCTCTGGAAAACAGACAGAATATACATCACTTAAAGGGGCATCATCCACTTGAAATCCAGTCCCCATTTACATAAACACTGAGCTAAAAGTTATTTGTTTCTGCACTTGACCTCTCTGCCATGGTTTTATAGGTCTGTGAAGTTAATGCTTTTCTCTCCTTGGTTTTGCCAGATCCGAATCATGGTCTTGGGTTCGTGCTATTGATTGCAAGGTCATTGGCTGATACAGTGTCAAACAGCCGTGACGTATTAGAGGATGAGGCTCCCAATATGCATATTTCCTCAAAACCTTCTTGCATGATGCTGCAAGAGCTTGTTTTAGCATCGTTGATTTCAGCTAGATATTGACCATAAACCTAAGGGAGACCATTGAATAATAATTATTTTATGAAGATAATACATGGTAAATATTTATATGCACAAAAGGCAAACAGTGAGACCACAGTGAATAAATTACTATAAACATATTGAAGTCTAGTTTCAGAAATGTCTGCAATAAAATTCTTCATTGTGATCAATATTTCTTCCTACGCCATTCTTCGCAGTTTTATATGTTCAGTTCCAGGTGGATGATATCTTATATGTGGGGCTAAATTTTTATTTGATGTCATGTATTATTTTTATGCAGTGCACAAAAACATATAATCTCTAAATATAGATCTTTTTGGTGTAGTAATTACTGCTTCTTTGCCAACTGCAAGAGCAATTAGGCATCATCTAATGAACAGTTTTCTACATTATAGTTTATTCTGCTCTCTTAATAGGTCTTATCTCATTAAATAGCTTTCTTCCATCAGAAAAGAAATGTCTAAATTCATTACACATTTTACAACTAATGGCCAAAAGAGCTTAATCCTTTTCTCTTTAAGGCAATGTTGGGATTTTTTCAGGTGCATCTTTTTGTGAAAAAAAGAATTTCTATTTACATTTTATACCCATTTTAATTTAGCTTCGGCAGCCAGCTTCAGAGTATTGAATTGCTTTACCTGAAGGCCCGTGATGAGGGCTTTCAGCTGAAACAATGGGACTTGTGCTACTTAACTAAGGCTCTACTCCAAAAGCAAATGTGCATTAAGTGTGAATTTCATACTTTGCATTGTTATCTGACAAATGTAGAGAGACAGCTTATCTGAAAGTTATGTTTGGCAGCCTTGTTTGGCGCACTTTTTTCTAATAAATTAAAGCCCTGTTTATTGAAACTTTTAAAGATTGTAGCTGATATTAAATTGATGAGGAGCATAATATTGTGCCTTTGCACTATACAATGCACGAAGGAGCCAGTGAAAATGGAAAAGGCCCAGAGGGCTGCAGGCAGTGTTGCCAATTCTTGCAATTTTATTGCAAATCTCACAATATTTGGTGTTGGTTCCTTAAGTCCCAAGTGCTGGAATCCTGCGGTCAAATAAAAATTCATCAGGTTTCATGTTAAAAAAAAATACCTCTGTGGCTGTAGCAAGTGCATGAAAAAGTGATCAACACATACCCTCAAGACTCATGAACCAAAAGTCTTGTGAAAAGGCCCCAAAATGATGTATCACGTTTAAAAAATAAAAAAATAAAAATCAAATCTCATGATTTTGGGGAGCGAGATTTTTTATTTTTGAGCACTCAGGATTGACAATACTATAAGGATTAATAATACTAGAAGTAGGAGGGGTAAGTCTACACAGAAGCATCCCCCAACATCACTGCCTCTAGGCCCAATGTGGAAGCTCGGCTCCATATGGCAGAGATGTGACCTGAGACGGGAAGAGCCTATAATGGGTTTTACTTAACAGTCTGTTCACTCCCTTCAGCAGTTTAAGCTACTAAATCACCTAAACTGAAAAGGCCTATGAGCTCCGGTGAGTGGGAATTTAACCACACACTCTCTTCTTTTAACCCCTTTCTGGCAGAATTCCAGGGTCAGTATATATCCATCATTTTGTGTTTGTAGTCAGTGGTTAATCAAGGTATTGGGTATGCAAGAAATTAGAATGGATCCCTGTCGGCACTTTTATATCCCCCATTAAAATGTCAACGCTTCAGAGCTGAATTTGTATGTGCCGTGCTAAACTCCCCCTCTGACTTTATGGCCCAGATTGAGCAAAGCCCTTAAAAATATGCTTAACTGTAAGCATCTGAATAAACCTGAACCAATTCAGCAAATTACCTCCGTCAACTTCAGGCATGTGAGTCGTCCCAGTTACTTGATGCTTACAGTTAAGTGTGTGCTTAAGTGCTTTTGCTGAATCAGGGCCTAGAAAAAGAAGGATCCACTAAAACGTGTGATCTCTGAACCTGAAAACAAATCTACAGTGAACTGATGTTCTCTCACAACCGTAACACAAGTAAAGCCGTGTGCATGGCAGTGCTCTGATGTGGAAGTGCCGTGTGTTTCTAAGCAAAGCCCTATAATAAAAGTTTGTCTCTTGAATATTTGTGGAGGCTCCTTTGAGTGAGTGAAACTGGAATCTCTGCTAGCCTGATGCATTGCTCAGTCTACAAGCCATCATACCATGAACATTACACTACCTGGTGTTGCATAATATAATAGAGGGCTGTTGGGTTTTTCCTGTGCCACTTAATCTAGGAATAAACTGAAACTGTGAAGTAGACTCTGGAGGCCAGGTATAAGTAAAGCCGATCAATAAGATCTTTCTTAGTAACTACTAATTTAATAAACATATGCTTACTGATTTGCTAGGTTTTTCTGCTTTAGCATATTCTGAATATAAACAGTTAAATCCAAATTTACTTTAGAATGAACAGAATTTGTTTTTTTGGTTTTTTTTCCCCACTACCGTGAAAAACTGATGGGACTGGAGAGACTGATTTACCTGATATGTGGGGAGTTCTTTTTCCAGTGTCTATCATATACCTGTTGAAAATCTTTTTACAACACGATTTTTTAAAATGGCATAATGAAATACAATCCAAACAATGAAACTCATCAATATTCAAAAAAACCCAAGCATCTTAACATCAGACCCTTCCCACTAAAGTTAACACATGACTTCAAATTGAGCACCAAGCCTCATTTGTGTGACCATGCATTTTTTTTGGCTTCATGGCAGCGACAGGAAAAACCTGCATGTGGTATATATATTTTTTATAAATCTAAAAAGATGTGAATAAGATCCAAATAAAAGATCCAAACAAAAGGAAGTTTTCTTCACACAACGCACAGTCAACCTGTGGAACTCCTTGCCAGAGGATGTTGTGAAGGCCAAGACTGTAACAGGGTTAAAAAAATAACTAGCTAAATTAATGGAGGATAGGTCCATCAATGGTTATTAGCTAGGATGGGCAGGGATGGTGTCCCTAGCCTCTGTTTGCCAGAAGCTGGAAATGGGCAACGGGATGGATCACTTGATGATTCCCTCTTCTGTTCATTCCCTCTGGGGCACCTGGCATTGGCCACTGTCAGAAGACAGGATACTGGGGTAGACTGACCTTTGGTCTGACCCAGTATGGCCGTTCTTAATAAATCAAGTATCAGAGGGGTAGCCGTGTTAGTCCGGATCTGTAAAAGCAGCAAAGAGTCCTGTGGCACCTTATAGACTAACAGAAGTTTTGGAGCACAAGCGTCGGATGCAACCCACGAAAGAAGTGCTTAATAAATCATATTTTATAAAATGTCCCTCTCCTAGTTTAGACTGTGTAATGTATTTGGGGTACCACTTGGAATAAACAGAGTATGGAGTAAAAACCAATCTACTGTAGTGCCTTCTAGGATAATAAGCGTCTGATCCAGTAGAAAATAGCTGCAGCCCTTCTGGTGTGAGTCCCTTGCATTTGTTCAGGCCTTTGGTTGTGGGGAATGTCTTGAAGTTTTGTTTTTGTTTGTTTCTGGCACTAGCATCTGTTTGGCATTTGTCAATAGTTAGGGACATTGCAGTATTGCCAACCCCAGCTGTTCAAAAATCATGAGTCAGCCCCCCCCGCCCCCCCCATCAAGACATTTGTAAATAAAAATTTGAGGGGGGGGGGTTGTTTCCTTTTTAGCTTGAGCCATTCTCCATTCATATTTTTCAAGCTTGTCTGTGCAACCATGAGCGCTGGAAACTTACCTTTAAAAATTTGATTCCTTCTCATGAATGAATTGTCATACAGCATACATGAAATACTTGTCAGACAGTCTCTTGATTCCAGCCACTGGGGCTTTAATAAAAACTTTAAATATTGTGAGACTGGCAATATAATCACAACAGCTGTTAACAATGACATGGTGTTTAGTTATTTCTCTTGGTACGTGCGCCCATAAGCAGTGTCATGGATGTACTTTTAAAACTTAAAATAACTGAGTGGGTATTGGCCCTCAGCACCCAGCTCCCCCCAACCTGGACAGAGAGTTAGGATAATCCAGGAACGCTGTGAACAGGGGAGATGCAGGGCAGCTTGAGGGAGTGGGGGGATGCATGTCCCTGCCTCACCTACTCCACTGCTCAGTTTTACACACGATAGTTTTATTTCCCCGCATAGCTGGCATAACCCCTTGTGTGGCCACTGTAGGGGACGTGGGGCCCACCACAGCCTTTTGGGAGAAAATACTTTCCTCTTGACTCTGGGAATGGAGTAGTGTGTCCTTACTCAGCTTGGCTGTGTAAGGACTCAGTGCAGCAGAGGACCTCCCTTGATCTCTGTCTGGAAACGACGGCAATCTTCAGCCCAGTGCACTCCTGACTAAGCTCCAGAAAGGATCTGTCTGTCAGGGAGGACTCTGAACAACACCCTGAGCTGGTTCCATTTTGGTTCAGGTGGAGGCCATCCTTCCTGTTTAGGCTCCTCCTTTCCCAGTTCCTCATTAACCTAAATCCCTCTTCCAAACACCATTTTCTCATCCACACATTGAGACCCTGCAGTTCTGTCTGTCTATCTGGCCCTGCGTGTGGAACCGGAAGCATTTCAGAACAGGCTACCATGGAGGACCTGGACTTCAATCTCTTACCTTGAAGCCTAATTTTTGGCCTTCAGAACCTCTCTCCTACCTTTCCCTGTGTCACTGGTACCTACATGTACCACAACCATTGGCTTCTCCCCAGCGCTGCACATAAGTCTGTCTAGAACTCTCAAGATGTCCCCTACCTTTGCACCCAATGGGCAGTTCATCATGGGGTGAATTGTAGCTTCAGAGGGAGAAAATTCTGGGTATAAAGGGCTCTTTAATCTAGCTGAGAAAAACACAACAAAAACCCATGCCTGGAAGCTGAAGCAAGACAAATTCCAATTAGATAGAGGGCACAGCATTTTAACAGCGAAGGTGATTAATTATTGGGACAAACTACCAAGGGAAATTGTGGATTCTCCTGATATTTTCAGATCAAGATGGGATGCCTGTTGTAAGAGAATCAGTGGACCCACAGTCTTTTAAATCCAGCTAAGTGTTGTCACAAAAAGAAAAGTCAAATGTATTTTGAGATATGGAAGGAAAACACAAAACACTTTCTGGACAGAGTTGAACAACCTCTATGCTAGATGTGCCAGACTCAGGCAAAGGGAGGAGGTGGGGGGACAAAAAGTCTGAATTTCCATGAATTCAAAGCGATTTTTTGTTTAGGAGGAATAGTTACTTTGTAGAGACTGTCGCTTTCGTTATTGTAGGTCATCAGGACCACGTATCCTTTCAAGATAGAATTCAGCAAGAGTTTTGTCATGAAAAGGTGAACTTGTGGCCAGTAATATTAGTGTTGTGAACGGGCCTTTATATTATTGGCCAAGTTTCTGCTTTTAGTCTAATATTTTGAAATAGTGTTTTTTCCTGCCCCAACAAGAATTTGGAAAATAAAGGAAAGGGTAGTGTAAAGTAAATAACTGGACCATTCTTTCGTGTGTAATGTCCACACTGCTAGACATGTTTCTCTTATACCAGGTTCATAGATTCAAAGGCCAGACGGGGCCATTGTGATCATCTAGTGTGACTTCCTGTAGAACACAGGCCAGAGAACTTCCCCAAATAAGTCCTAGAGCAGAACTTTTAGCAGGCTGGTGCAATCTGCTGTATTTACTAATGATTAAAAAGTTTAAAGTGGCAGTTTGGTACATGCCCTGATCAGAATGGAGATCTATGAATCTTCCCATAACCTTTGTACCCTTAGGGTGAAGTTCTGGCCTCATTGAAGCCAGTGGGCGTTTTGTCATTGACTTTAGTGGGGTCAGAATTTCACCTTTTGGTCTTGCCAGCCTGCGATGGAGAGCATGCCAGGAGACGCCAAAGCCCATGACGAACTGGGTCTCTGTGCAGTCACATGAGTTCATCCATTTGCAGCCCAGGCTGCAAGGCTCTGAGCCTACAAACAGATAAGCCCATAATGTTACTCTACTCAAGTGAGTAGTCCCCTTGACTTCAGTGGCATTATGCACATACTTCAGGTGCATTAGTGTTTATAGGATCTGGGTCTTAGTAAGTACATTTCTTTTCTCTCTCTTCTTTACCCCCCACCCCCCAAAAAAAGTAGTATCATCGAAAGCTATTGCTCTGCACTCTTGAGTTTAAAATATCAACTTACCCCTCATTTAAATAGCAGTTGATACGTCCTGTCCTTTGTCTCTCTCAACACCGATAAAATCAATAATTCTGCATTCAAGTGAGGCCCTTTCTTGTCTGCCTGGCTTTCAGTCCTTTTTCTTCTCTGTTCTGTAGATCCTGTGTCAGTCCTTACGTCACATCTTTGTACGTGCAACTCTAGGCTGATTGCTATGTTTTCATCCTTTCAGTGATGTCTTTTTCACTCTCTGCCCATTTCCCCCCTCCC
This sequence comes from Mauremys reevesii, assembly GCF_016161935.1. Lineage (NCBI taxonomy): Eukaryota > Metazoa > Chordata > Testudines > Geoemydidae > Mauremys > Mauremys reevesii. The sequence goes on along the minus strand of NC_052629.1, from coordinate 122,196,870 downwards.
CAAACTAATGTATTGCATGTTAAGCAAAATTAATAATAAAGGTGACTTTATTCCACCAAGCAGTTCCTATTGGCACAGTCAGTGTGGTGCATGTTAACAAATCCCTCCATATTGTATCAGAAAGAGCTGCACTTTTCCTAAGTAGCATTTTGTTATGAAGTTCGTTTGACTGAAAATGTGTTGCATGCTTAACTACCTGCTGGTGAATTTTTCTATGCCAAGTAATGTGTCAGTAGCTAGTGGAGCATAGTAAGTTAATTACTTGTGTGCACACTGTGAAGCAAAAGCAAACAGCAAGGCACCAGTGATACGAAGAATGAGACTTCATTTCAGTCTCCAGAGATTGTGTTGTTAATGAATCCGCTCAATCAGCAGGGAATTGGTAGTGTAGATAAGACCAGGTATGGCTGTGTACCGATACGAAGATTACGCCCTCAACCAAAACATTGTTTTTAGCAAGGGTTTGCTAATATTAAGTAGTTTTTCAAAAGCACTGGTGAGATAATATGACAGCCTGAATAATTATGGCTGTCTTGAAAAAACATGATGATGATGATGATTTAATGTGCTCTGCAAACACTATAGAAATCCAATATCTTACAGATTGAACACAAGCTCACTGATACACTGTCGATTTCATCTGATAGTATAGCTCACTTGGGGCTGCTCTGATGGTGCCATGAATACACAGCATAAGAGCGGCATGTTCAAGGCTAACCCCCCCGGCTTTTACACCTGAGGCCAGTAGGGGCAGGGAACACTGTGCGAGAGCACACTACCCGGGGCATGACTGTCCTCGGTGACCAAGCCAGAAAGACCTTGCAACAGCAGAGGGCATTGCCAGCCCTTCAAACTGCAGGGTTTGCACTGCCCTTTGAGCCAGATGATGCTCTCAGCTTACACCAGTGTAAATGTAGAGCAGTGGACCTGTTGTGGCTTTCAAGGGCGACTCTCTTAAGGAGAAAATGTCTATTTGGTTATCCATTAAAAGTGTGCGTCCTTGCCAGCGTTTGAATCTGCCTTTTCATAGGGGGCACAGTCTCCCCAGCTGCCTTCCACTGCTCCCCCTTCAATCCCAGGGGAGCTAGGAGTCCTCCGTGCAGCTGTGGTCCCTTCCTTGCAGTGGCTGCTCAGCAGCTCCCCACATGGCCACCTGCTGCATTGCAGAAGAGGGAGGCGAGTGTAGCCCTGGTAATCCCATCACCTGCTTCCCCACTGAACCAATGGGCTTCAGGGAGACCAGGGTAGGAGGTTGACTGATTCTGCTTGAACTTTGGGGAGCTCCTAATATCGCGTGGCTCCCCTTTCTCAGTCACCCAGGGCAGACAAGGGGAAAGAAAAAAGATGCTGAGAACCAACAACTAATTATGGCTCCCTGATTCTCTGCCTCAGCCCAGGTTAGAGCAGCCTCCATGCTGCTTTAACTTGCGCAAGCAGGCAAAGGTCCCCTAGGGACCATATACCATCTGGGGATAGCCAGAGTGCAGCAAACTCCAGCTATTCTCCCTCCTTGCCCATGCTGGGGAATCCCAAGCAGGGCAATTGCATGTGGTTTCTGCTTGGTTTGCATTGTGTGAGTGGTGCGAAAGGAGAACGGGACAGGGGCTCTGCCAATAAGTATTGATGGTGGCTGCTCAATCTGTTTTAAATACTGTATTGAGCCCTCAGGCTGAGAAGATTGAACCCCCTTCCTCTAGAGCAGGGGTGGGCAAACTTTGTGGCCCGAGGGCCACATCTGGGTATGGAAGTTGTATGGCAGGCCATGAATGCTCATGAAATTGGGGGTTGGGGTGCAGGAGGAGGGGAGGGCTCCAGCTGGGGGTGCAGACACTGGGGGTGGGCCCAGAAATGAGTTCAGGGCATGGGAAGGGGCTCTGGATTGGGGCAGGGAGTCAGAGTGTGGGGGGGAATGAGGGCTCCGGCTGGGGGTGTGGGCTCTGGGGTGAGGCTGAGGATGAGCGGTTTGGGGTGCAGGAGGTGTTCTGGGCCGGGATCGAGGGGTTCAGAGGGCAGAAGGGGGATCAGGGCTGGGGCAGAGGGTTGGGGCATGGGAGGAGGTCAGGGGTGCAGGCTCTGGGCAGCGGTTTCCTCAAGCAGCTCCTGAAAGCAGTGGCATGTCCCCCCCTCCAGCTCCTACATAGAGGCGTGGTGCTGGCCAAGCCGGCTCTGCATGCTGCCCCGTCCGCAGGCACTACTCCTGCAGCTTCCATTGGCCGTGGTTCCTGGCCAATGGGAACTGCAGAGCCGACAGTTGGGGTGGGGGCAGTGTGCGGAGCCACCTGGCTGCCCCTACGCATAGGAGTCAGAGAGGGTACATGCTGCTGCTTCTGGGAGCCGGCACGTGTAAAGCAGGGCAAGTCCCTGCCCCTGCTCCCCGGCTGGAGGGCGGCAATCCCCTGACCCTGCTCCCCAGCGGGAGGTTGAGGGCCAGATTCAAAGGTCTGATGGGCTGGATGCGGCCTGCAGGCTGTAGTTTGCCCACCCCTGCTCTAGATTGAGTCACTGCTGATGTCACACTGGTGTAAACTGAAATCAGTGGAGTTTCCTCCGGATTTAGACAAGTGTTGCTGAGGGATACATTTAACCTAAGGGGTTCTAAAAATGGGACGTGGGCCCAGGCTGTTAAGGTGGGTCGAAAGACTCAAACCCCGACCATGCGTGAGTACTAAACCTGTGAACAACGAGGGTGCTTATGTTCCCCATGCCATACGGCCTGCAGGGATGTGGTACATTGAGATAATGCCCTACATTTATGTAACACTTACCATCCACAGGCAGCCCAAATCACTTTACTGCCCTATATTTAGAAACCACTTCACCCACCACTGAGGACAAGAGTCTCAAACAAATTAATTAAAAGAGAAGTAAAAAGCTTTAGCTCGCTTTTAATTCAAGCACCGGGTCATGTGGACATCTCTTCAAAACCAGTGCTGTGCAAAGACAGACAGTTTTACTATGGTGACCTTGTCCAAGAGGAGTGGACCTTGGCCTTCTTTTTCTTTCTTGTATTAAATTTTTCGGCTTGTCCCCAAGTGAGACTGTTGATTTACTGAGTTTCCAGTTTATCAATGCAATGTTTTTAACAATCAATTTACCGGGTTTTTTTAAATTATTATTGCTATTTATTTGCATTACAGCTGTGCCCAGACAACCCAGTTGGTGATGAGGGCCCCACCAAGGCACTGTATTTAATAAAAGGACAGTTTCTGTCCCAAAGAGCTCACTGTCCCTACACATGATGAGGGATAAAACAAATAAATGGAGGGGAATTCTCTTCATGCACTAATTTGAACCACGGATTCTCGTACTTCATAGTGTGGAGCAGTTTTTAGCAGAGAGATTGTCTCGCAAACACCTTCTCTCCTGTTTATGATTGCTCAGGCCACCTCTGCTCCCATTGGATGTTGACTGAGCTCCTAGTCGTTGATGACAGGGAAAGGTAATCTTACTCACAGGTCAGCCTGTGAGACGTATGTCTCCCCCTATTCCCCCGTGGGATGTAGGCCAGTTTCAGCCCCAGCTATGGAGCCTGGCTGTTTAGACCAAACTGTAGAGATGAGTATTTGTGCTCTAAAGGTCATAAATCTTAGAAATGTAGGGTGGAAGGGGGACCTCAAGAGGTCATCTAGTCCTGCCCCCTGCACTGAGGCAGGACCTGGATTCCACCCCCAATGTGTGGGCCAAGATAGCAGCTGTTGCAAAAGTGGGAATTTATCCAGGATTCAGACTGCTCTGGATCACAGGTGCACCAGTTGCTAAAAACTGATATTTTGTTAGTTTGTTTGATGACAACCTGAAAGATTTTTTTCTAAAGCAGACATTTTCTGTGGAAGTTTCCGTTTTGCTGAAAACGTTATTTCCACCAGCTCTTCCTTTGTAGCTTTTTAAACACATTGGCCTAAATTTTCAAAAATGACTAATGATTATGGATGCCTGACCTTAATTGACCTTTGAGTTTCAGAAAGTGCTAAGCACCGACCGTTTGAAAATCCAACCTTTTTAGGGGTCTGACTTTGGGCACTCAAAAATGGTGGCATCCCAAAAACACCTCTGAAAATGTAGGTCATTGACAGTAGCATTTTGAAAATGGGAATTGTGAAACAGCTGAGGTATAAAAGTATAAAATCAGTTCTCTTACATCAGATATAGATGCAGTTACATCTCCTACATGTCAGATTAAAGAAACCCTTAAAAAACAAAACAAAACAAAAAAACCCTAAAGTGGGTATTGTGCTGTTACAGTTATGGTGGGAAAATAGATTGAATGTTCATGAAAGGCATTCAGTATCATTAATTAAAAGCTGGCAATCACGTAAACCTTTTTGAGAACTATTTAATGTGCATATATTGAAGAGAGGACATCTGAATTGAATAATGGGTTGTTACAGGGACAACATTATGTCTATAGGGTGGGCAAAACTGTTCCTAACTTAAAAAAATAAGATTGCTGTCGAATCAGGGTTTGTCAAATACTAATTATTCAGGATACACAAGTGTTGCTTGTGATAGAGTTAAGCAATAAGGGCCAAATGTAGGGTGCAATTAAGATTAGTCAGATTAGGACCAGCAAGGGGTAATTCAGAGCCCAAGGTAAGGCCAACATTTAACAAGCATTTGATCTTTTTCTCCCTGTTTTGTTTGGTTTTTTTAACCCATCTGCTACGTGGATGATTTTTCTGGTTTTGTAAATGTAAAAGCTAAGAAGCCACGGCAGCAACAAGATAAAAATCATTCTTTTTTTAAAGCAGGTTTCCTTAGAAATCATGAGGGTTCCCATTCCACCATTGCCTTCAGCAGGGCTATATTGATGTAACTCCTCCCTGCCTCTGTTTATTCCCTTTATAGATTGGTCTGTGCTCTCAATCAATGTTTTATTAATCTGTATCCTGCAAAAATTCAATACAAATAGAAAGTTCTTGGAATGAAGTTTTTTAGTGCAGTTCCCAGAGCCGGGGCTCCAGGGAGGGAAAAGGGCTCGAACTGGCTACTCATAAGTTGGCTAGGAGCCAACTGCAGCACTTTCTGTTCCCACAGCCCAGCCTGTATTGAAAATAATTAATTTACAGCGCGGTATCGTTTACATTAGCAGTTTTCATCATTGCGAGCAAGACTGCTAAGTGCACTCCTTAGAGAAAATAGGTTTTCAAAGCTATTGTTCCAACACTAGAAAAAATAATTACAGTGTTTGGTTTTCCTTATGTGCGCATATCCAGAGATTGCAACCAAACCTATGAGGGAACTTTATTTTTGCACTAGTACAGCATTTTTCAGCTTCAGAGTGGTTAAAACGTTAGCCAGTCCTCACAACATTCCTCCATCTTATAGACGGAGAGAGACACTGCGGCCCACAATGCTAGAAAGGAGTCGGAGACCGAGGCAGGGTTAAATCACTGGGCGGGAGCCCACTCTCATTACTCTGATCCGCACACTTGCCTCTTCACAGCAAGCCACTGAGGTGCTCCCCAGCCCAGCAAGGAGCAATGCCACACCAGGATCTGTCCGAGGCCCTTGCCTCAGGGTGCAATTTCTTGGTTAAACAGAAACATAGGCAAAATAAAGTAATTTCTGTGCCCAACACGGGCTACAGTTCCCACAGGCTTTTCTCCTCTCCTCTCCCAGCCAGTGTCCTGATGCAGGGACTCCTGCAGGCGGCTTTCTACTCCCTGTAGTTCTCATTCCCCAGGCAATCTGCCCGGAGTCACCGAATAGCAGCATGCTTCCTCTGCTCCACCATAAAAGCTCCCTGCAGTTCCCTAGCTCAGCTGAGCTTTTTCTGGCCATTACAAGGAGCGGGTGCTCTTCAGACCATCACCTGACCTCGAGTCCCACAACATCAGGTGGGAGGCAGCTTTGGACCAATTGGTTATTTGTTTTTTGTAACTGTTTGTCTTGTGTTCTTCTACTTTGCACTCTTTGGGGCAGGAACTCTCGTCTATTCTATATTATTCAGTGCCTAGCACAAGGAGGCTGCCTGGCCAGGGCTTCTCGGCCACTACAGAGACACAAATACTAATACATTTGCTTTCAAGGCCCAGCAACACAGCTATCATCCTTCCAGAGAAAGAGGACAAAATGGGGGTCATTGCTAGGGGTCATTGCTAGGTAGGCAATACATGAGGCACTATCACCTTGCATGTACAGAGTATTCTATTTCCGCAGCACTTCCCTACGCTACCTGCTGAAGGAATACATGTCCAAACTCATCAGTTAAACTAGGTCTTCCCTGCAGCAATGCAAAGCACTGTCACTGAGCCACTGCTCCGACTCACAATGCACCTTTACATAGTAATTTTCATTAGGATTTATGTTTAATCAGATTTTAAGAAAATGTGTCTATGATGATATTTTTAAAAAGCGCATAGGCCTTTTTTTTCTACAGGCTTAATGGGTTTTTACTCAACTTGCACAGAAGTAAATTTATACTTTCACCATATAAATGAATCTTGTATTTTCTCCTTGTACTGTAACTTATCACCTCATTCATTAAATACAGCTCAGTGATGGGCAGTTTTTAAAAGGCCACAGAGACAGACAGTTATACAATGAACTGTGTGAGATGTCAGTTACTTGTGTTAAAAATTCAACAAATTATGAAAAATAGAGGATGTCAATTTATGTATTCTCAGTCACTGGCTACCTTTAGGCACATTCTATGCAATAACTTATTCTCCTACTCAATAAGTTCTGGATATTCATTTTATTGATACTGTTGTGCTGTGTTTTACATACTATGCAAGGATTGCTGAAATGTTGCATAAAGGTAAGAAACCCGCAAAGACATTAGTCATATCTTTCAGCAGTTTAATGCAAGTCACTCCCCTTATTTTTAAAAAACAATTTATCCACCCCTCCTAAGCTAATGCCATTTTCCTGTTTATAGTGGTAAATTATTTAGATCATGAATACTGAATATTAGAATGTTTATATAAAAAGCTTGTTTCACTAATTATGTTAATTCCACTTTACTACAAGCTTCCTGCACGATTTGTATTAAGTTTTTGATGTTTTCTTACGTTGGCTATTTATCATACATTTGTGCCCTTGGCAGATGATCAGTACAATGGGAGCTTCATATAAGATTCATGAGAGTTTCATATGACATTCAAGAACAAAATTAGAATTTTGAAATTATATGTGTATGTGACTATGCTTATATACACATACATGTGTGTAAAATGTATATATATATTTGTGTTGAGAATACAAGGAAAGAGAAAATACATATGTTAGCAAGTTTTCTGCCAAAAGCAATTGTGAAACAATTTAAGCTTGTCATTAAAGAATGCAGCAACAATAATTCTTTGCAACTATGACTGAGAAAATACAAATTTTAGATTAACATTTCTGAGGTGAATCACTCCGGCTTCAGGTTTAAAAGTTAGAAACAACACAGGAAAACATGCATCTAGGAGCATGGCTTGAGGCTCCTATTTTTGCAAATATCTACTCATGATTAAACATGGCAGAAGCTGTATCATTGAGAAAATAAATCTTTTTTTAGATATGCTTTGCTGCTAAAAAAGAAAATATTTAGACATTCCCTCTAGGTATGCTGGGAATAAATGTATGATTATGTATGATTATGTATCATTATGTATGATTATTACATTGTGACTGGCTAACAATTATTAAAGATGAATACTTCTCGTGTGTCCGTTCACGAGTCCAACCTTTCTTACTCTAGATGTTACCCAGCAACCTTTTGATTAGGAAGGACCCTGCTAGAGTTTACATGCCAAGCACTGCAATTTCAAATACCTCTCCTTGGATCCTGTCCTTGGTAGATGTTTCGTTCAGCAGTGTTGTTCTCAAAGAACTGCCATCAGTTGTTTGTTGTTCTTATGAACCCCTTGCAGTACTCCGCTTGCAAAACCAAAAAAAATGATGCTTATAACCTTGTTTAGGCCTCTGAGTGCAACTCTCCAGCATCTTGCTCTTGGTATTAGGTCTCTCATTTTTCAAGCAGTAATTGGAATTTTTTGCAAGTGTGAGCCTCTCATGTTAAACAGAGTGATGACAGAGAATAATAAAATGAAAAGTCCTTTTCCCCTCGGGGTAGGAAATCCTCGGATCTTTGTTCAAACCAGCTTTGTGATCTCTAACTACTTCGCTCTGTTTCGCCATCTCTTGGAGCTAGATACATTCTTTTTACAGGATAATTTCAGCAATTTCTCCCCCAGTATAATAATTCGAACAACTCAACTGCTTCTTCTGGGATGGAAAGGCCTCTGAAAGATGCCACTGATTGTATCAAGGCTTCTAGGGATTTTTATACTTTTTACCCCTGCAGTCTCATGACAAATTACTTAGCAAGAGATAAGTCAGTCACTCAAAGTGTTCTTTCTTGCCTTATGTCTAAATGCCATCTTCCCAATTCATCTTGACTGCTTTACTCTATTCCTTCTTCAGTGGAGAAATGCAGGACGCTATGAATCAGCTGGTCTGGTTCTGAGGTGCACACGAAAAGTGGCCCTGTCTCCTCATTTAATCCTTTAATTTGAGCTCCTCCTCCTTTAGGTGCCTTCCTAACTTGAGCATCACAAGGGCTTTTAAATTGCTACATTTATGGGGAAGTCTTGAGTTACAGAGTCAAGTAGTATGTTCGAATCCTTTCTCCCATGAAGTGTTAAGACTGGGATTTCCAAAGGAACTTAAAAGTCTGCAGCTTCCATTTATTTCGGTGGTGTTTGGTCACCTAACTCACTTATGCCCTTTTAAAAATTCCAACCTCTAAGTAGAAAGTGTAACCGTGGAATTTAGAATTGGTGCCAACTTCTTCGTTATTTCTTAAGCTTACAGGAGGGTGCAAAGTTTACTTGATGGTAGGTAGGATTCTGAATTATATTTCATAAAAAGAGAGCTGGTTCTTGCTGGGACAGGAGAATTATGACAAGGGCCCTGATGTGGAGCTTTGGAGATTTAAGCCGGCAGCCTTCTTCAACAAAACTTTAGTGTTCTTGAGCAGATCATATCTGCAAGTTTATGGGAAGGAACAGTGCCTCTTTATTCCTTGCCCTGCCAGACTAGCAAGAGTCCTTACTTCTGTCCCTGAGACAGCCTTGAGTCTGAGTATGCTGCTGACACGCAGCCATGAGCTGGTAAACAGCATTTTTGTGGAGAGACTAGTTCTTCCCATCAATCCCTAATAGTTGGTTTGGTGTTGACACTAAAAGAGACACCTGCTACCCTCACTTGGATTGGGAGCTATCATGCCTTCACACATCAAGGGTCCTGTTTTCAAAAGTACCTAAGTCATGTCAGAGCCTAGATCCTATTGACTTAAGCTCTTAATAATCTCCTTAATCATCAACGCATTTCTGAAATTTGTACCCCTCTAGTGGTTTAAACAGGCTTAAACCTTGTAGGAGGACTACCCAATGCCAGATGCCACTAGCAGCCTGCCTCCAGCCCAGCGAGAACAGGGACCTGACCGTTTGCACACAGCTTGGGCATGCTAATTCTTGTAGACCGTGTCTTCGGATGATGACAGTCCAGGTTTGTTTTTTCTCTGCTCTGAAAAGCCAGACAAACTAGTTGAGCAATAAAAGTTGGATATGGGTCAATGAAGAGAAAGGCAGGTTGGGAGGAATGAGAGGTACATGTTTACCCCCACTGCCAGTTTTTGATGGCTCTGTTGATATCTGCCTTGTACAGCTGTATGTCTCATATGCTATCACTCCTGGTCTGTACTGTTACTGATGAGTGGTCTCCCTTCAGGGATGGGATAGGTATCCCCACCATGTGACCAAAGTAATTGTGCCTCCATCGGGCTGGCGCTGAAGCCTAATTATAAAAATGTTAGGTCACTTCGCAAATGTCACCCCCATTTGCTATTGGAAATGAAGGATGTGTTAGGAGTCAAGGCAGTTGAGCGCTCTAAGATTGTTGTGTAAGTGGGATCAAAAAATGGCCCATTGTATGCCAGATCTGGGGCTCAGAGTGAGATGGCTCATGTCAAAGTACACGGAAAGTGAGCTCTAGAAAAATAAATTTTATATTCTATCTTTATTTCCAACTGGTAAATGAACGATCGGCATAAGATAACTCGTACATGGTACCACGTGTCAAATTAAGTGTGTTGTTATGTAAAGAAATATATGAAGACCACAACTTTACATAAAGCTAACTGAGCCGGTAATTGGAAAGTTAATGCAAATGAGGGAAATTTCAAAGTTGGAATACAAATGCAGTTTTAAAAAGTTATATTTTTAAACAATAGTTTCATGAAGGAAAAATAAATACATTTGACTGAGTTAAAAAAAAAATCCATGAAAGTTTATATCAGCTTTAATTAGATGTTGGCTGAATTCATTATTTTTAATGGTTTTTCATTAGTGAAGCCTAGTCATTATTTAGGATGTACAGTAGCAGGAAGAAAAACAAGGTAATTTTTTATTCTATTTAAAGAACAGCTTATATATTAAAAGGCTATTAATAAAAATCCTGCAGTAGCTGACAGAAAATTTTAGCATAAGAAAAGATTTTAGGGCTGCCGGTTGAATAAGAAATATTTCCTCATCCTGAGGAAAACTTGATGTTCATTACATAACCTAGCTAGGAAGCGACAAGTAGTTTCCGATGAGCATAAATGAAAGAAACCCTGAGTGTTGCATTCTGCTTAAGATGCCTGAATTCATATGATAAGGGATGGTTGCAATCCTAAGATTACTGACCTAGGCTCTGAGCCCATACCACTAAAGTCAACAGGAGTTTTGCCATTAACTTCAATAGGAGTGTGGTCAAGTCACTAGAGACCAATCATGCAAAATTAGATTCTGAGGCTTTTGGCCCATGGAAGATCTGTAAACCTCTATAGCTCAGCAAACTCCTGAGCTGTCAGAGAGGAGTACTAACCACCACAGGATCCCAAATACGGCTGTCCAGCCGCAGGGGGTGGAAAACCACTCTGTGTGGGAGGCATTTCAAATCCTGGAGTTACTGGGCCTTTCGCAGGTAGCTGGTCTGTTTTGAAGGTCAGCCAAGGAGAGGAAAACAGGGCAAAATAAATGGGGTGAGACCGTGCAAGTCTCTGTTCTTGATTCGTGTCCCCCCACCTGACCCATCTACTCCCTATGTGAACAGTTACCCAGTCCTGATCCTCTTGTTCCTACTCCCCTTGGCCCCCTGTTTCGATAGCCTGGGGGTTAATGCAGCCCTTATACCATAGCACACGCCATTCATCTGTTATGTTTGCAGTGTGTTGCTCATTGGATTTATTAGCACAATATAGTGTAAAGGCTTATTCAGGTTAGATGGAGAGCTCCTCAGAGCAGGGGTATTCTCCTTGAGTGCTTGGAAAGTGCTTAGCACAGAATGGGTGCTAACATTAATAACTAATGATGCTAAAGGTCACCACCGTGCAGGTCTACAATATTTCTCTGCAGATATTCCTTCTGGCACTAGAACTCAAGGACGCGGTGGTTGACATTTTATTATAATTCACATGTATTCCTGGAGTTTCCTGTGGAAGCTTGTATTGTTCATGAATAGAGGAAGGCTTCCAGAGTGTCAAGTTTGGAACACTGAATTATTTGTCAGCCATTAAAAGCCCAATTCAAATTCAATCCAAATTTTATTTGATTAAAATTGTGATGCTTGTTGCAAGTGAAATGCAAATAGTTTTTTGTTTCTCTGTTTCAGACCAGTAAATGTCACACGCAAGATGCAGGGTTTTTTTTTTACTAGGTTTAAGTTAAATGCAATCTTTATTTAGTGTCATGTTTTTATTTAAAAGCATTTATTTAAAGTTCTAAAAAACAAAGAATTCAATATAGCAGGACAGGTGCAACTGCAAATGATTAATGATATAATTCTCAGTACTTTATAAAGTGTCTAACACTGAAGAGATTTATACAGTGCAGAATGGCAATTGTGCTTTGATGTAGGGAATAGGTAATCAATACCTGCAAGCTTAGAAACTGTTCTATTTCCTCCACTAATGATGTAGGTTTTTTGCAAGGCAAGGGTGTCTGGAGCATGAGACACTTAGAAGAAGAATTAATTTGAAATCTGTAGTGGAAGATCAGTTTCAATTAAAACTCCACTTGAATGTACATGGGAAAAAGCAAGCTGTTACACTTAAACCTTCTGATGGTTATGAGCGAATAAATAAATCTTTTTGGGCTAACCTCTTGATTACATTTTTACAGGGTGTTAAGCTAATTTTTCCTGAGTGTGAAGTATTATTTATTTACCCCGATTCTCAAAATCTAAAAGAAAAACGAATCCACTTTCTTGTCTTTTCAAACTGTTCTGTAATAAGAGCGACAGCCTCAGCTGCTAAAACTTGGCGTAGCTCCGTTGAAATCAACGGGACTATGCTGCTTTACACCAGCAGGGGGATCTGGCCCTACATTTCTCACTATCGACAACTGCTGGCATTATAGTGCCGATCATATTGTGTGTAGCAATTTGCATGCCACACTAGCATGCAGTGAAAATAGTCTGTTAGTGGAGCTAGAGCGTTTCAAAAAGTTCTGAAAGAAAATTAATGGAAAATCCCCAGCTTAAAAAAATTCCATGCTGATTCTATATAGCAGGTCTTAAACTTAGCCTTGTGACAGTGATATGAAATAGCAGGACTTGCAACCACAGCACAGCTTTCAGTTGTGGGTTTGAATTGCTCAGAGTGTTATTGCGTTACTTTTTTTTTTTTTAATAATTCAGCACCAATATGAAAGCATTTTATGCATATAACAATATTACTGTCACATAAAGATGCAGCTGCACTTCCATTAGTAAATCCTAGATTTAGATCCAGAGGGAGCTGGTAATTGACTAGAAGGAGATTATCAATTATTAAAGAAATGCAGAGGGTATAATATTCAAAAGCATGTAAGTGATTTAGGAGCCCAAATCCTGTTTTCAGTAGTGACTTAGGTTCCTAACTCCCAGGAGGGTCAGGGACCTAAATATCTGTGAGCATCTGTGCTGTGGAAGAATGAATCTCGCTGAAAGTCAATGAGACTTTATGCACCAAAGTGCCTAAGTCACTTTTTAAAATGGGACTTAATAATATATGGAGGTATACCTATCTCATAGAAATGGGAGGGACCCTGAAAGGTCATGGAGTCCAGCCCCCTGCCTTCACTAGCAGGATCAAGTACTGATTTTGCTCCAGATTCCTAAGTGGCCCCCTCAAGGATTGAACTCACAACCCTGGGTTTAGCAGGCTGATGCTCAAACCACTGAGCTATGCCTACCCTTCCCCAACTTAGTTTTGCTGAGTCACTTAGCCACTTTTGAAATTTTTACTCGTATGTCAAATCAAATTAACAAGATATTTTCTCTGCAAATTGATCAACAGTTCTGATTTTCAAAAAGGTACGTGCCTTGCAAATGTCTATAAAGGAACAATCCTATAGTCCTTATTCAACAAATCTCCCACTGATTGCAGTGGTCACCAAAGCATTGTGGGTGGGTGCAATGCGATCAATCAGGCCTTCTCTGCCCCCAGCTGGAAGCATTGGCAACCTCACACCTGCCAACCCACTCAGGCGAAGCTACCAACAAGACACAATTCTCCAGAGCCAAGAAGGGTGAGGAGGAGACGCTGACCAATTGGGTTCCAGAAGGTCCATTAAGATGGCTGACATGCTTCTTCTCAAGAGCACTGAGGGAGACTGTGATGGAGGAGGGGTGCCTCAGAACTAGTCCAGAATCCCAGGGGCTTAGCTTCAAGTATTTGCCTTTGGTGTATATTTGCTTGTTTGTAGGAGCAGCCAGGCAAATTCTGAGTTTGTTACTGTTTGACTCTTCAAAGACTGATACTGAACTTACACTGTGGGCTGCCACAACTGGTGAATTGAGGCAGCAAGTGCCTGCAGTGCCAAGCTTGGCCCAGAAGGGGGCACTGCATAGCAACTCTGCTGGAGACGGTGGGGTTTTCAAAAACCACTAATTCCTGTTTGAGTGGCATAACTCCCATTGTCTTCATTGGAAGGACTGTTAGGCCAGTGGTGAACACTTTGGAAATCCAGACCTTTGTCTGAATTCGTAACAATACCAACATGTGATAGCTTGAGAGTTATCTGCATTACTGGGCTTTTTGAAATGTAACAAAAATTTCATTGCCATTTTAATGCAAACTTGTTTGTAGGCTATCTAAGTGGCCAACTAATATGCCACAAAACAGTTATGCATTAAAACACTTTGGTAAGGAAAATCTGTCTAGAAACAGAACATGTTTAGGATTTAATAATTGGGTTCTCTTTAATTGGGAATTCATTTAAAGTGGCTTTTACTAAGAGTGTAAACTGAATCATGAGCTATGACAGTCTAAATAAAGCAGAGACCGTAGATGATTTTTAAAACACATTGCCATTTTGCCAGCTTGTAATTAACAAACAGGACACTTTTGTTCAGATTAATGTGTAGCGTTTGTATGTGATGAGTACCGAGCACAATATCAAGGTACCCACTAAAATGGCCTGCATTAGAACAACCCATTGGAAGATGAGTGCGATTTGTAGGGTGTCCTTCAGGGAGAAGGAGTTTAGAATTCCCTCAGCCAGGAGGATCAACCTGCACAACCTTCTCTGACCAAAATGACACTAAAATTGGAATAGCTGTTATGCTTGATTGCCTTATGCTAGGTCAAGGGGCAAAACGACAGGATGCAATCCAATATATTATGCCAGATATGTATTTTACTTATAGAATCATAGAATATCAGGGTTGGAAGGGTCCTCAGGAGGTCATCTAGTCCAACCCCCTGCTCAAAGCAGGACCAATCCCCAACTAAATCATCCCAGCCAGGGCTTTGTCAAGCTGGGCCTTAAAAACCTCTAAGGATGGAGATTCCACCACCTCCCTAGGTAACCCATTCCAGTGCTTCACCACCCTCCTAGTGAAATAGTGTTTCCTAATATCCAACCTAGACCTCCCCCACTGCAACTTGAGACCATTACTCCTTGTTCTGTCATCTGCCACCACTGAGAACAGCCAAGCTCCATCCTCTTTGGAACCCCCCTTCACATAATTATCTCACTTTACAAACTGTAAAAAATGAACAACCTCCTCCCTACTGTATACAAATAAAAAGGGAGGGGGGAGAGGATGGAGAAGTGTCAGTCTCTGGCACTGTTTCTTCGGTTGGCTAGCTATCCTATCTCAAGCAAACACCGCTGTGCTAGATGTACAGATATGTATGCAAGACACTGCTGATCTGTCCATGGTGCGTCACATTGCTACTATTTGACTTTTGGGGGGGAGATCTGGAAGAGTAATTTAATCAACTGAGAAATTAGGTGAAAACAGATTTGAGTAGTGAGAAAAATAAAAGCACGAAAAAGGATAAATGGTAGAAGAAAATGCTGTGCTGTCACTCGCCTCTACCATTTCTCCTTTCTGTAGTTTATTTTTTGTACTACCCAAGTTTGTTCACACTTAATTTCTCAGTTGATTTAAATTAAATTCTCCCCCTGGTTGCCTGTTTTTAGAACCTAAAATAAAATAGCAGTTATTTAAGGTCATATTATCTTAACCTGTCACACACACGAGAGTTAATGCATTATTAGTATATTAATTATCTAATGCGAACAGGTAAACTACATAACTTTCTACTATTTCTGTAGCTATTTGAAAGTTCCTGTAACACCATACTAACTCGTAACCCAGTCGTGAAGGGATTGGCAAATTGCAAATAATTGTGTAGAAGGGCAAATTAAAATAACAGAGTTGTTTATTGCTAGAAGCAAAATTTGAGTACTGTGTAAAGTTAATGGATTTCAGTCTCTTCATAGGTTGCATGCAGGAAATGTAGCAGCGGCGTAGTTACCTTGGGAACTAAAATGCTTGCTGCCCTTACTTAGGGATAGTCATGTAACTGTCGGCCCATCAGAACAATGAGTTGTTGGTCTTTTCTTTTAACAGGTACATATGGTCCTGAGCACTGGGTTACTTCAAGTGTGGACTGTGGAGGCACTCACCAGTCTCCAATAGACATCGTAGACCATCATGCACGTGTGGGAGATGAATATCAAGAATTACAGCTTGATGGTTTCGACAACGAATCCTCTAACAAGACATGGATGAAAAACACTGGGAAAACTGGTATGTTCTTTCCTGTTTGTCTCCGTAAGCCTGCCTTTAATCAATTAATAACTCCAGCCATAAATTAAAAAACAAAACAAACAAAAAAACCCCAACACATAGACATCCCATTGTTCTATTTAATCCTAACATGAGAACTTCCCAGTAAGTTGCCAGGTCGCTGTCTCTGCATTCTGTGCAGAATTAGTGCTGTAGATCAGTTTTTAACAGTTTTTTGAAGTTTATCCGCAGTATCAACCATTTTCTTGGCAGCCAAGTGAGCATTGCAGTAAAGGCCTGTATGAGAATTAGAAGGTGTAACCTTGAATTACCCACTAAGGGAAGCTATAGAGTCCAGTAGTGAACAGTGCCAAAATGCAAAACTCAAAGATATTCTTGTGAATAAAAGAAAAGACTAGGAGTTAGGAGGTTCTGACACAGAAAGGGCAATAGATGTGCAAAGTGGTGTAGTTGTGATTAATATATTGTGGATATTATTACAACACTCAGTACTGCACTGTAACTGCACTTCTCTTCTGGCCTATTTTTATAATTGTTTTATAAAAGAACAGTCTGAAGACATTGCTTATTTGTACCAAAAATTCAACGGTTCACCAAAAGGTCAAGGTTAATTAAGCTACCAAGTTGTTCGCGTTTGCTTGCACTTGAATACTGAAATTGTAAAAAGCAGAAATCATAAGGTCTGCCTCTTCAGTTGTCAAGGTCAAGAATTTTTAGGTAATTGAATTAAATCTATAATTAATTCAATTTTATTTATTAAATCTGTATTTATATCCTTGTTAATATTCTACATGTGTCTCTGCAGTACTTTATGTCATGTTTCTCTAGTTAAGGGTCTGCTCACATACTCACTAGAAGTCATACCTCAGGGGGTCGTAGCACAGCTGCAAATAGACTGGGAATACTTCCACTGAATTCACTGGGCTTTGGATCAGAGCCATAGATACTAGCCAGAGATCCATTTTGCCCCATTTGTTGAATTCAGAATCGTTTGGACTACATAGAGATTTTGAGACATCCTCTAGTTAATGGAGGGCCCAGTGGCTAGGATCTCAACTGGGACTGTAGGAAAAAGGGGTCCATTTCTCTCCTTTGCCGCAGACTTCCTGTGTGACCCTGGGCAAGTCACTTAGCCTCCCAGTGCCTCAGTTCCCCATCTGTAAAATCGGGATAATAGCCCTGCCCTGCCACAGAGGGATGTTGTGAGGATAACTACATTGAAGATTGTGAGGCGCTCGGATACTTGGATGGTGGTGGGGACCGTACAAGTACCTGAGGACTGTATCTAATAAATCAGATTCTTTGTAAGAATATCACTATGACATTTGAAGGAAACCAGCAAAAGAATGGAAAAATAAACCATTCTAGAAAGCATAAAGTAGACAATGCCATGGCGGTGCTGTGTTCACACACGAACTGTAAGGCGAGAGGTGTTTCAGATACATCTGCCAGTAAGGCCCTGTCCTAAGAAGTGAAGTTGAAGGGAGCGGAAGGCACGGGATCAGGCCCTTGGGGGAAGGTAGAGGATCAAACCAGTGATCAGAGCAGTCTGAGGTAGGACACCAAATACAGTCTTCGGGAAGTGTTTCCTGGACACATGAGAGTCATTGGCCCGGAATTGTCCTCCATGTTTCATGGACAATAGTGCCGGTGATGGCCGTCCCCTCTCCATCAGCCACTGTTAATTGTCACACAAGGATGATTATCTGATCTGAGGGGCATGGCACCCCCTGGTTTGAATTTGGGATTCCTTCTCTCAGACGGGCTGCCTACCAAGACTGAAGAGCCCTGCCTGCCCTGAGCAGTCTGGTTCCTTTCAAGGCACCAGACTTGACACTGCTGTCTTGTTTTAATTGTTCACACTGCGCTGTGGATTTTTTCTGACAGGCTAACACCTCTCAGAACATCAGTGGTCAGCTGTCCCTTTTCTGGAGTACCGTATGTCCTTTTCTCAGAGCTGTGCACACGGTCTTTTTAGCTTCGATGTCTATTCTAAGGCATTGTGCTGAGTCTGTCAACATGGTACCTGTAGCTCCTCCCATATTTTCTCAGGCCCCACCCCATTCCCTGGGTTTGCAGGATGTTTTTGCTGGGAAGAATTTTGAATTGGCAGTTTGGTATAGCAGCAAACCAAGCAGGATAGGTAGAAGGCAGTGGCAGATTTTGTAGTAAATTGCTATGCTTTTTGGCACAAGAGTCATGGGACCATAAGACCTTTATATTAAATCCTGACAGTCAATCAATTAAATGTCTATTTAAGCAATGGTGACACAAGCAGAGGGCATTTCTTAGCAGTTAATGACTGGTTGGAGGTGGTGAGGTTCCAAGGCAAAGGCTCTTAGCCTAGACACACTAACTGCCAGGAAATGCCTGACTCAGACATTGGTTTTGCTGATACATTACTAAAATATTTCCCTTAAAAAAGGAAAAAAAATACTTTTTATGTACTGAAAAGTTACATTTGAAATGCATGTGGCTACAGTTGCTGTGTTAGCTTTGCAGTACTGGGTTTGCCCTAGCAGATAAAGAACAGTATGGTAACCCATAAGAGAGCAGGACTTCAGTGTGAATATGCACATCAATTCAGTTAAGGCCTTGTCTACCTTAGGAGGATTTAGGTATAGCTATACTGGCAAAACTCTGTAGTATGGATCAGTATAATAGTGTGTATCTGGAATCATTGAGGCTGGTTTCCCTGACTGGCATAAGCTATACTGGTATCAGCACAGTTATACCAATAGAACTGTTTTATGCTACAGCTTTTACTGAGATAGCTATGCTGCTAAAACCATGAAATGTAGACCAGGCTTAAGGCGGAATATTCTTAATGTATGTTCTGTTGTTCCTAGGTTTTCCAGGGGGAGCAGCACTTCCTACTATCACTTATAAATGTTGCTATTCTAACCCCTAGTCACTTAGAACTTGACAAATTTCTTCCCTTTTGGAATAGAACTTACCAAATATAACAGTAAGAAGGATGTTTTTCTTCATTAATTTTAACATGCGAGGGTCACCTTTTTGGCTGACACAGCATGGAATGAACCAGTAATTTCTGGCATTGAAATTACCAGCCGCTACGGCTTGAACCAAAGAGCTGGCTTTGGCAGCTGAATGTAGTAACAGACCCCTGTTTTCTGTGGATCAGGAGAGCGAAACTATGCAACGCATCCTAACCAGTGGGTTGCATGAGCAAAAACAATCCCTGGGTTTCAGAGCATCAGGGGAGTAGAAAAAATACATTTTCCTCTTCATGCAAAAATTCTGTTTTTGACTGTTCTGGTCACAAACTACCTTGAGAAAGAGAGTTGAAAATTGATGTGGAAATACCCTAATTGGGAGAACTGCCCTTCATGTTCCAGTGAAAATTGGTCAAATTAAACTGAGTAATAACCCACTGAAAACCATGCCTTATGTATGCACAGTACTGTTGGCATGCTCTTTCGGCCCTTCATAGCAGCGTTCAGCGAGAAGGTAGGAAGCACCAAGCATTCAGTGTGCAGCTAAGTTTGCTGTAGAGAGTAAGCAAATTCATAACACACCTTGCACGGTAAAAGCCACACATCTCCTAAGGCTTGCAGGTTAAAGGAGCCATCCTGTGAACTATTGAGAAGGGCATTTTGGTGATGTGTAAGTCCAATAACTCCACATTGGGGAATTCTGGTTTTTCTATCATCTTCTAGGGAATTCCATTTCAATGTTAGCATTTCCTAACTTTTGTCTCCTTTAAACATGCAACCTTAACATTCTCTTAATGTTGGCATTTTGATGAAATTGTATACAGTGTTCTGAGGTCCCTGCAATCTTTGTAAGAAAGGGTATGTGGCATACAGTTGTCAATCCAGACGTCTGCAGCCTTAGCTCTGCATTCCCTAGTATTTTTAAATCTAAGTCCGGATATTAGCAATACTGTACTTAGAAATAGGGTGGCCACTCATCCCCAGAATACTGGACATTCTGGTACATCCAGGAACAGTGTGGGCCCACCCCCAACCCGTCTGTATGATTTCCTCCCCCCCCCCACACACACACCTTCCCCCACATGACCTCAAATACATGAATGTGTGAAGTCACGCTGGCGGGAGTGGTGGGCAGCACAGTCTTCAAAATGGCATCCCCCATCTGTGATACTGGACAAAACCATATCTGGTTTTGTCTCCGTGTGGGACAGGGGACAAACCTTGAAAAACAGGACTGTTGGGCTTAAAGCCGGACGAATGGCCTGCCTACTTTGAAATGACTTTCGATGGGCTGATTTTTCTACTGTGTTCCCTGACTAAATCATTGTTTAAAAACAAAATGTCAAGAAGTCTTACACTGTGGTACTTGAATATTGGGTAATGCTAGAAACAGTTTACATAAAGAAAAATCTGTTGGCCATAACAGAGTGCTGCTGAGGCAGAGAGATGGTGGGGCGCACATGTCATATGACACAGGTAGTATGAAATACTGTAAAATGAGCAATTAGATGAACATTTCAGATTGTACGTCCTCCTAATTATCCTTTTAATTATTCATCTAAAACAAGTAAAATGACCCCTGACAGATCCATAAATGATTTAGATACTATCAAATATTTATAAGATGCAACTGAAATCCCCACTGTGCATTGTAACAGATGCACATGAATCTGCTTTCTCGGATTCCTCATCATGTACAATTTTATGTATGGGATTTATAACCGATTGAATGCAATCTGCAGTATTTTAAAAAGCAACTGAGATGTTTAAGGGAGGAAGAAAGGCGTGGCGCTTTCATTCACATCTTTGATTTAATGGGCATAATTTAGAATAAAGATGGAGGGCCAGATTTGGTGCAAATAGGCTGTAGGCGGCGAGCAGTGAATTCCCCGTGTTGCAGGTGAACTCCCTGCTTGTACCAATAGAGGCTGCAGCTAGGTCCTGCCCTCTATAGTTCTCCCAGCCACCTGGACAAATTGAGAGGCGTGTGTCAGGACAATAAGGAAGGGAGCTCCACTATATCAATGGTGCAACTTTAGAGCTGCTGCTGGGCTGCTGTAATTGCATCAGAGCTAGATCTGACACTGGAAATCAGGGAAGTGTTACTAGCTCTCTTGCATGCCTGCGCCTGCTCCTCTGCTGAACAGAGCTTCAGTACAGGAGAGATTCTAGCCTGTATGATTTTCATTTCATATTATTTCACAACTATCCTGTTTGTTTTTCAGCACTGAGTAAAACTTTTCCATTGGTACATAATAAACATGGATTTATATGATTATGTGACCTTTCATCTTGAGATTCTGAGCACAGTAGGTGGTGCTCCTTAGCTACTTTTAGGAGAACTACTTTGGGATAAAAACTATTAAATAGATTAACAATAAAAGGGATTTTTTTAAATTTAGCAGGGGTTTTGTAAGGGGGATTTTTGTAAGAAGCCTTCGTTTGGTCTCCTGTCTCCTAAAAGTGGGAGGAGTAGAAATGAAAGACGATCTTGTAGTTAAAACAACAGACTTGGGTTTGGGAGACCTGGGGTTAATTCTCAGTTCTCCAGACTTCTTCTGGGAACTTGGGCCAGTCACTTAATCTTTCTCGGTGTCAGTTCCCCAACTGTAAAATGGACATAATAATGCTTCCTATCTCCAACCTCTGGTCTGCTTTCATTACAAGTTCGTCATGGTAGGGACTAAGTGTACATGCAGTGCCTAGCACAATGGGACCCTGCTCTCTGTTTGGGCCTCTGACTGCTACGTCAAAGACAAATGCATTTGGAAATTAAGCATTTAGCCCTTACTTTAAATGGTACATTAATGGTGAGGACACATGTAACAGACATGAATTGCATTGCCTGAGGCACTACTGGGAGGTGCGCAGAAACTACAGAGAGGAGCACAGTGTAAGAACCAATAAAGAATTAAATAGGAGAGGCGTTAAGGAAAGTGAATGTAAAGGGGGGAGATGGAAGTGTGGAGGGGCCAAATTTAATTCATCTGAGGGTCTGTCTACACAGCAAAAGCTGTGCACAGTCTAGCCTACTCGAACTATCTTGGATCCAGCTAGTACAGGTACCACTAGCAGTGAAGTCAGCACTGCAGGGGCTTTAGAGCAGGTTAACAAGCTGAGTACGTACCCAGGTTCTGTTGCGCTGTCTTCACTGCTGCTGTTACCCTCAAGTAGCTCGAGTAGGCTACTGCTCGTGCAGAGCTTTTGTTGTGTGTTGAGATAGGGGAGCGGAGTTTGAGGGAGGCTTGCAAAGGTTGTATCTGTCTGTCCTGCAAGGTTATGTTGTGTCTCAAGCACTCCTCCAGCAGATACACTCAGCTCCACGGTTGTGTTGGTTGCATACCTGGAAAGTGGAAAGTTCTGACGATCCTGCCTTTGAAGTCTAAAGAATGGCATTTCATGCAAAGCGCCCTTTGATAGTGCCAGGCAGACACCAGCATTTTATCTCTGCGCCTTAATGCGGCTAATTGCTTTTTAATGAAAGCAGACTCCCTGGCTAGAGAACTAAACTCTTAACACTGTGTCTCAGAAGGCAAGTTTGAAATAGGGTCCTCCTGCACCATGGTCCAGACCCAGCAAAGCCCTTAAGCATGCGCAAAACTTTGTTAGTAAATATGCCTATTGTCTGCAGTGAGATTACTCACATGCTTAAAGTTATACACATGATTAAGTTGTTTGCTTGTATAAAGCCCATAGATGGAAAATATAGGACCGAATCCTGTCCCTGATGCCTCTGTGTGACGAAGGCCATACTGCAGTGGGGAATCCCCTTCAGACTGGCAGCATAGTGCTAATCTCTTCTGGCTGCCCTAGAGCAGAATCATATGATTGGCAGGGATGAGACGGGTTTATTGGGATGAAGATACCTCCTCCCAGGACAAATTGGAGGAAGATGCCAGCTGCAAATATGTCCCACCTAGAAAATCTGTTTCCTCCATCCATGGGTCCTCCTCCTTCCATGGGTCCCATTTCTCCCCCTCTGGAAGCTCTGTAGGATTTCTGTTGTTCCACTGCTGCATTTACCCCTGGGCTCAGTGTGGGGAAAGAGGGGGTTGGATTACTTATGGATGGCAAGGAAGGAAGATCCTTGTTCACATGACAGCTTTGCTTCCCCATCAGTCCATTTGTGTAAGTCCCACTGGTGGAGTGGGAAAGGAGCCCCTCCTCACTCATCAGAAATGGTCTGGTGGAGCAGAGCTGCCTTACACAGAGTTGACTGAGGCGTGGGGAGTCTGACAGCTGTGTGAAGCGTACGGTAGTAATTGTTTTGCCAGCAGAGACAAGAAGGTTCCTCTTTGGCTCATGTTTTTGATGGCATCATAGAGTCATAGAACTACAGGGCTAGAAGGGACCACAAGTGTCATCTAGTCTAACCCCCTGCCAAGATGCCATCCAACACAGATGGCTATCCAGCCTCCTTTTGAAAACTGCCATTGTCCAATTGTTCTTATAATTAGGAAGTTTTTCTGGAGATTATGGAGAAACTTTGGTAATCTCCCATTGTTTCCATGGAATCGAGCTCTCTCTAATTCACTTGTATTGCTCGTATTAGTGCTTTTCCTATTCTCCTGGACTTGTATATGGTTAGAAAAAGAAAACCATTGTAACCAGCAACTGTGCATCAATCATCATAAACACTATAGCAAAAATAAACTCAAAATCTTTGTCCCTCTCTTTGTCTTGTGTGTGCAGTCGCTATCCTTCTGAAGGACGATTATTTCATCAGCGGTGCTGGGCTGCCGGGTAGATTCAAAGCAGAAAAAGTGGAATTTCATTGGGGTCAGAGCAATGGATCCGCTGGCTCTGAGCACAGCATCAACGGCAAGAGATTCCCCGTTGAGGTGAGTGGAAAGAAAACATGTTTATGTCCTTGCAGAAAAATGGATTGCAGTCATGTGAGATGCATCAGGAGCACTGCAATGTTCCATCCACTGACATATCAGTTTTCAGGTCCTTCATGGCTGATTGCCTATCATCTCGCATGTGCTGCTGAGGTGTCAGCTCCCCCCCGCTGCTCTGCTAAAGGTGCCAGCCCTCATCACCCACTTGTTATTTTCAAACAAGCACCTTTGTGCTTTCTCCCACACCATTTTTTAGGCATGAGAGGAGCTCCTTGTAAACATCTGCAAAGCCACCTCATTGTACTCCTTCAAATTCTCCTTACAACTCTCCTCTGCCATGATGCCTACAAAAAACAATGGTTACGCAGCTGGCATGCTGGCACTGCTGCCCGTCATCAATATTGTTTTTTTGTTTCGCCATGTTCCCGTCTCTCTGTATCCACTTATCTCCTGCCTCATACTTACATTGTGAGCTCTTCAGGGCAGGCACTGTCTTTTGGTTTTGTTTGAATAATAAATGTCATTTATTTACCTTGTCACTCAACTTTGCTGATAGTTTGCAGTATGGACTGAAGGTTTTCTACCGCGACATATAATGAATGATCTCAGATGGAAGGCACTACATACAAGCCATTGTATTGGATAAACTCTTTGTTGCAGTATACGTTATAGACGTGTAACGTGGCCGTGAATCTTGTCTGCAAACAATGTACTCATGCTGAAGGTTTGTGTGTAGACAGGAAAGGCCTTGCACATGAGGCATTGGGCTTAAATTTTAGGAGACCTTGGCTCCATTCCCAGGCTCCTCCTGTGTGATTTGGGGGAGAGTTTTGGAAACGCACACGTTTGTGCCTCTGACAGTCTCCTCTTGAATCTTTCTACCTCAGTTCCCCATCTGGAGAATATGGATAGAAGTCCTTCTTTTCTCCCACCTTTTGTCTGTCTTGCCTATGGAGGCTGTAAGCTCTTTGAGAAAGGGATTGTCTTTTACTATGTGTTTTGACAGCATTTAGCATGATAGGGACTCGATCTCTGTTGCAGCCTCTAGGCGCTCATGCAATGAGGATAGTGAACTAACAACACACACATTTCAACCCATGTTGCCATCTCTCTCTCATTTGGCAATGCTGGTATTCGCAAAGAGGAGAGTGGTTTTTATTGGGGAAGAAAGAACACATGTAAAGCTCTGGTGCCAGGCTACTCGCCTTTTGAAGTTGTGATAGGACACTGCAACCCTTTCTTTGTGTCAGGTGTTGTAATTCCTTTCCCCATGCTGTCAACGTTATTTCACACTCATTTGAAGAATGAAAGGTTATTTTGCCTTGAAAGAAGCAATATATAGAAAATAATTTCCTTTTCTTTTAAATAGAAAAGTATATTCCTGGTTTCTTTTTGCATTGGTTAGAATACTCATTTATTCCGCTTTAAAAACAAAAAACCCTACTTACATCTTTAAGGTGTCTGTTCACACATCAGGAATACTCGAGTTAGAATGTGTATGCAGGATTGAGCCCTCATGGCCTAAACCTGAGAGCTTCTGCATTTAGGTTGTGCTTATGTCTGAATGTTTGCCCAAAAGCAGTCTGTTTTTTTTTTCAAAATGGTTTAATTTTAGGGCCGGTGGTTTATTGCAATTAAAATCTGATTTAAAAAACAGGCTTTATTCAGTGTTACAACATGGACTTACAAATTCCTGCTCTTTTTAGACTGCATTGTACTAGCACAGAACCCACACTTCCGCCTTTGGTATCTCTTGAAAGGAAACAAATTTAAAAAGTTGGGGTCTGATCTGTTGGGATTGTGCTTGAGCCCCTTTTGCAAATGCTCTCTGCACACATTGGCTACAATGCTCCTTCATTGTAACATCAGCCAAAGAGGCCCCATTGATTTTAATGGGAGCTCACAGTGCTCAGGAGCGTTCAAGTTTGGCTCCGAGGGCTCAATCCTGCATGTCCATTCTAACGCGAGTATTCCTAATGTGTGTGTAGGCACTTTGAAAAAGGACCTAGGTAAGTTTTTACGAGATGGAACCATTTTTGTGTAATTCTAATTGCAGTTCAGCCTGCAAGTGCCTCCTGCAACTCCGACTGCCTTATGCTTGGAGTTTCTTGCCAGAAATACTGTGCTGTGCTCTAGAGGTAGTATTTCTAGGAAAGTTGTGAAAAAGTGGAAGAAAATCATACACTGATCTTAGCCCCTAGACGCAGGTCAGTTATCTGTGGACTATTCAGGGGCACTTTGTATTCCAAGGCCTGGTCTTCACTGTGGGGGGTGGAGATAGATCTAAGATACGCAACTTCAGCTATGAGAATAGCATAGCTGAAGTCAACGCATCTGAGGTCAACTTAGAATCACTTACTTCATTTCCTCGCGCCGCAGGATCGATGGACGCCGCTCCCCCGTCGACTCCGCTTCCACCTCTCACCATGGTGGAGTTCCGGAGTCGACGGCAGAGTGATTGGGGATCGATTTATCCACATCTAACTAGACGTGATAAATCAATCCCCGATAGATCAATCACTACCCGTCAATCCAGCAGGTAGTGTAGACGTACCCCAAGTCTGGCATAGTTCTAATGTCAAAGCAGTTGAAAGCAAGTGATCTCTGAACCTAATTGGAAAACCAGATGTGGACTGTACAAAGTCCATTAGTTCCAGAGCACATCCTATGGGAATGCAGATGAATCGGCTTCAGCCATAGACTTTGCTCTGCAAACATGAAGTTCAGGTGCACATTCCTCTAGAAAACAAACTACTTGCTCTTAGTCTTTTTGTTGAGGAGGATGCACTGATTGCAGAAACTAATTAGAAATGTCAGATATAATGCAGAGCCTTATTGTTCGACCATGTTGTTTGTTTTTTATTATTACAACTAATGTGTCAGATGGTGAGGCTGTCTATGTTAATTGGTTTCCTTCATTGAAGCCCATCTGGATCACATTTTTTTGTGATTTATATGTTAAATTAGCTGGTAGGATATATGAGAATGTCCTTTTATTTCATACTTTAAAGGCAGATCAAATCAAAGGCATCTTATCTTTCAGTACTTTTATTTATACAGAGCGTAATTGTTATCTGTTTTCAATACATAACATATATAAAAACATTTTTAAATGGTTGGTTTCATGATGTGGTCTTGACTAGCTATCTAGTTCTTAGCTTTTCTTTGCAGACATTATAGCATTCCTTACCTACCCAGCGGAAGGAGAGGGGCGGGGCCTCAGGCAGAGCGGGAGGGGCTGAGGGCTAGCTTCCCTCAATGGCGTGTTCACCCACCACCGACGGGGAAATGCTAGTATTGTGGTGATGCTAGTTGGCACTGTGTATTGCAGTGATCGCTTCTCTCACACTCCATGTTAGAGCCTGTGTCTGAGCAGGGTCGCTCACCAGTGCTGTGATGCTGAGGATTAAAGCAGTGCTCTTCGTGGTGTCAATAATCCTAAAGAGAAGGATGTGGGCTCTAGACCTGCTGGGAGAAAATCTCTTTGTTTCCTTGAAAGTTTTTAATGTGTTCTCCTCATTTTAATGAGTTGCTGACATGTTTGTGTGCGTGCCTGTTCTATTCTAATTACTTCATTTTTTCTGGAGAGCCAAAGCTGAGTAGATCTGTGTACAAACGCCAGAAGCCATTAAACTGTGAAGTGACAACATTAAAATAGAAAAATAGAAAATAAAATAGAAGCTTCCCTCAGGCCAGCTTAGAATGCAGGTCTTCCCCATTAGAGCCACTAGTGATAGCAGCAGAACTTTAATCCTCCTGCACCACTGCATAGCCTGGCCTCTGCAGAGGTTCTGACACGGAGGTCAGACTGTCTTTCGTACCTGCTAATATGGTGGAAGCACAGGTTTATAGCATCTCAGGCAGGCTAACAATAGACATGGTAGTGCTGTGCTGGCAGCATTCAGCACCTCTGTCTTAGCATGACTTGGACTTTTTCAGTTGCTTCCTATTCATTTTTATGCAAAATGCTGATTATTTCTGTGAAGAGCAGAAATCAGAAGAGTGATTTTAATCATGACTGTGTTAATTTGATATGAGCTTCAGCTGTTTATGAGCTTTCTTTTTAATGGCTCTAATTGTCAGTTATAATGTGAATGCCATTATACAGTAATATACAGTAATTTATTTAGTAAATGAGAATCTTATTCCAAGGACCATACTGCAATATGCCATAGAGACCTAATCCCGTTAATCTTACATGAGCAAACTTGTACTATCTGGCACCCCAAGCTGTCTTCTAAAGGTATTTAGCACATGGAGGTTTCTGCATGTGCCTTTTTGGAGATCTCTTTTTCTTTGAATTGACAAAGCTGAAGAGAGGGGTTAAAAAACTTGTTCCCTTTCTAATTGGTTAACCAGATTCTCATGGAAGGCTTCTACATGATGGTGATTGACCCATTTCTCTAAATTATCATCATAAACAATCATTTGCATGAGCAGTTCTTACTCTTCCTTAAATACACTTCTGGGAACATTTTCCAGGGTTGACTATTAGCCTTTGTGTTGTTCCTCTAACTCCCTATTTGTCCTCTCATAAGAACGGCGATACAGGGTCAGACCAAAGGTCCATCTAGCCCAGTATCCTGTCTTCTGATAGTGGCCAATGCCAGGTGCCTCAGAGGGAATGAACAGAACAGGTTATCATCAAGTGATCCATCCCCTGTCGCCCATTCCCAGCTTCTGGCAAACAGAGGCTAGAGACACCATCCCTGCCCATCCTGGCTAATAGCCATTGATGGATCTATCCTCCATGAACTTATATAGTTCATTTTTGAACACTGTTATAGTCTTGGCCTTCACAACATCCTCTGGCAAGGAATTCCACAGGTTGACTGTGCATTTTGTGAAGAAATACTTCCTTTTGTTTGTTTGAAACCTGCTTCCTACTCCCTTTGGGGTAGTTCCCTTTGCCCAAGATTATACTAGTAAGACTAACTCCATTGTTGCCCAGATCTGGAGATGGTTGCTCAAATATGAATGGGAATTCTCTCCCATAAATACATCACATTGTGCTACCAATATCATATGACCGTGTGATGGAGTGTACCAGAACCTCTGAGTCCCCCTGCTGGAGGCCTCATAGCCCTGCCACAAAAAAGGGCAGTGGAGAGGGCCCTCCAAGCTGCTGTATGGGGCACAGCCAATCAGGGCCCAGCAGCCTAGTATAAGAAGAGCTGCAGGGCCAGCCAGAGGCCGTTCCATTCCTTGCTGGAGCTGTAGGAGTGTGGATGGTGTTTGGCTGGCTCACGGAGCTACAGAAACCCGGACAGGGCAGCACTGCCAGAATCCAGGGAGAGCTGTTTGCTGGGACTCCATCAGGACAAGGTCCTGAGGTAAGGGTGAAGACAGCGTGGGGCTGCAGAGAAGTGGCCCAAAGAATTAGAGAAGTTGTGTGACATAATTAAAGGGACATGGCGGATGGCTGCTATCTACAGGGTCCCTAGGCTGGAACCTGGAGTAATGCGGGGGCCCGGGTCCCCCCACCTCCAATTAGCCACTGGGGGGAAGTGGCCTGGATACTGAGGCACCTCGGAGAGGGAACTGAACTATGGTGGCCCAGCTGGAGAACTGTAGCCAGGAAGCACCATATGGGAAAAGACATTGTCTCCAGGGAAGGAGCCCTGGGACACTGCTCTATCCCAGAGCAGGGACAAACTGAGAGAGGTGCGCACACTCAGCCAAGGGGGTGCTCATGAGAGATGAGTGCACCCAGTCACAGACCCATTAGCATCACGTGACCCTATTGTTTCATATTGCTACTTTTGTGTCCCTGATATAGAAGAAATGTGTGTGATTCAATACAATGAAGCTCTTTCTAGAGGAAATAAATTGAGATTTAGTATTTTTGTCTGCCTTTACCCCCAGTATTAATACCATTTGCCACCCCTAGGGCCGTATAATATAGCTAGTTTTTCACTAGTGTTTTGGGCAAGCCTTTTAACATTTGTGTACTTTGCGGGTTTATGCAAAGAAGAGTCCACTTGGAGTCCACTGTTAGAACTCCCATGCTGCTTTACCATACAATAGTTGGGTTTGTTACTGCTGGCATGCTGCACCTTAGAGAATAATGTCGTTGCTAAGGTACTGCCGTTGGCTTTAAGCAGCAGTAAAGTTTTCTAGTGAGAAGGGTAGACAGGAGTGGTTCTGTTTTCATTATATTTCGTTTGGTGGTTGCTCTTGAAATTTCCTTGCCTCCATCTGGCAGAATGTAGAAAAGTACAAATCAGTAAATGACGGAGGGAATTTAAAGAGACCATTGGGAATATCTCACAGCAGGAGGCTTCAAGCAGATGAAGAATTTTTGCTTAGCATTCTCTTTGAAGACCCAATCTTGTAGTCATATGGAGGTACTTAGAGCTCCCATTGACTCCAGTGGGAGAGCTACAAAGTTGACTTTGGGAGTGAGGATCTGGCCCTAAGTTAGGGTTGCCAACCATCCAGGATTGCCCTGGAGTCTCCATGATTTACAGATTAATCTTTAATGAGAGATTATGTCATGGGATGAAACCTCCAGGAAGACCTCCAACCAAAATTGGCATCCCTACCCTAAGTCCAGTGTTGTCTAGTGGACTTTTGTATGTTGGAGGAAATTTCACTGGTGTGATTTCCATCTGTTCTTGTGTCCATGACCTACTCAGTCAGGCAAGGAAGGGATGGCTCAAGTATTTTTTAGACTAATTATTCTTTTTAGCAAACTCCCATTTTGCAGGCAGTTTTGTTGCAAGCCTCAGCTACTGCTTTTCCCACAATGCCCTGACACCCTAGATGACAGAGGTCATCAGAAAGAAGGAGGAAAGCCAGAAGCTACCCTCTCTTCTCCATTCCCCTCCAGACTTTGCACCTCTTCCCCCTCCTCCACTTGAAATGGTATTTTGGGTTTGTCATCGCAGGAGTTCAGCTCAGTCTAATTTTAAGGAGTAAATATTGATCTATGTATTGAGTACATGATTGCCTTGGTTTACCCTGTGTTAAGCTGCCAGGCCCATGTTCAACTGAAGCAAAGCCTCGTGTAACTGTCTACTTCGGTTTTTCTTTTCCGTGGCATCACTGGTGCACTTTCCCCTTGTGATTGCCTTTAGTGCTTCCCATATAGTGGCAGGGGAATTGGTTGAGTCTTTAATTAATGACTTTATTGCAATAAAGGTTCCATTTTAGTGCGGAATGCTTCATCTTCTCGTAGTGAAATATTTAATCTCCATCTGGCTGATCTTTTCTGTGAATGCCCTGTGATAATTAAGAGGAAACATGAGAGGATGGTCTGAAATTAAAATGTGGTTGGTGGAGGTGTTAATGTATCGTGGGACTGTTCATGCAGAGACCAACACAACATTTAAGGAAGGAGAAGCAGTCTGTTTTTATGATGTCTTGCTGTCTGATGAACCCAAGTAACTTCCAGTAGCTCACAGATGACAGGGTGCCTGCAGAGTTTTGTTTCAAAGGAGCCACTTAGTGACTAGACACAGATACAGTGTTTGATGGGAATATCCTGCTTTCCCCTAAGGATTTTCTGTGGCTTGTTGTGAATCAGTAGCACTGCACTGCAATTGCAATATGTTAATGATGGGCTAAGAGTTATACCTTCCCTCGACATAAATCCCTAATTTTCTACATTTCTAATAGGAGTGTGGAAAGAGTGACAAGGAGAAGGAGGATCAGGTGGAGGGGAACATAAGAGATAAGAGGCTGACAGCCTGTTCCTGTTGTAAAGGGAAGTTATTTTGAGTAGGAGAAAAATCAGTACAAAGGTTGGAGAATTTGACAGCGTTTTAAGAGCTGTTTAAATGGAAGCTAGCAGATTCAATGGGACTGCTACTTGAAATGCTGGATTGTCAGGAGCCAGAAAAATGGAATGGGATAATCTCACTCTTACAGTGTGTTGGCTAGTTTCCTTATTTGCAAAGGACATCAGGATCTCTGTTGTGATGTTTTGGTGGCCAAACCCATGGTCAGTTTGCAGCAGTTCACAGTGGATATTGGACCCCTGGATGTAAAGAAAACCCACAAAGATTTATTGATGGCACAGACTCTCTCAAGCTTTTTTGTATCTTGATTTTCTGAATAGCTGATTATATAAGGGGGGTTGGGGAGGAAAGGGAATCATAGAAGTGTAGGACTGGATGGGACCCCGAGAGGTCATCTAGTCCAGTCCCCTGCACTCCTGGCAGGGCTACGTAATAACTACTAGAACATTCCTGACAGGTGTTTGTCTAACCTGCTCTTAAAACTTCCAATGATGGAGATTCCAGAACCTGCCTAGGCAATTTATTCCAGTGCTTAACCACTCTGACAGTTAGGAAGTTTTTCCTAATGTCCAACCTAAACGTCCCTGGCTGCAATTTAAGCACATTGCTTCTTGTCCTATCCTCAGAGGTTAACGAGAACAATTTTTCTCCCTCCTCCTTGTAACAATCTTTATCTCTCCTTAGTCTTTTCTTCTCCAGACTAAACAAACCCAGTTTTTTCAGTCTTTCCTCATAGGTCATGTTTTCTAGACCTTTCATCATTTTTGTTGCCCTTCTCTGAACTTTCTGCAATTTGTCCACATTTTTCCTGAAGGGTGGCACCCAGAACTGTACACAATACTCCAGTTGAGGCCTAATCAGCGTGGAGTAGAGCGGAAGAATTACTTCTCGTGTCTTGCTTACAACTCTCCTACCAATACATCCCAGAACGATGATTGCTTTTTTTGCAAAAGTGTTACCCTGTTGACTCATATTGAACTTGTGATCTACTATGACCCCCAGATCCCTTTCCGCAGTACTTCTTCCTAGGCAGTCATTTCCCATTTTGTATATATGCAACTGATTGTTCCTTCCTGAATTTCATCCTATTTACTTCAGACCATTTCTCCAGTTTGTCCAGATCAGTTTGAATTGTAATCCTATCCTCCAAAGCACTTACAACCCCTCCCAGCTTGGTATCATCCACAAACCTTATAAGTGTACTGTCTATGCCGTTATGTAAATCATTGATGAAGATATTGAACAGAACCAGAGCCCGAACTGATCCCTGTGGGACCCCACTCGTTATGCCCTTCCAGCATGACTGTGAACCACTGATAACTAATCCCTGGGAACAGTTTTTCAACCAGTTATGCACCCACCTTATAGTAGCTCCATCTAGGTTGTATTTCCCTAGTTTGTTTATGAGAAGGTCATGTGAGACTGTATGAAAAAGCCCATAGTAAGGGAGAGAGATTTCTCTAAGTCCGTATCTTCAGCATCCACCACAGTTCATCTTGGTGGGACTTGGAAAATGTAAGTGTTTGATAATAATGGGGAGGCCTTTCCTACTGACTTCACTTTCCAACCACGTTGTCTTTGATATGCTTAGTAGAAGATTTAAGGAGTCCAGTTGCTTTGCAGCAAGACTCTTCTGTGTTATGCTGGCCTCCTCCTCCTGTGGGGTGAATGGCTGCTGCAAGTGGGTTGTTCTGCTGCTACGGTATATAGCAACTGTTAAACCACAGGACTCAGCGATATGAGGCTGGGTCTCAGCCGGGCTCAAGTATCCTTTTGCTCAAAATGCAGTTCAGAGAGCACTGCCCACTCCTAGGACCTGCTGACTGGACCATTAGAAGATGCAAGTCAGGAGTATTTTTGAGAAGGAAGTCTCAGCTCTGTATTTTTTGCTCTCAGTGGAAGATATTCGGCCCATGGTCATTCCAGAATGGGCAGTTGGTAACTTTTAAATCGTTCAGTTTAAAATAAATCGGGGATTTTTGTCAGAAATGGACTTGAACAAAGCTGCCCTGAGCTTTTCTTTAATTCTGGAAGTGAGAACATTCCTGGGGTTTATGTAGAAGTGAGTTACAAACCAATGGAATGTATGCTGTCCAGGCTGCATATTGTACTGAGCATATTTACAATGGTAGTGTGACCATTGGTTCAGATGGCGGAGCTCTAGGTGCACACTTTTTGTGTTTGTGTAAGATGCTCATTGCAACAAGGCCATCTGGATATAAGAGCTATAGTTCATTTGTTAAAAAGATGAGGGATTTGTTAAATATTCAAAAGCAGCAAAGAGTCCTGTGGCACCTTATAGACTAACAGACATATTGGAGCATGAGCTTTCGTGGGTGAATACCCACTTCGTCGGATGCAAATATTCAACACTGCTCACTTCCATTAAAGAAGTCTGAGACTCCTGGGATTTCAAGTAGTTCATACTTGTGGAATTGTTCCCTCCTGAGTTGTAATGGCACTTGGAGACTTCTGTGGAGGGCACTTTAGAAATACCACAGACAGACTGACAACCCTGGACAGGAATGAGAAAGTGATGCACAAATGTGTTAAGAAGCAGTGGCGTGTCCCTCTCACACAAAACATGTAGCAAGGCTAATGGGCTTGCCAGTGGCTCATTTAAAAATATTTCCAATAGAAACAGTTCTATTAGGGCTTCAAAGGATTGAGAGTCTATGGCAAATTTACCAGAACATGTTTGGATTTTATGAGACAGAGGGGAAATGTGATGCTAAGAAAAGCCTCAGTTCCCTTTTGGCATTCTTGGTTTGATAATGCTGGAACAGATGCTCCCAAGTCAGAAGAAGCCACAGGCATCCTCATAAAAACGAATGGCCTTTGGAATGTAGCAAACCGTACAGACAAACTACCCAAGTAAAAACAAATTGGAGCAAGTCAGAGTCAGCTGAGGAGCACTGAGTCATCTGCAAGGGAGAATGAGTTCTCATTTACAAATACTGACAAACAACAAGAGTCCGATCCTGCCAACCATAAAATGTTGATGTGGTTACTAGAAGTACAGTCTCTCAGGCTCTCAGTCTAAAATAGTGGATGCCTTGCCCAGTGGTAAGAGCCTTGGGAGGAAATGATGTTAGATAAGAGGGATTTTGAGATGTCATAAAGGTTTTGGGGCTGGTTGATTTTACAGTTCCCCATGGGCTCTCTGCAGAGATATTGGGAACAGCGAGAGAGCTGTTAGTGGAGGACGCTGTCCAAAATCCAGATGACTCCATGATCGCTATCAAGGAATCAGCAAAGAATGAGGAGTTTCAGACACTGGTTATTGTATGGATGGGAGGATGGAAGTTTTCAACAAATTGTAGGCAAAATGAAGGACTGAAAATGCCATTTTGAATGTTAAATCCAACAAGAGATTATTTATTAGCCTGTAAAGTTAGTGAAAGCAAGGCAGTGCTTACAATTAGGATGTACTGTGCACTTCCACCTTCTCATCCACGTTGCCAGAAATGACTCAAACTAAAGGCTCGTCTACACTTGAAAGGCTTGGCCATTACAGTACATGGATATGACTATTCTGGTAGAACCATCCCGTGGAGATATAGCTGATATTCGCATAAGGAGATCTTTTACTGATATAATTAAACCACCTCCCTGAATGACATAAACTATACTGGCGAAAGGACTCCTGCCAATATAGCTGCATCCACATTGGGTGTTTTGCTGTGTCGGTTTGGGGGTGGATTTTTTCACACCTTTGACGTAGCTATGCCAACAAAACTTTGTAGTGCACACCTGGCCCAGAGAACACTGGGCCATTCTGTATTCGGTTATACCTTCAGCCAGACTGACGTCAGTGTATCCAAGGTATCATCAGAATCTATCCAACCTCATTGCCTTAAATGGGCATCACCAAAAGTAGCATTTGCTCATAGTGTTTGTCATCTCTTCAAGAACTACAAGAAACAAAATACAAGATGACTTTCTGGAAGTAGATGAATTGTCTTATGATAATGAATGGTGAAATGTGAAGAGTTCAGGCTGGAAAATGAACACCAGCTTTTGGTACGTACCTTGGCCTTCAAGGTGGCCCAGTTTTTGTGGGAGAGGGAATGTGTTGAAGTATGGCGGGAAAGGAATTCAAACTGTTATAAATTTCTACTTTGTGCAAGAGGTAAAATACAAATTGATTGGTTGGGCTCAGAGGTTTATGTGCCATCCTGCCTGAAAACAGGCGGCAGAAAGATTTTAAAGACAAATTAATTTTAAGGGAAAGAAAATGAATCCTGGAATGTGTAGGTTCTCCAGGTCCTAGAACATCTTCGAGATGAACAGACTCATGGGTTAATTCTCCAGTTGGCTGGAATTTTCAACAGACAAAATTGTCAATCACAGGAACTAAGCAGGTTCATGTTGTTGGGAAAGCTGCAGTCCATTCTATTTCCTGGCAATCTCATCCTGCAGCCTCCAGAGCGCTTTCTTCCTGAGCCAGAGCGTAGGAAAACTGAACAATTCCTTTCATTTTAGCCCTTCTCATGGCTTTAAGGCTTTCTTAGAAGTTTTGGATCCTCCCCGCCCAGCCCCACACATACACACTGCCTCAGGCCCCAAAATGGCAGAGAAAAGCTCCAAAAAGAAGGGGAAAGCTAGAAGCATCTCTTCTGCTTAGTTATCCTCTAGTAGCCTTGCTTCAAGGGGGAATTTTGCCTCACCTGCTGCTGCCTCACCTGCTGATGATCTCTCCCCATGTAAGATCCTCCACTGCCAGACAGTCCCTACTAACAGCTCATTTACCACCTCACAGGAAGAGCCTTCCCCAAGAATTAGTGGCGTCCACCTGATTGACATAGCTATTCTTGTGTTGGCAAACACCGAGAGCTACCATAAAACCCTATAAGAAAAATAAATGTCATTACACCTGTCAAGGTTTCCTCCCCCACTCTGTACAAATGTGGGTACCTGCATGGACCCTTCTAAGCTTAATTCCCAGCTTAGACCTGGTAACACCGCCACCAACCAGAAGTAGTGTCTGGTACACTCTCTGTCCCCCCAAAACCTTCCCTGGGGAACACAGACCCAAATCCCTTAGATCTTAACACAAGGAGAAATTAACCATTCCCCCCTCCTTTTCCCTCCAGACTTTCCCCTCCCTGGGTTGCCTTGAGAGGCTTCACACAGATCCAACTCCTTGGATCTTAAAACAAAGAGGAATTAACCATCCCCCCTCCTTTTTCCCCCCACCAATCCCTGGTGAGTCCAGACCCACTTCCCTGGATCTTAAAACAAAGAAAAATCAATCAGGTTCTTAAAAAGAAAGCTTTTAATTAAAGAAAAAAAAGAAAAGGTAAAAATTATCTCTGTAAAATCAGGATGGAAAATGTTAACAGGGTACTTAAATTTATATAGCCAGAGAAATCTCCTCTAGCCTCAGGTTCAAAGTTACAGCAAACAGAGGTAAAAATCCTTCCAGCAAAAGAAACATTTACAGGTTGAGAAAACAAACATAAGACTAACACGCCTTCCTGACTAGGTACTTACAAATGTGAAACATGAGACTGATTCAGAAAGATTTGGAGAGCCTGGATTGACGTCTGGTCCCTCTCAGTCCCGAGAACGAACAACCCCCAAAACAAAGAACACAAACAAAGACTTCCCTCCAACAAGATTTGAAAGTATCTTGTCCCTTCATTGGTCCTCTGGTCAGGTGTCAGCCAGGTTTACTGAGCTTCTTAACCCTTTACAGGTAAAAGAGACATTAACCCTTAACTATCTTTTTATGACAACACCCAGTGTAGAACTGGCGATTTCAGAGGGCAGTGAGGTTTTAACATATCCAAGCAGTTAGGAAAAATGTAAATTGTGTATTAAAAGCCCTTGTTTCCAAACAAGAAGCCTTAAATCTCTCTGCTGTAAATAACCATATGTAGCTCCTATTAACGGTTACAATTACACGCACTTGTCATCAGCAGCCTAGTCACTAAGGATATGTCTGCACTGCAGTGAGTCACCCATGGCCAGATCAAGCTCGCAGGGCTCAGGGTGCGGAGTGTTTGATTGCAGTGTAGCTGCTCGGGTTCAGGTTGTAACTCAGGCTCTGGGACCCTCCCACCTTGCAGGATCCTTAGCAGCCCCTTAGTCCATGCAAGCCTGAATCAGCTGGAGTGGGCCAGCACCGGGTGTCTAACTGCAGTCCCAGTACCTGTCCCATTGAAGCCAGTGATGGTTTGATCACTAACTTAAACAGAAGCAGAATCAAACCTTAAACTGGGAAAAGTTTAAAAAATGAGCATTTGTCCTTTAGCAGAGATGTTGCACATGATGAAATGTGACCCTTCATTCTATATTGTTACACTAGCACCATTTGCAGTATTCTAGCTGTGTATTTTATTTTGATGCATTTTTGAAATGATCACTACAGCTCTGTAAGATGCACGTGGACTTGAGTGGAGCTGGAAAATCTGGGATGCCATTATCACTATTATGTGTCTGCTTCCTCTTGAAGTATGTCCTTCTCACTTGGTTGTACTGTATTGCAAATATCAAGTGATACATCAGGAGCAGTTCATGTTATCCTTTTCCCCCCAAGAGCTCAAAAGCAGCATTTTCCTGTTGCTCCCAGTTCAGAGTGGTCTTGGGAAATAGCGTGTTTCAAGAAAAAATTAAAAGAAACTAAAATATTTAGGGTTTTTTTTCCCCAGAACTTTTAATTCTTTTTCAGTGAAAAGTCAAAAGAAAAACAAAAAACCAAACAAAACACAATTTTGAAACCCAAAATAGAAGGAAAACCTCAAAATGTTCCAGTTCAGGGGGATTTTGAAAAACTGGAACAAATGGAAAGAAATGAAAATTTTCTGCAGAAATATTCATTCCTAAAAAAAAGGGGGGGGGCAATTCTTATCGAACAAAGTTTTCTCTCAAAAAGTTTTGACCTTCCCTGGACTTGAGAAGAACATTTCTAAATGTGGGTCTTTGACATAACATCTTGTTCCATTATGAGCACAATTAGTCCAGGAATTTTTCTCAACACGGTCAGTTAAAATGAGTGCTGCAAAGATTGTTTGTCAGGTGATTGTGTGAGTGTGACAATTTGGCTGCAGCAGATACCAGTTAAACTAGTAGATTTTTATTTATTTATTTATTTTTGGCTGGGGGGGTGAAGAGGCATAATTAGCAAGGATGATTTTCAGATACCAGTAACCTCACATGTCTTCATAGCAATCAACAGAGCTTCACCTGACACTCACAGATAGGCATCAGATAACAGCAGTCAGAAAATCAATGTGTCAATCAATGCCTTATCCTTGAAATGGTATTTAAGGCTTGCTCCTAGCTTTATTTCCTTGCTTGTGTGGAGTCACAGCAATCCGGGTGTTGAGATAACACATTCATTATCATGTCGCATAAATAAAATAATTCCTGCAGAAATGTAGATATCAGTCCTTCCTCCCTTTCTTCTGTTTTAATGTATCCATCTTCTAATTTGACAATGAGCTCTCACTGGGTTAGATTTAGCTATGCTTTCTTGGTTTGTAAAAGGAGGTGGTTAAAATATTTAAATCAGTGCCATGGGTTAGAAAAGATGTGAATCGGGGCTTTATACAGTGATAGCAAGGTGTGTTGAAGAGGTGGCTGAAAGATCTCAAGATTCTAACTACGCAAACTGCGAGAAACAGAAAAGCTAAGAACATCAGCTCTTTTCTACGTGTTTTTGTAAGTTGAGTTTCTGGCCAAGCCCCCAGGGTGCTAATAATGCCAAAATGTTTCTGGGTTGAACCTAGTTCTGTTTCTTCCTGTTAACAGATCTCCCTCTTCCCCATCACTTCTCTGATCATACTAAATTATTTATGGAATTCCGATATGCACCACAGAAATAGTATTTGCATAGTTCAAATAATAGGCTGTGTGTGTAAACATATATCGAGATTTAGATGCATGCTGCAGCTGGAAATGATCATCAGAGGCCCCAAAATGTGAATATCTTAAATGAATTTTAACTGCGGTGGAAGTTCCATTGTTTGAGTGCTGCTATGAAGCACAGGAAATACACAGCAGGCTAGTATCATCTGTTTATCTACGGGTTTCCATTTAATATACTGGGCCAGCTTCTATCATCAGCAAAGGAGAGGATCTGATTTACAAAAGCCTATTTATCTTGTTAAAAATAACCAGTTCCTGATAAAGGAATGGAAAGATGCGTGCTGACTATTCTCTGAATATATTAGAAGAATAATTCCCACCCTCCTTCCAATGGACAGGAACTTTACTGTGACACACTGATTGACAGGTGTAATCATTGTCACCTCCTGGTGGCTCACTAGAGGGTGGAAAATTTAGTGCTTCTTTCCTAGTAGGTTTTGTTCAATTTAAGCAGATTATGGTGTGAAAGATGGGACAGGAGATCAGGCCTGGCAGAGGA
Source organism: Mauremys reevesii (assembly GCF_016161935.1). Taxonomy (NCBI): domain Eukaryota; kingdom Metazoa; phylum Chordata; order Testudines; family Geoemydidae; genus Mauremys; species Mauremys reevesii. The sequence continues at coordinate 122,156,903 of NC_052629.1, read as the reverse complement.
CACTGTGATTTGAATAGGACCTTCAATTTATTTGACACATGTATGGTTCTTTTGAATGGAGCTGGGCTCTAAACAGGTGGGGAGTTTGCCATAAAGAATGACAGGCACTTGAGAGAATCAGTAAATCAAGTTGCTAAAAGCAGGTATGACACACCTTCTTCAGAATTTGATTCACCTAGGAACAGCTTGTGTTAAACGTGTTGGGAGATGGGGGAGTTTTCTTCTCTCCTCCCTTCCCTTCCCCTCCCCGCATTGTTGAAGCAATCTTCTACGGGGATATACTGTACATAGAGTGGGTATAGATCACAGGGCCTGGTGATCCTCTCACTTATGCTGGTGTAGATCACATGTAAAACTAGTTTTAAATGATGCAGGTACTGGGCCTGGCACAAAGAGGCTGTGATCCTTAATTTGGGGCCCCCAGATGCTCCCACAATACAAATAAATAACACTAGTGCCTTCAGTGCTTATTTCATCTTTAACAGAGGCATAGACATTAGAGTAGTTCATCATTATCATGCTGTACAAATTGAATGTACTGGTTCTGCTGGCAGTCAGAATCACCAGGGGCTGTTTATAACTAACTTGCTCTGTTTTCTGCCCCTTTCCCACTTGGCTTTGAAGCATACTGACTTTCCATGCACTTCCAATGCAAAGAGAGGAATCTTGTACCGCTCCCCTCTTGCCTCTCTGGTGGCGCAAAGGGATATCAATACTGTAAGACCCACTGGTGGCAGCCCTAATACAGAGAACATATCAGGGCAGGAAGGAAACATTGCCATATGCTCTGGCAAGCCTTAGCTGGTCCTTTAGGAAACCTGCTCCCAACAGGTGTATGGTAGAGCAGCCTAGAGGCTGCTCTAACTTGCTCGTAGGCCTGTACAGAGAAACAATGAGCCATAACCAGCTCTCCGACGGCCCTCATCTCCGCAGCACCGAGTGGAAGCTGGACGTAGCACAGAGCACACCCCTTAATGTGGCCCCAAACCAACTTACAAGGCGTGTCCCACCTTCTGCCTCTTCTCCGGTTGTGCATCCAGCATCATATTAAACTAGAGATGAGCTCGTACTGCAAAACTTGGGTCTGGCTTTCAAACATACCAAAGTCTGGGACTGTTCAGAAGGGGGATGTGGCTTCATCATGTAATGAAAGGAGGGTTCATTTGTCAAACTCTGATCTGAGCTTATTTTCTGGACTCCCACAAATTTTAGGGTTGCTTGCCTTTAGTTTCGAGCAGTCGATCCTGTCAATTTAAGCAATTTCCTTGTATCCCTGTGTATTTTTTAAAAAAGCATTTCCTGTTTTCCCGCTTATATACATTGATATATTTGTAATTGTGTAACTTTCCTCTGTTAGTACCTATAAATTGAAATTATGTCCTTCATACTGTGATGCTCAATGATTTCCTTTTCAGCCAAGAGTACATTACAAAGGTTAAAAATGATCTTTGCAATCCATGCATTTAAGTATACATTAATATCTGTTTTAAGGAGGGGTAATCAATATAATAAATGATACCTCTGTGTATTTTGAATAGATCACTGTGTAAATATCCATAATGGAATTGATCTCGTGGATTATGGCAACCGTTAGCACAGAAAGGGATTTGACAATTAATGTATTAGACATTTGCCTTTCATACTCACACATAAAATGATTATATATTGATTATTTTGAGTCTAGGTTAATGATGTTCAAGAGGTTTCTGTATCTGTATTTAAGATACTGAAAGTATTGACTCAGAAAGAGGTACCGTATCACTCTCAATGATGAACATGCAGTATCGGGTGAGTTATGTCTTGGTCCTTGGTCCCGAGTGTGTTTTCCATGAAGGTTGATCGGGGCACCCAAAGAGCTCCATTAACTGATTAGGGGTTTGGGCAGCAAGCAAGGAAGGCAGGATTGGGTCCTTATGTTTGTTCTGTAGGAATAATTTGTTGACATTGTAAAACACTTGGGGGTCCAACCTCTTCTCAAAGCACAGGTGACTCTCATTAGTGTTAATGAGAATGGTGCATGAGCAGTGACAGGAAGATAATTTTCTTGCGGAGTGTAAATCCCCCCCATCCCTCCTTGCAGGCATTTTCTCAAGCTAGCTGATGAGTTTGGTTATTTCCTTTACCAAAAAGCAAACAATGAGGAAAAATAATGTCCTAGGCGATATGCTAAGGGAGTGAGAGGATACAGAGTGGCTGTTTTTGGAAAATGAGACTGTTATCCCAATCCTGCAAGATGTTCTGTATGGGCAGATCTGGGTACCCACACCCCACTCCAGTGACTTCGCTGGCTCCAAGCACCCACAGAGGTCTACCCATGCAGGGCACCTTGCGGGATGGACCTGTCTCTGTTGGCCATTTTTTGGAAAGAACAGCACCCACATTAACTCCACTGTGAGCCTTCAGGACCCTAGTGGACAGAGGGACATCCTATCCTATTCATCGGCCAGTGTAATATCATACCTGCTGCTGTAATGTGAAGATACAGCATCCTCCTAAGACAGGGGCGGGCAAACTTTTTGGCCTGAGGGCCACATCGGGTTTCCAAAATTGTATGGAGGGCCGGTTAGGGGAGGCTGTGCCTCCCGAAACACCCAGATGTGGCCCAGCCCCACCCCCTATCTGAACCCCCCCCCCTGCTTCTCGCCCTCTGACGGATCCCCCGGGATTCCTGCCCCATCCAACCCCCACTCCCTGTCCCCTGACAGCCCCCAGAACCCCTGACTGCCCCCCAGGACCCCTGCCCCCATTCAGCTCCTGTTCCCCCTGACCGCCCCAACCCCTGACCACACCCCTGCCCCCTGACCACCACCCCGAACTCCCCTGCCCTGCCCCCTTACTGTGCTCCCAGGAGCACCGGTGGCTGGCGATGCTACAGCTGCGCTGCCCGGCTCAAGCCAGGCCACGCCGCTGCTGCCACCACGCAGCACCAGGAGCTCACAGCCCCGCTGCCCAGAGCATTGCAGCCACGGCAGAGCGAGCGAGCTGAGGTTGCGGGGGGTGGGAGTGGGGCAGCAGGGGAGGGGCCGGGGCGAGTCTCCTGGGTCAGGACCTCAGGAGCCGGGCAGGAGGGTCCCACGGGCCATCGTTTGCCCACCTCTGTCCTAAGGTGACACTGTTTTGCATTAGGGAATTACTGCGGCTCTCAGAAAGTGCCCTGTGAACCATGGGGTGAGTGACAAGTCAGATCTGATGATTAAGCTGGAGTGGCGCCCTTTAGTTGTGGGTATTTGTGGGTACATAAAGTTAGTCCTCAGGAAATACTTATTGAGTGAGCACATAGTAGTCACACAATAGAAAAGTCACACACGGGAAAAGTGTTTTATTTCAATAAGACTCATTTGAAGAGGATTCTTTTATGTTGGGTTGAGTTAATTTTCTTTTGTGAGCAACACTTGGGTCAGAAAAAAGTAGTGATTATATTTTCACTATTACCTACTGTTTTATCTTTAACAAACTAATTATTGCCTGGCGTTTTTCAATACCATGTGTATGAAAAGCACTGTGTAAAGCCAAACTGTATTCTAAACTGCTGGCTTAATAATGATTTAATATTTGCAAAGTGCTTTTTTATGAATTAAGGGTGCTATTTTCAAAAGCACATTAGTGACTTAGGCTCCTAAGTCCCATTTTCAAAAGGAATTAGGAACTTATGGCTAGATTTTAAAGGAGTTTAGGCACCTAAAGATGCAGGTAGGCACCTTGTGGGATTTCCAGAATGGAAGTTAGGCTGCAAAGAAATGTGGGTGGCAGGTAGTGATAAGGAACAGTGGGATGTTTTGGGGCGCTGAGTGGGTGGAGAATGGTGTTGGCTGTTGCTGTAGAGTGGGGGAGCTGGGTCTGCTGGGTTTTTGCCAGCCCTAGGCAGCGAAAAAAAAAGGGGGAAAAAAAGCCACGACTGGCCACACTGCGGCAGCAGCTCTACCGCCGCTGCTTCGTTCTTCGGCGGCAATTTGGCGGCGGGCCCTTCCCTTTGAGAGGGACTGAGGGTCCCACCGCCGAAGACGTGCCGCCTCTTTCCGTTGGCTGCCCCAAGCACCTGCTTGCGACGCTGGTGCCTGGAGCCGGCCCTGGGTGGAGCCTTACGGGAGGGTGAGTTCATGCGGTGGGAAAGGGATGTTCATGGTGTTGGAGGGGGTTGGAACTGTCCTACTGTTGGTAGCTTTTGGAGGTCTCTCTCCTCTTTCCCCATCCCGGCACAACATTCAGCACTGCTTTGGGAGACTCTGCAGCTGGCACATGATCTCTTGGAGAACCTTGAAGATTTTACTTTCTCAGCTGCCACTGGGTGCCTCCTGGAAACCCACTTCCAAGCTGTGCCTTGCTGGTGGGGAAGCACTGACCTAGCTGACTGTTATCCCCACTAAGGTGAGGAACCGAGAGGTGAAGAGGCTTGGCTGGAGCCTCCCAGAAAGTCTGTAGCAGAGAAGTGAGCCACCTTCCCCCGTCCCCTAGTTGTTCCCAGAGGTCAATCCTACTTGCTTCTGAAAGGGTGACCTTCCGATAAATGCTTCTGGAAATGCTTCATGTCTGGGGAGGCTGTTTTCTTTACTCTGCGTCAAAATGAGACGTTCACCACAGCTTATTGCTAGGCTGTCACCGCTATCCTGGTCCCAAAGGCTGGAGGAGACCTGAGGAGTGGGATGAGCCTGGGGAAGGGGAGAAACAGAGTGGGAGACTGATGGTTGAATACTCAGTGGTCAGGGTGGGAGCTCAGTGGGTTCCAACCAGAAAACTCCACAAGCCCCAACGTGACTGTATACCCTGATAAGAAACCCAGTCCTCACCCACAGCACCTAGTAAGCCTTTTTAGGATGGTTTGTGTGTAACATTCCAGGTGGAACGGGTTCTCCCGCAACAGAGAATGACTATAAAGGGAGGGGCTGGTGGGGCAGGGAGGGTGACTCCTCCCCCGCCCCCCCCCACACACAATGGCCTCCAGGTCTAATGATGTGTGTGGTGGTGGAAAGGAGAGAATTGGGTTTTATGTTAGAAATAGAGGATGCTTCCTCAAGGGCCAGGTATCAGAGGAGAAACTGATTCCTCCATTAAAGCCCAGCTTCAGTTCAACAAAGCACGTATGCATGTGCTTGTCTGATTGATTGATTAGAATGGCACTGTCAGCACCTGCTGAAGAGCTTTGATTAATAGGGATGGTTTTGCTGGATTGTGCCTGGTGAGGAGCAAGTCAAGGTGCTAATTCAGCCATCCCCGTGCAGGCGGAACTCCCATGGTGGTGGTCCAGCACTGGGATCAGTGTGGCCATTCTGCATTGGTTAAAACAGTGGTTCTCAAAAAAAAATTTTCGTGGTCCACTCATATTTTGATATCCATAATCTTAGCTTTCTAATGTGATGGATGTGCCCTCTCTCCCCTGCGTGGCAGCCCCCCAGCTGGGGCTGGGAAGGAGGGGGGTCTCTCCTTCTCTCCTCTGCCGCTGCAGCCCCCGAGCTGGGGCTGGGAAGGAGGGGGGGTCTCTCCTTCTCTCCTCTACCGCTGCAGCCCCCCAGCTGGGGCTGGGAAGGAGGGGGGTCTCTCCTTCTCTCCCCTGCGTGGCAGCCCCCGAGCTGGGGCTGGGAAGGAGGGGGGGGTCTCTCCTTCTCTCCTCTGCCGCTGCAGCCCCCGAGCTGGGGCTGGGAAGGAGGGGGGTCTCTCCCTGGTAGCTGCAGCCCTGGAGCTGAGGAAAGTTGCCCTTTTCTCTGGCCGCCCTGCACGTCCCAAATTCCCCCCAAGGCCACCACCTCGCCTTACATGTGTGTCTTCTCCAGGGTCCAGGCCCCTAATTAGTGGAGCTATGCCTGTGCAGCTTCATTGGGTGGGTGGCCCTTCGTTGTGTTGGGTGCGGCCGCCCAGGTGCGCACCTTAGAGGGAAATATCCACCTGAATGGAGTTCGCGGACCACTGGTGGTCCACGGAGCACAGTTTGAGAACCTTTAACCGTTAAAGGGAACTATCGTTACTGGGAATAACACCTACAGCTGGCATTAACCCTTCACACACCATCAAACCTTCTTTCTACATAAAATACTTCTCTCACGCATTAACGGTTCCTCAAAACACACACTCAGTTGTCTGTGTGTGTAAACCTGGACAGCTTACAAAATTTCTTTGAGAAATGAAAGCTGGTTTTAAGCCATAACATTTGGAAGGGCGCTGGACGTTTGCATGGGGGAAGGGGAGGTATTGGGAGGAAGGAGATAAGTCAGGGAGCAAATTGGAGGGGAGGAGTCTGTGTGTGGAAGAGGGTGGAGTGGGAGCGGAAATCATCCGAAACCACTGAACTACTACTCATTTGTAAATGCCTACCTTTAAAATAACTTCTTCTTTTAACAGTCATTATTCTAAATGCTGAAAACTGGGGTCGATAATTTATGGTTTGAAACCACCTTAACTATAGCAATGCAAGCCACATCGCTGTTAGTGCTGTTTATTTTGAAAATGCCTCGGGCGAAAAAATTGCAGTGCCATAATTAACTAATACCAAGATTCTGTTCCTGGCGCTTTGTGCAGCTTTTTTTCTAGGAATATGCAGCAAGTGTAAATTCCCAGGGCTTGAAAGATGGTGCTTTGGGATATCCTGACATCACCATGTCATTTGAAAGTGATTACAAGAACCAGCTTGGGGCCAGATCCAGTGTGGTGTTGAGTGCCTTCAATTTTCATTGACGGTGAAAGGATGTGAGAGGGCTTAGCACTTCACACAGTCTGGCCCTGGAGAGGGGAATCCCCGTTGCTTATTCTTTTAAAGGTTTTGTTTTTGTTAAACATGCACATCAAGGAGCATCGTTGTACAGGCTGCCTTCTAATTATTCTGCTTTCTGATATTTTAGGAACATTGATCTTTCAAAATGATCTCTTGCTGGTGGCGTCAACTTTGCGGTGGGAAACATTCTTCTAGTTCTGCAATGATAAACTAATTACGGGCTATACATTTTTAATGATTTAATCTCCTGTCATATTCCTAGAGAGGCGTGATCTTGATTCCAAACAAATCTCCTCTGCGTGACCGAATGCGCATCATGAAATGTATGGCTTTCATTAAAGCCTGTTGGTAATACAGTTTTTAGGATTGTTTCTTTAAAACGAGGAAGGGTACATGCCTGCTGAAAGATTACTGTAATAATGCTGCACTAAGCATTTCATGTCATACAGAGCTCCCAGCAACGTGACTCATCTTACAGAGTGCTCTAAAGAAGTGATATGTAAAGCTGTGGCGCCCTATGTTTTAAGTGCTTGTAGTGGGTGGCACATTAGAATAATGCATTTTATTCTTTTTTCTTTTTTTGCCACTGGAAATCTAGATTCATGTCTGCCATCCTGTCTGTATTGGTCTTTAAAACAAGTTTGGGGATGGTGATTAGACAAGGGATGGGCCAAAATCAGAGTCTCAACTCTCATCCTCTTCAAATTTTGGGCAGGTAGCCACCACTTGTACCACTGAGAGCACTACTGTCCATTTGCAGTTTGTGCACACACCCTGGTCTCTGTTGTTATCCTGCCCTCCCACCGCCCTCCCGCTCCTCTTTCTCTAATTCTTACATTGTCGGCTCCTTGGGCTGGGGCTGCTTTTGTGAAGTTTGTGTTTGTATAATGCCCAGTGCAATGGGGCCATGATGGCTCGTTGGAGGGCTCAGGTGTTACTGCAATGGGAATGTTTAAAAATCATTGATCTCCGTCACATTTTTAGATTCGTAGATTCCCAGGCCAGAAGGGACCATTGTGATCATTAGTCTGACCTCCTGTGTAACGCAGGCCAGGGAACTGCCCCAAAGTAATCCCTAGAGCATAGCTTTTAGAAAAACATCTAATTTTAATTTAAAATTTGTCAGTGATGGAGAGTCCACCCTGACCCTTGGTAAAGAGTCCCAGTGTTTAATTATACTCATTGTTAAAAATGTATGCCTTATTTCCAGGCTGAATTCATCTAGCTTCAACTTCCAGCCACTGGAGTGTGTTATACCTTTGTCTGCCAGATTGAAGAGCCTGTTTTCAAATACATCTACCCCGATATAACGCGGCCCGATATAACACGAATTCGGATATAACGCGTTAAAGCAGCACTCCGGGGGGGGGCAGGGCTGCGCACTCCGGCACATCAAAGCAAGTTCGATATAATGTGGTTTCACCTATATCGCGGTAAGATTTTTTTGGCTCCCAAGGACAGCGTAGATACTTATAAACTATGACCAAGTCTTCTCTTAACTTTCTCTTTGTTAGGCTAAAAGGATTGAGTTCTCTGAATCTATCACTATAAGGCAGGTTTTCTAATCCTTTAATTCTTCTCATGGGTCTTCTCTGAGCCCTCTCCAATTTATCAACATCCTTCCTGAATGAAATGAGATTCCAGCAGCAGTTGCACCAGTGCCAAATTCACAGGTAAAATAACCTCTCTGCTCTTGCTCAAGATTTCCCCATTTTTGCATTCAAGTATCACGTTAGCCCTTTTGGCCATAGTATTGCGCTGGGAGTTTGTGTTCAGCTTATTATCCACCACTAATTCCCAGGATAGAGTCCCTCATCCTGTAAGTGTGGCCAGTATTCTTGTTCCTAGATGGATACATTTATGTTTTGAAGGCATGGATTTGCAACACTGGATCTGAGGCAGCTCTTACTGTATTGGCTATAGGTCAGATTCAGAAATAGAAGTGAGACTTGTTTCTGGTTTAGATGCGACTAAAATCTTGTGAGACTGGCTTTTTTAAATTGGTGGAAATCGGACAAGGCTTATTCAGTGAGATCGCCACCATTTGGGGTAGCCATTTTGCATCCACAGCCCATCAGCTTTCACTGCCACCTTGTCCAAACACAAACACTACTATGAGTTTAGCCTCAAAAATATTATTACAATTATTTCAGTATTACAGTAGCATCTAGGGAGCCTCAGACACAATCAGGACTCCACTGGGCTAAACACTGTTAATTCCAGGAAAGGAATTAAGCATGTGCTTACATTCCGTTAACTCAAAATTCAAATGTAAAGTAGGTGAGATTAAAAAAGATTAAGTGAATTGTGGATGTGGCAAACCAATGTGAGTGCCTGGGGGTTTTAATCACACATCTGACCTGGCCATCCAAACTAGGATAGAAATTGGTGTGGCTAGAACCATATTTAAACCAAATTTTAAACTTGCCTTCTCAACTTAGTTTGAATCCCAGTTTGTGTTTTAATCACAAGGTGTGCCTCTCTTTACTACACAGCTGTCCACAAGCACAGTTACGTACAATTGGAATTGGTTGTCAAGGAAAGCCCAGTGGTGTTGGATGTTTGGGTTCAGGTCTATTCACAGAACTGTGACACATTTGGAAACTGCACGCTAGTAAATGCTACCATTGTCATTTGGTCATCAGACACAAACTCACCACTTCCCACCTTCTAAAAACAAGGCAGGCTGGTGGCACAGATGGTCACTAAGGCAAGGATACCTGGACCTAGGTCATCATCAAACAGTACGCGGTGGGAGTGAGCTACAGGCCTGTATGCCTAACTTCAGTACCAGATTGGCTGAAACTATAGTAAAGAACAAATTATCAGAAACGTTGATGAATATGATTTGTTGGGAAGAGTCAATACAGCTTTTGTAAATGCCTCACCAGTCTATTAGAATTCTTTGAGGAGGTCAACAAACATGTGGGCATGTGTGAACCAGGGGATGTAGTGTACTTGGACTTTCAGAAAGCCTTTTTGACAAGGTCCCTCAGCAACGGCTCCTAAACAAAGTAAGCGGTCATGGGATAAGAGAAATGGTTCTCTCATGGATCAGTAACTGGTTAAAAGACAGGAAACAAAGGGTAGTAATAAATTATCAGTTTTCAGAATGGAGGGAAGTAAATAATGGTGTCCTCTAGAGATCTGTACAGGTACCTCTGCTGTTCAACATATTTTGATCTGGGAAAAGGGGTAAACAGTGAGGTGGCAAAATTTGCAGACAATCAAAATTACTCAAGATAATTAAGTCCAAAGCTGGCTGTGAAGAGTTACAAAAGGATCTCACAAAACTGGGTGACTGGGCAACAAAATGGCAGATGAAATTCAGTGTTGGTAAATGCAAAGTAATGCACATTGGAAAACATCCCAACTATATGTACAAAATGATTGGGTCTAAATCAATTGTTACTACTCAAGAAAGAGATCTTGAAGTCATTGTGGATAGTTCTTGGAACAAATGCACTCAACGTGCAGTAGCAGGCAAAAAAGCTAACGATGTTAGGAACACTAGAAAAGGTTTAGATAATAAAACAGAAAATATCATAATACCACTATACAAATCCATGGTATGCTCACACCTTGAATACTGTGTGCAGTTCAAGTCACCCCCATTGGAAAAGATACAGAGAAGAGCAGAAGCTGGGAATGAGCGACAGGGGATGGATGATTACCTGTTCTGTTCATTCCCTCTGGGGCACTTGGCATTGGCCACTGTCAGCAGACAGGATACTGGGCTAGATGGACCTTTGGTCTGACCCAGTGTGGTCGTTCTTAGGTTCTTGTCCTTGCCCCTTTCCAAAATATTAATAACAAAGTGATTTCTAACTCTTGTATAGCATTTTTCCTCAGTAGATTTCAAAGCTCTTTACAAATGAGGTCAGTATCATCATCCCCACTTCAGATTGTTTTTAAATGACACCATGCTGCAGACAGTTGCAGGATGGAGTGTAGAAAGCACATTAAAAATAGATCTTGGGCCCAAATATATGAGTGCATTTACCCCAAATGCTAATGCACTTGTGGTTATTGCATGTGCAAGCCATGTGCGCAGGCATTCCTGGAGTCACAAAAATGAAGACCCAGAATTTCTTAACATGAAATAGTGAAGCGGGAGTTGAGGCCCCTCTGAACTTTAGCCTCTTGAAGACTTCCTGGCCAACCAAGGATGAAACTATTATGATGAGCTAGAACTCCAATTTTGTTAATGTTTTAGAGTATGGAAGGAAGCAACAAATCTGATTTAAGTGAAGACATTTTGTCTTGGCAGTGTGATTTACTCCAGGACTGTAAATCTGACACGATGAAGACTAAAATGTACTGCAGTTTAAATTTCTCCTATAGCTCACTCAAAGTCTAACATGATTTAAATAGCAAGATCTTAGAAATGACATGTATCCTTGGATGCAAAGCTGTTTCTGAGCTGAAGATTTTAATTTCACGTCAGAGAAGAATTTATCAATATGAGGATTCTGAATGTTGTAGGATGCTAATCAAGGGGTAAAGTTTCAGGGCAATGGGCAGGGATTTGGCTTGGCAGCATATTTTTAAAAATAATTTTGACGAACAATATGGATGTTTATTTTAAGCATTTTTTCCATTTTTATTCCTTTACATTCCTCACAGTTGCACAAAATTATGGGGGGCGGTTGTCAGACAATAGAGGGTGTCAGAGCATAATTATTGTACAACAGGTGATGATGAGATTCAAAAAGTTAAAGCTATGTCACCATTAAAACACATTTGTCAACATCGCGTCAAAATATACAAAGTAAATATCCTTAAATCAAAATCTAATAAACTCTTAAGCAGGGCCGGCTCCAGACCCCAGCGCGCCAAGCGCACGCTTGGGGCGACGTGCTGCGGGAGGGCGGCAGGCGGCTCCGGTGGATCTCCCGCAGGCATGCTTGCGGAGGGTCCGCTGGTCCCGCGGCTTCGGTGGAGCATCCGCAGGGGTGCCTGCGGGAGGTCCACTGGAGCCGCGGGACCAGCGGGCCCTCCGCAGGCACGTCTGCAGGAGGTCCACTGGAGCCGCGGGACCGGCGACCGCCAGAGCACCCCCGCGGCGTGCCACCCTGCCTGGGGCGGCGCAATTCCTAGAGCCGCCCCTGCTCTTAAGCAGCATTTTTGTTACGTTGCCTGTCTTTAAATTTTGATAAGTGGAAATATTTTTCCTCAGTTTGAGTGTGTACAATGAAATCAATATTTTACCAACTTTGACCAATACAAATTTAACCCTGCTAAGCCCAGCGGTAATGTGTGACTGTATCCATGTATGCCATGTATTCCCTGGTAACCATCTAAAAGGGTTAGCTATTATAACATGAGTATGATGAAAGGTCAAATACCATATTGCCACTCTATAAATCCAATGTACACCCACATCTTGAATACTTCATGCAGATCTGGTCGCCCCATCTCAAAAAATATATTTTGGAATTGGAAAAGTTTCAGAAAAGAGCAACAAAAATGATTAGGGGTATGGAACAGCTTCCATATGAGGAGAGATTAATAAGACTGGGACTTTTCAGCTTGGAAAAGAGATGACGGGGGGGGCGGAGGGAGGAGGGGTGCAGATATGATAGAGGTCTACAATATCATGACTGGTATGAAGAAAGTAAATAAGGAAGTGTTATTTACTACTTCTCATAACACAAGCATTAGGGGTCACCAAATTAAATTAATAGGCAGCAGGTTTAAAACAAACAAAAGGAAGTATTTCTTCACACAATGTACAGTCAACCAGTGGAACTCCTTGCCAGGGTATGTTATGAAGGCCAAGACTATAACTGGGTTAAAAAAAGAACTAGATAAATTCATGGAGTTTAGGTCCATCGATGGCTATTGGCCAGGATGGGCAGGGATGGTGTCCCTAGCCTCTGTTTGCCAGAAGCTGGGAATGGGCGACGGGATGGATCACTTGATGATTCCCTGTTCTGTTCCGTTCCTCTGAAGCACCTGGCATTGGCCACTGTCAGAAGACAGGTTACTGGGCTAGATGGACCTTTGGTTTGACCCAGTCTGGCCATTCTTATGTTCTAAAATCTGTTTTGCTGACCCAGTTTCTGACTGTGCTGCCGTCCAGTAGAAACTCACAGAATCTTCTCTGGTACTACTGGCTCCCTGTCTGGTGCTTAAGAATGTTACATGGTTTTGTTTCTTTTGAGTATTTATCTGATTTTGGGGGGGGGGGGGGGAAGATCTCCAGCTGGTGTCAGTTGTCATAACTCCACTGAAGTCAGTGGGCCTGAGAATGCCCCCCCATGGAACTGACAACACCCACATGGACTATAGCCCCTCCCAAGAGAAGTTCTCCCTTTTTGCCTTGCCATTAGCTTCCCCTTCTTCACTTCCCCCTGGTGTTGCTGTGACTCCTCCCTGTGTTATGAGTCCAATTTAGAGGCAGGATCTTTGGGGCAGGGGTTTTGTCGTCCTGTGTGTACGGTGTCATGCACCCGTCCAGAACTAGATAAACAATAAATCTGGCAGGAAATCACAATGACACCTTTTCCCCCTGAGCCCTATTTCTTCTGCAGTTGAAATGCATTAATGTAAGGGGGTTTAAAGGGAAATCCCTGGGGCCATAGAGGTGCCCCAGGCACTGGAACTAATGCAGATCCGCTACATAAGGCTAGTGGTAGAAGGGCTTATTGGGACAGATGAGCCTCTACGGCATTGATCTCTTGTTCTCCTCTCACCCCCCATAACAGGGGCTGATTGGAGATATAAAGACTCCAAAGTAGCATCATAGAGTGGCCCCATGGTTTCAGGAAAGGATGCTGTGGTGTGTTGGAATTGCAAGCTATCACTTTAGGGATGAGGAGGTTTCCTGGTCCTGGCTGCAGGCTAGAGATTGCCGTAGCAAAGTATGTGAGGCGATTCAGTCTAAAAAAGAGAGGTTAAAGCCAGGTGGGGTGAGTTGTGCCTTGCTGTCTTAAGGAGCAGCCTCTTTTCTCTCTCTATGTTCTTGGAGTCTTGCGTGTTATCTTCCTGAGTTCTACGACATCAAGTAAGGTTACTCCCAGCAAGAGTATCTATGTTTTTTTTATCTAATTTCTCTGTTCGTATTCTGTGACCATAGCAGGTGCCTCCCCTTTGGATCTTCCCAGTGCTCAGCTCAGCCAGTTGGGTCGTGTCCTAGGCTGAGGATTTAGTCTGTAATTTTTTGGGATTGGTTTTTCTGTCATCACAGTGGAGTTGTAGCCATTTCTGCTGGTTGTGAATTTGGCCTTTGGGGCCTGCAGTACTTGAGCAGAAGGTAGGGTTGATCTGTTTGTTCTCCCCATTATTTCATTAGTATAGTGTTTAAAAATTCAAATGTTCCTGACATTAAATGAAAGAGAGCTTGGATTAAGTGTATTTAAAAAAAAAAAAAAGTTCAGCAACATTTATGGCCTTTCTCTATGTGTGATTCCATGAAATGGAATTAATTACTTTGATCGCACTAAGCCTGTACTGTCAGTTTGGTAAAAGTAATGTGAACAATCTCACTCTATTACTTTTAAATTAACGTAGTCCATACTGCTTTTCCTAGTCCGCTGCCACCTTGTGAAAAACAGGGTGGCATTGTATTGCTTCGTGTGATGGATGAGAATATTAAGTGTTCCCTGGTGAATAAGCACCCCAAACAACTCGAGGCTCTGTAGCTCATAAGGACTGGGGAACTAATAATGCCGAGACATGAGCAGGCTATTTTGCTAAGTTGTAAAACAGCAGAATGTTGAAGGGTGTTTCTAGCTGTTCAAAAAACCAAACAGATACTGTACTGTGCAGCACCATATCTTAAAATAGTCTTCTGCAAATGCAGAATTGAAAGAGGTCATTGGGGAGTCGGTAGCAAGCAAATCCAAGGGGAAGAAAGAAGCCGGTGAGAATGTAAGGAACGGAAAGGAGGCCCTTGGAGCTTGATACACCTGATATTTCAAAGCTGAAAGTAGCCCAGCTTTCCACAAAGGGAGAGGGATGAAAGGATATTGCACCTTCAGAGATCAAAACTAATCAGAAAGGTTGCTTGTTAAACTTTCACTCTGTGAAAAATGAACTCTGAAAAAAGCTGGCGTGATGATCCTTCGAGGACATTTTAGAATAATTGTAACAATAATGCATTAAAATGTCACTAGAGGAAATGATTAATTGGAATTGCCTTCATTTTTCTCTTCCATTTACTTGCATTCCTGTCCTTACTACCTCATATAAAAAATAAAAATAGTAACGTTCAGCCCTAGCACTATATATGAAGTATTTTATTACTGCAAAGTGGCATATGTGAAACCTCGCTACTGACATTCATAGACTTCTATGCGTACTACTTCAATTGCTTTATTAATGTTTTGGCTTTCAGCATAAAAGGTAAAGTATTGAAAACCACAGAAAATTTGTGAATATGACAGTAACATTTATCATTCCATGAGAGAAGGCTTGGTAGCTTCTGCTCTGAATGTTGGCTTGCTCTTTCCAATGCAGAGATTCTAATTTCCAGTTAATTTTATCTTGACCCTGGCCCTGAGTCAACAAGGAGTAGGTTATCTGTTGGGAGAAGTTGTTTTCGTAAGGCTCTTAATAAATAGAGAAGAGAATACTGATGTAATAAGACAGCCTGCCTCCTCTTTCACCAGTTCTGTTTGCATGAGGTTCCCTACACATGTACCAGCTGATAATTCCCATCCAAGAGTCTGCAATAAGTCCACAGAGCCAGCATCCATAACATGCAGCATAAAAAGATGTGGATATGTTTTCCTTGGTGCAAACTCTTTAGCATTCAGAATTGAAAATTCACTCTTGATTTTTTTTTTGGGTCACATTACCCCATCAGAAGAACTAGAAGAGGGACGGGGGAAAGCCCAAACTTTAAAAAATAAGTAAAATAAATAAATAATCTGTTTGTTGCTTTAGGCATGTTTTTACTCATTTTAGTTTGTTGTCATTCAGTTTGATTCACTGAACTGATTCAATTTTAATGGTTCACTTATGTATGCAACTACCTAGAAAAAAAAAGATTAAAAAGTCCCCCTGAAGCAAGTTTATTGAGATTTTGGTCAAAAAGGGATCATAAATAAGCAGAAGCGAGAGCAAAAGCCAAGGTAATATGGCACACGTCAAGCAAAAAGAAAATATAGTATGTGAACTGAAAAATAGGCAACAAACATCAGATACAAAATGGAAGTTCAAAAACAGTACCTAAGGTAAAAGCTCCAACTCACTGTGTTTGTTTTACAATTACACGGGAGAGCGAGTTTCTTCAACCTTTGGATTCTTTCTTTAGTCTGTTAATTTTAAAAGCACTGTGCCTGGGAATGGATCTCTTCTGAAGTACCAGCAATTTCTTCGGGCTCTTGCCAAATGCAGGAAAAATTAGCAATGGGTGAAATTGCATACACTAAGAATACGACATGATGAATATTTTGTCACACAGATACCATCTGTGACTTATCCTGATAGACGGAACAGCTTGTCTGCCAAACCTGAAAACATGGCTTTGCTTAGCACAGGCAGTGTGGATAATCTTGAGGATTCTAAATAGGCTGTAAGAATTAAAATTTGACCTTGAACTCCAACTCTGCAAGGTCATGTCCTATGTCACAGGGAAGGAAGCTGGCCCTTGATTTGTAATGGGATCTTGCATTTTGTATATGGAACAGGTCAGTTGAACATGAACTCTTCTGGGGAGGATGAAAGTCATGTCATGCCTCATTTGTGGCCAGATTTTTGGGTAGCCATCACAAAGGAACCCACAAAAGGTGTAGCTGTGTCTGTGCGTAGTGGTTAGACGTTATTAAGAAATACTTGGACGTGACTTTTAGAGGGATGACCTGAAATCAGAGGGGTTAGTGGCATTCAGCACCCCATTTAGCTCCATTCAGTATTGATCCCATAGTGTGTATGTATTGTTCTGTAGATATATATTATTTGGTTTACAGTAGCAGGATGATAGAGAAGGAACAATTAAATATCAGGTGATAACAGTGCTCCCAAATGCACGATCTCTTCCACATTCAAAATTTAAAAAAAACCTTTATTTTGTTATTATTGATTATATATTATTTGTACTGTGTAGAGCTTAGAGGTTCTAGTCATAAAACAGGACCTCACTGTGTCTTGTAGCTGCTCTGCTTGTGAAATTATTATTTAATTATTGCACCTAGAGATCCCAGCCAGAACTGAGCCTTAGTGTGGTATGCGCTGCACATATTCACAGAACTTTATAAACCTTTCCTGCTCTGTTTAATAATGGCGTTTGCACTAGTGTTTCCAAATTTTTCACCTCTGTGAAGGGGGCTAGAAGCCTCTCACATAACTGGACTCCTGCCATTTCAGTTACTATGATAGGAAATGAATTTTGCAGGTGCTCAGTTAACAAAGTGTGTTAAACATTAGCTTAAATTTAAAAAAATAAAAGCTGGTTTGTGTGGTAATATGACCCAGATGCAGTGGCTTCTACATTAAATATATCTTGTAAAGAGGTCGCTTCCTGAGCTACAGTGCCCATAAACATTAGGTTTATTTTATAAGTAGTTGCTTTTTCCGCACCAGAGTAGCTGTAACCATTAAATGTATTTAATAAGGAATGCGTTCTCAGCTACTGAGTGCCTATATGTGCTAAATATTTTAAAAACTTATTCCACTTCCTGAGCAGCTCTTCACATTAAATATAATTATTAAGACTTTTTTTTTCCACTCATAGCACTAAAGATTTTTTATAGATAGTTACTTTTCAAGCCACTGAACAGCCCTTAATGTTAAACATTTTTAAATTTGCTTTCTTGGCTGCAGAATGGCTCTCTGTTAAGTACTTTTGGATTTGTTCTCCCTTCAGGTTTTGGAAGCTCAGGACAATCCGCTCCCTCCTCCTGAGCAAGTTATTTAATAAAAAGATACAGTCAACTGGAATTCTAGATAGTTTCCGTAAATGAGATAAAAGGGTAACTGCCCTGACTCCCTCTGCTCACTGTTGGGCTTTTACAATCACATTTTTTTTATTTATGCATTTTTCCCCTGCCTGTTTTGTGATAGGCTCATGCAAACAGAGGTAAAAAGTAATTGACTTGATATGTCTACACTGCAATTAGACACCCGCGACTGACCCGTGCCAGCTGACTTGGGCTTGCAGGCCATTTAATTGTGTTTTGGGCTCAGGTTGCAGTCTGAGCTCTGGGACCCTCCCACCTGAGCTCAAACGTCTAAACCACAATTAAACAGCTTCTCAACCCAAGCCTCACGAGCCCGAGTCAGCTGGCATGGGCCAGCTGTGGGGTTTTAATTGCATTGTAGATATACCGTCAGTGACTATACAGGGGGAAAGGGTGAAATAAAGTCCTATCGGAGGCAGAAAGTAATTAAACTGGAACAAAAAACAACCCCCTCCCCATCTCTCTCTAAACTGTAGCATGGTAGGTAAATATTTTCAGAGACATTTGATTTTGTTTAAGTTGATCGTGCCCATTTAACTCTTGGGAAATATCAACATTCATATAGATGCTTACATGTATGAATGTTAAGTGTGTGCATGAGTTGGTGGGTAGGTGAATATTCACATATACAAATACTCCCAAACACATGCACATTATGTACTGCTCACACTGGTGCACACTCACAACTAAATAGCTGCAAGGTTTCACTGGCCCGAATAAATTTTTAGTTTAATAAGCAAAACCTCTAAAGCTGGAGATTCTACCACCTCCCTAGGTAACCCATTCCAGTGCTTCACCACCCTCCTAGTGAAAAAGTTTTTCCTAATATCCAACCTAGTCCTCCCCCACTGCAACTTGACATCATTGCTCCTTGTTCTGTCATCTGCTACCACTGAGAACAGTCGAATTCCATCCTCTTTGGAACCCCCTTTCAGGTAGTTGAAGGCTGCTATCAAATCTCTTGAGCCTTTTACCTCTAGGCTGCTAGCTCAAATCCAGCCAAGGTTCTGTGTAATTGAAAGATATTCCCATTGGCTGGTTGTTTTTGTGGCATGTGAGATAACTTGATGGTTTCAGTGTAGTTTCTTGTAGACAAGTGTCTACGTCACACTGTTGTTGTGATTGAAGTTATTTGTACTGCAGTAACATCTACAGACTGCAGCTGAAATCAGGGCCACATTGCACTGGGCAGTGTGCCCAGATGCAGTGTGAGAAGCTGCTGGACCAAGAACGGGTTGGGAGAAAGGGGGCATTTTCCCATTTTACAGTTGGGGAACTGAGACACAAAGCACTTGTGACTTGCTCAAGAACAATCAGGAGGTCCGCGGTAGAGTAGGGCATTGCACCCAGCTCTTCCAAGTTCCAGTTCAGTGCCTTAACCAACACGCCATCCAACTTCTCAGTAGGGCCTAGATGGCAACTGTAGTTGGCCTCAGTAGAGGGGCTAAGCAGTTAAAGATACAGACACATTGTGTGGGCTAAGCTTGTGCTGTACTTGTTCAATATGGGGAGGACTTCGTGCTCAGGACTGTTAATGCTAGCACCTGTCTTGAGCACGTCAATCAAACAGACATACAAAGCTATATGCGTTGTATTTGTTGTGTATGGAAATAGGGTAGTATCCCTTTAAATAGCTTGTGAGCCCTCCGGTAGAGCTCCCCGTGTTCTGTGTTTAAGGAGCTGCCAGAACCCAGAGCCGCAGAGTGTGTGTAGCAAGGCCTGGCGTATTCGGGTATATTTAATTAACACAGTTATCTGAGGCCAGTGGCAGTGTGGTTTCTGGATATTGTTGTTGTGTAAAGAGCAAAAAAGACAACCATATCCTATATAAAAGAAGTTCTATCCTGCCCAATGCTGCCGCTGCTGGCATCTGTTTACCCAGATTGCCATTGCCTAGAGAAGAAAAAACCTTTTTAAAAAAAGTTTTACTTTGAGTATGGGAATTGTTTGTTTTGGAGTCTGCGTAAAAGGCAGGGAATGGTTATCAGCTAGGAACTTATCACTTGATAACCACAAGGCATAGTGAAACTGCAAAACTCATTTCCATTGTCTGTTTGATTTGGTCCTATAAAAATCGTGATGGAGAACACAAGCAAGCATAATATATTCTTCCATTATGCTTCTATATTTATTTTGTATAATAGGAGGGGAAAATAGATATATCCCTAGCAGTTTCTTTTTTAAAAAATGGTAGTGTTAATTTAAAATATATATATGGGGGGGATATTTTTCCCTTTTCTGAATGTATTGCACATACTTATGTTTTAAATCAACACTATTTTCTTCAAAGGGTCATTGTCATTCCTGAATATTCCATTTAAATGAAAACTCTACTGTAGTTAGTTGTTTACGTGAAATTGCCTAGCTTTCATTTGGGGCACATAAGGAAATTCAGTAACTGCCCTGAATAAGAGATGTGATCAGAACACAATCACTTGTCAAGTAGCTAACAAATTGGATAAAGGAAAATAAGAAAGAATCATGATTACCACTGAATTTGTTCAGTAGCATCACTGTCAGCCTTATACTTTAATAAGGGCTGAATTCAGTTGCCACTAAAAGCTATGGCAGATCTTCCTTTAACTTTAATGGGCATCAGATTGAGTTCTATATAAATCTCCATATGAACTAGTTACGTAGTTAGAAGGTGGTAAAATCTAGCTGGAAGAGCCAGGTTTGGGACTGTCAAGCTTGGTCCAGTTGAGTTTTTATTTATACGTATGTAAATGATGATTTAAAAAAAACACGAAGGCTCCAGGTGCCATAAGACATCACTAACAATACAACAAAATCCCAGCAGCATTAAAATAATAATTTCAACAGGAATTCAGCCAGCCATCTACGGAAGCTCCTTTCCATGTTGTGGGGTGCACACACTCAGGCCTCTCCAAAATCCCTGTCAAATAGGTGTCTTTTTTACACCAAATTGGGGCTATTTTGGACCAAGGCAGGAAGCAAGAGAACGCCCTGCCAGTCACCTACTCTCTTTTATAATAATGGGGATCCAACTTGAGCACTTCTGCTGATCACAGCTGTGCAACAGGACCTGGAAATCTATCAGGTAGGCTGCTCCCGGGCCATTTAGGGCAGTATAGGTCAAAGCAACCCCTTAAATTTCACCTTGAGACCAGTGTGCAGCCAGTGCCGATCCCAGAGCACTAAGGTAATGTGCATGGTACCCTGCTCAAAAAGAGAGCGAGTACATCATTCTACACCAGCTTCAGTCCCTGAGTGACTTTAGGGTGTAACCCCATGTAGAGTGCACTGCACGTGGAAGAGAGGTGAAAAGGCTTTTCATGCACTATGGGTGGGTGGGTCACGTACTTTGAGTGTGGGAAGAGTAGAGCAGGAAAGTGATGGCTATGTGGGTTTCCCAGTGCTCCTTACTAGTCATTTCATGGGACGGCACAGATCTTAAGGAAAGTAGCTAGGTGTTCTGGTTAAGGTAACAAGAAGTGTCAGAATATACATGTTGGTGTCTGGCCCAATATTAAAGTTGGAGGCAATTTCAGCAAAGAGAGCTCCTTTCTGGAGGACAGTGGGTTGGGCCAGAAAAGCTTTATACCACTTTGCTTTAAAATATTCAGTCAAATCAATCATGCCAGTTGCTCTCCACTTCAGATACAGTATATCTCAAGAACACTAAACTTATGAAGTGCCTGCTAAAATAATGTGCATTACATCTCAGTTTGGAGACTTCCAGTTCAGAAAGAAGTTCCCCAGATGGAAAGCTGTGAATTATTGATGCCATGTTTATCTCAAAGTTTACTTCCCTTCACAATCAATTAAGGCTATTTCATTTCATTAAAACTAGCATTTTCCCATTTGGGAAATAATTTATCTGAGGAAAATTTAAAAATATCCTCTACTTGTAGGCTCAGAAGCTACCGTCAGTTCAGATAGTCAGTGTATGAGCCAAGAAAGTAAAAGTCTTTGTCCTCATTGAGAGCTGCTAAGTTTGATTGTGATTAATTGCAATTTAATGATTCAACGTTATTACTTTTGACTTTATTGCAGAAATGGCTTTCAACAGCCCTTGTGCAGGCAAAAATCACGTCACTGGTGTTTTAACTACATAAGGAAAACAGAAAATGAGTTCTATGGGTCCCATCTTGCAAACTTTACTCCCATTGATTCTGAGTGAGGGCTTCAGGATCAGGCCCTGTCAGAACAGATTGTTTTGCACAATAAAACTACCATTTCATGCTTTGTATCTTATATAAATGACCTGCTCGGTTTGTATAGCAGTGAAGCATATGTACTACATGATGTCTTTATTTTCTCCTCTATTGCTAGGGATTGGGCATTCAGGATGTGTCATTTCATTTCCATAGTAGACAAAGGGACTAACATTAAAAGTTCTGTTGTTTGTTATGGAGAGGCTTTCCAAGGGAAGGAGGTACTGGACTTCCCACAAGGATGAGGGGATTTTGATCGGATGTTCTTGTTCTAGTCCTGAGTAACTAAACGGCAGGGGTCTTTGTAGCTCTGGGAACAAGGGAAGCTGCCTTGCAATCGCCAGCCTCACTTTCAAAGCTTGGCCCGCTTAAGCTTAACACTTAAAATGCCAAACTTAGGAACGGTAGACATTAGAGTTGGAGAAGACCTGTTAAATCATCTGTTCCAGTGTAGCATTGTTGCATGATTGTCTAATCTAGATTTTTAAAAGTCGGCAGCAACGAGGGTGCCATTCATAGACGTGTGCTCAGAAGATATTGCTGAAAATAGCCAAAACAACAGATTCTGCTTGCTCTCTGCTGTGTAAGATTGTGGAATGTATCATAGTGAACTTTACTGGTGGCTCTGCTGAGAGGCTGAGTCAACAATAGCGCAGTTCAAATGTGGAAATATTGATTTGCACCTGTGGCAGGCCTGAGACTGCCCTGTTATGCTTCATTGCTTAAATATCAACAATATGGACTGCAACAATCTTAATTTTAGACTCCAAATTTGGATTTTCTTTAAGAAAGGCTCTTAAAAACCATTCAAGATTAGCTGGCAAACAGCTGAACTCGCTGGGTGTTTTAGAGATTGGCCTGAGTGGTCTGTGACAGTCTGTTAGTGTATGTATCATGCATTTGAGGAGGGGAAAGAGCCCTGCTGAAAAGTAAGCCGTTACCTCCCCAAGCTTGGTTTTTCCAGAGTATTTCACGTTTATGTTGTAGCTCTGCATCTTTAAATGCGTATTGAGATCATGGCTGTTCCTTGGTGGAAACGTGGCAAAATTCCATTCTGATAAAAAAACTGATAAGTCTTTCTTACGTGAAAATGAGTAAGAGGGCCGTATATATTTAACTTGGATTTGTATGTAACTGCAATCGGGTCATAATGGGGATGTGAGGGGAGGAGAAAATATCACCCAGGTTAAGCCAGTTATGGCTCTTGGTTATACATTAGGGCACCAATGAATCATCACCCTCAAAAATGTAATCACTAATAGTCGTACCAGAGAGAGTAGAACAATCCTTGACCCCTTTTTAATCTCCTCTAATCTGAGGATCTCAACAGCTGTACATATGCCACACAGCAAGTAAACTTTATTATTTTTAGTACTGTTATTTATTTGTATTGCAGTACTGCCTCGGAGGCCCAGTCTTGTAGCAGAACCCCGTTGTGCTAGATGTTTTACAAACGCAGAACAAAGAGTTCTAGATAGGCCTGACTCCCAGTTGCCTCTAATGAACACCACACCAGGCTGCCCATTTTTTCCCAGGATGCTAAGACTAAGGCCTGGTCCATCCACAGTGTGACACCAATTTAACTAAAGCCTTGTCCACATGGGTAAGTGGCACCAGTATTGTTGATATCACTGTAATTAAACCAATGCGACTAACCCAGTAGAGTCCAAACTGCTGGGTGTGCAGTGGCTCAAGCTACTTCGGTGGTGACAAATTGCACCCACCCAGCACAGCCATATATCAGTGTAAGTGCACTGCGCTATGGTGAGTAATTTCACAGGAGCAAGCTAACCCATTGAAAGAGTGTCCACACAAAAAGTTGCACCAGTTTAGCTAAATCAGTTTAACATCACACCTTCAGGTAAACTCGTTCAAGTTCTGTGTGTAGACCGGGTCCTTCGTGCCGCCAGTTACTAAATATCTGCAGGTGGAAGGGTGGCAAACTGTACTGCTGAGTCTTTACTGGCATCTGCAAGCCTCCCACCTTTAAAACCTCTTTGGGCCCAGGCTCTCTGCCTACTGAAATAATACATCCTTGGGGGTCCCCTTCTCTGTCAGGTGCCATTAACTATAGTGCCAAGACCATCCACGAGGCAGACTCCAGCTGTAACCAACTTCATTTAAAGAGCCTTTTCCCAAAGGTCTCAGAGTCTCACACCGGGCCCTGGAAAGCACTCCCCTCCCCTCCCCGCTCATCCCATTGGGAGGGGAGTTAGTTGTGGCAGAGTGGGCCACACAGGGACACTTGCTCTTTCTGTTGCTCAGGTATGTATTTTGACCCAAAGAAATGAATAAATATCAGTGTCAACTGGGCTGTAATCTGTAATCCTCTAAGGGTAAAATAAAGTCCAAAAGTCAGATTGAGGCCCAAGGTGAGCAGGCGTGCAGCTCCTAGTGGCTGACATGTCCACTTACACCAGGGCTGAATGAGTGGGTTCATAACATGGCCGCTGTCTGTATAACCACATTCTCCCAGTGGTGCACAGTGGTATCGGAGCATCTGAAACTCCCTCACACACAATGGCTGTATATCAGATTTTGGGGGGAACTTAATATTACAGAGTTTAGAGAGGCAACCAGCCAGCATTACTTATTATTCGGCTGGGCTCCAATTGTGGGCAAGATACTAATGGAAATGCATCACACTTTGAAGCTGAAGTGACATGTATAGATGTTAAAATGCTGTGTTTTATTGCACCTAAAAATACTTGTGATACTTCACCACCCTTACTTCTTGAGCCTTGTTATGTAAAGTCCTCAATCATTGCTTAAAATCCGGCACTTCCAGATTAATCTTTTTTTTTTTTTTAATGTAACATTATTTTCTGAAGAGAAACAAAGTACGATGGAAGATGCAGTTTACAAATGATCCCAGCATTCATCTTATTTTTATTCATCATGCAAAGTAGAACTAAATGAAGGAGCATTTCATAGCACACTGGTAAACGGTAATGCAGCTATTTGACAGTGTGAGACAGATCTTCAGCTGGTGCAAATTGGTGTAGCTCCAGTGACTTTGATGCCTATCTACTCCAGGTGAGGATCTGGCCTCATCTCCATATTTTTAGTTGTTGCTATTGTAACAATACACTGAAGATGGGGGTACCAACTAAAATCGAAGTGAAGGGAAACGTGACATGACATTGGAGCACTGGAGAGCTCATCACCTCATAGAGGCTTTGGAACAAAATGTTTGAGCGATAAACTGAGGTTGAAATGAGAGGCCGAGGCTTTTTTAATCTCTGCTGCTTCTCTTCACTTGATCAGACTGTAAGAGGGAGTTTTATGAAGTAGCCTTCTGCCAGTGTGGAGAAAACTTCTGGGTAGCTCCACTCGCTTCTGGAGACTGGATTATGCAAATTTCATTCTCCGGGTTGTTTTGTTAGCAATAAGTAATATACTGTAGGCAGACAGAGTTATAGGAAAGATCTTTACGGAGCATGCATAAAGGCCAAAGCTACATGCTGAGAGGCCTATGTTTGTCTGGTATTTCTGAGCTTCGGGAGTCCCACAAAACCAGATTCCTCCTGAAACCTGGGTTGTTTTGAATGGGGTTTCTGTTTACTGCTTCCTCTCTGTTCCTGTGATTGATACTTAACAGTAGTTCTCTCTGGACTGACAGGGATCCATTCCCTGAGACTAGGAGAATTTTATCTTTCCTGTTAATTTGTTTTTCTGTGGCGTCTTTGGCACTCCAGAGCTTCCATCTGTGTGTTCTTCCTTGCTAACTTTCCTGTGCTTATCCAGCCATGGGAACATGCCCTGGGAGTTTGTGTGCCAAATTGACTCTTAAGGACTAGGGGGCTGGTACCTGGACAGAGAATTTTGCATATTCCCGCCCCATGAAGCCAATGGGAGAAGCTACCTAGTCATTTTCTCTGTAGTTTTCTCTGGAGGGCTACTCCATGAGAAGCCCTGTTAACGGGTGAGGCAAAACTGGCCCTTTCCTTATCCCTGGAACAACTAAAACAGACTATAAGGTATTTATCATCATCTTTGTTACGTTTGTGAGAGATTTAATAGTCCCCAGAATTGTTCATTTCTTAAGAGCTATATGCTATTAGACTGAGGCATTATTTAGCAATTGGTGTCGTCTCAAGAGGGTAATTACTCAAAAGTATCTATTTGAAAATTCATCTACTGCTTGTTGTATAAATGTCTTCAGTGCGTGAGGTACTTAAACATTAACAGGCCTCATGATGAAAGTTCCCATATTACAATATTTAACAGGATGGTGCGTTTCCATTAGTAATATGCGTGTTTAGACCCCAGCTCCTACATCATAAAGTGGCTCATGGGATTTTGCCACTCAACACCTATTAATGTCAACTCTGTTGAGTAAAGAGGAATTACTGTGTCGAGTGTCCTGGTAAGTCACAGAAATAACATGCAAATATGCAGAAATAACTTGAAAAGTAATGTGGGTCAAATTTTAAAAAGCCAAAGCTTCCCCATCTCTATCGCAAGGGTGGACCAGTTGGGATGTGACAGAGGCTAATAATGCTGCTAGCCCTCTCCATCAGACTGATGGTCATGACAATGAATGGAGCAGCAGGCAGTGCTATGTCAGGGCATGAAGGGAGAGTCTTAGTGCCTGATCCTTTACCCGTTCACACGGGTCAAGTCAGTCGAATTGCACCAGCGTAGAACTGCTGTGAGATGAGGATGAGGCCCACTGCTCTGTGGGGAAGAGAGAGAAGAAACGTGAGTGACTCCGTTACAAAAAGACAAGGGTCAAATTCCCCACTTCTGGCTTCTGGAAAAACAGCAGAGGTTCCCTGTCCCTTTCGCTGGGAATGATGATGAAGACTGGCCAGTTAGAATGGGTAGGGATTAATGGGGTGAATGGCTGGTTTGGGGCAAATGAGGGGGATGCTCAGAGGTGTATCTGTGTTTGTGTCTCTTCTCCCCACCACCACTCTCTGTACACAGTTACATCTCTGCATGCGTCTAGGATTGAAGACTCTCCCAGGCTGGATTAAAGCAAGCTGGGGCCCTTGGCACATCACGGCATGGGGGCTCATCCCTTGTCGCCCCACACCATGTTGTGGCACCACCAACCACTTGGAGTATGGTGACAGGGGCCCCCTCCCTTCCCAGAGGGGCACCATGGTGCCTCTCTGTTCTCCCTGCCAAGGAGCTGTAGGGTTAGTCCCTTCCAGAGAATCTACCCAGAACTTTAACAGCCGGGGTGTTTTTAGTTGGCTGCAGGCAAGAAATGCTGTGCTCTTCCCCTCCTGCCACATACAGTCCTGTGCTGCAGAAGAGCTGGTACCCCATCCTCCCGACCTTCTCGGGTCTTGAATTAACACCTCTTTGAGATGAATGGTGCAGTTCATCCCTGTAGGCACTATTGTTTGAGGCTCTCTGCAGACTCAGTCAGATGACATTGCTGCTGAAGTCCCATTCTTTGGCTTTTCTCTGCAACCATGAGAGCTAGAAACTTGTTTTTATTAAGTGAAACCTGAGCTGATGGTGGAATCACATGACGCTAGGATATGGGGCCCGAAGTGCAGGTCTGTAGTGCCTATGCCTTAACCCACCATGCTGTCTCCTATTATTAGTGGACTATCATTAGCTGTCTACTCCTGATAGCCTGGGAAAGGGAAGTATGGTGGGAAGAGCAGAAGGTGGGAAAGAGAAAAAATCAAAGACAACCAGGAAGGAAGGGAGAAGCTGAGAAGACACGGAAAATGTACGTTGCACAAGAGACAACAGCCCTTTTGACACACAGAAAAGCAGTGCTGCCTATAGACCACTTTAAGAAGTGAGAAACAAGGCATGACCACCTGACCTAAATTAAGGGGAAAAAATGGAGTATGACTCTCACTCACTTTCTTTGTCTCAATATGCCTCATTATTTTGCCATGGTTTGGGGGGCAGGGAGGACACTGTCCCATCTTGATGCATTTCTAAATGCCCCCTGTACCAGGAACAATATCCTAATGGGGGCTTCCACTACATGTAGAATAGTCTCCATAAGGAAGGAGTTGTTCATCTAAAACTGGACTGGCCAAAATCTCTCAGAGAGCAATTTTGCACGGTCAGAACAACGCCTAGATCACTTAATTGGTCTTTTCCATCAGTAAGTCCTATGATCTGAGGTTAAACCACCATTTCTCCCCAATTTTTAGTTAATTTCTTGTATAATGACATTTAACTTCAAACAAACAAACAGATATTTCAATAAGATGGATTGGCATAGGCTCCTTTCAGTATGTGAGTACAATATGGGTGTCACTTTGCACCTTAACTTAAACCTACAACAGAAGGAAAACTAAGGCCAAGACTTTGTCTTTAATTCTGCCACGTTGGTTTCTAGACAGTTGGTGTTACGTACTGTAGAGTGTGTACAGCAATAGATCGCCACCAGGGCAAGATGATGGTCTGTATTTCTGGTTTAAAGTCACAGTTTCAGAGTTATGCCAGTAACATTATTTGCCTCAGTTTTATAGTGATATAAAAAAGTTAATAAATAAAAAAACCTGTAACTTTTATATAAAATATATTATAAGCCACGCTCCAAAGGGAATTTGTGATTTGTAAGTTATTTGTATTTTGAACTTCAATGCCACGCTTTTAATATATTTCAGGCTTTTTGATCCCCAGCTTACTTTATATTCTGAAGGCATGCATTTGTTTGCTGTAATCTCAAGAGAAGATAAGCATGACATCTGGTTCACACCTGTGGTTTTAGGGATAAGAGTGTAGCTGCTTTATGTATTATTCAAGGCCCCTCTGTCAAAACTGCATGGAGTTTCTCTCTTCAGGCCCTTTATTCCGGGTTTTTGCGCTTGTCGAAGGTAAACACGAAATATAGTAGCCTCCTCTTGGTAGACATTGGAAGGTGGCAGTTCCAAGGAACGCACGCTGCAGGGCTGAAAATTAGTTGTGCAAGTTGATTTTCAGATTTATGGGAAAGGCTCTAGTTTTGCAACTCCCATTTGAAGGAAGTTCAGTGGAGACACGCTGCTTTGTGGCCAGGTCCGTGCTAAGCAAAATATGAGTGCTAGGTGGGTGGAGCTAGCAAGGAGTGATGCATCTCACTTTGCGTGCAAGGACTGTTCTGGGTGGGTATCTCTAGAACTTGGAGAAATCACATTGGCCTTAATAATTAAAAAAAAACCTGATCTGGAAGGTTGTAATTCATCTCAGGGATTGCAAAAATAGGAGGAGTGAAGGGAGGAGAATGAGATTTGAAGACTTTGGGTACTGTAGCCAGCAGAGGCACTAACCCTGGGAACAGTCAGGCTCAGGAGAAAGGTTACACTGGGGTTTACAGATAGTTGTTGTTGAAGTGAACAATAAAGGGAAACCTCACGAGGGGGGTAAGTTTGTACCATATCCCTTGTGAGAGTTGCCTGTTTGCAGCAGGGTGGGAACTTCTCCTCAGACTCAAATGCTAGCACTGCTGCTCCACCCGGCATGAGCAGTGGCTCCCTTTAAAGGAATGGCCCCTTCCCGTTATCACACAAAAGTGGGGCAGAGGAGTCCAGCCTGCTGCATAGGGACCTCAGCTCCATTCCAACTCCAGCTCTGTGGCCAGTTAGACATCAGCATTGGCCTGGGGAGACCCATGTCTTGAACCCATCTACTCCAGCACTTACAGCAAGGCCTGGTCAGAATAGGGGATGCAAGAACAGCTCAGTGGAACGGGCAGCTGGATGATATAGGGAGGATGCCGCAAAGGGAGCAGGGGATAAAGAGGGAGGGGCACAAGGGTTGCCAGGTGTCAGGTTTTTGACCGGAAAGTCCATTTGAGAGGGAACCTGTACAGATGTACCGAGCAATAGGGTTGCCAACGTTCTAATCACACAAAGCCGAACACCGTAGCCCCGCTGTTTCACCGAGGCCCCGCCCCCCACTCACTACATCCCCCCTCCTTCAGTGGCTCGCTCTCCCCCACCCTCACTCATTTTCACTGGGCTGGGGCAGAGGGTTGGGGTGTGGGAAGGGACGAGGGTTCTAAGTGGGGGTGTGGGCTCTGGCGTGAGGCCAGAAATGAGGGGTTCAGGGTGCAGAAGGGGGCTCCGGACTGTGGTGGGGGCTAGGGTGCGGGGAGGGGGGGATGAGGGCTCTGGCTGGGAGTGCGAGCTCTGGGGTGAGGCTGGGGATGAGGTGTTGGGGTGCAGGAGGGGGCTCCAGGCTTTGGGCTGGAGGTGCGGGCTCTGGGGTGCAGAAGGGGGCTCAGGGCTGGGATTTGGGGTGCAGGAGGGGGTATGGGCTGGGGGATGCAGGCTCTGGTATGGGGCCAGGGATGAGGGGTTTAGGGTGCAGGAGGGGGCTCTGGGTTTGGGTGGGAGCTCGGGGTTGGGGCGCTGGCTTACACGGGTGGCTCCCGGTGAGCGGGACTATGGCAGGCTGCCTGCTTGTCCCGGCTCTGTGCTGCTCCCCAGAAGTGGCCAGCAGGTCCGGCTCCAGGGGGCACAAGGCTCTGCGGCGTGTACTGCTCTTGCCCGCTGACACCGCCACTCAGCTGCCATTGGCCAGTTCCCGGCCAATGGGAGTGCAGAGTTGGTGCTCAGGCAGTGCACGGAGCCCGGTGGCCTGCCTAAGAGCCAGACCTGCCTTAGCCCTGCAGCTTTTAACGGCCCGGTCGGGATGAGACAAGGCCCAGTGCAGGGAGATTCCAGTTTCCAGAAATTAGAAAGTTGGCAATCCTAGGCACAAACCCAGAGGCTGATCAAAATGGAAGGGGGAGAAATGAGAGAGAAACACATGAAACAAAGCAAAGTAAAATAAAATAAAAACCACCAGCAGCTTTTAGGCTGGGAGTTATGGCTGAGTTCCTTTGTTATTCACGGGGGCTCCGATGCAGCAAAGCACTGAATCACGGGCTTCGCGACCCTCTTGGGAATAGTCTCCCTCTCATTCAACTGATGCAGAGCACAATGCGTTGAGTCTTTGCAAAAGAGGGATGGGATTACTCACTCGCTGGAATTAAGCACGTGCCTATGAGCTGAGCTGAATTTGGGCCTATAAAATGAAATTGGAACCAAACAGCTTACTTAACAGTGCTGTTCTCTTTGCCAGAATCCTGGCAACTCAGTGGGTTTTTTCTTTTCCATTGAGCTCAGTGGGCATTATATTGAGCCTTAGAAAAACTGAAACTGTGAAGAGTGGTTATTGTATTCAAATTCCATAGTATAAGGAACAAAACACTTGAAAGAAGGAGATGGAGGGGCGGGGAACCTTAAGATATCCAGGCCTGAGCAGCAGTGTAGTAAGAGTGCTCAAAGGGACTCTTGGGGTGGCTCCCTGGGGATTTCTGCAGAAAGGGGCCAGTATGTGCAGGGGGTGGGCAGGAGTTAGATTTGTGTTTTATTTCACAACTGTGGCAGAATAACTTACATTTTGCAGCCAATTTTGCTACAGAGTCTGTGTTTGCAAGTAGATTTGCAGATGTGTTGATGGGCAGGTTTCAACATCTCTTGAGAAAATTGTGCAGTTTCCAGAAGCTTTACCTTTTCACTCAGTTTTAGTGTTCACTTGAATATTTTACCTTTCGTGACCCTATTTATGCAAGCAAAATGTTAAAGTGTAGTTCTTTTGATGTGTTAATGCTAATTTGGAAGTATTTGACACATGAGTTCAGAGAATGAGATGGAGACAAAACCTCCACCTCCTGATAGTTTCTTACTAATTTTTCCAGTTGTTGAAGGAGTACAATAATTCTCATTGTTACAAGACGTGCAGTGTAATGTTGCAAAGTAATGTTGTATGTTACATGTGTTGCACTAATATCCCCCTACAAAATCATGTTGTCTGGTCAAGGCTAGATTAACGGTCCTGTGGGTCCAGGGCTATTAGATTTTGTGGGACCCCTGGGGGTTTGGAGTGCGAGAGTGGGCTCAGGGCTGGGGCAGGGGATTGGGGTGCAGGAGGGGGTGCAGCTCCAGATGAGGGAGTGGGGCCAGGGATTTGACAGGGGGTTGTGTGCGGCAGGAGGTTCGGGGTGTGGGCTCTGGGTGGGAGTTTGGATGTGGGAGAGGGCAAAGCTTGGGGACCGGTGTCTGGCCTGCGGTGCGGAGACTTGCCTTGAACCAGATGAAAAGCAGCAGTGGGCTGCCTCCGGCCTGCGGAGCCCCTGCGTTAATCCGGCCCTGTATCTGGTGCCATTAGAATGTTGCAGAGAAAACCTTTGTTTTCTACATTTTTGAAAGTGTTTGGTCACCAAGTCAGGTGATGATCTAGGAGATGGGAATATTGTGAGAAAGCCAGGCACCACATTCTTCTCTCCATTAAGGTGATATAAATCTGGATTAATTCTACTGTGGTCAATGGAGTTATTCTGACTTTACTGCAATGTAACTGGGAGTAGAATTTGGCCCCATGATTGTAGTTTGGATGGGAGTCAGATATGAACTGCACGGTAGGTACCTGACACTGCACGGGATAGCTATTAGCTGCTGGAACTTATCAACTACAAAATTCATTTTAATTTAAAGTGAGACTACTATCAAACACAGGGGGTGAGTTGCCAGAGCAGTCCGCCTAGGAAGCTACACTAGTATTGCCTTTTTGTTTCCTCTGAATTCATCAGTGAACTGTGTAGAACTTTACAAACTTTGTAAGCTATAACTTAGAAACCAGCTGCGTGATGTGTTTACATTCTGAACAGCCAAAGGGTGAGAGAATGGGATACGATGTACAAGAAGAAAATCAAGAACTGAAGCACAGGATTTTCCAGAGAGACTAGTGATTTGGGGTGCCTTGACTGTAGGGAGCCCAACTTGAGATGTCTACAGAAAGGGCTGAGTATTCTTCCCTGAAAGATCAGGCCCCTTTAAGGTATCTCAAGTTGGGCACCCAAAATCACTAGTCACTTGTGGAAAAAAATCTTGTCTTCAGGTGACATGTAGCAGAGGTGGGAAATGCACCCAGTTCTCCTGAGTTCGAGTCCAGTACCTTGCCTTCAAGTCAGGGCCAGCAGAATAAGCAATTGCTTAGGACCCCGAACAGCTCAAGGGGGCCCCTTATTCACATTTTATTCTGTGTTCTGGGATGGGGAGAAATATTCCTGCCTAGGGACCGCAATAGGATAGCACCGTCTCTGCTTCAAGTCTGTCCTTCCTCTGTCACTACGAATCCAAGAAAACATCGGAAGTTCACACAGAGAATTAAATGAAATTTAGCACCGTTGCATGCTTTATTAGAGAAACTCTCTGCTTTTTGGATTACTGCACTGTCTTGGATGGAAATGGTTATTCAGGAAAATATGGGAGAGCGCACTTTAAATTGTGTCACAGAGCACTTGGAGTGAGTCACTCTCATGGACTGGTTACCCTGTAATTGTCCGTACAGTTCACAGCTCAGCAAACAAAAATAATTCTGCTAGTATATTGCCTGGGTGAGTTCACATCCCCTCTGAGATACGAATGGCCTTCCTGCCCAGCGGAAAGCTAGTGAAAACCTACTTCATCTGCTGCATGGATCAGAGCCCAAAGATGCAACAAAACTACAAATATCTCAGAATTTGTTCTAAACCCTTTTGAATAGCATTAAATGGAATGAAAGAGCTCCCTTCCTAACCCTCCTAAAAATAACCCAGTAAACCATGCTCTGAATTCCATACCGCAAGAAGAATAAATGCACTAAGCCATGATCTCTCAGAGGAATCCTAGAGCTGGTGCATCTTAAAAAGCTAGAGTAAATGGTATTTGAAATTGTATTAATCAGACATGCTGAGAAAAGTGTGATTTTTTTCCCCCCAATGGTTTTTTTAAAGGTACTTTACTTTTATTACGAGCACTTCAGTGTCTGACTCCTGCTGAGAATGGGTTGGCGGTGTGATCAGGTGCGTGGGATGGACCAAACTGAGAATACCACACTCAGGGCAGACTGCAAGAATCAAGGCAGACAATCCCCCCAAAACTGGTGGTTTATTATATAATTAGATTCACCAAGCCAGTAATAAAAGATCTTCAGTTCCACACTGGGTTAACCAGAAGCCAAACACAGTCGTCTTTAGGCATTCCAGTCCTAGGTTCCCATCCACACAAACTGGTCTAATGTAGTGAGAGGTTACTGCAAACCCAGTTCACCATATTTGAGGTTCTACTGATCCCAAAGGAACAGATACCCACAGGTCAATATGTATTTCAGTTCTTACCCAAATAGCATGTTGTCAGCGAATCCTTAGTAAACTAACTTAAGATTTTATTAATAAAAGAAAATCAGAGAGTTATAAATGGTTAATAGATCATATACATACAAATAATTGCAAAGTCCTTATATCAAGTTTGTAGCAATAATAATAATAATTGGAGATATACCGATCTCCTAGAACTGGAAGGGACCTTGAAAGGTCATCAAGTCCAGCCCCCTGCCTTCACTAGCAGGACCAAGTACTGATTTTTGCCCCAGATCACTAAGTGGCCCCCTCAAGGATTGAACTCACAACCCTGGGTTTAGCAGACCAATGCTCAAACCACTGAGCTATCCCTCCCCAATAGAATAGACTGCTGGCTTGCAAAAGTCTCTCTGATAACTTCCAAAAGATGGGAAGGTCCTCAGTCCATGGTTCAAGATGCTCCTTTTAGTTGTAAATCTATAGTCCAGAGACTTGGAGCAAGAAAGAGGTGAAATGGAGATGTCTCAGGTGTCTTTATCCTCTGCCATGTGCATGGAAAGTAACTGTCCCAAACAATGCCCACAGCCCCTGTGTATGGAAAGGTACTGGCCCAAGGTGGAGTTCAGGGTCACATGACCATATCATGTGCCCCTACATGTTTTGCTGAATCACAGGGGGTGGCCATTGGCTCCTCGCTGTCTGAGGCATCCACGGGAGAGGCCTACTGGACGGGATGAGTTTCTTCAAGGGCCCATTGTGAGTGTGGCCTGTCCTTAATTGGCCATGAACACATAAGATGTAAATCTCTCTAGGGGTGCCACTTAGGTACACAACATATGTTTGAGATAGATACACAGCCAGTATTCATAAACTTCAGATATGGGATTTAACCAGGATAATCATACTTCACAGACTGTAACTTTTCCATTGACACCTTAGGTTATATACTTTGTATCACATTTAGTGCAATTGTGCAACAGTGATATAAATGGTCATTTTACCTTTTCATAACCGCATCACAGGCAAATCCTAGGATTCTTCCACCATCTTTGTTCCAGCAAAGTTTTAGACCCCTTCTTGATATTTAGGAATGCAAATGCATTCATCAAAGAAGAGCCAAAGTACAGAAAGATTTGGCATTTCAGAACTTGGAGTTGCCATTTGGAATCCGCAAAACACTTGCGTCCCTTTGGTAAAACACTTTAGTTGAGGGTTGGCTTTCCTTCAGGATATTCTTTCCTTATAGGGAGGACTTAATGTGATCCCAAATTCTAAGGTCAAGCGCTGGGAAATTTATGGGGAAGATCTCTGTAACAGTCACTTACAACAGCAATTACATTTATAAAATCAGTCTATCCATTGTTGGTTCTCAGCCACTTCCTGAAGTGTCCTGTGAATTACCTGTTTCAATTTTCACACTAGACACCAGCTAAGCACAGGCTCCAATGTTTCTGTTTTCCAGCCATCCAGTTTTATAAAGTAATGCTGCTGCTGTTGGGTTGTTCTGTCCATTAGACAAAAGTAAGAGAGTTGCCACTGTATGTTTATATGCACACTAGCTTTTCATCGTGGTCTGGAATCCTCTGCATTCAGATTTGAGTTCTATAAAGTGGATAAGGGGCAGTACTCCAAACAACAGTCAATTTTTAAACAACACCTCTCATGCAAAGTCCAAACAATGGGCTTGATTTAAAGCCCATTGAAAGACGTCTGTTGATTTCAACCTGCTTTGGATCAGGTGCAAATGTCTGGGCAAATTCTGTGACATAAAAGCTATGAGTTGGTTAGGAATGGGTGTACATTTGTAACTTCATTCAGTGGCGTTCCAGTGATATAATCAAGTACCTGTATTCTGTGCATCCAAGATACTTGTACATGGCCCCCATACCATGGTATTTTTAATATATTTATCCTCAAACACCCTTGTGAGGCAGGGAAGTGCCGTGAATGCCACTGTACAGGTGGGTAACTGAGGCATCGAGAGGCTATGTGACTTGCCCAAGGTTACACGGAGTCTGTAGCAGAGCAGGGCCTTGACCCCAAGTCTCCCGAGTCCTAAACTAGTGCCCTGACCACTGGACAATCTTTCCTCTCAACCCTGTGTCAGTATTCCCAACCGCGATCATTCAAAAATCATGAGTCAGGCCCCAAAATCATAAGATTGGCTTAAAAATAATGAGCTTTTCAAATAATAAGTAATGTTTAGCTCTTTGTATTTGCCTTTTGCTTTCTGTGCCATAAAAATACATTCACGTCATGTTACCTGGCTTTTCCCTTCAACCATAAGGGCTAGAAATAAATCTTTTTAAACAAAACTGATGTTCTTTTGGAATCACATGATTCTAGGACCTGGGGCTTTAAGAAAAACACCAAATATAATGAGACTTCTGATTGAATTAGAAAAGTTGGTGACACTGGTTGCAATTTTACATCCTCTTAGTTGTTATTTATTATTTGTATTACCGTAGTACCTAAGAGCTTTGCACCTGTCCCAGGACCCCATTGTGATCGGTGCTACATAGTCACGTACCCTTCCATCATTTTAGCATGTAAATGACACTTTTTTTTGCACACTCACTTTGCCAAACTGCAAACTTACCATTCATGTGTCTCTAAAGAGAACCTGGTAAATATACATCTAACAAGAAAATATGACAAATCCAGTCATAGTTCAAGGAAATTAACTAGAGAAGAAGCACAAAAAATCATGAACCCTATATGGCCCATATTCAAAATATTTTTAACTTTGTTTACATGTACAAGTTACAAACATTTCCTGCATTTGGAAGAAATATAAGTAGTTTAAAATAAAACAAGTGTACAGGGGAAAAGAGCAAGAATGTGAAGTATGGGTGAGGTAATAACCACAACACTATAATGCTGGGCTGTGGTGTGTTTTGAAATAGAAGATTTATTGCTGATTTCTTGTTGGTTTTGAATGATTTATAACATTTTACTTGTGGCAGAGTGTTGCAATCTAAGTTGTCATAGAAATTCTATTGAATTTATAGTTCCATTTATCCAAAACGATTTTCCAGACTTCATTTCATGGTGAATCATATGGCTGTTACTCAGAGTACAAAGCAATTTCAAAAAAGTTTTATGGTATGGAAAGCATAAACACTGCAACTATTACATTCATTTGTATCTCCATAATATGAAACTAATGCACAGCCCCTTAGCATCAAATTTGCCCACACTGTATAGCAACTCACCCTGTGGAAATGAGAGCACCACTTCCTCGTTTGGGACAGGGAGCCGGGTGTGGGAAATATTTATTGCTCGAAATACAAATCAAGATCCTGGCATGCCAAACGACGACTCTTTCCTCCTTCAGGACTTAACCCTCAAGGTGCTGAGTGTGTGGGCACTGAGTCAGCAAAGCATTTAACACATGAATCATCTCATTAATTTCTCTTTGACTCATTAATTGACTACTGGGACTTCAATGGGACTACTCACGCGTTGAAGAGCTTGCTGGATTGCCATCAGAGAGTTCTGAGCATCTTGTAGGATTGGGGTCAGAAGAGCACATAACAGTCATCTTGTGAGACTTCTTGCATAGCATAGCCCAAATCGCATCTCTTCTACAGTGCCCATAGGCCAGTGGTCCCCAAACTTTTTATGTCATGCCCCTCCTTACCCGAAACATAATCTGTCCACGTTCCTCTGGGGGCCAGGAGCTGGGCTGTGGTCGGGGCCTGGGCTGGGGGTTGGGGCCAGAGCAGGAGAGGAGCGGGGTGGTGCTTCCTCCCTGCCCCTTGTGAGTAGGGTTGCCAAGCGTCCAGAATTGCCCTGGACTCTCCAGAAATTAAAGATTATGTCATGTGCTGAAACTGCCAGGAATACGTGCAACCAAAATTGGCAACCGTGCTTGTGGGGGTTGGCCCAGGCCACAGCTGGAGCCAGAAGCCACGGCCGGGAGCTGGACCACAGTTGGAGGCCAGCAGCTGAAGCTGTGGCCTTGTCTGCAGGAGGGGCCAGAGCTGGAGTGGAACTGAGGGCAGAGTGGGGTGGGGTGGCTCTCCCTCCCCGCTCCTATGGGGGCTGGCCCAGGCCCCAATGCACCCCCCCACCCCACCCCACCCCAATGTTGCTGCGTCCCACAGTTTGTGGGCCACTGCCACAGACAATGGAATGGCTCTTATTAAAAATGAACAAAAAACCCAGCAATTTTTTATCCTAATTCCAAGATGTGCACATGCCAAAAATGAGCTACCAATGATCTCGTTGTTCTTGTTTACCCTTTTGACTCCCTACAGCTTGCAACTTTGCATCATGTTTTTCAGATTGCACATTCTTCAGACCGAGACTTTTTCTTTGTTTTGTAGTGTGTTTGAGCACTGTAAACTGCTGAGTGACAGTGGTAGTGATAGAGTCCTGCACTTGCCTAAAATCTCATTGGTGAGTAAGAGGGTATGTAGAAGAAAGGTGTCTCTCCCAGTTCATTCTTTCTTTCTTTCTTTCAAAATTCTGTTTTAATACATCAAGCCCTTGCTAAGGTATTGGGGGAAAAAACCCACATGGTCCTTCTCCCCTCAACGAAGCAGGTATAGAATATGCTACAAATCAGATGTTTTACATATATTAAGAAGAGAAGTAAATCTAGGATTTACACTGCTGCAATCAAGATTAGAACATGGTCCTAGATAATTTTTATGTCTAATCAAATAGATGACATCAGCCATTTCCCTAAAAATCTGTGCACATATTTAAAACAGAATAAATTAGCTGCATACAGGCTTTCAATAACAACAACAAAATCATGTATGATTCATAGTCTTCGCATACAATTTATTTTTGTGCAAGCCATTTTAAATCCAGCTGTAAAAGTGGGTGAGAATAATTCCTACAGTACAAGCAGCAAAAGGTAATAATTAAGGATGCGTATATTCAGTGATTAACTTCATTGTGTAAAGCAAATATTTCCGAATTTTTATTTCAATGCACTGTGCAAAGTTGCTGTCTACCTGCTATCCTTTTGAGTTCCATTCTTCTAAAAATATTCTGGGTCTCTAACGCAGTATGTAATAAACCCACATAACTGTTGCCTTTGCACCTAACTGGCTGAGTCACCAGAAAATTGGCTGGCCTACAAAGCTTTTTATTCTTCCCCCACTTTAAATTGCATGTTAGTCCTGTGTGACCAGGGAAGGGAATGAGCAGAAAGTTAATTGCGATGATCTCCGTCCACACACTGGCATTCCTGTTACCATTGCATATTTTTTTATTCTACCTCTGTGACAGCACAATGAGCTGTTGTTGATTTTTAATCTAAGAATAATTTGTCCTGGGAGGTTGCACTGGGGCAATAGCTTTGGCAGCCTTGTTTAAAGCTCTTAATTATTTTTTTAAAATACTTGGCATCCGGCTATGGAGAAGTCTCCTTGCTTGGGTTCCACAATCACTTTAAACTCTCTTGGACCCTCTGAGCTCCATTTAATGCTCATCTTTGTTTTACTTTAATCTGTGCTGCAAGAAGTTAACCGAGAGCATCCGTACTGTGTGTAAGCTCCCCTCCCCTGCAGCCCTCATCTGTGGCAATGGGGATGCCGCCTAGCTGTAGCTCTTCTGTCCTGAGAGCAGAGCGAAAAGATACCATCTAAACAGACATTAAAAACCAGCCCCTCATTATCAGTGGAGGATTAATGATTTTCCCGCCCCTAGGCCCTGAAATAATTGTCGCCCTGCCTGCCCCTGGCCCCGCCCTGACTCCACCCTTTCCCCGCCCCCATTCCAACCCCTTCCCCAAAGTCCCGCCCCAACTCCACCCCCTCCCTGTCCCTATTGGATCCCTTCCCCAAATCCCCGCCCTGGCCCCACCTCTTCCCCCAGCGCCCTGCATTCCCCCTCCCCCCCTTCCTTCCCCATGAAACAGCTGTTTCGCGGCGCAAGCACTGGGAGGGAGGGGAGAGAAACAGGATGCAGCGGCACGCTCGCAGAGGAGGCGAGCTGGAGCAGGGGAGCTTCTCTGTGGGTGCGCAAATTTGCCGCTCTAGGCCTAGGCCGCCTTGGCCTAGGCAATAACACGCCGCTGCTCATTATGCCATATTGAAAGACCGAGGGCAGAAGCCTCCAGGGTACAGCAGGCCTTATAATAAAATCAAAATGGATAAATAGACATTATATGTGCATTAAGAACTAACAATGTGTGTACACATGTACCAGGAGGGCCTGTCCCTTGAAGAGCCTGGGGCTCTCTGAGGGAGAACCCTGTTAAGAACAGGTTGGGGCTTGGCGGTTGGGAATTGGTTGGGTGATTGGCTGATGTGCACCTGACTCGTGCAAAGACAGAAAGAGCTCGTCTGAGGAGGGAAGCTCCAGGAAGTAGGTTGGCTTTTGTGGTAGGCCCTGGGGTAAAGGGACTGGGGAAGAGTTGCTAGGAGCAGGGAGGATCTGGCAAGGAAGCCCTGAGTCAAATTGTTTAGCTGTTGGATTTATGTTGCACTGTGGGGAAGACTGTTGATGCCACTGATAAATGGCGCACTGAAGAAGCACCTGAGCAGATCCTGGGTATGGCACTAATTATTTTCTGGGCTGGAGAAGTAGGCTAGCAGCCTACAGTACATACCACATTTCATTGTGGTATGGACAGCAATATCTAGGGTTAATGTTACATGAGGAGTTTCACTCTAACTCCCTGTTTTCATTCACTTGTAACTCAGGCTTGATCTCTCCTGCAAAATGAATCTTTCTCCAGTCTGATGAAAATCAATCCAGCTACTTCAGAGTATAAGGGGAGTGAAAAAATATAAACTTTTCCCATTATAAGAAAACTCTTGCAACTGAAGCAGTTCTGGGGAGAAGTCTGGCAAGGAAGTACCCTCCTAGGGGAGACTTGCCTCTGAGTGTTCCAGTGAAGCTTTGCTTTGATTTGACTAAGTTAGCCACTGAAAATTTCATGCTGCTCATGTATGGTGCAGTTTGCATGAGAAATGTTTGCAAGGCATGTAAAACATGCAGCTAAGGAAACTTGTGCTGCACGTGTGAGCCACGTAGTGAAATGTTTTGAAGGTCCATTTAGGCCCTTGCTGACCTTGTAAGCGGTTAAGGAGTCAGAAAAGGTTGGCGTAAACCTATTATTTTGGGCGAGAAGCAGCACTGCTCTTGTGGCCTGAAGGAGCTGTCACTGGGGAAGGCTTTTGGCTGTAAAGCTGTCAGGAAGGCTACATGGCACTCTGATGATGTCTAGCCAAATAGTTTCAGATTGTGGAATTTATACTTGTAAAGATTGTCAGATTCTTCCAAGTGTGAAGAGGTTCAGAGTCTGGGAGAATAAGCTTCTGCTTTTTATGTTTTTTACTCCAAGTTCTTTTTTTCTCAAAACAAAGCAATAGCCCTGTAGGAAGTTGCATACAAAAACCTGCATTTGAACTACATTCCCTGACTCTAGCACTCAGAAGTCAGGGAATGTCACAATTAAGGTTACACAGGCAACCTTAACTCTGCTTCCTCATGCATATTCTAGTGCTCATATATTCCATTGTAGGAAGATGCAATTTTTCTGCAACATTCAGTACACTTTTGTACTATCTTGTAGTCCTGGTCCATGTGTGCCAGACGGAGTCCATGAAAATCATTTATACCTAAAGTGCACAGCACATTGTACATATTAAGCATATAACAATGAGTAATAGTGAAAATTTACTGGCATATTTAGGTCACCTATGTATGCAGTGAAGTTAGCTTTATAGCTAATTGACTTTTCTCTGAATTGTAGCTAAGGAAGTCTGTGCTGCTGATAGACATTTTAACCTAATCTTTTCTATTAGTGAAGATATACCAGGCTCCAGCAGGCAAGAGCAGCTGAAGTACGGCCTGTCAGACATTCAGAAAACGTCCTGCAGTTTTCTCTGGACTTCTCTACCTTGGGCTGATTAGCTGTTTGCTTCAACCCTCCCATCGCCCAGTCTCTCTACCTCAGCCACACTTGTCTCTCTTCT
Source organism: Mauremys reevesii (assembly GCF_016161935.1). Lineage (NCBI taxonomy): Eukaryota > Metazoa > Chordata > Testudines > Geoemydidae > Mauremys > Mauremys reevesii. The sequence continues at coordinate 122,115,102 of NC_052629.1, read as the reverse complement.
CCCCTGCCTTGGCTTCTTCACCCCGGCTCCCTACAATATCTTCTCTCCCTTCCCTTTGCTTTCCATGTAGCTGATCCCCTCCTAACGACCCCCCCACTCCAAAAAAACCCAACCCATCATGGAACTAATCTGCCATTAGCTGCTCTCTCTCTCTGTTCATTCTGCAGGTGTAGTCTGCCCCTTCCCCCACTCTGTGTCTGTCTTGTCTATTTTGATCGTAAGCTCTTTGGAGTAGGATCAGTCTACTCCTGGGTTTGTACAGGGCCTAGCACAGTGAAGCTTTGGTTGGTCCTCAGGCACCACTGTGATAAACATGTTTCATAATAATGTTATATGAGATCATTCTGAGAATGGAACACACATTAAGTATAAAATAATGAAAATATGCTACACATGTATCTGAAGTTGCAGAAAAAAGTATATCGTATTATGGGAGGAAGTCGTATGTGATACCATGGTCAAACTGTGTCATAATACCAATGCACAAAGGTTTCACATGCAGTCTTAACTGTGGAATTTTGAGTACTTAAGCATGGCAATGTTATCTTCCTCTTAACACTACTTTTGTGTGATGCATGCACATGTAAATTATGGCATTTCCTGGAAGACTCTACTCCTAAATTCCTTCCAGCCATATGATCATGTAGGATTGTTGATGTATGACAAATGAAAATACTTTTTCATACCGTACAGTTCCCCTTGATTTGACTGATACAGGTAAGAGCACCACCCTCTGTGGAAAGACGTCAGGGGAGCTCCATGAAAATGTTTCAACGCATGTGGTAATCAGGGCAGGTATATACTGTTGATTAGCTCCGCAATTGCAGTGCTGAGATGGAGGATCTCAACTCGACCATTTCACCAAAGTCATTTGCACCAAAAGTCTATTATAAAAGTTAATTTCCTTAAAATATTTTGAGCAAAGATGGTCTATAATGATTTTGGCATATAACTGAACTCGCTGAACGATACTTTCCTTCATAAACTCCGATGAGGGCCGTATATTAAAATATTTTATGTGAGGAATACCCAATTGTAGTCTGTTTGTTTTAAGGGGAAGTAAAATGTAATTTACCATCATCTAGTGAGCTTCTGTCTGTAGAAGTTAAAATGAACCCTAAGCAATTCAACCTAAAATGAATTGTTTTTAATTTCAACATCAATGAATGGATGTTTCTCAGTCTGTTTGTTCAAGTCAAAAGCTGGCCAAGCCTGGAGGCACTACAATTGAGAGACACTGCCAGAGTCTCTGATCTCTGTAAATACAGGAGTATATGAGGTTGGGACGGGGCGGGGAAATCACCTTCCATCACTCCCAGGCAAGGGTATTTTCCAGTGGATTTTTACAATTGTTGTGAACCATTTGCAAGGTAGTTTTCTTTCTTCATTTCCACTGTTAGAGATTGATCTTCATCTGGGCCTCTTCTTTTCTCCCTATGATAATGCTTCATTAGGTGTGCAGGTGCTGCTGTTGTTTCACACCTTTAGAACCAGTGTATGCTGCCAGAACCCTGGGAATCACTAAACATGTCTGGTAACTATCCCAGGAAGATAATTAAGATTTATTTTTCACTTTGAGGAGGCTAAATGTGCATTTGACGTGGTTGTAGTGGAAACCTGCCTGTTGAGGCAGCATGATGCCTTGCCATGCACAAAGCTGCAGAAAGCAGGAGAGAGCGCTGGTAAGTATGCAGAAGCGATGATAGGATTTGTTCCACAGCGTGATCTCAGAAGAGCACAAGCCGTCTGTCAGAGCCATCAGAGAGCAGGGAAGGGTAGAAACGTCAGAACCAGCACGTACGGTACCCGTGTTACTGTAGGCCCTTGGGATTAGGAACTGACAGAATTGTGCCATGTACAGATGCATCGTAAGAAACAGTCTCTGCTTTGAAGCGCTTACAATCTAAATAGCAAAGACAGGCAAAGGAAACTGTGAAGAGACTTGCCAAAGGTCACCCAGCAGGCCAGTGGCAGAGTTGGGAATAGAATCTAGGTCTCTTGATCTTCATCCAGTGCTCTTGCCACTGGAACACACTGTAATCAATGTGCTGTTGCTAGTCAATGTGCATGAGTAGGTGTGAAGGCTCTGTTCAGTCCTAATTCTTCCATGTGCTGGAGCTCTGGAGGCAAAACTGGTTGATGTTTAACTGAAGTCAGGGGAAAGTATGGCACTGTCATACTGACAGTCCTGATTATCAGAGGCTCACAAAAATGCATTGATACCGATGCTGTTTTTTTGTCTCATGAATTAGAAATAAAAAAGTAACGCTCCACATTAAAATTTTGCTTGAAAAAAAAAAACAAAAAACAAAAAAAAACTTAAGGATTTTCAAGATAAACTTGTTTAGCAGCTGTAATAGAACTGGAGAAAAGCTTGTGATGAATAAAGAAATGTGAACATGCTGGCAGAAAACAGGTATGCCATCTAAAGAGGCCGGCTGCTCTGTTTATCCATTGGTTTGTTATTAAAATTCATTGCATTGAATCCGGTCCCTGGTTACTGTCCTAGTGAAGCAGCCATGCCGTTAATCAAAATGCTAGTTAAAGGAATTCAGCCCTCTAATATTTTTTATCTTGGATTTGTAACATCTGATTGAAGGGCAGCACTGTATGTTGCCTCAGTTAAAAGTTACAGGAATAGACAGTTTATTTGATTGTGTTAATTTTTACAGATGCAGATTTACTTCTACAATCCTGATGACTTTGACAGTTTTGGAGCAGCAATTTTAGAAAACCGGATAATAGGAGCCATGGCTGTGTTTTTTCAAGTAAGTTGTACAGTGGCTAAAGTACTAAAATCAAAGAGTTCGCCAACTCTTTTTTATTCATTTTATTCATTGAATTGTTTCTTGTTTAATGCATGCATCTGTTTTCTCGGTCACACCTGTCTAAATGAAAGATATTTCATATTGTCTAATGTGTGATTTAAAATGTAAATAAGTGTGTTTAGAAACATAATGAAAATTTTTGCATGAATTATTCTGATTTTATAGCTACTTGACTCGTGCACAGATTGGAGAGCACATTTATCATGGAACTTACTTCGCTGCTGAAGCATGGTGCTCAGGTTCTCAGAATGTTAACAGACTTATATAAAAGTGCTTCTGTTTGTAGAAAATTTTAAACTCAGACATAATTTGCCAGCAGATTAATCAATAACTTCAGTCAATTTTTCTGTAGTAGTCTCTTATTCTGAATTGCCATGGTAACAAGTTCTTGGGCAGATCACGTTTCCAACTGTGTGAATTTATGCATTTCTTTTTTTAAAATGTATTTTCAAGACTATGAATGTTCAGTTAGTTCATTCATTAGTTTGGCACACTTGAGTCCTGCAGTCCTTTATAGAGACTGCTGCGTATGATGGCTGGCAGGTCAAGTCAAATTGGGGTGGTGGTCAGCAGTGTGGGCCTTTTTAGTCTCGTTACAGCAGAAGAGAGCTTTTACTTTTCTGACTGGAGGATAAATTGAGGCAAGTGTGTTGAAGCAACTTTACACCGCTGGGCTGTCACAGAGTAGTATCTAATGAACAATGTGAAACAACTAAAGATAAGAACATAAGAATGGCCATACTGGGTCAGACCAATGGTCTGTCCAGCCCAGTATCCTGTCTTCAAACAGTGGCCAATGCCAGGTGTAATTGTAACACCGACAGACCCCGGTTGTCGGCAGGTGGGGTCGAACCTGGGACCTCTGGAACTTAGTGTATGAGCCTCTACTGCATGAGCTAAAAGCATACTGGCTCTTAGCTAAGGATGTAGAGCAGATCTCTCTCTCTCTCTCTCTCTCTCTCTCTCTCTCTCTCTCTCTCTCTCTCTCTCTCTCTCTCTCTCTCTCTCTCTCTCTCTCTCTCTCTCTCTCTCTCTCTCTCTCTCTCTCTCTCTCTCTCTCTCTCTCTCTCTCTCTCTCTCTCTCTCTCTCTCTCTCTCTCTCTCTCGCCACTAGAGGGGACAGAGCACCACCTCCAGAAGGTGTGTTACTTTTTCAGAAGAACAACAAAACTCATGGTACATCCTGTTTCTCTACTGAGTTTCAGAGGCATCGCACACCTTTGGGAAAGTAGAGTAGGTTGAGTTTTTTATTACTTTTGTGAAGCTGAATTAAAACTTATGACGTGTGATTGCAAGAAGAGGTGATTCTGTTCAATTGAAAGGAATATGGACACATGGGTAAACGTGTGTCGTCTTCTTTATGTTAGATGGGCAGACCTGACTTCGCTGTCCAACGTGAATATAGCTTATCTTCTCCTTTTCTTTGATTTTGACCAGAGTCTATGAAAAAGAGGAGGGTGCAGATCTTCAGCTGGTATAAATTGTCGTACTCTATTGGGTTGACTTCACTGAAACTATGCATGGGGAAAGAGGAGTGGCAGGGTTGGAGCGGGAGATGGGGCCTTGGGGGGAGGGGTAGAGTGGGGTGGGGCCTGGGGCTGAGCGGGGAAGAGCTTGGGGGTCCACGGCAAAATTTTAAATCAAAATGGGGGTTCTCGGCTACTAAAGTTTGAGAACCACTGCTCTAGAGTAGCTCTGATTAGGAAGAGCTGTTTCTAATTGGTGGATGAGGATGGGCTGAGGAGAGCCCCGAAGGCTCCTTTGCCCATTACCCAAGAAGTGGAAAAGGCACAGGAAGTGGTCAAGGGGAAGAGAGAGAGAAACTTTTTTCAGATGTCTCTAAAAATTCACTGTGATTATTTTTTGTATTCCTCCACCTGCCAAAGCAGGTGCCTTAGTCACTGTGTGTTCCACTTTACAGGGCTCAGAGGGAGCCATAAAACCCACTAAAAATAATGTAAGGTAGTGCTTTAGTATTGTAAAACATCCTGATTTTAAGGTATCTTGAGCCCAGTTGAGTGCTGTGGCTCCTTGGGGGAAGCAGGGAATCCACATTTTTCAAATTCCTAGCCCTGCAAGGCTTTAATGATGTGACATCTGTATGATGCAGCTGGGTTTCTGTGGTGCAGGAGCCATGAAATCTGATGAACACTCTCCGATATCTCTGATCATTTCCAAAGACGGGGACTAAGCTAAATCTGGGGCATACTGACCTGATGACAGGCCTGCCTGGTAGCTGCAAAGAAATTTTTTTCTCCTAATTTTTCTGCCTCCAAGTTTGAATTATAAATCAGTTACGTATTAATGATTCACTTTTTGGATCTGTTTGAAGACTATCTTCAGGGTAGCTGTACGAAAGGATGACAAGTCACCTGTGCAAATGTCTAGCTATCTGGGCCCGGATCCTGCAAAGATTTAAAGTTGTGCTGAATTCAGCACAGCTGGAGTAGCCCCATTGATTTCAATGTTAAGCAGGACAGCTGCAATCTTGGCCAACACCTGGGGTTGAACTGGGGCATCTCTAGAGCTGAAAGCATGTGTCTTGAGCTAAAGAGCCATAGTACATAGCTGCCAGCTGGGCCAGACTTTGCAGGATTGGAGGGCTAGGGGATAGGGAACGTCCGTATTTCAGCAGTTCTGAATAGAAAGAAAAAGCTTCAGATGACCTTTGCAATCTGACTTAAGACAAAATAAACAGGTGTAAAATTAAAATTGATATCCCCGAGGAGAGTAAACAGTTATTAACCTTTGCAAACCGTGATGCGTATCTAAATATGGAACACTCCTGACTCTCTGAAGGCTCCTTCTTTGCTCCAGTGGGCTTCCACTGTGGTTGTAATCTAGCTGCATATTGCATGCTGGGGCATATCGCAAAGTGGGAGCTAGTGAATCCTTACTTAGACCAAAAAAAAAGAAGAGAAGGTTTCCCTCTCTACTAGTACTAGGTGCTGAATACTTCTCTTAACACAGGGGTTCTCAAACAGGGGGTCATGAGGTTATTACATGGGAGGTTGCGAGCTGTCAAACTCCACCCCAAACTCCACTTTCCCTGCAGCATTTATAATGGTGTTAAATATATAAAAGTGTTTTTAATTTATAATGGGGGTCACACTCAGAGACTTGCTATGTGAAAGGGGTCCAGTAAAAAAAAAAAAAAAATTTGAGAACCGTTGTTTTAAATAACTACTTGTAAGTAGTCACCTTGAAGAATGGTTTTCTGACTTCCGCCCAGAAAATTCCAGGATGTCGCTGTCTGCTTTTTGTGTAATACTTGCCCGTCCGATATTCAGGCCGCCCAGAGGGGGGAGGGCAAGTGGGGCAATTTGCCCCGGGCTCCGCAGGGGCCCCCAAGAGAACGGTTGAGGCTCCCGGCCCGACCCCGCCCCTCTCCCGGAGCCTCAGCACATCCAGGAGCTTCCCTGAACAGCTGCAGTGTGTCTCCAGCGGGGCCTGAGCTCCGCCTCGCTCAGAGCCGCGTGGTAAGGGGGCGGGGCTGCGAGCTCCAGCAGGGCCTGAGCTCCGCCCTGCTCAGAGCCGCGTGGTAAGGGGGCGGGGCTGCGAGCTTCAGCAGGGCCTGAGCTCCGCCCTGCTCAGAGCCGCGTGGTAAGGGGGCGGGGCTGCGAGCTCCAGTAGGGCCTGAGCTCCGCCCTGCTCAGAGCCGCAAGGTAAGGGGGCGGGGCTGCGAGCTCAGGCCCCGCTGGAGATCGCAGACCCGCCCCCTTACCACAAGGCTCTGAGAGGGGAGGAGCTCAGGCCCCGCCGGAGGCAAGCTGCACCGCTATTCAGGGACGCTCCTGGATGCGACGCGCTGAGGCTGTGGGTAATAGGGGGAGCCGGGGGTAAGAGGCCGGGGCCAGGGGGGTTGGATAAGGGGCAGGAGTCCCGGGGACAGGGAGGGGAAAGAGGTTGGGGGGGGCAGACAGGGAATGGGGGGGTTGGATTGCGGGCGTTCCGGGGATCTGTCAGGACTCAGCGGCGGGGTGGAGAGAGGTTGGGGCAGTCAGGGAACAGGGAGTAGGGGTGGGGTCCCGAGGTGGTGGTGGGGTCTCTGGGGGATGATGAGGGGGCAAGGAGCAGGATGGGTCAGGGATTTTGAGGGGGGCGGGCAGTTGGGGGGCAGGAAGTGGGTGGGAGTCAGATAGGAGGCAGGGCCAGGCTGTTTGGGAGGCACAGCCTTCCCTACCCTAAAGCTCATTCAGCAGTTTGAGGCTTGCAGAAGAGCCAAGCTGTGAGCTTTTCCATTAGGGCTCCCATCCCTTTCACTTCTCAATGCCAAATTATAGTCTATATTTCATTTCAGTGCCATAGGGCAATTCGTGTCAGGGGAGGGTAGCTTCATTTAAAATTAGCCACTGGGGGAGGGATCACATGAGAAGAGCAATATCCTACACCACCCACCTCCTTCCCAACCCTACCAAGGGAGACCCCCTCCCCTGCATTCCCTGAGGCTTCAGAGGGGTTAATTCAGTGGTTCTCAAACTTTTGTCCTGGTGACCCTTTCACATAGCAAACCTCTGAGTGCAACACCCTCCACCCCCTTATAAATTGAAAACACTTTTTTTTATATATTTAACACTATTATAAATGCTGGAGGCAAAGCGGGGTTTGAGGTGGAGGCTGACAGCTCGCGACCCCCAGTAATAACCTCGTGACCCCCCTGAGGGGTCCCATCCCTCAGTTTGAGAGCCCCTGGGTTAATTTAATTTTAGCACCCTGTATCCATTCACATGCATGTGCTATTTTGAGCATTTCAGTTTTCACAACATAGGCTCATCCCAGATTCTGGAACAAGCTCAAATGCTCAGTTCGTGGAGTATGTACATAAGCTATACTAAAGACAAACCCACAGTAACTGTCTCCAGTTTGTGAGGGATCCCTGGGAGCCAGTCTCTAGGAAACAGATAAATGCATGGAGATTAAGTCCATTAATGGCTATTATGGGTAAGGAATGGTGTCCCTAGCCTCTGTTTGTCAGAGAGTGGAGATGGATGGCAGGAGAGAGATCACTTGATCATTACCTGTTAGGTTTACTTCCTCTGGGGCACTTGGCATTGGCCATTGTTGGTAAACAGGATACTGGGCTGGATGGACCTTTGGTTTGACCCAGTATGGCTGTTCTTATGTTCTAAGCTAAATGAACCCAAAGTTATGGAGACAGATATGAGTCAAGGAAGCCAGCAGAGTATCAGAAACCTGGAAAAATCTCTGACTGGATGGGCTCAGGCGTTTGGTCACAAGCTGAGGTGGTTCAAAAGTTTTGGATTTTTTTTAAGCAGAATATTTTTGTATTGTTTCTTTAAACAATCAAACGCAGCAAGCAGCAAATATTTGACCACACACTTCTGAAACCCCAAACCATATTCAGGTTTTGGCAGACTAATTTCAGCTCTTCAATTAAAAAAAAACACAACAAATTTTGAAGGAAAGCAGACATTGTCCGTGATTTTTTTTCTGCTTTTTAAAAACCCCTAGTTTTTAATCCAAAAAAAGTTTTGACGGAAAATATTTGTTCAACCCTTTTAATGAGCTTTAGTGCCTTTTAGCACTAGCTGATGCTGAGAACCAGTGATACCTTGTAAAGAAGTTTTCTTAAAACTGGGTTTGTGCCGAGATGCGGAAGGTTTATTTTTCCCAGGGCCACCCGTGGCGGGAAAGCAAGTGGGGCAATTTGCCTGGGCCCTGCAGGGGTCCTCACGAGAATATAGTATTGCAATTTTTTTTATGGAAGGGGGCCCTGAAATTGCTTTGCCCCAGGCCCCCTGAATCCTCTGGGCGGCCCTGCCGATATTACACTCATTGTTTCCAGTCCTTTAGACGCTTGTGTTTTGTCTAGTAAATAGAGCCTTCTCTCTCCACCACCTAGGAATATGTTTCCAAGTGTTGGATTAATTATGGGACAAAGCTTGTTTTTTAAGTACAAAAAGAAAATTAAATAGTGCCTTTTTTGCTACATAAATATTGTATTGTGTAATGGATTTGCTAGGGTTTGCCATTAAATGAAGGCTTGAATTATTCCTGCGGTTTTAATGCAGTGTTAGACTGGATTTGTGTGTATGCCACACCGAATTTATGGTCTGGCAGGTGTTTTGTGCTTGACTGATATTCACAAATGTTCCTTCTAAATTCAGGTTCCCCAGTAAGTGAATATTATACTGAGCTATATAATTATTGGTGAAACATTAAATAATTAAGAACCCTTCTTTTCCTCCTTTTTAATAATTTAACCTAGACCATATAAGAATTTTCCTTTTTGAATTCATTATGTTTCAAGGGCACTTTCCAAGTATAGCACATTGGATCCGAACTTGACTAAATTGAAGCAATTACAACTCGCTTGTAATGAGTGCTGATGAAGTCTGTATTTTTCTCATTGCTTTCAGAGACTTTATCTCAAGCCTTATGATTATTATTATTATTATTATTTTAAATGTTGTCAGGGTAGTTGACCTCATGAGTGAATAAAATTACAAGGTTAAGTTGAATGAGAAATTCTTGCAGGTGCAAGCAGCATACATTTATAGGTGTTAATCTGAGTTTGTTTTTGAGTGTGGTTATACTCCTGAAAAATGATTCTCTGAAAATAATACCATGGGGAATTCCATGTTGATTGTTTCTCAAGGACTCCATATCAGATGTTCTCAGTTTGCAAGTAAAGCAGTGTTTTTTCTGACTGCCAGACTGCGATCTCAAACTGGGATCTGAAAGCCAATATTGTGCATTTGATTTGAAATCCCCCCCATGCAGAGGGCCAGTATGAGGCCTGTGTGCAATTTAAGTCTGACTTAAGCCATGATCAGCCTTGATCAGATTTCACCCTGGCAGCTTGTTGGAGATGCACAAGGCAGGAAAGAATCCAGCTTACTCTCCCACAGATGAGTTGGCTCTGTGCTCCTAATAGAAGTCAAAACTCATTTTTGTCATTAAAAATTAGCAGATTAATCTCCGTGGATGCATAGGGAGCAGACACAGACATACATATATTCTTTCATAGTACAAAGCACCAAAAGTGTCATCACAGTGCACAGTAAACACAACACATGGGAAGAATTGGCCAGCAATCTCCCTCCACGATTCGCTGTCTTCACACAGCCTTGAGAAGTGCCCCATACTGCATCCCAGCCAGCCAGTCTCATTGTCACATTCATGGCAGGTGCCCCCGCTTTGGCAATCTTCCTCTGCTCCCATGTTCGACAAACTCAAGTATGCTTTGTCTGATTGTCTTGAAAATATCAGGTATCTCTCCACTTATGTGGTACATTTGGGCAGTTGCCTCCTCGTTAGTCATATAGGAGGTAGAGCTAATGCGCATCCATTGCCTGTAGCATTTCAGATTGAAGGCAGAAAGCCTTTGAATCAGGGTGGATAAAAATCAATTATTTTTTTTAAAAATATGTTAAAATCAGATTTTTTTATTTAAATCAGACTTTTTTGATAAAATGCTTTTTGAGGAAAAAACCTATCTAAAGATCGTTTTAATTAGATACGTTATAGCTCAAAGATATCTCATCATGGAATAGGGATTATAAATTCTAATTCTATAGTATGAGACAATATATTCATGTCATGTTTAAGAAAAGATTTGTAAATGAGTTCCAATAGTTCATGGATTAGGGACCCAATCTTACGGGGTTCCAGGGGCTTCTGTATAGATTATTTAAGTTAATCTTTCTATCTGCCCAATGGGAGTCAGTGCTCAGGCCAGAAGATACCATCAGAGATGCTTAGTTTTGCAGTTCTCAAACTGTGGATTTAGGTCTCCAAAGATGACATGCTTGTTAACAGCGGGAAAAAAAAAAAGTTTTAAAATAAATAAATAAATAAATAGAGTTGAGAAATAACGGACCTCATCCCTATTGTCCTTCTGCAAATTTGTGTACACAGAGTCAATCCCTTACCTCTCTCTGAAAGTTCAATGACTAGAAGATTGTTGGGAGCGGAATAGATCTGGACAAGGAGAAGTCTGGAGATAAATGTGAGAAGGGAGGAACAGGCAGTAAAAACAAAAGTGAAACTGTTTGAGCAGCATATTCCGGAAGTCTTGAGGTCTTTCTGAGCATTGCCTTCATTGATTTGAGATCTACCATACCATTCTCTCACTAGAAGGGAAAACCTATAATGGCAGCAGGCCATAAAAGAAGACCCAGTTTGGGTCTCATCTGTCTCTGAGTTGTGAGGAATATGTATTAAGGTTATAATGACCAACAAGAATGCACTTTTATGTAGAAATCCTTGATTAAATCGAGTCTTCCTGACTAGTGATTTAAATCATTTACATCAATTTGATTTAAATCAAATCCACCCTGCTCTGAATGTCCTGATTTCTTAGCATCCATGTCTCGCATATGTATAGCAAGATGCTGAAGACATCGGAGCAGATAAAGGGAGGGGGAAAGGTGCCATTGTACACAACTACTGTCCTGACCACAACCTCACTTTAAGCAACATTCAAGAAAAATACTGTATCTATAAGGGAATATGGTAAGTACTTGCATACAAACAACAGTAGATTCGGCTCAGCTCATCAAGGACCATGCTGTGAATGTCTTGGATCATGCACCTGTTTTTGTCTTTCCTTTTCACTGAGTGCTTCCCTTCTCACTGATGCAGGTGCAGTCCCCATGAGGCAGTATAGCGACAGTGTGAGAAATGGTTTCAAAGTCCCTGCGATGAGGCTGCAGGATTAAGTTCCGTATCGTTTTTGTGTGCATGGCTCGAGCATGACAGGGACACAGCTCTCCGCAGCTGAGTAACACAGGGCAAGACAGGTTGCTCGAAGTGTTTTGGGGTCAGTGCCCCATTTTGTGATGGCCAGTTTTTGGCATACACAATTCCTGGCGGGCGTTCACTTTCTTTTTCAGCTTTTTGATGTGCCCTCTGAATGTCAGTGTTTGGCCTAACCTGGAGGTTTATAAGTGCTCTGGTATTATACCATCCCATGATATGTGGAGCTAAATCTACCCACACACTTTTGGTTAGCAGTGCCAGGTTAGCCAGGAATAAAAGATGACCGCTCTCTCACAGGATACGCAGGTGTGAGGAGATCACACCATCCTAGGCTGGACCTTTCTGTCTCTTCCCTGACCCCAAGTGGTGCCATGAATCCCAGCAGTCAGTCCACCAAGAGGGGAGGTAGATGGCTTTAGAAACTGGTCACCTGTACATTCTGATTATTTTAAAGAGTTATTCAGTAGCTCTTCCAGTAGAATAAGGTAGATGGCAAACTGCTTCTGTTATCTGCCAGGGCTGTGGTGTGTACACCTGGTCAAAATTTTTCACTTGAAATGTTTTTTTCAATTGAAAGGGCTTTTTCATCAAAATGAAAACTTCCGCAGGAAATGTCTATATTCCAAATATCTCTTCAGGGTTTCATTGAAAAATCAAAACCAACCAACTGAAGGTTTTTAGCTGAAAACAGAGAAAAGTTTTGGGCTTGATTGGGAAAAAAAATTCTTTTCGGGGGCGGCTTTCACCTTTTGGGTGAAAACTCAAAACCTTATTAAGAAAAATTTAGATGAAAAGGAAAAGTTTTTCACTTTGTTTGAAGGTTTCTCAAAGGGACAAAAACCACTTCCTGACCAGCTGTAATGGTAAGCCCCGCCATCCTTAGCTGTTGGCATGGAGACTCCTCGATCAAAGTCGAGAGCTCACTCACAGTTCTCCTGTCTGAGTACAGATGTGTTCTCAACCCAGTCGTTTGCTCTGGATCCACTTGTCTCTTTAACAGTGCAGAAGGACGGGCTGCTGGGGATCTGCTCCCATCTGTCCTCTAGGGCTATGGATAGTAGGGGCCTGTCCTGACCGCAGCAAGACTATTCTGTGCTTCTGTTTTAAATCATCTCTGAAAGGTAACCTGTGAGAACCTGTTATTAATGAGTTAGGTTAGGTGCTGAATTAATCAGATAGAAACTCTAAAAGGGGCATGCAATGGTGATTATAAGCCTAGAACTGGTTGGAGAGGAAGGGGAAGGTATGTTTTAAAACCATTATGTACTGGATGTCCCTTTTACCTTGCTATTTGGGTCATTCAGCATATAACCCTGTAATGATTTCAAAGTGAATTCACTACTAGTAAAAGGTGCTAGATTCCATTTATCTATAGAATGGGCAGGGCATGTGTAGTGGCTGTGCATACTTCCTTCCCTGGCTCTGCCAATGCTCCTCACATGTGACAAGCTGAGAGGTGTCTCGAGGTTCCATTGATGTGGTTAAAATCACTGGTCTCTCTGCTGGGACTGCCAGTCTGGATGGCACGCAGTGTTGCTGTACCCGTGTTGGTTCCAGGATATTAGAGAGACAAAATGGGTGAAGTGGTATCCTTTATTGGACCAACTTCTGTTGGCAAGAGAGACAAGCTTTCAGATTTAAAAATTTTATTAAAGCTAATGTTAAAAAATTATATAATACATAGGTTGAGAAAAGAGTGTCTGTACATCTGGGTGCAGTGCTTAGATTATCCAGAAATACAAAGTTCGTTTTTAAAAGTCATATGATACATACAGTACCTAATCAGCAATAGCCCAAATTTAGGTGAATAGATTTAAGAATGTAGTTTAGATGTTCACATCCAAGTATTCGGGTACATCGCTCATGAAAAGTTGTACAGAGATTTGGTTGTGGAAAGCAAAATATAGCAATGAGTGAAGATTGTCCGTCAGTAATTGAGTATTTAGGGTAGACTGTCCATTTAGACAATCCAATCCATGAGGAAAGAATTTCAGTTACTTTCCTGACTGCACTTTTCATTGGCACTCCAGCTTATCCCTCCTGGTATTGCCAATGTCCGGTGATGTGTTCTATGTAGATGTCCCTCGAACAGCTGATGGCGTCCAACACCATGAGTTGCCGCATCAGCCGAGTGTAGTGTTGACTGATTCCGCATTCCTTCAACACTAGCTCGTTACTGGGGCCCCATGCAACCAAGGCACAGATGATCAGCGTATGTGTCTGAACCTGGTAACCCTTAAGGTTTCGGCCAGAGGGGCGTATTTCTCTACCTTTCGAGCTCGGGCATCGTGGAAGACTGGGGTCCTGTTCTCAAAGGGCACTGTGACATTCACCATGATGCTATTCCGGTCCTCGTTGGTGATGACGCTGTCTGGTCACAGTTGGCAGTTGGGGATGATGGAATTCATGGCAACCTTCCCTATGGGTGGCAGGATGGCTCTGACCAGGGATTTTGGATGGTGGTATTTTGCAGCTGCCAGGCTCTGGAATGGGGCCTGAAGCAGAGCTCTTCTTCAGGTCTGGGGAAGATATTCCCAGCTTTACAGCTAAATACAGTTTGGAACAGGTTGTTTAGCATAGGTAGCTAGCACAAATTTTAAGGGATCTTTGAAGTGGAGTAGCCCATTAACACCTCTGTAGTCATAGGACAAAAATAATGTGTTGGATTTACTGTTTATTACAACAAACTGTAATGCACAACTCCCCCTTTTTTGTCCTATGACTGCAGAGGTGTTAACAGGCCACTCTATCTTGAATGGTCCCTTACAATATGTGCTAACTGCTTATGCTAAACAATTTGTTCTGCCTTATTTATCTGTGAAACTCTGAGTACCTTTCCCAGACCTGAAGAAGAGCTCTGTGTGGCTTGAAAACTTCTCTCTCTCTCCAACAGAAGCTGGTCCAATAAAAGATATTACCTCACCAACCTTGTCTCTCTAATCTGGATGGTGATCATTTAAGGGTATGGCTACACTTACAAATCTGCAGCGCTGGTAGTTGCAGCGCTGGTCGTCCAGCTGTGCAGGGCCAGCGCTGGTGTGTGGCCACACTGACAGCTACCAGCGCTGGTGTGTGGCCACATTTGCAGCATTTGCAGCGCTGTTGGGAGTGATGCCTTATGGGCAGCTATCCCAGCGTTCAAGTGGCAGCAACGTGCTTTTCAAAAGAGGGGGGTGGGGTGGGGCGTAGTGTGACAGGGAGCGGGCGAGAGAGAGAGAGAGTGGATTTTTGGAGCCAACACTGTGTGTTTAGCTTCCTGCCTTGAAAAATCAGAACATGTTCCCGATCCCTTACCCTTAACTCTTAACTGCAAACAGCCTGCAGCCAACACGACTCCCTTTCTCCCCTCTGCCCGGTTTCTGTCAAGCAAACACTCACTCCCTGCCTGCCTCATTATCTCATTTGATTGTTCACAGACTGATCACAGCAAACAGGAGCTGTGTTTGTAGATAAGCAGCTCCGGGATCAACGGAGCTACGGAGCTCCGAGTTAACAACAAAACAAAGAGAGGCTGCATAACAAAACAAAGAGAGTAATTTATAAAAGCATTCTGGGATATCTGCTAATACCCTGGAGGCCAATAACAGCGCTGGTGTGTGGCCACACTTGATGACCAGCGCTGCAGCACCAGCGCTGCAATCTTTATTCCCCATGCCGAGCCAGGTGTACGGCCAGCGCTGCAGCCAGGGAGTTGCAGTGCTGGATGTGCCCTGCAGGTGTGGACACTTACTAATTGCAGCGCTGGAAAGCCTCCACCAGCGCTGCAACTCGCAAGTGTAGCCATACCCTTAGTGATGTGCGCACTAGTCTACTACCATGATATGGAGTGAAACCAGGTTGTTTCACATCTGAAATATCCACAACCACCAAATATCTAAAGAATCACATCTCAGGGCATGTCTACACTACAAAATTAAATCAATCTAATTTACGTCGGTATACAGCTGCTAGAGTAGTTACGTCGCTTGTGCACATGGCTACACTTTGATCCTTGTGTCGGCGATGTGCGTCCTCACCAGGAGCACTTGTACCGATTGTATTGTCAGTGTGGGGCATTGTGGGATGGCTTCTGAAAGCCAGTAACAGTTGATGTAAGCAATGCAGTATCTGCACTGACCCGGCGGTGACCTAACTACATTGACTCTATGCCTCTCATGGAGGTGGAGTTATTAAGTTGGCATAGTGGGGGAGTTACATCAGCAGGAATGAAATTTAAGTGTAGACGCTTACATAGTTAGGTCGACATAAACTGCCTTGTGTTGACCCAACTCTGTAATGTAGACCAGGCCTCAGCCTCTACTAGGTCTTGATTCAGCACAGGCTTAATGTAAAGGCTTAAGTTCAATGGGCCTATTTATGGGTTAAACCTAATGCTTCACATACTTTGTGGGATCCACGCCCCAGTTACTGCAGTGTCAGCAGGGTGTGACCTGGCAACCAAGAAGTGACAGGTCACAAATCCCCTTAGTAGTCCTTGAGCCAGCCACTCATATTAGTTCATATGAAACATATGTACAAGTCACATTTCAAATGAATAGTTACATGGATTAAACGCATTCAGGCATATTGTGCTGCTCTTTTTTTTTTTAACCGTATCACAATGTAATTCATTGCACACTTCACTACTTGCTTTATTAAAACCAAACTGAAATGTGTTCAAAACAAACATATTGCTTTGCATTTGAAATATTCATCTTCCAAGCATACAGTAGATTCATTATAGTGGAGAGTACTTCAGCTCTTGATTACTGCTGTGAAAGACACAATACTGAATCCCTAAGCACCCGTTAAATATTCGATAGTGCAGAAATTCAGGAGGAGGTAACAGAATTCTTATTTCCACAAGGAGGGTATATAAATCTGTTTTGCCATTTAAAAAGAAAACAGCAGTGATTAGTTAATACATCACACATAGCTAAACAATTACAGACGATCCAATAAAAATATATTTTTAAAACCATTTTTAGAAATGCTTTTCTGCTGTTTAAATATCTGTATAACGGTGAGTCGTGCTGGTATCTCTATAAAAAAATTTAAAGGTATTTTAGACCCCCCAAAGATGCAGCTAGGCACCAAAGGTGGAACTCCCAAGGGGGACTGAGATGCTGCAGTGCTGAGGGTTGCAGGGCCTAACTTTCAGGCACCCTGCGGCCTGGTGGAATTCACAGCCCTGGCAGAGTTACCCTGTACAATGCACAGGGAGAGTCCGGCACCTGAGAATGAGATTCACAAAATCCAGCAAGCTGAACGGGGAGCCACCCAAGCTAGCCAGCAGGATATGCTGAGGAGAGGTGTGTGGCCTACACCTGGCCCTCAAACGGTGTCAGGCAGCTAACTCTGGGCTGGAGGGAGGCGCCTCCTATGAACCCTCTTTGGAGTTGGGTACCTACACCAGGTCAGCTGTTTTTCAAGAAAAACGATGGTGGTTGGTGGTTCTGCCACCCTTATAACTGTTAGCCCAGTAGTTAGAGCATTCACTGAGGCTGTGGGAAACCAAGGTTAAAAATTCCCACCCTGCCTGCTGTGGGACATGGACCTCCCATCTTGCAGGTGAGTGCCCTAACCACTGGGCTATGGGGGATTCTAGGACTGGGCACTCCTGTTGAAGCAGTTCTGCTGTAGGTAAATAATTAAATAATCATTGGGCCAGAGGGCGCATGAGGGCACTCACCTGGGAGGAGAGAGAACCGGGTCCCAGTCCCATTCCTCCAATTAATATGTAAAAGAAGTGCTAAGATCTGTGTTACACAGGAGGTCATACTAGACAGTCACAGTGGTCCCTTCAGGCCATGTGATCTATGAACTTCTAAACAGTTAAAGGATGGGTCATACGAAAAACATAAATAGACAAACAAATCATAGAAGATATACATTGTTAATACAGCTCTGCAGGTGTATTTTTCTAAGAAAGATATCATGAGATACTGCAAGTTACAGTTCAAAGGCGCATCTCTACAGAAGGAAAAATATCTTCTTACCTTTAGAGTACATAGTTGCCTAGAAAATTATTAAAATACATCTGAAAAAGATGATTTCTTACCATACAGAAAGTTTAATCACCAAATCCTGAGATGTGCCTAATATCCTTAACTAGTGTTGGTTTCAGTAGGTGGCAGGCACTGAACAGCTCCCAAGATTTGTCTCTGTGACTAAAATTTTCAGACTTGGGTGCCTACAGTTAAACACTAGGGCTGATCCAAAATTTTGAACTGAAAATTTTTTGTTGCAAAAAGTAGCATTTGAATGACGTGCACATTTTTATGGAATTGTCCTCAAAATTCCAATCAAAAACATGCTTGTTATCCCTTTTGTAGAAATTTTCTGTGGTGGTGGGGAGGCAGTTGGGATCTGACATTTTCCAGCCTTCACTGTTAGGTACCTAAATAAATATGATAATAACTTTAGTGTTTCTTGACTTCTGAGTGATGAACATTTGCAACTGCATCTTAATTGAGTGTCTTTGTTTGGGATTGCTAAAATAAGGGCCAGGGGCGGCTCTAGGGTTTTTGTCACCCTAAGCACAGCAGGCAGGCTGCCCTCGGCGGTTTGCCTGCGGAGGGTCCGCTGGTCCCGCGGCTTCGGTGGACCCTTCGCAGGCAAGCCGCCGAGGGCCGCCTGCCTGCCGCCCTCGCAGCGCCAGCAGAGCGCCCCCCGTGGCGTGCTGGGGCCTGGAGCCGTCCCTGATAAGGGCAAGTTTTAGTATTAAAACAAATGTCTACAGTTGTTGTTGTTTTGGGGGTGGGTGGGCGGGGACCCTAAATGCTAAAGCTATATTTTAGCTCCTAAATAGGTGGCCTAATTTTCCAGAGTGCTGAGCAAACAACGCAAACAACAAGGCTTAAATTTAGTTATGAAGCTTCAGATGTTCTTTTGATGTAGTGGAAAATACTGATGCTACAAACACTGCCAGAGTTACTTTGGCCTGACTCCTGAGAGCTCAGAATCTGAGTTTTTTGCGAAGCCCTCTAAAGACTTGATCCCATATACCTCACACAAGCGAAACTCCTGTTCGTCCTCAGAGGAGTGTGGGTTTAGGCTCTCTTGTTCATGTGGTGGTGCATTCCTAGAGATTATCCTTTAGAAGTAGTTCATACTGATCAATTTAGAAAGACTGTGATGAGCATGGTTGGAGTGCAGTGGTGTTCACACGTATGTGTATGAGTGAGGGAGGCAGACTGACAAGACTGCTGACACTGACCATTCTTGGAATCAAAGGAGTCTCTCCGCTTATGCTTGCCTGTGTTCTGCCAAGAGGCATTTGCAATCTCTAGATCATGATGGTTGCATCCTGCTGTGTTGAAACTTTTCTATCCACAGGCAGACTGTTCAGTGCAGAGAGATAATTTACCTTATGTGCACTTATCTTCCATAAGGCCCAAACAATCATTTTACCCTCCTTTCTCCTGCTTTATAAATTGTTTCATGGTATTTTTCAATAGGGCACAGGAGTATGAAACCCAAGACCATGAACAGATGACCTCCAGAATGTAAAACCTTCAATTAAAGCCTGGTTTTAGGATCAGGATTAATAAGAGCATGCTCTATACACAGAGTGACAGAATGTAGTTCTCTCACCTGTGTTTAGCAAAATAGCAGAATGCACAGTCAGTCTTTGGGCTTTATTTTTATTTTTTAATATATTTTTTTTAATTTCAGGTACATCTACATAAATGCAACTTATCCATAATCAGAGAGAGGAATGAATTGTGTGTTTTTCTTTAATTCGCTGTAGATATCTCCTTAGGTTCTAATGTTTGTTAAGGCCTGTGTAGGGATGGTAACTATCACCTTAGACTTTAATTTCTCTCTCTCTGGTATGTTAACAGAGAGGGTGCTTTACATTGGTGACTGGTTATCTAATGACTTTTTGCTATTTCCTGCTTTTAGTGAGACAGCATATTCCATCGCTTTGATTTTTTTAATGACAATGACAACATTACTGATGATAGGAATGAAAAACTGGTAAGCTGTTTCACTACTGAGAGAAGACTCTAGATTTAAATTTGAATCCACCTCTAACATTTGATGGGGTATCTTCTCTTCTCAGTGTATTGAGCTGACTCATTTACACTAATCATGAGTTCGTCATGAGCATTGCACAGAGAATAGACTCCTATGTAATAGAATTAATAAGTCCTATTGGGATGACATTTCTTTTTTGCCTTATGTCACTGACTTACCATATATACTCGTTCATAAGCTGAATATTTTTGGCAAAAAGGTGACGCATCAAAGAGCGGGGGTCAGCTTAGAAACGGGTCTACACCAAAATTTGATGATTTTAAACTCTGTGGAACCATTGAATTGAATATCTAATACATTGTCGTTTTGTTTACCTGGAGCGTCTGCAGGCACGGAGCCCCTCAGCTTCCTGTGGCCGTGGTTCGCCATTCCCAGGCAATGGGAGCTGCGGGAAGTGGCGCACCACTTCCCACACCTCCCATTGGCTGGGAACAGCAAACCGCGGACACTGGGAGCTGAGGGGCTCGTGCCTGCAGATGCTCCACGTAAATAAAACGTCCCGACCTGCTTACTCTGACGGGCCGGGAGCCAAAGTTTGCCAACCCCTGAAATATAGGGTTGGCTTATGAAAGGGTCATACAGTTTTTTCTGTTTTTACCTAACCATCTTGGGGAGTCGGCTTATAAACGAACAGGCTAATAAACGAGTATATACGGTATATCTTAATTTGTTACATTGAATTACTTTCATTATCCCATTATTTTAAAAGATGTTCTGTTTTTGAATTATTTCCCGTAAAAACTCATTGAGCATGAGTTCATATCTTAATTTTTCCTTACTGAATCACTGCCTCTGTATTTTTCTTAAATGCTGGGGGGTGGAGTTAGCATAGGAATATTTATAGTGGGACAAGGTAGATGAGATAGTATCTTTTATTGGATCAACTTCTGACCAAAGAGACAAACGTTCGAGCTACACAGAGCTCTTCTCCAGGTCTCAGAGGTAAGGTGCTCAGAGTGTCACAGCTAAATACAAAGTGAAACAGATTGTTTAGCGTTAAGTAGTTAAAGTGTCTATTATTTATAGTGTCTATTAATGCCAGCATCCTAAACTTAGTAATTTGGTTCTCTGTGAGTAATGAATGTCTTGCCTTTAATAATAGAAATTAATTTTGTGGCCATACAAATCTTTACATGGATAGAATACACTTCATGGGTGTTTCGTTAGCAAACTCCTGCTACCAATACTTAGATGTCTAATATGTAAAAATTACAGTAGTCAATCATAGCAGTCATATTATCTCACACCCTGTGTGCTTTAGAGAAGATTGATAACCAGGATGCCTGCTGATTATAATTATCAGAATAAAAGAACAAATTAGTTAGATATTCCCTAACTATAGCAACACTTAATGCTTCTTGTATTTTATGCTTTGTTAACAAATTACAATTTCAAACTGTTTACACTTTTCTCTCACCGAAAGAGGTATTTTTAATGCACCATTTTACTAACACATTTTAAAACACATACACACTCTCTCTCTTTCTCAGTATAGGCTACGAAATGTTAATGCTGCATGAACAAATGCATTTCTTAATAGTCTGGCTCCATACTGAAAGGTCGAGGAACTCCCTCATTGGGAGCACAGAGCCTATCAATCATCTATGGCCCCTGCTAGTGCAAGGTTCACATCCCTGCCATGCTCCTTTTGTGTCTTTCGTACTGCAGGGTTGGTGGACTCCACCTGTTTACTCTGCCTTCCAAAGAGCCCTTTCTCCTCCCCTGGGATAATCAGCAATTGTTTCTTCAATATGAATATCAAATTCCAAATTACAGTTCTATTTAAACCTGATCCTGTTGGTATCAGAGAGAGAAGAAATTGATAGAACCTTGAAATAAAGCATGATCTCTCTTTTGAGCTATCATAGCTTGTGAAAACAACAAGGAGTCCTGTGGCACCTTAAGGACTAACAGATTTAGATGGTCATAAGCTTTCGTGGGTAAAAAATTTTTTACCCACGAAAGCTTATGCCCAACTAAATCTATTAGTCTTTAAGGTGCCACCGGACTCCTTTTTATTTTTGTGGATACAGACTAACACAACTGCCCCCTGATACTTGACACCATAGCTTGTGCCGAGTCTCAGGGCCGGCCCACAACATTTTGGCACCTGAGGCGGGGAGCTCAAATGGTGCCCCTATGCCCCCTCGCTTGGGCCAAAACTTTGAAAGGTCTCAATTCTGCCTTTTTCCTATTCAACTCCTCTCATGACACTGCTCTGCTACCTACCCCAATAAAGAACTAACAACTTAAAATGCCTTGTTCAAAAATTTTAAGTAACACTTAACTTTCAAATGCCTGAACAGCAAATGTAACTTTTCTTGTCTGCGTAGTAAACACTGGCATTTTTATCTGTTTGAATAATCACAGTGGTGCTTTCCGGGCCTTCTTGGTTGCAAAGATTTGAACTGCTTCCTGAAGGTCCACAGTCTGAGCCAGCTCATGCGCTATTGAGATGGTTGCAAGGCAACCAGCCTCTCCTGTGTCATTGTGGAGCATAGATGTGTTTTTATTAACTTCAGCTTGGAGAAGCTGCGTTCTCCACTGGCAACTGTTACAGGAAGTGTTAGAAGTATGCGCAGAGCAACCAAAGCATTTGGAAAGAGGGTGGTCATCTTATGTGTGTACATATATTCCAGAACAGCCTTTGGAGTTGATCCTGCTGAAATGTATCTTGAAAGAGCTTTCAGTTCATTACCTAAATCGCTCACATCAATATCGTGCATGTCATCATGTGTCAACACTGTCTCTAGTGCCCTGCATTGCTGGTGTAGGTCATCTTCAGGTATAGTGAGGAGTTTTGGAATATCATACAACATCCCAAATATACTGCTGTGTTCCTTGAGCTGCATGAAACGTTCTTCAACTGACTGTATTGCACAATCTAGCACCTAGTTAAATAATTCAACTTTGAATTGTTGTTTGGGGTCTCTTATGGGATTATCCTGTGCCTTGTAATCAAAATGCCTTCTTCTTTGGTGACTCTTGTATTCTTGAATGGGTGGGAAAAATAGCTTCAGTGTGAAGTTCCTCTGCCAACTTCTGTGCGCTCTTCAGAATGTTTTGAAATCCCTCATCTGACTGGTAAGACTGTAGGTCTGACTTTGCTTTGTCCAGTTGTTCCATTGCTCCAGATATATCAAGGTCAACACCTTGGAGTCTCTTGCTTACACCATTTATTTCAAACAGGATGTCATGCCACAACACTAAGCCACACAGAAATTTGAAGTTATGTATGTTTCTGGTGATTCCATTTCTCTCTGCCACTGTTCTCCCATGAACAGTTCCTGTCATAGCATTATCCTCCATAATGGCAACTATGGCATCATCTTCCCAATTTGGTGTTTGATAGGCTTTATCGCCTCCACTCGACTTTCCCATCATGTGGCATTCAGTGGTTTCAGTGTCAGAGAGGATGTTCCCAGATGTTGCTTCAAAATTTGCCTTCGATGAGTTGATACACAGAAAAATACATGGATGCTTTGAATTACATAAAAAAGTTCAGCAGCCTCACTAGAAGCTGATGCTGCATCACTGACCATCAAGTTCAATGAATGAGAACTGCATGGGACAAAAAAGCTCGAGGGTTTAACTCTCAGATCCGTGTCTGCACTCCTCTGTTCTTTCCTCTCATGTTGGCACCATTATCATAGCCCTGACCTCTCGTGTCAGCTATTGCAATTCCCAAATCTTCCAGCTTTTTAAGAAGCACATTTGTCATACCAGCTCCTGTAGTATCATCAATGTCAATAAATTCTAGAAAATGCTCTCTGACAGTCACCATTGCAGGGACATTTTCACTAGATTCTGTTGTTGTTACAAAATGCACCATTAAAGTCATTTGTTCCGTATGGCTGATGTCAGGGGTGCAGTCCAGAATAACAGAGTAATATCTTGCTGACTTCAGATCTGCCACAATCTTCTGTTTGACTTTTGTTGCCAGTAACTGTATGATCTCACTTTGAATTGTTTTTCCAAGGTAGTGGTATGTGTACATTACTTGGGTGGTAACTCTTCTTAGATGCTCCTGGAGTACAGCATCAAACTCAGCCATCAGCGCCACAATTTTAAGAAAGTTTCCATTGTTCAACACATACAGGTGATCTGAAGTGCCACGCAGTGCTAGGCTTTGGGTAGCAAGCATTCTCACAATGGCAATGAGTCTTTTCAGGACATTTTGCCAGTAAAGAGACTCTGATGCAATCTTCTCTTGATGCTGATCATCTATGGCGGCCTTTAACCTTAGTCTCATCTCAAGCTCTTTCCACCTATGGAATGCTCGCTGGTGATTTGCTGCCTTCTCATGGTATGCCAGATTTCTAGCCAGATTTTTCCAGTCCTTTGTTCCTGTAGAACCCAATGTGGCTGGAACATTAGACTGGAAGAGTTTGCAACAAAAACAGTATGCAGCATTCTGGGGTTTTGAGTACATATGCCATGGCTTCTCCACTTTGTCACCATTGGGGATTTCACGCCAGTAATGTGTTGGATGGAAACTTCTATTTTCATTGTCTTTGGGGAACATGAAGTTTTTCACTTGCTGTGGCCCGTGCAGAACAAGGAAGTCCCTCAGGCTACTGCTCCAAGTGGGTCCACAGTCCTGGATCATCTAGACTTAAGAAACTAAACTCAGCAGCAGCTGTTTCTTGCATCTCCACCACACTCTTCTCTGATCTACACTTTTCTTCAGGAATGTGCGTGATTACATCCATTGGAGAGGGAGATATGGATGCTGCAGCAGCTGCCAGGTCACCTGCACTCTGATTAACTGGAAGATCAGGCATCTCCTCACCACTCACATCCTCACTGTTTTATGTAGGTTCAGTCCATCTCTCTGCACCCCCCACCCAAGACCCCATTCTGTGTAGTCACCTGAAGATGATGCCCAGTTCGCCCCACACAGAGCCTGAGCAATCAGACTTTATGTGGATGAAGTGCAGAAGAGCTTGGGGAGGTGAAATCCATCTACTCCAGCCAGTAATCGCAGATCCCCAGTCCATCCCTGTACTGCCCTGTGGGGGCTGTCTTACGCGGTGGAGGAATTTGTGTGGCCTCAATTTCATCCTCTGCCTCTGCAATTAAAAACTTGTAGAGTCTTCAGATGTCTCTGACTACCAGTTAGTGTAATGGCTCATTTTAAGTAAAGATGTGGTCAGAATCTATTCTTAAATGATTACCTGGTTCTGCTTTGTGCCATAAAAGAGAGATTGGTTGTAACGTCTGAATAAATTGGGACTTCCTTTGCCTTTATATCTTTAAAAATGTAATCTTTGGGCTCAAATGAGAAAGTTATTCTTATTAAATGTAAGCTGTTCTGCCTGAAGAAAAATTTCTGCAGTTCTCAAACTTAAAGATGCCGAGTTTCTGCTAGTATTGGCAATAATAAACAATGTAAGACTCAGATAGTATTTCTTGGGTAGCATATCAAATGTTATAAAAACTCATCTTGGACAACAGGTTATACGTTTTAATACAAATAAAAGACTATAGCTAGTTTATTCTTGAGTCCTATTTCAGTCTGATCCCTGTGGCAGAAAGAATATACAGAAGATGTATTATTTATGTATTTATTTAAAATATTTAACCAGGATAACCTTTTGGCAAAGAACTCTTTTGCCTATGTATCTTCCTAAGGATGAGTCTGATATAGCTCAAACTGTACAAATAAATGCAACATATAATTATTGTATATACAGTGACTTGGTTAGTTACCGCAAAGCATGTATTCTGGGCACCACACTTCAGGAAGGTTATGGACAAATTGGAGAAAGTCCAGAGGAAAGGAACAAAAATGATTAAAGGTCTAGAAAACGTGACCTATGAGGAAAGATTGTAAAAAATGTGTTTGTTTAGTCTGGAGAAGAGAAGATGGAGGGGGGACATGATAACAGTCTTCAAGTCCGTAAAAGGTTGTTATAAAGACGAGGGTGATAAATTGTTCTCCTTAACCACTGAGACTAGGACAAGAAGTAATGGCTTAAATTGCTTAAGGGAGATTTAGGTTAGACATTAGGAAAAAACTTCCTGTCAGGGTAGTGAAGCACTGGAAGAAACTACCTAGTGGAAGTTGTGGAATCTCCTCGTTGGAGGTTTTTAAGAATAGGTTAGACAAACACCTGTCAGGGATGGGCTAGATAATACCTAGTCCTGCCTCAGTACAGGGGACTGGAGTAGATAACCTATCAAGGTCCCTTCCAGTCCTGGATTTCTATGAGGAGAGCATCACTACAAGCCTCTATCCGCTGGGGGAGAAACACTGTGTCCCTGACCGAGAGAGGCTGTTAAGCAGACTGGAGAGCACCCAGCAATGAGTGAACTTGACTCTTTGACTGGAAGGACATTGTGGGGCTAGGCCCCTCCTGGAACCTGAGGCAGGGACAGCATGTTGTGAAAGGTCCCCAGGGGGTGCTCCTCCAGGTCAGCCCCTACAGGCTATTTGGACTATGAGGGCCATGCCCCCAAACTAAAGGGACGTAGGTAGGACATAACCCAGGGCAGTGGACTTAGACTCTCTGCCAGGAAGACCCTGCAAATGATGGTTCACACAGGGCCCTGGGTTGGGACCTGGCGGAGGTCCTGGGTCCCACTACCACACCTTCTTAAGGGCTGTGGGGCCCAAATGTAAGTAGAGGCCAGTTGATTCCTGGCCCAAAGCCAGGAACCAGGCATCTCTGCTGCCCTTTCAGGGAAGCAAGGGGCCAGACATCAGGTCGCTAACCACTAGGACACCCAGCCTTCCTGGCACCTTATCAAATACACTTCTAATAATGTATAGAACATGAATAGCTGTACAAGACCCTGCATATTTCTGAAATTCTTGTCCTAAAGAATATAAACAAAGTGTACACAAATAGGGATGGAGTTTGCTACCAGTTTTCAACTTGAAAGAGCCCACACTGCAAGGTCTGGTAGCTAAAAGTGAGTTAAACCTTCCCTTGCTTTGAAAACACTGTAGAAAAGAGCGTGTGCAAGCAAAGCTGTGTGAAACTCTGATTTCAGCTCATAGGGGATTATCGGTTTGACCCTGCAAGGTACTGAGCACTCTAGCTCCGATCCAGCAAAGCACTTGAGCGCGTGCTTAACTTTACATATGCGAGTAGCCTCATTGAGTTCAGTGACACTACTTACGTGCTCAAACCCCTGCTTCACTGCTTTGCTAGAATGTAGCTAGAATACTCAGCACCTTGCAAGGCTGAGCCCTATGTGGAACTGCTGCCCTCTATTCTTGTTTATTTTCCTCCTCCTGACCCTAACTTTCACTTTGTGGTTCAGCTGTTAACTAATCCCAAACCGCAGATCAGAACCGAGCTGAATCTTCAAGGTTTTGGCTGGATTTGGATCCAAACCATGAGAACCTGACAATATTTCCATACATTTCACCCATAATACTAACTAGTTCCAGATTCAGATTGCTCAGCAAACTTGACCTCAGTTGTGAGTTTGAAATGAAACCCCAAACTGGGAATATTAAGTCTCTATTCTACGCACAAGCATGCCCCACTTTTTCAGTTTGTTCTCAGGGTTCAGACAACCACACAGCTGTGAAACAGATTTGAGCTGTAATAGCATTCCGGTAGCAGTATGCAATTGAGCTCTCCAGCGTTCTCCTTTACAATGGCATATCCAGCGTTTCCACAAATAGCTTTCTACATGGGAGTGGGTTTTATGTCTGTTTCAAGAGTGGCTTTGACCATATACCTAATTTTAACTAAACCAGGTGAGCTGCTTGTTTCATTTTGATGAGCTCAAGTTGTAACAAGTTTGTTCTGGTTGCCCAGCTGGGGTGAAATCCTGGCCCTATTAAAGTTGAGGGCAAAACATCCACTGACTTGAATGGGACCAGGACTTCACTGCTGGCCTGGGTAAATCCTGCTCCAGTTTTAAAAGCCAGCATTGGATATGGGAATGTTAAAATGCCAAGTGTGATCCTTAGTGTGGGCCTTTTACTCCTCTCTCCAAACCGTCCCATAGTAACGCTGGTATTCAGGTTCTCTGAACAAACCAGCCAAAAAGCGTGGGCATGCTCTTGTGAGCATCCAGTTCTACTGGAGATAAGCAATGCAAAGGATTGCCAATCCAGGGCCTGCTCTTCACTGAGAATTAAAACCATGTGTCATGTATCTCACGTTTTAAGCAAAGGTTGCAGGAACCTATTCTTGACA
Organism: Mauremys reevesii; assembly: GCF_016161935.1. Lineage (NCBI taxonomy): Eukaryota > Metazoa > Chordata > Testudines > Geoemydidae > Mauremys > Mauremys reevesii. The sequence goes on along the minus strand of NC_052629.1, from coordinate 122,087,366 downwards.
ACTCTGAAAGAGAAGCTTTCACTGTTTAAAAGATAGGGCGGGAATTTTTCTACCTGCCCATGGTGTTTGCTATCTCTGAAAAACAGACTGAGAAATGCGGAGACAATGAAAAAGTGCTGATAGTGTGAGATATGTATTCATTTGGCTTCTGATCATAGTAGTTGTGTCACTTAGGTGTAGACAAAAACGTACAGCAATACAGTAATTGTCAAAGAGTGAAGAGACTTACTGGAGATAAGTACTGGTTTTGCATCGTATGTACTATATCAAATTAATTAGGCCTAAGTACAGATTTGGCAAACTCCTCTCTTTATTATGAGAATAAAATGATATACACCGCTACCTCGATATAACGTCAGTGGATATAACATGAATTTGGATATAATGTGGTAAAGCAGTGCTCCGGGGGGTGGGGGGGGGGCTGTGCAGTCCGGTGGATAAAAGCAAGTTCAATATAACACAGTTTCACCTATAACACGATAAGATTTTTTGGCTCCCAAGGACAGCGTTATATCGAGGTAGAGGCGTATTATATTGGAAAGCAGCCAGACTTTTGCAAACTCAGTTTTGCTCCTGGTAAAATAAACCTTTCAATTTAAAATTCATCATCCGTTGGTGTGGATAATATTACAAAAACAGATTAACTTTAGATCTAAGTCTCTCTGTACACCACAAATATTACATCAGGTGAGCTGTAAGCTTTACTTTCTGTGCCACTTTTTGGGGTCTTAGAAAAAACAGGGTCAGGTTATATTGGAATCTAGATGATTGATTTAAATCACACCTCTAGATACATTTTCCCTCAGGATAATGCAAGCAAATATATATTTTAAAAAACAGCCATACCACACAATATTGAAAAGTGTCGATTAGAAAGCCAAGCTCTGTCACTGTAACCATGAATACTTCTTTTCTATATTTCATATATGATTTGTATTAGATCATATTTATTCCTGAATATTAGTAGCAGTCAATTAAAAATTTTCTAGTTTCTTCCTTCTGCTTATCTTGCCACCTGGCTAATTTCTGTGAAGTCTAGATCCTATTAAAACATCTAACATAATTTGAAGTATTCCTGTATGAAACATGATCAGACTACATCAATTATTTTTCAAAAATTTCTCTGCATTTTGTATTCCAGGCTGCTAAAACACTTAGTTTTATATCCTGTTTTATTTCCATGATATGCAGAGCAGACACAGTTCAACATCTGAGAGAAACCAGACGTGTTAAGTATTCTCTCAAAGTACATACAGATCAAATTAAACTTTAGGTTAACTTTTTGGAGTGTTCTAGCCTTGCCATCTCATTACCAGCTGTAGAGCTAAGCAAACTATTACCTTCTGCTTCTCTGTATATCCTCAGAGATTTATTGTATCTCAGATAACAAGCTTACCTTCTATAATAATGCAGGACCCATCCCACCTTATGGTTAGGCTTGTCTTTTCTCATAACCTTGGGCATACAGCTACATATCAAAATTAAAGCTACCTTTAAACATTTCTATGAGAGTCTGTGGAAGGTCTCTGTGTTGTGGATGAAGACATCCATCATCCTCCAGCCTAAAATAGCTCATTAGCCTGACATATTCACTATACCCCGGTAGGCATTCATTTTACTCTCAGGACAGATGGTGAATGGGAGGAGAGAGAGATGGCGAGTACCAGCCAGGTGGCACGGGGTCGGTGCGTTGCAGTGCCATATGACAACACAGACTTTAGAAAAACTTTTGAGTGTCTGGGTGTGCTGGACAGCTGGATCCTACCACACCTGTTTAATAGATCCGCTGAAGGCTTGTGCAAATTGTTGGTGAGCTGTGGAGATTCTCCCTCTTCCAGTTAGCTGTTCTTGTGTCATGAGCATTATGTTTTCTGCTGTATTCATGTGATAGGTGAGGGGTTGGGTTTTTTTTTTTTTTGAAAGCTATTTTGCAGTTTGGGCAATTCCACCTTTCTCTCTGCGTTACTGCTTGCACCTTGTTTCTCTGTTACCATCTTGGTAGACCGCTCAGCTGAAGTTTTTGTTGTCCCCTCTATATAGTATCATCAGCATAGCGACACTGCTGCATAAAAGCACTGGTGTAGACAAAGCCTAAGGCTCAGGCTAGACCTTGAGAGAGGAATTTGGGGAAGTTCCTCCGGAGCTGGGTAGCAGTTCGCAGAAATAGGGGGCATAGTCACCGTACAGAGGTCGGAGACTGTCCGACGCCACACTACAGATTGCGGAAGGGTAACCTTGACTTGAATGTCTGATGTGCTAATGAATCCAGTTACGCCTTTAACATTCTAAATGGTCACCAACTCTGCAGGACTGGGTGTGGGTGACGTGGAGGAGTTGCACACCTGAAAATGAAAAGGGGATATGTCTCTGACAGGCAGAGTGGTGGAAAAGGTCAAGGGGGACAAAAGGAGGGGAGACAAGATTTTTTCCCTTACTAAAACTAATCCTAGATAAGGTCACCAGCAGGTAGTTTAGCTCTTGCTGTGAATACGACCAGGCATGTTGTGCAGATAGCTTCTTGTTTTAATCAGATTTTCTCACTCTGTTTTTAATGTATCTTGATTTTAATTACACTAGTCGAGACCTAGATGATTATTCTGAAGTATATCTTGGAAAGGAAGACAGCTTTCTGCTCTGTGAGAGGCAGCAAGGGAGAAAATGATACCTGGATACTGGCTGTAGTCAGTACAGGCACAGGGGAAGCCAGTGGATCAGGGAAATGCCAGGAATTAGAGGACTGAAGTTTCCAATACCATGTTAAGTGCTGTGACTCTGACTATCAGATATTCACATTGATTGAATAGCCTTCAAATAGCTCTGCCACTTCTGAAATATAGAACATCTTGAGACAAGCACACATGTCATGGCAGCGTCTGTATTTCAAGAGGAAGAAATCGCTGCTGTAAACTGAACGTTTTCCAGGCTTTTAATGCACTTGTATTTTAAGTGCTTTTTTGTTCTGCACAATTATTCTCCCATTCCTTTAAACACAGAACAAGAGATTTGTTGGAAATGTCTTTTGTGCGTTATAGACTGAATAGTTAGGTCATTCTAAACAAGTAAAAATAAACAGCTTGAGATTTGATCTTTGCCATGGTGTGTGTAATATTGCATGAGATAAGGAAAGCACTTTTTTAAAAAGTTGAAATAAGAAGAGAGAAACCTCTTCACTGTGGGAAGATTTGAAGACTTTAGGAAGCAGCTGTGGAGCAACATGCCTGGGCCTCAGTGTGCAGCCCTGAATTCAGTAGGCGCTCGGAACATCCCCTTCCGTCACTGCAGACTGTGTCTACTCTAGCGAGTGAGGCCTGCCTTGCTAGGGCACTGTACGTGTGCTGCAGCCCCCATAGTGCAGACGAACCCCTAGTGAGAGACAGTCTCTGCACCAAAGAGCGTACAGCACAGATGGAGGCGAGGCAAATGTCATGTTAGCCCACAATGGGCTTTTTTTTTTTTCCAGGGATTACGTGGCGGGGAGGGAAGGGGGGAGAGTTACTGGGACTATGTGGACGGGTTTAGGGGGAGGAGACCATCTGAACAAACCAAGGAAGGGGCGTGGGAGCCTGGCTGATGTGAAGAGATTGAGGAATAGGGTAAGAGGGGATTGGAGCCCTTGGCCAATCAGCTGCGTGACAATGTAGAAAGCAGTTGGGCACTGGGGATGCCATTGGTGTTCGAAGGCCCCTGCTGCAGCTGCTTGCCTCTGCTTCTGCCAGCTTGTCTCGTGGTGGGTACTCTTCCAATAAACAGCTTCCCGATGGGGGCGCTGTAATTTATTTATGTCTGGGAACTTTGAACTTTTCAGACGGGGCTTAGTGCAAGCGGCTGCGTATGTGGAGGAAGGAATACAGCCGAAGGCTGCCCTGGTTTGTCTCGTTTTGGCCTCGTTATGTTCTACAAAGGACAGGCCTTTCCAGGAGTGTCCTTCTTCCCTAAGCTCATGTGGCTGAGCCGGAAGTGAGGAGAAGTCTTCATGGAGCCTGGTGCCCTCGAAACCTTGAGCAAGGACCGGCATACCCAGAGGAGTACGTTTCAGTGTAAAGAAACTAGCACAAGATCCTGCCTTTTAAGTTCCCTGTGCAGGTTTCACCAGGTGGTTTCCAGCCTCAGCCCCCCATATAGTGTGTCTGGGCCCAGCCAGGTCAGCAGGGAAGTCAAGCACAGATTGCTTCAGCCAAATCCAAGGAACAAGGGGCCTCCCCGCAACTCCTCTCTGTTCCATTTGTCAGTCCAGTGAGGGTCGTTCCCCAGTGACCGTTTTCTCTGTTTGGTTTGGTCTAGTTTTAAGTGTCCCAAGAAATCAGGCTCACAGCACTTCCCGCTGGGGATTATTCAGCCTACTGGTCAAAGGGCCCCTGGTAACTAGTGGGATGACGTCACCCCAACTTTTATTGTCTTTCCACCTTGCAACTTTTCTACTGCCTCTCTCCCCTCCAGGTGGAACAGCCTGAGACTGCATCTCAGCAACCATTTCTTCCCCCACTCCCTGCCCGTATCAGCCTGTTGAGTTGCTGGGCTGGGTCTCCTGCTACTGGGCGGTGCTCTGTCCCTTCGCTAGGCTGCCAGGAGGCTGCTCTCTGGAGCTGGCTCCGTGTCCTCCCCCCGGCTCCGAGCACAGCACAGAACCCTAGTGGGCAGATAAAGGCACAAAAGGAAAAACCCTGAGCCCTGGCCTCGTAGCCACTCCTGCTCCATCTCCTCTCCCCACTTCCATGAAGGACACCAGGTAGGAGAAAGTGATTGAGTTGGGGGGCACAGGGACTTCCTGAGGACACAACAGGAGGGAGGAATTAGGGGGCTACACAGGCTATGGGAAGATTTGTAGGTGCCTTGGAGAGAAGGATCCAGGCTTGATGGAACACCTTGGGGAGGTGGATGCAGCTCAGAATGGCACTTGAGAGGATCCCAGGCTCGGGGGGGGGGGACGGGGGGCGGACCGGATGGGACGCTGGGTAAGGAAAGTGTGGGGGGGATTTCGGGGATGTGGGAGCTGAGGTTGTATGTCACAGACGGATCTGGGGATGGGGAACAATGAGTCAGGGGAGCTCTTGGAAAGGAAGTTGGGGGGGAGAAGTTCAGGCTTGTGGGAAGCGGTGGTGCAAGTATGGTGGTCTGGTCTGGACACCGCACCAGTAAGATATTTACAGCTGGTACGGCGTACTGGAAAGGAGGACGACCTCAGCCTCGCCCCCAGCCCTTCCATGCAGCTGCATCTCCTGAATCCTCCTGCCTGGGGTCTGTACAGCAGCCTCGCCGGAGGAACCACAGCAGGGAAGAGAGCAGAATGTGGGGCCACCAGGCAGCCCCACGCCGGCAGCTCCTCTGGCACAGCTGCTGTACCGCCCCCAGCCCCGTCCTCCGGTGTGGCGGCTGTACAGACCCCAGGCTGGAGGGCTCAGGAGATGCAAGTGCGTGGAAGGGCTGGGGGTGGGGCTGTGAGCGGTACAGCAGCCGCGCCGGAAGAGCTGCACATTCTGCTCCTTTCACTGCTGCGGTTCCCAGGATAGCCCTGAACCCAGACCGGCAGCTCCTCTGGCGCAGCTGTACCACCCCCAGCCCTTCTCTGCAGCGGCATCTCCTGAGTCCTCCTGCCTGGGATCTGTACAGCAGAAGTCTCCGGCGCAGTGGGAGGAGCACAGAGCCCCCCCTGCTCCCTAGGGATCATGGGATGGATGTGGATCATGGGGAGGAGATGGGGAGAGCGCAGGGGCCCCGAGCGCAGGGGCGGGGTGGAGAGGAGTCATGTGGGAAGGTCACGAGCCCCCCCCACACCCTTTGTGTCCCTCCCATGAGTGCAGGGTCCTAGCAAGAAATGATTTCTACTTGCACCGCTTGTGGGAAGCCTTGGAGAGGGGAGAATGAGGTGTGCTTTGGAAGAGAGGGAGGTTGTATGGGGGGTGGGGGTTGGTGGGAGAGAGGATGGGGATAAATGGAGAAGGGAGGTATCACTGGAAATTTGGAAGGATGAGAGAGTTGGAGGTGTTTAGAGACTTATTGGTGGGGGTGCTGGAGGGAATTTGTACTACAGGAGGGTGTCTTGTGACACTATGTGGGTCTGTGTCCCATTCCCCTCCCCCCATTTTCCTGGCAAAGTTTAGGTAGCTGCACCCACATGTGCCATCACCAGGAAGAGCAAGAAGGGCAGAGCACCTCGAGGGAAGTTGTTGGCAAGAGACTGCAAGAACCTAAACTAGTTTAAAAGTTTACAGTGAAAAGGAGGAACTTCTTCCTTAGAGAAATGCCAAGTCTAGCTAGAATACATTGTAACTGACAGACTAATTTGTCCTCCTGTGGCAGAAAATGATTAATTAACACTGTTGATCTAAAACAGGGTTCATGGAGAAGGAGTGCGAAATTCCTGCAGGCGTGTGAGTCCATTCGACTTACAACTGCATCACAAATGGGAAATGACTCCCTCCAGAAACTTGTCTTGGAGAAGTGAGGCAAACAAGCAAAATCTCCCCTTCTTTTCTCTCCCCAACAAGACATGGCTGTGTCGTTTGTTACAGATGGGTGTCTGAAGGCAAGAAATATTGGGTTAGCAAAAAGAGGAGAGGATAGTTTGCCACTAGCTGGCAAGTGTCAGTGGACGAATGGAGGGGGAAATGTAAAATTTGAACACGTCACTTGTGTTTCCGTGCTGCCAGCACAGTCTGTGTTGGTGACTGTATTTCAAAGTAACCCCTTAAATAAGTATCAGAATAAAAACTAACTTTTCTGATTGTCAGTTGGTGCAGCTCCATTGATCTTTGGCAGAGTTGTGCCCATTTACATCAGCAGAAAAATTGGCCCTGCTTTTTTAAACTCCTAATTTGAGTGTTGTCTCCCCTCAATCCTGTACTGCAGGAAGTTACTTTCACTTGATTTGTTAATTGAATTGTGAACTGAGGTGTGGTTATGGTCAGAAAAATGACTGTGTCAACATGTTACCTTAATCAACGCTTCTGCCCCCTGCGTGTGCTCTGAGTCACAGCTGCCTGCTTTACTTTCTGCACCAGTTCCCACGGCGGAGCCATTGTCGCTCTGGGAGAACGAGCTGGGTGGTGGGCTGGGGAGCGTGACGGTGGGCAGCTGAAGTGGGTAGTCAGCACTAGGAAAGCAGGGAGCCCAGCACCAGGGGGAGGTTTCCAAGGTGAATGAAAGGTGATGGCAGCTGTGAAAGTTCTTCTTGACAGCTGCTGTGAAAGGGACAATTACTGTGCCCAGTGCCTCTGTGTCAGTTAGGAGGGGAAAAAGCTGGAAATGCCTGATTTCCCCTGACGTTCTGAACTGGAGCGGTTTTTGCAAACTCCTCCCGGATTCTGTCTGAACTGGTCCCCTGCACCTTTTGTGTTTCCTCCAGCACAGATTTTTTTTTTTTAACGCTTTCTCAGCAAGCGAATCTTTACCGAGTTGGAGCCACGAACACGAGAAGATTAAATATAACTTCGCGATTTTGAATCTAGTCTCTTCAAACGTGTAAAGCGTCTCTTCGGTGAGACTTGGGTCTTTGCCGATAACCCAGCTGTAACATGGGCTCTGTTTCTCATGGCGACACTTCCTTCCTTGCCCTGTTTTCGGTGTGATAGCTGTTGTCACCTTAGGTCTCTCTGAAATTGGACACATCACAGCAACACTAAGTTTCTTGTTGGAGTAGTGAGAACAGAGTTTATTACTGATGGCAGTTTTTATAAAAATAGATTTCTTCCCAATAAAATGTTACCCCCTGGTGTGCCGTTTTTCCAGCTGAACTGCTGGTAGGATTGAGAGATCTTGCGCACTGCTGCTTAAATAAGTAGACTACACGCTGTATGAAGAAATCATATTATTTTCTCAAAGGAGAGCAAGTGCACCAAAATTGCTTTAAATAAACTTGCAGCTTTTTCCTTTTTTGCTCAGCTGCAAATAGCCTATTCTATCAATCAAGCCTTCCTACGGCTGAGATTCCACCACTGTAGCTGTCTCTTCTTTGTCATAATTAAATTTTGTCTTCTGCAGAGCTGTGGTATATTTTAAATACTCTATTGAACTGCTCAAATTGCCGTTTATCAGTGTGTCCTCTTTGAGCTGGGGTTATCTTTTGTTTTTCCTCAGATGGAGGCTTATTAGAAAGGTTTTTTTCAACCATTTGAGAAGTGAGTGTGCTTTTCACTTACTGTAAATTTTCTTTCTGGGATGAAAATGCTATTACTTAGTGCTTTTAAACCAGTAGTGTAAGCGGCCTTAGAAATATTTTTGTGAAATTAGGGCTTGCTGTATTGCTTTGTCAACGGATGGAGTCAACGTTTAGGACAGTGAATGGTTTACAGCAAAAAAAGAAAAAGAATAAAAGCACTCTTACTGGGCCAGCGATTACATAACTTGAGGTACTGGATGGCATCGATATTCTATGTGACATAGTGAAGAATTGCTTGGCATAGTGAACTGATCAGTCAGTTGCCAGCATGCACCACAGTATGTGATTAACATAGAAATGCAGAACATACTCTGAGCTGAGTAATTAAACTGCACTTAATTAGTTACATTTGGGTCCAAAGCCCTTGTTTTTTGATCCAGTGCGTCCTGTATTAGCATTCTGCCTTAGGAAATATTGGAGTTCAATATCAAGATGTTATGTGTTTTCTCATTCGAGTTATTCGATCTCTTTCCTCTTTTCTTAGTACATTAAAGTTGCAACAAACTGTTTGACAATGTACTCGCACAAACAATTTTATACAAACATCCCTAGTGTACATAATAAAACCACAAAAGTGAGGCCAGGTAGCCAGGATGCAATGAAATGGGTGGGGTTGGGGAGTTTATTATGTAGACCATTATCTCTGTCCCTCAGCAAAGATGTTTTCTGCTGTTTATAAATAGCGACATCACAATATCTCATTTACACTTTTATATCATGGACCTTTATGTAATTTCTATATGGTTAATTCGCTGGAGATTTGGGAGTAAACTGCTTGCAGAAATTTGACTTATCGATATGGACAGACTGGAGTCTTGAAAGGAGCCTCATTATGGAGAACAAACGGCCAGCCCAAATGTTATATATAGAAGGAGACTGCCCTAATCCCCAAGAGGTCTGGCCAATAAGCAGAAGATTAGCTTGGGAAGACTAGGTAATTTGTAACTGAAGCTGGACTGTAAGGAGGGGACTGGGAACTTCTGGGACAACAAGGAAGCCTGGTTTCCCTATAGAGAGAAAAGACCCATCCCTGAGATCTCCGACACCTGACTAGAACTCGTGAACCAGAACAAACACTAGGGCAAGGAAGCGTGGCTGAGAGCACAAAGACTGAAAACCAGACAGCTTTTGAGCTGGAAATTTTCAAAGATGTAACATCTTCCAGTTTGCTTGTCTAATATCCCTGCAGCTAACTCCAGGGCCTTCCTGGATGTGGTTATCACAGTGCTGAGCAAGGCACAATGTGTGCACATGTGGGTAAGGGCTGTTTTGATGCTTTCCCCGGTGGTGCTGTAAGGAAGTTGTGCTGCACTCAGGGCAAGCGTGGGGCAGCCAGGATGCCTGATGTAGATGAGGGCTGGTTACAGTATATTCAGCCAGTTCAATAGCTTTTTAAACCATTTTTAACTTAACCTTAAAGAAAAAAAAAAAGCAGCATCCGCCTAGCAGTCTCCTCTTTGGCATTGCTAGTTAATATCTCATTTTAAATACTCTCCACAAAGCTGTGGTGTATTAAGTTAATACATCACTACAAAGTCCTCACTCGGAGATTCATTATTTGAAGTGGAATTAGCTAGAAGGATCAATGCACACCCATTATTCTATTGAAAATAATCATTGGAAGACCCATTAGCTGCCTTTTTAAAAAAAAATGCAATATATAAAACTTCCAGTCTGCTTGCGTGGGAGTTCCTACGTATCAGAAAGAAACCTTCCTCCTTTTGTGCCTCTAAGCCTTGAATATTTTCTTCACCCATGGAAAGGATTATTAACACCTGAAAACCAAAGGAGCTCAGAAAAACAGGTTTGACACAATGGAATTTGTCTTCAAGTCACTGAACCTGATACAGATTCTCATAGCTGGAGGTTAACTCAGATCTAATACATATTTTTTTAATCAGAGGTCCTGGCAATATCTGTGCGAAATAGTGTGTGCACTGTGCTTAAGGTTTAGTGTCACATTTTGCCTGCATATCTGTTTTTCTTCCTGCTTCAGACAAACAGCAATTTAAAGTCTTAAAGGGACCTTTTCTATTACTTGCTATGTCTTAGGAGGTTTGTGGTTCGAGATGCTTATTCTGTGTGCATCACATATTATATGGCAACTGCCCCCCCCACTTGCATCTGTGTAAGCATGTGGGATGATGGCACCTCCACTCTGCTGCACCTGTCTGTGATGTGCAGTCATAGCACATTACCTGTGGGGAGAGGGTGGGAAGGGGACGGAGAAGAATGCATCCTCTGGACCTTTCAACACTCAGGAGGGTGGAAAATCAGCAGCACTAACTGTAGCTTAGCACTGTGCTGGCACTATCCAGCTGCTGGCTGCCCACACAGATCTGCCATTGCACCCCAGTATTGACCAGCATCTTTCAGCACAGACTCCAGAAAGTTCTCAAATTGGAAACGCCACCGGTATTTCAAAGTAGAGTATAGGAAAACCGTCCACCTCTGTTCATTGACACAGATCCATCGATCCATTTATTCAAGAATGGAGCATGTATTCAGATACAGGAGATTTAACAAGGTTGATTTCCCAAAAGAGACAAAGTGGGGGGATGTGTTTTGTGCAACATAACAGGATACATATCCTGGCCTTGCAGAGAGTCACACCCTTTCATACCACAGGAGACCAGAGTTAAAGTGGTGGTAATATTAAGAATAAAAGCCACTCGAGCAATTAGATAGCTATAAAATAATCTGGCCCAAAAGACTTGAATCTGAACAATTTCATCAGCAATGTGTCAAATCCTTTCCCCATCTGTATTTCCTTCAGCTGCAGTTACCCTGAATTTTTGAAAATCGGTAGTTATAGTATTAAAATAGACATCAGTTTAGGGTTTAGTGTATGCATGCAGGCAGCTTTTCTTGTTCTTGGACTAAAATAGTGGAAAATTAGGAGCATTCCTACCTAAGTACAGTACTGACATCTGTCCTGCCAGGGTGGGCTGATTGTGGGAGAACAGATTGCTTAACCATGTTGATTCTTCTGGAATTTTACAGGACAATTTGATCTCTTTAGCATAGTTAATATATAATAGTTTTTCTTTCTTTCTTTGGAAACTGTTTGTACAGAAGCTCTAGACTCTGAATATTTGTCCTACGGGCAATAGACTTTACAGGCAAACTGAATGGCGCTGCAGCCAGGCAGTCTGGGGAGTTTTCCTCCTGACCTGCACCATTGTAACTGAAAGCAGAATTTGCCATCTCTCTGTCTCCCCTGTTGTCACTTACGTCAGCTGCCACAGTTAACGATGTAGTCGTTCATCCTTGGCAGACACAGTCTTTTTCAACACTACAGGATGGTCTCTGGATGCTAATGCTACAGTACTAAGGGAGCAGCTGGCTATATGAAATTCAAGGCATGCAGATCATCTTGGCCAGTTTACTTAGCAGATGGGTAAGACCTGATAGATTGAAGATGATTAGTTTCCAAGGCAAGGGCCAAATGTTGCATAGGGAGAGAAAAGTAAATTATGAGACTATTCTGAGGGGAAGGGCTCAGGTAGAGCAGTACAAAATGGTTGCCATTAATTTTCCTGTGTCTTATACAAAAGACATATCATTTCAGCTTTCGCTATAGTAGACTTTGGCATAGTACTTGCTTTGTAAGCCCCTTTAATGAGCTTGAAAGTGATTGTACAAATTTATGACAGTCTAACAAGCCTAAATGCCAGATTTTTGGGGTGGAAACGGGAGAGAAGTTTTTATTTTATCCCTGTTGGAATGGATTTGAGATTTTTCTTCTGCTCTCTTTTTCCATCTTGAAACTCAGCTCTATTAACCGTGCTTCTAAAGGAACACACACTCTTACTTCTGCTCTGCTAGTCTTGTTAATATTCATGTACATTTAGAAAGGTGAGTTTATTACAGTGGGTGATTCTAGCCCTTCATTGTGGTGCTGCCTCCAGACATTGCCATGTGGAGACTGGTGGCTGGGAGTGCCACCGAGGCTTGGAGGTGTTGCATAAAATAGGAAGCCAGGAAAGAGGAAATAGCTGGGTCTCTTGCTTCACTCCTCACCTGATGCAGCTTATTCAAGCCAGGGTATCAAAGATGAGATCTAGTACCTGCTCCCTGAAAACGATCGTAGATGCAGCTATACATTTGTTATATTACTCACTCCCTCAATGTAAGAATACATCTAGAACACAGACTGTAGGCCATACTTACAGGGTGGGGCCTGTATCCTGGGAAGTAGCGACACCAAAAAAGAGTGGCAGGTCATGACAGAGAATGAGTGGACTGTTAGCTCCCAGGGCGATGCTGTGGCCAGAAGGGCTAACGTGATTCTTGATATGTGAATGGGGGAACCTCGAGTGTAGAGGTTATTTGACCATAGTATTTGGCACTGGTGCCTCCATTGCTGGAATACTACATCCAGTTCTGGTGTCAACAATCCAAGAAGGCTGTTAATAAATTGAGGAGGGTTCAGAAAATATCCACAAGAATGACTGAAGGATTAGAAAACCTGCCATATACTGATAGACTGTAGGAGCTCAATCCATTAATTTAGCAAAGAGAAAGTTAAGGGGGACTTTGTAGGAAACAAGTATTTGATAATAGGCTCTTCAATCTATTAGACAAAGGTTTAGCACAGTCAGTAGAAGTTGAAGCTAAACAAATTTAGACTGGAAATAAAGTGGACATTTTTTAACAGTGAGTGTAATTAACCATTGGAGCAAATTACCAGGGGTCGGGGTGAATTCTCTGTCACTGGCAATTCTTAAATCAAGATTGGATTGTTTTTAAAGGACATGCACTAGTTCAAAAGGAATTATTTTGGGGACGTTCTCTGGCCTGGGTTATACAGAAGGTCAGACTAGGTGATCACAATCTGGTCTTGGGATCCATCGGTGCTTGTTTTTTTCAGAGTTCATTAGAACTCAAATATAAAAATTATGAAAGAAAATAAGCTGCTTCACAAACTTCTCCATGCACGTTTAAAATTGTTTTGACCAAGACTATTTTTCATTAAACTATAATGGGTAGAATCACTTTGGGCTGAAAGACAGGTCTGAGTTCACTTGCATGTTCTTAGCCGGGGCTTTTATAAATTCAGCATTTTTGAGAGTCTAATAATTTTTTTTTAATTTTGGAAGCTATAAGAGACTCCTAGTTTGTTTCTAAAGGTTTTTTTTTTCTCTTTAAAATATCAGGCTAGCAAAGAGCTGCAGTTACTTACAGGATAATGACAGGGCATGGAACTGAATTTTGAAATCATGACGTGTTATGCTTCTCACTCCTATAAAACAGCCTTATGCCATGTAAGCAACAGAGACATAGTCCTGTAGAGTCTGTTGATTATCTTTACTTGTGATTCAATACCAGCACTAGAGTAGCATACAATAAAAACCCAGCATCTCTAACCACAATGCAGCTGTGATGCTAACTGTCAGCTCTGTTAGCAGTCCCACTACGCATGCTCTTTAGACCTTTTGTCCTTAGAGCACTAGTAACAGAGTGCCTGTTTTCCTCTTCTGCGCCTTTCCTATTGACACAGAGGCAAGGGCTGACAGCAAACACTCTTAGGGACATGCTTAGTCACAAGGTGAGCACAGGCAGCTGCCATAAAAAAGTGCTAGTGTTGTTGCCATTAAAAAAGTTCATCTTTGATCAACCCTGGTCACACTGTGGGTATCTGAGCTACCAGTTATTTCCTGTTCAAAGTGTTGGAAACTGGAACTGTGGGTAAATACTAACTGTACAGTGTCACGATCTTACCGTGATTTTTATTTGCTTCCCAGAATAAATCCCCTCAAAGAATGCATTGTGCCTTCGATTGCTGGGTTGTTTTATGTCTCTGGGATGTGGTCACTTGTGCATTACCTTGTTATATAGACCATATTACTTTGTTATATGAACTGCGTAAGGTACAAGATGCTCATTTTATATTTTTATTCACCCCGTTAAAACGAAACAGTTCATTCTACCCAGAATGGCGTGTGCATTGGGGAATAGAAATAGCATAGAGAAAGGGATGATAAAGAGATTGTATATACTTAGTTTACCTTCATACCATCTCTGCCCTGAGGTGAGAGAGTTCTATTAGTATAGGAAACAGCATAATGATATTCTTAAACTGCAAGGCTGTGTTTGTTTTTCCATTGCACTTAGTGTGATGGTTACCTATTTGCTTCCGTCAAAGAGGATTACAGGCACTGTTCAATTATAAATGATATGTACAAGTATTCTATCCCATTTCCGGAGGATCTTATGTACATTAGTTAGACTTCAGTGGATGCTTCATATTCAGTAAACACAATGTCTTGTCGCGTTCCTATGGGCATTTTTAGGAAAATTCCAGGATAGCGTTTTCTGTCTCTGTGTCATTAACCCATTCTGAGCTGAGTGCGCTTCTGAACAACAGTATTAGGTGTGCGTTTATGATCACACTAGAGAAGTCTTCATTTGGCTGGTCTTCAGTGTTAGCCTTTTCCATCAGGAAGTAGGGGATGGGAATGAGTTCATGCTCTTGTCCCAGTACAGGAAAAAAGCTTTGCTAAGCTTTTACAGGCCAGTCTTAAGTGAAGCCCAAATGAGGAGAAACAAAGATGTGCCGGCACCTACATATGATCTTTGAAATAACTCTGTGGTCACAAAAAAGCACCAGTCACTGTGATTTCACACAATGCACAATTAGCCTGTGGAACTCTTTGCCAAGATATCACGGAGACTGTGAACTTAGCAGGATTCAAAAAAGGATGAGACATTTGTAAGGATAATGGGCATATACAACATTTCCCCAATAAAGACATTTTGATAGAGTTGATGGTAGTGGTGTGGTGGAAGGAGTCGAATCAAGTTGGAAGGAGTCGACTACCATCTTGTTGCACAAGAAGGGTGGTGGAGAAAATCTTAAGAACTACCGCCCCATATGCCAGCGCTCTCACATCTGCAAGCTCTTTACAAAGGTGATAATGAACTGACTCTCACAGAGTCTGGGTGAACAACAGCCAAGAGAGCAGGCAGGGTTTCGAAGAAATATTAACATGATGGACCATATATTTACCCTTAGCCAGCTCCTAGAAAGAGCGAGGGAATACAAACTCCCGCTGTGCATTGCTTTTGTCGACTGTGAAAAGGCCTTCAATAGCATCGAGTTTAATGCAGTGTTAAAGGCGCTCGCAGAGCATTAACCCGCAGTACGTCAGTTTGTTGAAGGAAGCGAATACTGGATGTACAACAGACATTACTCTCCTCGAAACTCCCCTCCGCATCCCAGTCGAGAAAGGTGTAAAGCAAGGAGATACGATTTCACTGAAACTATTCAGTGCCTGCCTCAAAATGGTTATGAACAAGATCAGTTGGAGGAGTGGTGTCAACATAAACGGAGAACTATTATCTCATCTCAGATTCGCGGACAACATCGTACTAATTGCCGAAAGCACCAACCAACTGCAGAACATGCTCCAAAGAGTCAACAAGAAAAGCAGTCAGGTCGGCCTGAAAATGAACCGCTGCAAAAAGAAATACGTGTGATCAGAAGTCTTACTAAAAGCCCGAATAATGGGAACTGGAGAAGAAGTGGAACAGTACATATATTTGGGCCAAGAAGTTAATATGCACCAAGATCTGAATGGAGAACTCTCGCGAAGGATTCAGACAGGATGGTGTGCATTTAATTCCATTAAGGATGTCCTCAAAGGAAAAATCAACAAGACCACACGTACAAATATCTTTAATTCAGTAGTGCTACCAGCCATGCTGTATGGCAGTGAAACATGGGCACTGACGAAGAGAGAAGAGCAGTGGCTGTTGGTAGCTGAAAGGGCAATGGAACGAGCTATGTTGGGAATTTCCCTTCTGGATCGCATCCCAAATGAAATGATCAGAGAACGCAGCAGGGTGAAAGATATTGTTGTGGAAAGCAGATATAACAAGATGCGATGGGCGGCCCACACATGGCTCACAGACAACAGGTGGACCACAGTCATTGCTGAGTGGTACCCGCGAGAACAGAAAAGACCACCCGGTCGGCCTCCAAAAAGATGGGAAGATGACATTGTTAAACGTCTTGGACAAACGTGGAGAAGAAAGGCAAGGGCGTGAGAAGAGTGGTGGATGTGTTAATGACAGCTGAAGACCAATTGATCCAGGTGATAAACCCACATGCTTCAAGGCATGAGTCCTGCTCTAATTAATGGGGGGTCAGGAAGAAACTTTCGCTGTGGGGAGATTATCCCATAGCTGCCTTATCCACTCTTCTGCTAAGCATCCGGTGCGGGCCACTGTCAGAGACAGCATACTGGACTAAATGGATCCCTGATCTCATCCAGTATGGCAGTTCCTGTGTTTCTGTGCCAGGTAAAAGAGAGACATGTAACACTTGAGCTAGAACCCAGCACTTTGGGTTTCAGAAGCACAATTTGCTACCAAAGGGAATTAAAATAGAACAAACTTGAGAATTATTCCTTTTTTTTTTTTTTTAAAGAAAGAAATTTGAAAACTTGAGTTTTTCTTCTAAAGGTTTGAACCGTTACAGAAAATGGCTATTGGGCTTAGGAGCTGCAAAACAGATCTTGAATTACCTCTGGCATGAGCCCCATTGCTGGAAAGGAGCTATTGCGCTGTGTGTTGCTGATTCCATGCACTGCTCCCAAACAAGAACAGGAGTACTTGTGGCACCTTAAAGACTAACAAATTTATTGTAGCATGAGCTTTCGTGAGCTACAGCTCACTTCTTGGGATGCATAGAATGGAACACACAGACAGGAGATATTACTCCTGTTCTTTTTGTGGATACAGACTAAAACGGCTGCTACTCTGAAACCTGCTCCCAAACAGTTACTCATCTTGCCTTTGATTTTAGGCCAGCTCTGAACCAGGCAGAAAAAGAACGTTTCTCCTAATGATTTACAGTTTTTTAAACACATTTAATCCTCAAAAAGCACCAAACATCCCAATGGGAAATGAGATAACTCTGATTTTTATATTTATTTTTTGGTGAGGCCTCTTCACCTGTGGAAAAAGCCAACTAGTAATTACATATAGCTTTGTCCACAGTGTGCAAAACCAAGCCGCAATAGTGGTGAGGTGTGGAGAAAATGGAGTGCAGCGTTAGCAAGAGGAAAGCAAAACTTTTGCATGGAAAAATAAAAACATCTCCCAAAGAGCACTGAACGGAAACCTGATCTCCCTAAATGGTATCCATTTGCACACAAGTTTTTAAAGAGACAAGACACCCTGCATTATACAGATGAACAGAAAATGTGATTATAGATGCACCAATACTTTTTTCCCTGAACAGAGCCTGAGTCCCCATTTAATTTTATTGCAGATCATCACACATTTTCAGAAGACGCTTTCAAAATGCTTACTTAGCTGGATCTATAATAGGTGCTGTACCTCAGCCGATTAAAGGGACACTGTCAAGGTTGGTAGGTCTAAAAATTGATCTACTTTGACGGAAAATCCCATCTGGAAGGTTTTTACCTTCAGGATTCTTTCCATCTCTTTCCTCTTTTCAAACCAATTGCAGCTGTCACCAGAAATAAAAACAAAGCAAACAAAATAAAAGTCTGCACAGTTTACAGTGAAACTACCAGTTAGTAAAGCAATGCCCAAGTCCAGGGTCAGGCACCTCTGTTTTCTTTGAGTCACAAACTAAATCACTAGTTTTACCTTTTTTAAAAAAAATGTGATTTTAGTGGCAGCAATGATGGGTTTGGAGAAATCTAAATAGATAGGAAGGACCCAGTAGCATACCCCTGCACAATCCTGTATTTTTAAACTGTTTACTTGCTTATTTGCGAGAAGCAGTGCAAAATCTACAGGCCTGACTTGTGACTGTTGAATACTTGCAACTTGCTGCACTCAATACTAAACTTGCCTTGAGTTCTTCTGCCAATGTTTGTGATTTTAACGTAGATATTTTCTTATTTTTAAAAACGTTTTTCATCCTTTTATTGTGTAAAAGACTCCCACAAACAGGGAAGACTATTCAAGAGACTTATCTCTCTAACGTGCCTTCCCCTTGCCATATTATCTGAGAGCCACACAATCTTTAAATTCTCCTCACAACACTCTGGACAGTAGGGCCTTGCTATTGCCCCCATTTTACAGATGGGGAATTGAGGCACAGAGAGACTAAGTGATTTGCCCAAGGCCTTGAAGGAAGACTGTGTCAAAGGAGGAATGAACCTGTCTCCCAGGTGCCAGGGTAGTGCTCTAACCACTGGGTCATCCTTTCTTTCTCACTCTGGGAGGAAACAGGGAAAACTTTAAACACCACACTTGTGTCTGAGAATGCTTTAGTTACCACTATTATGAGACGCACCTGAGATTATTAGAATTGGAAGAGTATGGAGAAGAAATACTGGTATTGCATCTGGTATCATTTTGTGCATTCTCAGTGTGTCCTCTTGAGTTGCTTTCTCCTTTTCTTAACGTAGGTCTCACACAGCAGCTATAAGAAAAACACTTTTTAAAAAATACAGCAACATGAATATTAAGGCCACATAATCTGACAGAGGTAATCGGGGGCATGCCTGATACTATTTTTAAGTTGTAGAATTGTTGGGTTTTTTAGTGCTGTCCCTTTAAAGGTGGAGTGAGCTAACCCACTAATGTAAATGCAGTAGTGAATGTTCTTTGACCACTAGATTAAATAACATCCATTAATTGTAGAAATGGCTAGGTAGCTAAATAGCAGCAAGGCGGGCAGCAACAGGGAAGCAATGAAGTGACAGGAGTGGTTAAAGCGGACAGTTAATGAAATGGCCGATAAAATGCAGAGCAAGTGGGGATTTGTGGAACTTTCAGCTGTGACCCAGAGGTGTGAGAGTCATTCAAGCTTTCCCTCGGTGTCTGGCCCTGCGCTGCCCTGGAGTGACTGCTGTGGTGCACCTGCCCTGTAACAAAGGCTGGCTTACAAGTCAGACTGTTTAAAAAACGAAAGGGCTACATGTCTCTCAGCTTGTACCGGATTGAGGGACGGGGCTATGAGGGCCGGCCACGTTCTAATGCTGGCCAGGGCCGGCTGCTGACGACTGTCCATCTTCTCTTGATAGGGAGCTGCTGCTGAGCAATCTCAGAGCGTCTTGATGGTGCTGGAATTGGCAAGCGGGCGGTCGGTGTAGCCCAAACAAGGTGGTGATGAGCTGAAGCAGGCCTCTTCCGACTAGTCCTGCTGCTGCTTCCTGCTGTCACCGTCCTTCCCAGGCAGTCTTAACTGTTGCATGAACGGAGTTTAGTGCACAAGGCTGTGTGTGCCGTTGTGACACTGACAATTTCCTGCAATATCCTGAATGATCTTTATTGTATTAAGTTAAACCTTTTTGAATTCGGTGTAATGCCTTTGGGGTTCATTGTGTTAAAAATACAATTGTGTATTGGTTATTGTGGAATTGTATGTAACTTCTCTAGGAAACTGACTAATGCACCCTCTGGCAGGTATTAGGAATGTCAAAGGGCTTTTTGGAACAATATGTGTGAAGTGGATTTCCTAGGAAATAGTTGGGATGGAGGGGTAAGCAAATAATCCACTTCAAATCCACCTTTTTGGAAGCTGTGCCCTGGGGAAGAAAACCCATTTTCTACAACTGTCTTGCTCCTGGAAGCTCCAGCTCAAAGACCCCGGAACTGTAGAAAGGGTGTTTATAAACCTGTTTTGCGTTTGCTAGTTCTGTGCTGAGGCTGTGATAAACTAGTGACCACAAGGATTCCCATTTGGGTGGGAGTTTGAAGGACTGTTCCTGCCAGAATCCATGTTTGGGCTGGAGTTAATTCTGGTAAACATATTAGCATGCATGGAGGTTATTTCATTGTTTTAAGTATGTTTTCTCTGTAGTGCTTTTTACCTTCAGAATAAAATAGGCTTGCACAGAAAGAACTTTGTGGTACTTGCAAATGTAGCAATGATATCTGTTAACCCGCTCTAAAGAGGAAGCAAGCAGGTGTCCTTTGATGATCTGTCTTTGCTGGGAATGACATAGTGAAGGCAGGGAACTGTGCCTGAAAATACTGTGATCAGAAGGGAGAGACACAAGTCTCCACCCAGACAGGCAATGGTTGGGGAGCTAAAGTAGAAAGTGTTGCCCTGGCTGGATCACTGCGGGGAAATATAGATGCAGTTGCTCTGAACTACCACATTACGCATCAGGTAATCGCAGTGGGTTGAGTTGTGTGAGTGTGAAGCAATTGAGAAGGTTGGGTTGTGTGAGCATGAATTTCTTAGTATGTGCACGTGGTTAAACTAACCTGGTTTGCTGCTTTCATGAGGTCACAGCTTTGGGGTTATTGTTCTGGTGGCAGGGCTTGGAATTACTTTGGTGGGCATTAGAATTAGGGCAGCTGGGTCTCTCAACCCCACAAATGTCGGAAAAGGAGGTAGTGCGTTTTCCTGTGATTTAGGCGTTAGCCCAGCTTTACCAAAGAGGGTTGATTTGCACAGAGACCCTGAACTATCTGATAGGGGTCACAGTTTCTTCAGTGCAGGGTGTATCTAGCCCTTGGGAAACTGCAGGCCCAGAGTGGGTTGTGTGGACAGTTAAACTATTCTGTATTTGAACATCAAAAGCTGACAGCACGGGTTGGCCATTGCCTCCTCCACTTGAACTGCTGCTAGCATAGGTTGAGGTTGCCGTTCTGTCGTTCCCAGCCGTACATCCATATTGAACTCCCATGGCTCCTTCCTATGAGTGTGCTGTGGCTGAAGGCAAGGAGGCAGGTTAGCTGAGCAGGCACCAGACAACCAGGGCTGGCTGCCTCCTCCTCCTACCTGCCTCGCTCAGTTGCACTGAGAGGCCAAGTGAGGGCCAGAGGTAAAGATATAGGGAGTGTGGGAGAGTCTTCCCCCTGTTAAAGCTGATAAAGACCTCCCAACTCCTCTAGCATTGAGTGGCTTGGGAGAGCCATGGCTCCTACATCTTTCTCACTGGCTGATGAAGTGAAGACTGATGGGACATGGAAGATCTGAGGTGGAAGGGAGTGGGGCCTGGCTAGGGAGTTACTGGGACCCCACACTTTCCTTCCACAGATGAAACAACAGCGCTACATGTGGGAAGAAGAGCTGTCCCAGCTAGGAATCTCCTATTCTGGATTACTTTTCTCAGCAAAAAGACCTGCGCGCTCACCCTTCTCCAGCCCTACCTGCTGGCTCACCATCTTTTCCAATGGGAATAGAGAAGGAAACCTCACCCACCAGATAGCACCCTGATAACTTAGCATACATTATCCAGATATTACACACAGTCACCTTTCGAAATGCCTCAATGCCTCCATCTCCTGAAGTTCAGGAGAATAGAAATTCAGCTGAAAAATGGATTTTTCTGATACTATTTGCAAATTTGGGTTGACCTTAACTAAGGGATCGTCTACATTACCCGCAGGATTGATGGGCAGCGATCGATCCAGTGCGGGTCGATTTATCGCGTCTAGTCTAGATACAATAAATTGACCACCGAGTGCTCTCCCGTTGACTCCGGTACTTCACCGGCGTGAGAGGCACAGACGGCGTCGACGGGAGAGCTTCAGCTATCGACTCAACACAGTGAAGACACCGCAGTGAGTAGATCTAAGTACGTCGACTTCAGCTACGTTATTCACATAGCTTAAGTTGCATAACTTAGATCGGAAAACCTCACCCCACCCCATAGTGTGCTACAGTGTTGGGCTGCTGTGGTGTTTTTCCTGCCACAAAGATGTTACATTTAATTATATTATGGTCACTATTACCAAGTGGTCCAGCTATATTCACCTCTTGGACCAGATCCTGTCCTCCACTTAGGACTAAATCAAGAATTGCCTCTCCTCTTGTGGGTTCCAGGACTAGCTGCTCCAAGAAGCAGTCATTTAAGGTGTCAAGAAACTTTATCTCTGCATCTCGTCCTGCGGTGACGTGTACCCAGTCTCTATGGGGATACCTGAAATCTCCCAATATTACTGAGTTTTTAATTTTAATAGCCTCTCTAATCTCCGTGAGCATTTCACAGTCACTGTCACCATCCTGGTCAGGTGGTCAGTAATATATCCCTACTGCTATATTCTTATTTTTCAAGCATGGAATTACTATCCATAGAGATTCTGTGGTACAGTTTGGTTCATTTAAGATTTTTACTTCATTTGATTCTACACTTCCTTTCACACATAACGCCACTCCCCCACCAGCCCGACCTCTTCCGTCCTTCTGATATATTTTGTACCATAGTATTACTATATCCCATTGATTATCCTCATTCCACCAAGTTTTTATGATACCTATTATATCAATATTCTCATTTAATATGAAGCACTCTAGTTCACCCATCTTATTATTTAGACTTCTAGCATTGGTATATAAGCACTTTAAAAAGTTGTCACTTTTTAGCTGTCTGCCATTACATGATGTAATTGAATGGGACTCTTTTTCATTTGACGGTTTCTGATCAGATCCTACCTGTATTTTATCATTTTCCATCCTGGAGCCTTAATTTGGAAGGTTTGAACTTGAGGTAGGGAAGGAAGGTTTAATGTCCCTGTGTCTGCTGGTTTTACTCCCCCCTCTGGATTGTGGCTAGATCATCTCTGCCGAGGATGTGGTTTATCTCTGCGCAGAAGAATACTATGGACATTTTTGCCTCAGGAGCACAGGATTGCATTATCAAATTTCAGAGGCTATTGTCTGGACTCTGCCTGATGTGATCTTTATCCCTCCCTTTTCCAAGGGCCTTTAAATAGGTTATTTTAAAAATATAAATAAAAAAACACTAAGGGCTAGATCCTTTCTGGTATGAATTGATGCAGCTCTGTTGACTTCCATGAAGCCATGTTGACTTGCAGCAGCTGAGGATCTGGCGATTTTTAGTGAATAGCGGACTGTTCTTTGGTAACTTTAAACTACTATTTAGCTCAGAAACTTGTGGAGAGAAATCACCTGTTCATTTTTAGGCTTTGCGGGGGCTTTAACATTTCTAATGTTTTAATGTATTCTGAAGACTTTCTCTCTTTTGATTTAGCCTTTGTCGCATTATTTTATTATACCATATATCTTCAGCATTTTCTGAGGAGCCATTGTAAATGTGAGAACTAAGCAGCTTGCTAGATAACATCTTTTTTTCCCCTCTTTAGAAGATTAAACTGAGACTGTTCTGTCTGATGCCAGAATAGATTTAACCAATCATGTATCCTTTATATGTAGGTCAGTCAGAGGGACAATCCAGCACTGGATCCTATTATCCATGGGTTGAAGGGTGTCGTACATCATGGTAAGTAGCTACTTAAACTTTTTTTTGCTGGAAGGGTAGAGGGGCTAGAATATTGTCCTTAAGGGATCAGGTCACCCTTCAAAGGACATATTGAGATGTACATTCTTCATTCACTGATGTTTAAGGGCATTAAAGCCATTATTTGATTGGTACAGATCAGACTCATTTGTTACCTTAAAATGGGTGTGGGTTAACAGTAAACAATTTGTTTCTTTTCAATCAGTGCTTTAGAATGTGTAAGTTATAAATCAAAACTTAGTACAATATATCATTCATATTAGTACTTCAAATTCAGTGCAGACATTTCATGCCTGCTATTTATCTTGCATTTGGTCTAAAAATACTCCTCTGAAGTTTCTATTTGTTTATAAATTATTTGTCTTTCAAATTTAGGGAGCTGATAATGAAACAGAAAATTAACTATCTGTGAAAATTAATTAAACTTTGCAGCAGATGAACATCTTTCTAATGCTGGCATAAATATAATCATTCAGCTGTTCTGATGCATATAAACCTATTATCCTTGAACTTATAGAAGGTACTGAAATAAATATTAATATATTTTATATTTTTATAACTAGTTTTACTGAGGAATTATCCTGAAACTTTATCATTAGTAATGCATCATTAGCAATGACATCAAGATTCTCCACTTCTAACGTCCCTTTGTCAAGTTTTAATAATCTCATTATAATTCAAAAGGCATCTGCAGAAATGCCGTTAGGTACTATAATAAATCTCTGTTCTGTCTACACTACCGCAATAAAACATCTTTGCACCTTTTCAGAGGATTGTCTTTAGACATTAGCTGGTGCCATAGAGCTTAACAAACATTTTTTTTCTCTTGACTAGAAACCTAAAACTAGTTGACAGTGTTAGATTAAAACAAATAGGATTTTGGATTAATTGCTGTGCTTTCAAAGTCATTTAACATTGCAGCTGTGCACACCAATAAATCTAGTGCAAGTGAAAAATAGGGGTTAAATGATAACATACCACAAAATCCTTCATTGAGAGAATTTTCCATAGGGTTTTTGCCTTTTATAAATTGCCGTGTTCTACTGTGAAATAAAAACTACACACTGAGCTGAAATAGATGTTATTATCCAGTTCCCACTGAGTTACAAAACAGGCTGGCAAAAAAAAATAAAATACCAAGGATGAGTTGAGCAGTTAGGATTTTCTGGCCTTAGGTAATTTGACACAGAAGTCAAGCTGCCATTTAAGTGAACCAAAATCTTTTTTAGTTTGTATCCTACCTGCTCTCTCTTTCCAGGCCCTCTTTCCCCTGGCAAAGGTGGATGGTGTTTAATCCATCCTGTTCCTTTCCCAAAACTGCTGCTGAAAAAACTGCTAGTGTATAATCATGCTGGTGTCTAGTAAGAGTACCCCGTTCCCCCCCAAAATAGTCTGGTATAACGTGACCTGGTCCCTAGCTTGTGATTCCGTGGCCACACAATGATATTCTTGGAGCTGCTTAGGCACAGCAGAATCTGGGTGGATAAAAGATGTTTATTTTTGTTTCACTCAATGCACAGAAGACTACTAACATTTCAAGGGGAGGAAATAGGTTGATATATTTCAATAACTTGCTTCCTTTAAAAAATGCTAAGAAAAAAAATAGAGGAAAATCTTGCTTTCCTTCCTGTTTTGGCTACTTAAAGCCTTACGTTATGGTGGGAAAAAGGCTTTCTTGGAGGGAGGGGGATTTAAAAAAAATAGTTAGATGAAATACTGATAGCTTCTTTCTTTCTTTCTTTCTTTCTTTCTTTCTTTCTTTCTTTCACTATTTTGGTTCTGTGTAGAGTAGTGGTACACATAACAGCTTCAGTTCTACTGTAAGTGCTTTCATTGCTTTATTTGATATAATTTACCTAGAGCCTTATGTGGACACATTTTTATAACTGAAATAAATACAGAATCCCCAGGGGTTGTATCTTAAAGGGGACCCCTGTTTGTCATCAGTTATGCCCTGTTTACCTCTGATTCTCCCGTAATATGGACTCCAGCTGAGTTGTATGTTAGTTAGATGGAAACTCTTATGGAGTTTGGACAGTTTGCTAGTGGGGGAGGGAGAGGACACCAATGAATACAACCAATACAAACGAAAGGAGATGGAAATGGGCAAAGTAAGGAACTTGAATGTCTTTGCCATTTGTGGACTTTGGCTGCCTAGCTACTGCTATCACAGTAACACCTGAGAGTGTGTGTGTGCATGTACATATGTATAAGATGCTACTAGAGAGGGTCTGATCCTTATCTTTGGGATGGCCGGGTTGCTCATGAGTTAGTTATATTCTTCCCAAGGCAGTCTTTACACCATGTCATTGCTTACTCTACATGTGCCATGTATTAAAAATAAATCAATAAAGAAAAAGTCTATTTTAGAAATGTTTCCAAAAGTTATTTAAAGTGGTGGTGGTTGGTATCTTCCATATCCTTCTGCCTGTCACCCCAGATACCATGGGCTGGCTCATGAACTCTACCAGGATCCCCCAGTGGAGATTCTCCCACCCCCATGGGATCCACTGCCAAATTCTCGGGATCCTGAGGTATCAGTGGGGGACCAGGGCCATCTTCGTGGAGGCTCTGAGCCTGGGTTGGCTGTTTGTTTTCTCCCACCTTCCCCTCCATTGAAACAACAACATTTGGCAAATAATGGGGTAAGCCAGCTAATTATCATGCTGTTTTGATAGAAAAACTCACCCAACAATAACGATGCTTTTTATGTATTTGTTTCCATTATACTAGCACCTGGGTCAGGAGCTCCAATCCAGGAGGAGGACTCCATTGTGCAAGGGGCAGTACAGAAACACCATTTCATACAAAACAATTGTGCTGTTATACCTGCCAATACATGTTATACAAAACCAATGCATATGTTTTTTCCATGTTTTCCAGGAAAGTTACCTTAGTTGTAAGTGCCCTTCCAGGGGTGAGTGAACATTTTAAATGTCAGAAATACTTCCTGTGGAAGCAATTTGAGCTTGAGATTTCGTCAGGGATTTGAATTACTCACTAATTTGATGGAACATAAATAATTGTGCCCTTCACAGTGTCACCGGCTTAGTAATGATGATAGAGAAATGTACACATAAAAATCAATACGGGTTTAGTTGGTGCTCAGAAATTGCTTTATTTTCTTCATCTCCAGGCATAATTTCCTAGAATCTTAATGTCAGATTAAGCTTAATTTTACAAGAAGAAACATATAAAGTTCCTTAGCTGGAAGGAAAACTAGTGACGTGTCAAACATCCTAACAGTGTGGTGGATAAACAGTGGTTTCAGATTTGCTTCACGTCTTCCTGCCTCATGGCACATTCGCATCACATGCTGTGCATGATTCCAAATTCCAGGATGCTCCCTTGCAAAGCGTTGCATAGGCACGATGAATGAAGAGGCAGTTTTTCTCAGAGCTGTCAGATGCCTGTTGCTGATGTTGGCACTGCTTCCAGTTTTCTGCTTTGCCAAGGATTGTCGCTCTTGCCCTCCAGAGAGGAACATGTTATTCTTGCGCGCCCCCCCTCTTTTTTTTTTTTTTTAATCTGGTACAAAATATACTAAAAATACTGTGCATGGGCCTGTATCTGGTGGTGCTCATGCTAGACAGACAGGCTTCAAGAGGGGAGCCCTCTCTCCACAGATGGGACGTAGCGTGAGGCAGCAGCCAGCAGTGCCAGCTGACCTGCCAACTTGTTTTCAACCTTGGCTCTTGGTCTCCTTTTTCAATGTCCATTCAGTGTCTCTGCAGAGACTGACAACAAAGGTCAGTGCCAGTTGTGCCGGTCATTTCTTGGGATCTCCACTAGGAATTGGTTGAAGTTAAATCATACATCAAGACATCGTGGTCGTCGCTGTGACCTGGGCAGCATGTGAATGATCAGTGACCCTGCCGATACATCATTCCCAGTCTACAGAACCATGCATTCTTCCACCTCCATTTTATTGTTCCCAATAAGAGTCTCACTTTGCCCTGACTCCTGATACTGTTGTACATGATGCAGAGGCTAGACAGGAGCTGCTCCCTCCAATGTGAGTACTGAGCTCTCTGTTCTCAGACAGAAAGTGTGTGCCCACTCTTGGACGTCCAAGGGACACTGATACTAGGGCTTGTATTTTGCAGCAGATTACCATTACAAACGATGATCAAGCTTTCACTTGCCTCCCTAATACTCCAACTAGAGACCTGAGGAACACCTAATGTAACATGGAGCTATTCCACAGAAGTACTGATTTTCCACCTCACGTGTTTCTGATTTTCTCTTTCTATTGTACCATTTAGTGAGACACGGTGGTGAGGTAGTATCTTCTACTGGACCAACTTCTGTTGGTGAAAGAGACAACCTTTCAAGTTACACAGATCTCTTCCTCCTCCACTGGTGTCAGTCCTCTCAAGATATTATATCTCTTGAAGGGAATAGCAGGTGGTGTTGACTTCTTTGTTGTTCAGCATTGTCCCTCGCACATCGGGTGACCAGATGTCCTAATTTTATAGGGACAGTCCTGATATCTGGGGCTTTGTCTTATATAGGTGCCTATTACCTCCCACCCCTGTCCCAATTTTTCACCCTTGCTATCTGGTCACTCTACTCGCGCACACACGCTCACCATGTGTGTCTTATTCCTTCAGTCTTACTATATGTACCACCGAAGCAAACAGATAGAAATATTAAGTTTGCAGTGTCATTTTAGCCATGTTGGTACCAGGATATTAGAGAGACAAGTTGAGGGTGAGGTGATATCTTTTATTGGACCAGCTTCTGTTGGAAAGCTCTGTGTAGCTGGAAAGCTTGTGTCTCTCACCAACAGAATATAAAAAAATATTGTCTCATCCATCTTACCTCTCTCAAAAAGTGAAGAGGAGACAGCTCCACTCCAGACCCCACCAAATCTTGTGCCAGTGACGGGAGGCCACATTCTGCTGCTCTTTCCTGTCCCCTGTTCTGTTTGCCAAAGATTCCACAGATCAGCAGAAAGTTATAAGTAGAAGTACAGATAATTTACCATTTTGGAAAACCCTTCTATGAATGTCACAAAAAAAGGGGCTCTTATTCCCTTCCTTGTCGAACCAAGTACTGAAAATCAAAGTGTACAGCAAGATCAAAGGCTTGTGAACAAACAGAAAGTGAATCACTTGCGTGTGTTGCTTGTTTGCTCATCTGGAGGTGGGTAGGGGTTTTTGTTTGTTTGTACCTCTGCTTATTTAACCAGGTAGTTGGGAAATTTCTTGCCTTTTTTCCTCGGACTCTGTATTAATAAGTATCATAACGTAAGCAGGAGTGGACGTGGAGTAGAGACTGCTTTACTTTTATGTCCCCTCCAGCAAGGAGAGGGCAGAAGTGAGGTAGGTGATGGTCACCAAGATTTAGAGGCGCCTGAGGGGAGAGAAGACCATGCTGAAGTAGAGAGAGTAGCTGGGAATGGCATAGGGAAAGAATAAGCTGCACATCACTAAAGTTGTCATAGGCAAAAAGGCGTTGAATAACCTGTTAAAAATAAATCAGCACTAAAAAGGAAGCAATCCAGACAGTGTTAGTTATCCTGTGGATCTATCGTACCACCAGGCATAATAACAAGAAAACACCATTAGCAGCGTCACAGGTTTTTTTTCTTTTGTTTTTAACTTGAGCCATAACACCACCTGACAAGCTGTTTGTTCTCTGCATTAGAAAACTGCGGGTTGTAGAAAGGAAAAGGAGGGTTATCTTGGGACTGATCTTTGAAAAAGGCAAATACCCAGTGGAGTTTGCAGAGGAGAAGGTCATAAGGGTGGGATATGTTAACTGAGAATGAAAACGAACAAGAACAGGCTGTAAGGATGAGTTGGCACCATCCTTTGTTTTCTGGGCTGTGCTTGTGCTGTCATTGGGAGAGAGACCAGGACATGATCATTGTGTAACAAACAGGAGGAGGAAGGAGGCAGGGAAAGGAAAATGAGAATAGAGAGAATCAGTTCACACCTTTTACATTGGCCAGTGCCTACCTGCATAACTGCAGGGGTCGGAATCATTTACAAGAATATGTAAAATAAGTGTTAGAAATTCCCACTGGTCTAGTCTCAGGAAAGAACCATTGGTAATGACTAGATACAGGGCCAGTGGGCTGATTTTATATATATATATATATATATATATATATATATATATATATATATATATATATATATATATAAAATAATATAATTCCACACAAAACGACGTTAACAGAACATTACTAAAGTTGCAGTCAAGCATTTCAAAGTTAGGAGGAGCCAGAATTAAAGTTGCCTTTGCCTAATTTAGGCCCTGTGTGCATATGCATTTTGATACAGTCTTTAATCACATGAGCACATCCCTTTTTTCCCCAGGACCCCTGCCTCATTTAGTGCACAGGATGCACGGTGCTCACTTAATAAGTAGCTATTTCAATATTTTGTTTTATCTTCATTGTTCTGTGTGACTCTGGGCCTTATTTAAAGCACACTATCGAAACCTTGCTCTGAAGACAGAATTCTTAATGTCCTCCTAGGCTTTTCCATGGTGCTCATCTCTGTAGTGTCTGAGTGCTTGGCAAACATTACCTAATTTATATTCACAACACCCCATTGTAAAGTTAGGGAGCTGAGGCTTAGAGAGAGAAGGATCAAAATTGGCCACTAATGTAGGGTGCCCAATTTGAGGTGTCTAGGCCCTGTTTTTCCAGAGGACTTAGCGGTATCTAGCGCTTTATACATTCAAAGCACAGCTCCCCTTGACTCCAGCTGTGAGTGCTCAGCACTTCTGCCAATCAGTTGAGGACTCGTGAAATGAGGAACAAGCATTTAGTGACTGCCTGTGAAAAGTTTGGCTTAAGTGACTTGAGTAGCATCACACAGGAAGTCTGTGGCAGAGGCAGGGATAGAAAACAATTCTCCAGGGCAGCGTTCCTGCAGCCCCCTGCCTCATTCACTACACATCTCCCCCTTCTCCCCGTTTCCCCCAAGCTCAGCCTCTTTTGCTCCATCCCCTCCAAACTGTCCTCTTCCAAATCCTGTCTCTTCCCCAACCTTGGCTCCTTGTCGCCATCCCATTCTCCTCACTGAGCCAGTCCCCTCCTCAGGCTTCTCATCCTCCTCCCAGTATCCTTGCCCAGCCAGTGCCATTTCCTTGTCTGTTCTCTCTCCTGCCCCAGCCTCACTCGTTTCCCCTCCAGCCCTGTGTCTCCCTCCCACCCCCGCTCCCAATCCCAGTTCCCCTCACAGACTTCACATCCAATCCCAGCTCCCAACTCCATCCAAATCCCCCTTCCAATCCCAGTCTCTTTGCCCAGCCATCCCAATTCTCCCCCCCCACACATGGTGGCTCCTCATCTGATCTATTTCCCCCTCACCTCCCCCCTTTTGGTTTCCTGTCCTTGTCCAGCAGTCCCAATCTCCACACACACCCCAGTTCCTAGTCTGGTCTCAATGTCTTCTCCCTCCTCCCCCATTTTCCTCACCAGATCCCAGTCTCCGTCCTCCCTCAAGTTCAATCGCAGTTTTTATCCCCCCTCCCACCTCCAGTCCCAGTCTCGCCAGGTTCCTTTTCCCACTCTACTCCTTTCCCTCTCCCTGGTCCAGCTTTTGTCCCCACTGCATTCAAATCAAGCACCTTTCTCCTCCAGGCTTATTTCAGGTGCCCAGCCCCGCCCTAGCCCACAGCAGCTGGGAACAACAATTACAGGGAAAATCTGGCTTTGCCCCTGTAGCCCTGGGCTGGAGCATGCTCATTTGCTTTGTGGGGGTCACACAAGCGCACACAGTCCGGTCATATGTAGGTCAAGATTGGTCAGAGAGGATGGAATATTCAGAGATTTTAGCTGCTAAACTCTGAGAAGTCTGTATCAAGCATGTAAAAACCGCAGTTTTTCAAAGGCTTAAAACTTGGCCAAATTTGGGCATATTTTCACAAGAGCAGCAAAGGCACATTCCTGCTGCAAAGGCCACCCTCTGCCAAATTCAAGGCTCTACTCCAAAGCTTCCCAAAGAAAAGGCTGCCAGAATTTTCAGCATTGTTTTGCAATGTATTTTTCCCCAGCCTCATTCTCAGAAGCAACTGAACCATTTTGGCTGAAACTTTCCAAAAATCCAGCCTCAGGCAGACACCCAGGGTAGAAAATTTCAGCTTGAGTGGTTAAAGTTTGGCAAAATGATAAGCAACTGAGAATGGGGTGGGAAGCATCAGGCAAGCTTAATTGGCAGAGAAAACTTTAAACTGATTTGGAATCACATGGTTCCTGTGAAAACACTCATCCTCCCTGTTGCCATCCTCCCTGAACTTTGTTACACGCACTAGTTGCCTCTTTTCTTGCAAGCTCTTTGGGGCAGATGATGTGGTGGTGTCATCATCTGTCCTTTCCGCTCACCTTTGTGTGCCTCCTATACTGCCTAGATTTCTTTACATCGCTCAGTCAGGACCCTAGCTCTAATAAATAGTCTACAGAAAGTTGCCTGAATTATCCTAAATTGAGTGGATTGTGTGAAATTCTTCTTCATTCTTGTTTCACACATCAAGTACTCTGTGTGCTCCTTTGAACCGCCTTCCAGATAAAGCAGTGTGTGCTATTTGTAACCACATCTTTAAATCACTATCGTATACTGGGTCCCTTTTTCCATAATGTACAACCTGCTTCGTCTGAGAAGTTCTGACTCTGTGGGTGTGCAGAGCGGTGTCCTGTTTGGTTTTGTTTGGTGGTTTAAAAGGTTAGGATCCAGACGCATTAGAATGAATTGGCTTATTGTGAGAATGAAATTGGCAGTAATACCACTTTACAGGTTTGGGAGGATTTTAAAGCTGTTGGAATTGCGAATTTCACAGCTGTATTCAAAGTATTTTAAGTCCATGGTCTGGGTAGTGTTTCTGACTATCAAGTATTCCATGTAAGTTAATTCTGGAAATAAGTTCATTTTAGGATATTGTTCTCAGTCCAGCTGAGTTCCTGTTGTCCTGCAGGAAAACTCTGATGACTCCCAGAACACTGGGTGGGAGATACAAACGTACTTGGCATACAGCGGTTGTCCTGTGATCTCTGATCCAAGTTTCTGGTAGATTTGAAAAGGGTTTAGATTGCAGATAGTCTGGGTGGTGTTTACCTGTGTGTCTCATGGGTCCATTTATTTTTCGGTGATTGGCTTTAAATTCAATGTTATCTTCACTGAGCGTTTTTCCAATATTTATTTTTAGCAAGCCAGTCTTTTGGGGGCAATACATTCCAATGACAGTAGATGAGAAAAGATCTTTGGCTGCTGCTCATACTAACCTGTAGTCTTTGGTAAAGATCGGTTGTTAGTATCCATTTAATGGCTGATTTATCATCTCTTGGGGAAACTACCCTGCACTTGAAAATGAATGAATTTGCTAGTACCAGTTCTGACACCCCCGTGGTGCCTAGACAGATAGATAATGTGAATAAGTCTGTAGCATCCCTTGCAACTCTTTTTGTCTTCAGTTTGCCTGGATTTAAAAGGGTGGCCTAATGCAGCCTTCCAAAACGGTCAGGAAAATTTAACAGGCCGAGCAAAGAATCTGCTCGCCTACCTGCAGTAATATAATGAATGTCATAAAAAACGAATGATATTTTCCTTGCCTTCTGGATTAGTAGGGTGTTACAAGAAGCTTTTAGAAGTGCTCATGCAGAGACCTGGAACTAGGAGACGCAATCTGCTTATCTGGACTCATTTCAGCTTCCTCATTAATAAAACTATTTCAGTGTTGTGCTGGAAAAAAAAGACCAAGAGATGGACATTAATGCTGCTTTCCTTTTTAATACCACTGCATCAGGAGGTCAAGTTTGTGTATCCAGCAGGCCATGTTAGTCCGCTTGCCTGTGAATAGAAGAGAGTTAAAATAGCACATTGTCCTTTTATGCTGTAGCAATCTCAGTAATGTTTATGTCACTTCCATTTTTTTAATTGTTGATGATGAATCTGTGATACTTGTTTTTCCTTTGGAAACATCAGAGTGGACTTTTTTTTAACACACACTTCAGTGCTTTACGCAAAGAGCCACTATTTGTATATTGCTAATAAAACTGATTGCATTAGGTTTATGGTGGCATTTCATTAGGCTTATATCAGGTTGCACGTTTCAGTGCTTTGCCATGTTTATGTGGAAACAGGTTTAGCCCATCTTCCTCAACAGAAATTTTCCTTTAGGTCTAGTGCAGGACTCTAACATTTGAGCCATAATTGGTGTGTTTCAGGTTCCTTTTCAGAATACCAAATTTTCTATTCACATACATATTCGTGTGTTGGTATCGAGAGGAGTAGAGAAGACTTGAAGGATGCCTGGAACCGCCGTTTGGTGGGCTAACACATAGGTCTATGTAGTATTGAATGAGGCAATCCATGAAGCATTTTGGGGGGTACACAGAAGTCTTCACTAGTGCATGCGGCGGCATCTGCCTGTCTGTCTTATAGTATAGTGCCCATCACCATAGTATCTCAGAGCTTCCCACATAAAATAGGTGTGTACGCCATGGTCCCCAGTAGACTTCATGAATCCTTTTGCTGTTCTTTCATCATGGCAAGGAGGCTGTTTTGGGGATATATGTGGGTGTGTTTCATAAGGTACAAAGCTGAGTTTGGGGAGTCTTGGAGGTGCTGCTGGAGCAGCCGGTATGTGGTTGTGGTGAATCCCTGGGTCCTCAGGACAGACGGACTCCCAAGGAGGTCATTAGTTCCGAGTCACAGCCAGGGTTTGTCCAGGGGAGTGCTGTCCCTCCTACTGGACAGGTTGTGTGCATTTCTCTTATTTCTTGGCACATCTGTGCAATCTCCTCGGAGCACCCCAGAATGGGCAACAGCAGTGAGCAAAACCCAGTGGGGCCAGAGGTTGGGATTTCACCTGCTGTGGAGTACCACTGTCATCAGGAGACTTCTACAGGGAGATGATGCTCATTGTCGAGGCTTGGATGTGATCCTCCATGGGATCTGGCAGGCTTAAGGACAGCTTCGGGCTCATCTTCCAGGGGACGGGGAGGAGCCTGCACTGTCACTAATATGCCTGTGCCACCATGAGTAATCAGTGAAGGTATCATTCACCTAACACATACGATCGTGGCACTTGCTGAAAGTGTATTGGACTGGCCTAACTAAAAGACGTATTTAACACATGCCTTTGGGACACGTGAGGGCAAGAAAGGAGTGTGCGTGGGAGGGGCTTTGTGGACTTCTCTGTTTTGGAGGAATTGAGATTTGCTGTGGGTGATTTAATGAGGATGTTGATGGTGCAGCCGTTACTAGAAACTCAAGAAAGCATCCAGTATAACTGAAGTGCAGCCTGCTACTGATGTGTGGATGGCTTATTAAAAACACATTGTCACCATTTGCGGGCTGCTTGAGTCCTCCTCTGTAGCGGGTCTGCGTGCGCTTTCCCAGAGATGGCTGGTTTAGCAAGGGTGGCCATCTCCGTGGCATTCTACCAGTGCTCCGCAGATACCCCCTCCCTCATCCTCAGTTCTCCTACAAAGTGACCAGACTTACTCCCAAAGAGTTTCACATTCTGACACCAAACGGTGACTCTTCGTTTTCAGACTCCTTGCCCTTTAGACTGGGAAAGAAAGCAGGGGGTTATGGCATTTTCACTTGTGGCAGGTGTGGAGTGATGCCAAAGGCTGCTGTCTATCCCTAGACTGCTTGTTTACCTTGGATCAATAAAATATCTCTTGTAATATTTCTTGAAACGTCTTCAGATGCAACAGACCATAAATCCTTTGGCTCCGCCCAGCCTCCTGGGTCTCAGACCTTCATAAGCACCTCACTTCTCAGGACATCTGCAGAAAGACGCCTGTTCTCACTCCGAATTTAATTGTTTTCACCCTCATCTGCAGAGAGACCCCACCCCAACTGAATTCATTCCCCACCTCCTGCCACTGAGAGTGGAAAGCTGGGTGTGACCCATATAAGGCGGTAGGAGGAGCTAGATAATTTTTCCAGCTGAGTCATCTCCATTAAAAAAAAAGTACAAGTTGAGTTGTTCAGCGTCTGCAATGGATGCTTTTGCCTACCTTAAATTACCTTCAAGTTTTGTTCGTAAATAGTCTTGTTCCAAACTGTTGTGCAGTGTAAACCTAGGCTGTTTTAAGAGATGCTGCCTTCCCCTCCAGAGTACTGCCTTCCCCTCCTCAGTACTGCATTTCAGTGATAGGTAGAAGGACACTGGATAAAAAATGACAACACACTGCACACTAGTCACGCTTAGTGACGTAGCAATGGGAATCTAGGATAAAATTTTCACAAGCAGTTATCTGATTTAGAAGCCTACGTCCCAATTTCAAAATGACTTCTTAGTGGGACTTAGACTTCCACTTTCAATGAAATTTTGGCTCCTAAGTCCTTAAAGGAAAACGGGACTTAGGCTTCTGAGTCACTTAGGTGCTTTTGAAAATGCTCCTCTTTAGTAATTAGACAACTACTCAATATTAGCAATGTTCCTACAGAAATTATAGGAAAGTACAAAGAATACTGAAAATAGTATCTATTTATCCAAAGCAAAACTGGCCAGTTTTCAAGGATGGCCACTCTAAATGCTTGTTTGCATCACTATGTGGATATTGCAATGATAATTATTGTATAAATTAAGCATCTTTGTGCTAGAAGGTACGAATAAATATACTATTCTTGTAACATAATTAAAGCATTCAAACTGAGAAATGTTTATAATTGCATGGTTCTTAAACCCAAGACTGTGCATCTGGATACAAAATTAATGGACTTTTATGAAATATGAAGTTATTAAAACACAGCAAATGGAATTAATCATCTGATTATCTTCTAATATTTTAATTATCATATTTTAATCCAATGTATATGTTTTAATCTTTGGAATTATTAATGAAAAGTTACAACATTGCTTGTAGCTAAAAATAATAATATTCGTCAGTATATATCATGCCTCACTTTAACTGTGAGTTAGCAAAGCTACATTTTTTCCCCAAGAAATTTTCTTTCACAGTTGACT
The DNA here is from genome assembly GCF_016161935.1 of Mauremys reevesii. Lineage (NCBI taxonomy): Eukaryota > Metazoa > Chordata > Testudines > Geoemydidae > Mauremys > Mauremys reevesii. The sequence goes on along the minus strand of NC_052629.1, from coordinate 122,051,069 downwards.
GTGACTTTCCAGACACTTAAAAAAAAAAAAACCTGCCTAATTGATAACCAAAATTTAATCATAGTAGGATACTTTCAGTTTGCATTCAAATAAGGTATTTCTTTGTCTAAATAAGCTTCCCTTGGTTGATTATTCATGTTGTAGTTCAAAATGTTTAAAAATGAAAGACAGATTTGGATGAAATGTAGACTACTTAATACAGTGTGTATTTAATATAAAAGTCATACATTATTCATTTTTGCAATTTGAATAACTTTGAATTTAGCATCCCTGTTCTTTTTCTTTTCCTTTGATGAACAATTAATTATTAAAATATAATATTGTCAGCATATGGCACAAAAATCCTTGGAAGTGGAATATGAGCTTCATTCTTCAGTAGTCCTTTAATAAAGGAATATGCCATACGTGTATGTTGGTTTATGTTTACATTTGTCCAGCATTTTACAAATTTTCATACATTCTAACAAAAGATTAAAGGAGTCAGAAATTCAGATTGTTGATTATAATGGAAGATTTGTAAGCCATACAGTTTTTAAAAAATGTCTACACACCACATCTAATTTCCAGGCCTTTGCTATGTGCATGTCCAAATGGCCTGTTGGGGTCATAACTGTCCATTTGTACGTGAAAATACCACATTTATACAGGCAATTGCAGGCACTAGCCAGGCACGTAGTCGTGTGCCTTTTTAAAAACTATTTCTTTTTAGTTGCTTTAAAGATGTATGCAGGCTGCATTTGAAAATCAGAACCTAAAATTGAACCTACAGTTTTTCCTGACCAAATTTTCATGTGTAAAATTGAGCAAATGGAATTCGAGGTTGTGCGCATATATATTTGGCTGTGGGGGTGGGGGGAAGCACAGCACTGATTATAAATGCATATTAGGGACCCTTTTGAACTTTGGTCAGTGGTATGTTCGACCATTTCTATTTTTAAAAACAACCTTTTTTTTTTTTCTTCCATAAAGGAATAATGTTTTGGTTTAAGGGCCAGAAATGTGGCCTGCTTCTTTCTTTCTTTCTTTTTTTTTTTTTTTTTGGTCGTATCTGTTTGCATTATATACAAAAAATATCCAGTGAGGAAAAGACAACCGTGCTCTTTTAGCATATATGCTTTGACATGAATAGAATTATTCATATTTTTGAGTATTGAAGGCTTCAGAGACATTGCACGCCTGTTGCTATGTAGCAGAATCTAAAATGCCTACAGTGCATCACATATTTACATCTTTCATCAGCAATACAGAAAAATATCATGATTACAGGAATGGTGCTCTGGGATATAGATATACCTTCCTTTGATGTGATCAAGGCCACTAGAAAACTGTGTGGTTTAGTGAAACTGAATTCTACAGCTTTTTAATCCTGCCTTTCTGTGTTCTAATTTAGGACATATTTCAGCAGATCTACCAATCACCTTGCAGCCAATTAAACCATGAGAAACCCCACCAGTAGGGAGAAGTGGGGTAGCTCATTAGCTCTGATGAGACTAGATAAGGACAATTGTGGATCAGTCTTAATATGGACTTTTGTTTAAAGTCCAGAGAAGATAGAGCCGTACAGAGGGAGGGAGGAAAGAAGGAAGGAAGGAAGGAAGGAAGGAAGGAATGCAGGTGCTGTCTCTGTAAAGGAGAAGTTCCATTGTTGGGATAGCCCAAGGCATAAAGCACTTATTAAGCACCTTACTGGTACCTTTTCCGTAGACATAGGGGGAGGTTCAGCCCTTTAGTCATGCAGACTGCAGGGGATAACCACAAAGGAACGGTGGAGAGGCTGTCTAGCCTGCAGCTGTTTCCTTCTTTTATGGTGCATTCTCCCAAATTTAAATGTTACAAAACTGCAGCTATTAATTAATCAGAATTTGTACAATATATTTGTTTGGATTTCAAGATGAAGTTATGTCAGTTTTACTCCAAGCTGTGTCTGTGAAGTGTGAGAACAAGAGGTCCTGAAACAACTGAATTCCACAAAGAATAAAAATGCACCTCTCCTATATTGTTCTTTTGAATGTTGATGAACCATGCGGGTTTTCAGCACTGCGTGTCACTGACTTCAGGTCAGTTTTGACTGTGAATTACACATGATGAAATCTGTTTTATGTGACTATACAATAGACCTGCAAAACCCAGCTGCCTGGTTACCTGCCTGGCTGCCTTTTTAGGTTCACAGAAGTTGGATAGAAAAGACGTATTAGATGATCAGTTCCAATCTCTCATCTGTGCAGAGTACAATTTAAAAGAATATATATATATATATTTTAAATGATACATAGAAAAATGTGATTACAGTAGAAACTTCCTCGTTAATTCTTGCTCTAAATGTTGGGAGACCAATTGAAATCAAAGAAGCTTGCAGTTTAGCAAGTGTCTGTGACAGGGACAATGTGTCCAGCGCCGTGTTCTGTAATTTTGGCCTGCCGGGAAACAGTGTCTCATACTGGCCCCACCTTTGATGCACTACCAGGACTGTTCATACATCCTCCTCCGAAGGAAAGTGGTGGTAGGATGGGCTGTCTGGTCAGAGTTCTGATGGGCGCGAATGGAAGCTGACCGATTGACTACGGAGATGCCTGGTTTGATCAGGACAGGGAAGGCTTTCAGAAAGGCTGGCCTCATTCCTTTCCTTTTCCATGGACAGTAAGAGAGAGAACCACACCTGAATGAACTCCTGTAACTCATCTCAGTGCACTGGAAGTCAGTGACGCTATATTTGCATGGAGGAGATGTCTCCAGCCTTTCCTGCCTGGAAGAAAAGACAGAGGAAGAAGAATTGCCATATGCAATGTTCCTAACAACAGGGCTGCCCAGTAGCTCTGCTACTTACCTTGCACTGAGTCAAGCCACGTTAAGAGAGACTATTTTACGAGTGGGGCAGCATTTCCAAAGGCGCTCTCTATGATAATGATTCTGCAGACTTACCCATTGCTTCCTCTTCATTCCCAGAGCCCCAGCAGTTCCACGGAAACACTGGGTGGGCAATCTGGCTCTGGTTCCTCATTCTCAGCCACACTGTGTAATGTAACTAGCCTTATTTCAGGGTTGCAGCTCCTGTTTGATGTGGGACCAATACTTTATGTGGTGCTCTCTGACTGGCCAGTAGAGAGCATGATGTCACATGTGCTGGCTCCACCCCCCGATAGAGCTTTCTGGGTCTGCACTTTTATGGACTACTAAGCTGAAGAGCAATTTAATGGGGTTCTACTGTCCTGCCATGCTGAAAGCCATATTATATTATTTCCTAAGGTTAAAAAAAGAGAAACCTATTGGAAAAATAAATGCATTTCACACCTGTGTTATACCCGCTACATTAAACACTAATGTTTGGCCCAAGATCGATGAACGTTTCAGGTGTCCTTTTCACAAATAACTCTTAAAGAAGCTTTCTGACATGGTTTTATATTTTATAACTATGATCAAATACATTGTAACCGATGCATATTTTAAAGCCATCCATCAACATGGTATCTGTTTTAAAGTAATGTAAAAGATGTATAATTTTATTTGTTGTTCCTTCCTACAGAGAAAGAGACCTTTCTGGATCCCTTTGTGCTGAGAGACCTTCTGCCGACATCACTGGGAAGTTATTATCGCTATACAGGTTCTCTGACAACTCCACCATGTAGCGAGATTGTGGAATGGATAGTTTTTCGCAGGCCTGTTTCTATTTCTTATCACCAGGTAAGCTTCTGCCATCAGTAATGGTTCTATCTTGATTTGCCCTCTGCTACTCAAAAACTGATGTTTTAATTTACAGGACAAAAACAAACAAAAAAATCTGTTGACAAAATAAGGAAATATTTGAGGTTTTTTTTTAATATATATTGTTTCTGAACATGAGCAATCAGACTTAAGGAGATAATACAACATGAAACCCAATTTCCTTCTAATGATTTAGCTAGTACTGGTTATTTTAAGTTAAAGTTAAGCTATCGTCTAAATATTTACACAGAATCCTTTCTTCTTCTTTTAAATTGAAGGTTTGTTTTGAAAGTAAAATAAGTAACTTTATATGGACACGTATTTAGTACTTTGAAGTAATTACACTAGGAAAGAAATGTTACCATTAATTTGCCATCTTTAACTGTTGTTACAGCATAGTGAAGCTGCCATTATGTGCTTATCCAAATCTTTAAAGCTAGCACATAGCATCTCTTATTGTAGATTGAGGCAATGACTGGAACTTGTGTTGCGAGGAATCCCACAATAAGAAATGAATATATGCAGTCAAGTGTTTAACTATTAAAAACATTTTGACATTTTAAAACCATTGTTTTTAGAAAGACTTCCTGTTAAAGTCAGATTTTTCTTTAATGTTCTTGTTTTGCTTCAATTGAAAACAGAGCTGTTGTAAAATAAGCTATTTCGGTAAAAGTTAGTGAAGTATCTAACTAGAAGTGAATGTAAATGTGTCTGTATACACATTCCATAAGCAAATGTTAAAATTATCTAATACACAGTTTAAGGAATGAGTGTCTATACATCTGGGTATAATGCTTAAATTATCCAAAAGTACAAAGTTTGGTTTAAAAGTCATAAAATAAATATAGTACATAATCTGCAATATCCCAAATTAAGGTTAATAAATTTAATGATACACTTTAGTTATTAGCATCCAAATATTCAGGTACGTCACTCATAAATCTTAGTCATTAATCACTAAGGCCTGGTCTACACTGGGGTGGGGGGATCAGTCTAAGATATGCAACTTCAGCTACGAGAATAGTGTAGCATAGCGAAGTTGACGTATCTTAGATCGACTTAGAATCACTTACTTCGTGTCCTTGCGGCATGTGATTGACGGCCGCCACTCCCCCATCGACTTTGCTTCTGCCTCTCGCTGAGCTGGAGTTCAGCAGTTGACGGGAGAGTGATCGGGGATCGATTATCGCGTCTGCACTACACGCGATAAATCGATCCCCAATAGATCGATCGATACCCACCGATCCAGCGGGTAGAGTAGACGTACCCTAAGAGTAGCTTGTGGAAAGCAAATATACAAGTGTACTTGATACCTATATACCCCACCCCCACTAGAGGGTTGCACTGGTGTATGTATAGTGGCATATATATAATAGTATAACTTGTGTGTGTAGACAAGCTTCCATGTTGATTTACCAGGCAATGTGGAATAATAGTATTATTTCCCCCTGCAGCATAAGACGGATATAGACTTAGAGATGTAGTTTCCAACCTGGCCAATACTGTCATTATGATGTGTTCCTTTTATAGAAGCAGCACAGTGTAATCCATTCCCTTAGTTTAACTGTATCACAAACTATAGGAAACAGTCTGTAATCCCACATGGGAAAAGTGATATTATTTAAGCTCTGCTGAAGTTCTAATAAAATCCTTCCAAGGTATCGTGCTGGAAAATTGACAGTTTTGAAAACAGTCCATTTGTGGAGGCTTCTCTCTTTTAGTCTTCATGCTCCATCACTGTCATCTCGCCTTATAATTAGACAACAAAACAGCACAAGGCCTGTCACCCCGCAAATGCATTCTAAAGCTAAGTGCATTCAGTGACCCAAAGCATAACATTATCTCTCATAATGCACACCTCCGAGTATTTTATTGTCATTAGAATGGGTTCAGTATTTTTAATTGCCATTTATATATCCATCACTTAGAAAACTGTGCACATCAGGTTTTTAATAGTTTGTAATTACATGACTTTGAGTTTTAGATCACTTTCCTCCTTACCTACAATGGTGCCTTAAGAGCTTTTTATTTCATTTGAACTGGAGCTCTCGCTCCCTTGAAGGGCATGAATTTAACTTCCTCTGTTCTGCCAGCAGTGATGGATCAATTAATAGCTAATTTGTGTTACATAATATTTTTGTAATAAATCATTTCAACTTTGGTTTTATATATCAGCATGTAAAAAGGAAAGTTAAAATTGCATTTGAAATGGCAGCAGTTCAAATGCAGTTATGCCTCCCCAAGGTAGCTTTCCAGAAGAAAATAGTTGAAAAGTTCTTTTAAAGGGTTTAAAAAGTCAGGTTAATGTCATGGAAGTAGAAAGGTAAAGACTTAACTTAGAGTGAGCAGTTGGTACGTAAATTCTTGATCCTGCATAGACCTTATGCACCAGCTTCACTTTGTACATTGCAAGTAGTCCCACCGAGTTCAATGAGACTGTTCCCAGCGCTTACAGTTCAGCAGGTGCAAAAGTCTTTGAAGAATCAGGGCCCAAGAGGGATTATCAGGAACCACATGTTTTCTCTCCCTTCCTTCCTCCCTCATAAGAAAAGTGTAGGGTAATAGTCTCTTCACCCTTTTATCTACCTATGTGTGATGCCTCTAGTTTTCCTCATAAATGCTGGTTAGAGATTCCATGGGAGCAGGATTGGATCCTCGGAGTCTTTCATATTGCAATATAACAAATCGTAGTTCTTGATGTGAAATATAACCAGCCTAAGCACCTCCTTCACCCCAGATTTCATTCTGGCATCTTGCAGTTGCCTGCATTGATGAGGGAACATTTAATTTCTTTATCACTGTTGCTGCTTGATCATTAATACTATGCCCACCTCTTTAAAAGGCATGGACTGGACAATGGCAGGCACGTTAACAAAGAGCTGAGATGACATCACAGGGTGGAGTTGACTAATGGAAGTTCTCCGCATTCCCACAAATTAGATAACACAGGGTCAGTCAGAGCTGTGGTGTTGGACTGTTCGGTGTGTGTTACTTAACCCTCTTTGCGTCAATTTCCCCATTTGCGTAGTGAGGTTAATAGTTCTGTATTCCATTGGACAGTCGTGAGGATCACTGTTTGCAAAGTGATTTCAGCTCCTCTGATACAAAAGGCTGTGCAGGCCCAAGTTATCATCTATGATGTGTTAATTTGAGGGCAGATGAATTCTCCTGCTACTCGGTTCCAAGTTCCCTACCTTCATCCAAAACTGCCAGACTCAGGATTAGAGATGTATAACAAATCCCTTCCATAATCTCAGTTCGAATTTTCATTGGGGGGCTCCCAATGCAAGAATTCTAAATTTTGTCTCGAATTATCAGGCCCAGCACACCACCAAGCTCCAGCCAGACCTCCTATTGAAACAAAATGGGCCCAATTAACTCTGTCCTACCCTAATGATCAGAAGAAATTTTACAGGTTTCAGTTGAGTAGCTAGAAACCACAGAGCACGGCAGAATGAGTGGCCTGGACAGCGACACAGGATGGGTGCTTCAATGCTGCTGATCTGTGAGGGAAATTAAATGATTTTAGTGGGTGCCCGGACTCCAGTGGGGAACCCTTGACAGGTCTGTTAAGCTTCCCTTTGATTTTTTTAGAGAGAAGCTATCAACGGAGTCTATGATGTGGTTGACAGTATAATAGTTTTTTTTCCCTGGGTCATTAGTTTGTGTCTCAGAACTGTCACATCCTTCTCTGTAGCTTTTATTGTAAATATACTTAATGAAAAGGAGGCTGGTATCGCTTTCAAACCGTGGTTTGTCATTAAGCTGTAAGAGAAACTCAAGGCCCCTCTAAAGTCTCTGGGCCAGATCCTGCTTCCACTGAAATCAAGAGCATTGATTTCAAGGAGAGCAGGATTAGATTATTTATACTGGTCTGTACTGCTCAGTCTTCCTTACTAATTCAAGTTCTTGATCTGAATGATAACAAGCTTTTAATAAATGCTGTATTGACCTCAGCAACCAACTGAACAAACAACTTAACTGAATCTTTTCAATTCAGTCTGCCAGTAGTTTTTCTCTAGGAAATATGCTTTTCTTAAAAGAATGCACTTTTAAACTACAATTATATCTTAGGAATTAATATGTTAAGGTAAAAATAGCCTGGATCTGCATGCAGCACAGGAAACAGCAACCTGTTCTCTTGGAGAGAATATGAAAGAAATAAATGTACCAAATAACGTGCCATACAAAATAAATACCAGGAGCATGGTTAGGGTTTTCTGCCTTAGTAGTGAAGCAGCAGAGAGAAAAAGTCAGTGTGGCCCAGTGGACAGAACATTGGACAAGGGATCAGAAGATCTTGGTTCTAGACCTGGCTTACCTGCTGTTTGACCTTTGGCTAGTCACTTTGTGCCTCAGTTTCCCCATCTGTAAAATGGGGAGGATGCTATTGACCTTCCTTTGTAAAATATTTTGAAATCTATCAATGAAAACAGCAGCCTAACAGCTACATGTCAGTATAAGTAGGTAGAGGGACTATATATAGAAGAATGATTTTGTGATGTAATAAATGAGTGTACAACACTTCTCAGTATAATATTAAGAAACAGGATATAAGCAAAGAGGGAGGGAGGAAGGGGCGGAGGGCTTGTCTGTGCACATATTAAATGCTTGAAGACCAGGGAGTCCAAGAACAAATGTTTTCTTTCCTGTGTCAGACTCAAAATCAGTCTTGGCATCAGTGCTTCCTGCCATTTTACATTCTTATCAGCCACCCGGATTTCACCACATTGTTTTTCTAATTAATGTTCTTTTTTTCTTCCCTGCCCTGATGGCCACGTTCAGCTGGAGGCGTTCTATTCCATATTTACCACAGAACAGCAAGATCACGTCAAGTCTGTGGAGTATCTGAGGAATAACTTCCGACCGCAGCAGAGTCTGAATGACAGGGTGGTGTCCAAGTCTGCTGTGAAAGATGCTTGGAGCCAAGATGTGATGGACATCTTAGAAAATCCATTTGGCACAGAGGCTTCCAAAGGTAGATTGTATTTGTTGAATGACAGACTTGTCTTTTTTTTTTTGTTTTTTTTACATAGGGCTTTCAATTAATTGTCACTAGAAGTACAGGAGGTTCACTGAAGAAATGTAGCAAGAATCAGTGATAGTAGTTATACTTTATTATATTTAATACAGGTATGAGGCACTGAACTATACTTTTTCCTACAATGCTCACTTAGCCTGTGGAACTCATTGCCACAAGGAGGCCAAGAGCTTAGCAGGATTCAAAGAAGGTTGGACATTTATATTGATAAATCTGGATCTTCTAGAAAGGATTTTAAAAAATAGCCAAGAGTTTTAGAAGGGCTATAAGACCTTTAGGTTCAGGGCATAAACCAACCTTTTGGTAATGGCAGTTGGGAAGAAACTATCCTTGTGGAGAGGTTATTCCCTAACTCCTTTCTTCAGTGTTTGCTGCACCTCCCTGTGAAGCAGCAGCTGGTGTTTGCTGCTAGCGGAGATAGCTGGACCCCAGTTTGGAAAAGAGCATTAAGAGCCACATGGCCGTTCCAGGCTGTCAGGCTGCTTTGCATGCACTCAGCAGAAGTGCAGGTGTAAATAATACTTTCAGATTTATTTCTTGTATGTTTATGTTCCATTTTTTCTATGTGATGATTTTATTAGGCAGAGCTCACTGCTTAAATAATCCTAGTCAGGCACCCACCTGCCTCAATGATGGGGGAACTTGATGGGGTGGGCAGCAAAAGGGGACAGTCCCAGCAGCGAGGGAGACAGACATTCGCTGTGTTGAGTGGACACCCCATCACAGGTGGGAAAAGAACCATTGATTGTTTTCTCTAGGCCTTTTCCTTTGGAGGCTAACTGTTGGTGAGAATTTATTTGCACTGACTCTGTCAATATGTTGTAACTTTACCAGCTGCACATGTACCAGGGGACAATGGCGGCAGGTGCATTTTTATAAATTTAAAAGTAAATAGGTTGCTCCGGTGTTACCAACATAAAATGGAGTATAGCACATCCTTGCAAAGGCTATACGGCCGAGTTATATCTGCTCCAGAGATACTGCAATGCAAATGTTCCTGGCCCCTTCCTTGACAAAGGTGAATTGGGGAATGAAATGCCTGGTCCACTGCACATTCTGAACTACTGACATATAAATAAAATGACTTGAAGTCACAATACTTGAGTGAAAGCTAAACCTATTGTTTATTTCTCTAGTAAATACAATGCATCATTATATAGTGTCATTCATGCAAAAGTACTGCAGCACAGAACATTTCACAGCCAGAGATAGTCTAGCATACAAATATAAGACTACAAGGTTAATATAATGTATGAAACCTTAACATATCTAACATCCTTCTACTTTCAGTGGCTGTCATTAAAATACCAGCATTTCTCAACAGCTAACAGTGTAATATCCAAGATTACCATAGTTTCTCTTTATATGTAGAATAAGAGATATTTGCAGTAACTGTATGATAATAGTTGGGAAACATTGACTTTTTAATGGCTTATGTTGTAATATATCATAGGATTGGCTGTAGCCATCTTAAGCTTTCGTTCATGTGAGATTTTTATGTCAAACCCCATGAAAACCTTGTGAACTGTTATAAATCTAGAAAACAATTTATAGTACGTACTTAATAAGCCATTTTATTTTATAGGAAAAGGAGCACAGAAATAGAATTTACAGGATTTGGAATAATTTTGACAATCACCCACTTAATAATGTCATGTGTCTGTCCATTGATGAACTATCTTCTCTTGAACTGTTCTGGATATGCCATACATCAGTATTGGAACCCCTGTTCTTTAGATATCAAAGATAATTCAAATCAGATCAATGGTGACCAGCTGACCAATAAACTATGAAGATACATAATAGAAAAATCAGTTTGTTCATCCAGTTCCCCTGGATGTATGTGTGACAGGTTCGGTCACAGAGACTCCCTTGGGACTGTCACCTGACGTGCTGGAATTATCTCTGAGCCCGTTTTCCCAGCCAACTTGGGACTCCAGAACCCTGCCTTGTTGAACCAGACTCGCTAGTCTGCTGCAACACAGACCCAGGTCTGAACCATGCCCCCAAAGCTGCAGGCTTTAACTGAAAGTCTGCTGAGCAGGTCAGCTCTCTCCAGCACGCAGACACCCAGCTCCCAATGGGATCCAAACCCCAAATAAATCCATTTTACTCTGTATAAAGCTTACACAGGGTAAGCTCATAAATTATCTGCCCTCTATAACACTGATAGAGAGAGCTGCACAGCTGTTTGCTTCCCCAGGTATTAATCACTTACTCTTGGTTTGTTAATAAACAAAAGTCTATATGATTTGATTAAGTATAAAAGTATAATTTAAGTGGTTTCAAGTAATAACAGACAGAACAAAGTAAGTTACCAAGCAAAATAAAACAAAACATCCAAATCTAAGCCTAATACATTAAGAAACTGAATACAGGTAAATCTCACCCTCACAGAGGTTTCAGTAAATTTCTTTCACAGACTAGACTCCTTCCTAGTCTGGGCACAATCCTCTCCCCCGGTACAGTCCTTGTTCCAGCTCAGGTGGTAGCTAGGGGATTTCTCATGACTGGCAACCACCTTTGTTCTGTTCAACCCCCTTTTATAGCTTTGGCCCAAGGCGGGAATCCTTTGTCTCTCTGGGTCCCCCACCGCTCCTTCTAAATGGAAAAGCACCAGGTTTAAGATGGATTCCTGTACTAGGTGACATGGTCACATGTCCTGTGAGACCCCAGCCTCCATTCTTTCTAGCCTGACTCACATGAACACAGGAAGGCTTACAAGTAAACAGAGCCATTTACAACCAATTGTCCTGGTTAATGGGAGCCATCAAGATTCTAAACCACCATTAATGACCCCACTTTGCATAATTACAATAGGACTTCAGAGTAATACTTCATATTTCTAGCTTCAGATACAAGAATGATACATTCATACAAATAGGATGAGCATACTCAGTAGAGTATAAGCTTTGTAATGATACCTTACAAGAGACCTTTTGCATAAATCATATTCCATTTACATTATATTCCCACTTATAAACATATTTCCATAAAACATATGGAGTGCAATGTCACAGTATGTTTCCCCATACAGGGCAGCAACTCGTAGTGTTTAGCAAGTGGAGTTTCTTGAATTCCCTCATCCCATTTCCTTTCATTGGCAGAACCTACTGAAATTTAATTTGCTTAGGACTGCTCTATATTAAAAGTTAGGGACATGCTTAAGTACCTTGCTGAATCAGCACCTATGAGCTCAGAATAACATTTAAATTGATCCTGCGATGATCAGTTGAGCCTGCTAATCAAAAAAACATACAAATCTTCTGTAACAATCTAGTCACTGAAATGTACAATTATGACATTCAGAACAACTTCAGCTGGAACATGATTTATTGATTAAGGGGTATCAGCCAGTAAATAAAAAATAAAATAACCTGTTGACGATCCCAGATTAGTGACGGATTATGGCTCTAATCCTTCAAACCCTCAGGTGATTTATCCCATTGAATTTAATAAGACTACTCACCTGTTTAGCGCTATGGATGTGTGTAAGGATTTGCAGGATTGGGGACTGCATGTGTAGACTTAAAAATGAGAGCTGGTCAGATATTAGATACAATTTTTAACTAAACAATAAATGAAATGGGTAATGTATTGAATATATTATTTGATTGATATTCTTAACCAGTTATCAAACTTATCAAATAATATAAAAATATTCATCAGATAACATGTAACAGAATGATAATGGCAATATTAGATTCATACCACTTGACCATCTCCGTTAACATTAATAATTGCACTTTAAAAATAAAAAACCTCCCCATAATAATTGGTTTCTCTATTTTCTGACTTTCCCACCTGATGAGTTCAGATTTCTGTGTTTGTCAAAGAGCATCACACATTATGCTCCTGGTTCTTCCTTGTTCAGTTTTTAATGAGCTGAGTTAGGATGATTTGTGATGATTAGCATAATAAGTGAGCATGACACTTAAGAGTATAATAATAAACAGGGTCCTCTCACTAAAGAGCTTACAGTCAACAGGCTCAACTCTCCAACCCTGAAAAATCCCTTACTTTCATAAGTAGCCCACTGAAATGAGATATACCAACAAACAGTTGGTGCAGCTGTTGCAAAGAAAACATACCACTGTTAATTCATAACTTGAGAAGTTGCTGCCTCTCAAGTAGTTGGTTTCAAAATACAACTGATTTCCAATAAAGTCTTTGCCTGTATTTCTGCTACTGATTTGGGCTCTTAGACAATTGTTTGTACGTATATATAGTTTGATTATGAATGCCTTTCACCTTTCAGTCTCATTAGATGAGCTATAAGGTTCACAACAATTAAAGGAACATCCCATGGGAGGTGCTCTTGACATCAGAGTTCTCTTTCGCAGATGCCTGATTACTTCCCCAAAGGTGTCTGATTGCTCTTCGCTGAGTCCCATATGATGCAGTTTGCCATCAGTGGGAATTTGTCTTAGAGTACTACCTTTAATTATGATCCTTGACTTAGTTAACTAATGAGCAGTCATAATTTCACTACAGTAACACCTAATGGCTTTTGACTCTAAGTCAACATCTGGGTTATTTCTCTAGTATTCCACATGTAAATGTTTTTCATATTTAGTGCGCCAGGTTAAGCCATCATGATGCACTCAGTTTGGAAGTCATTGTAACCTCCAAGTTATTAAAACTATCTAGAAGATGTGTTTTTGTTTTTGTTGTTTTCCTGTATGTTTCACTCTGGGGCAATGCTCCGAATATTGATTTGGAGTCAAAAGTACAGCGCTACTCAAGCAAAGCAAGGTAGTTCAGAATCATTATTTCACAGCTGCTGACATCAGAAATGAAAGCAATGCCTCCAACGGAAGTTCTTCCTTTTTTTCTGAATATCATCACACTCTTAGAAGGACAGTATCAGAGCATTGCTTCAATTAACATCATCCAAAAAAAGATGATTTTTTCTGGAAAGTGTGCAAGGTGAAGAAGTGTGTGAAGATGCAGTCATTTGGGGGCAGACAGTTTCAGGCATTAAAAGTAATATTTCAGAATGGAATGAAGCCTCAGACTTACGACACAATTGTTTCCTGAAAATTGAGTTGTAAGTCGAAACATTGTAACTAGCAACCACAATCCACTCCATTGCGGGACCAAGCATCGTAAAGTCGAAACCAATTTTCGTAAGCTGAATTGGTGTCAATTCAGAAACGTTGTAAGTACCGTTCATCATAAGTCGAATGTCGTAAAATCGAGGATTGCCTGTATTTTTGCCCTGTGCTTTATTTCTTCTTTTGGAATGAAAATCATCAGGAATAAAACTGAGTGTCTGGTTTGTAGATTTGATGCTGTCTTGTGGGAAGATGCAAGATGGTCATTAGGCCTGCGGTTGTGTGTAGTTCTGAGTGCTGGGCACTGAGGAAGAGACAGGAGCAGATCTTGAATACAGTGGAAATGAAAATGTTAAGATATGGATGCTTGGCATTACAAAGATGGACCATGTTCGTAACAAACAAATTAGGGTAATTGTGAAGTTGGCACCAATGATGGAAATGCTGAGGTAACCCAGGCTTAGACGGTTTACGCATGTGAAAAGAAGATCAAAATAATATATAGGAAACAGGGTGTTAAGCTTTGAAGTACAAGGTGAGAGAAAGGATGGAAGACCTCAAGCTGGATGGATGTCATACAAAAAGATTCGGTTAGCTGCAGAATTTCCGAGGAACTGCTTCAAGACTGACTGGAATGGAGTCGGGTCTTTGAGACTAAAGCTACAAGAATACTAATTTATTTTTCCTTTTTAAGTGCCAGTGTTTTGTGTAGTCCTCAAGGCAGACGAGCAGTCCCCTTGATTTCTTTCTGCAACTCCAAAGAAATAGCTCACGCAGGAAGGTTCCTTCTCTTTAAGAGTTGTATTAAAAAGTATGAGGCAAACAAAGAATCTTGTATAGCAACAAGTCCTAAATGCTCATTTCTGTCTCCCCTCAGAGACCTAATCTTTTATCCAAAACATAGTATACGTGAGAAATACAGATTTAAAATTATATATTACAAACATCTTAACTTGAAATCACTAACAAAATGATAAAACATTATTTATTTCTTCCCGTCTTATCGTTAGTTAGGGAAAATGCAAAGGAGCAAGAATCATTTTCAGTGCACTTACCATATGGTCACAGTTGCAGCTAGTCTTGCTGCCTTTGGTAGGATCTGTTCCACACAGTGACTGCCCTCTGGGTAAAAAAGTTTTTCTTAAACTGCCTAAGGGGCAGTTTCTGTTCATTCCCTTTTGTTTTAAAGTTTCTTTTGCAAATTTCTTTGTGCCATCACTTTCATTGTTATGCCCCTTCATATTTGCATATACCTTAGCCACATCACTTCTTTCTTGTCCTTTCCTTTGCAGATAACCCTAGTTATCTCAATATTTAAACTGTTCTAATCATTTTCCAGTGTCCCATGTCAGACACTGAGCTGATAATTCTATGCACCTTCTCATTATCACCCGACATCCTTTTCCTGATCAGTATCTTGCACTGCAGTTCTTCAGCCCTTGTATTATTATTTGTATAGCCCAGTAGGTGTGCACTATGCTAACACGTTAAACCCTGTCCTGCCCCCCAAGGAGTCTAAAATCTGAGAGACATGGAATACAGAGGATTAGGTATCAAGGTGAGAGTAGGAACTGACACTTTTCAGAAGGAGATACTCCACTTTTCTTACAAAAATGTATAAGCTGTTTGGTGTCCTTCCAGTTTGGTGTGTCCTGCCGACTTAGTTTTGTGTTAGTTTAGTGTGATGTTTCCATTGCTGTGACCACTATGGATAGTGAGTTATTAATAAGCATTTATGAAGCACCATAACTTTGCCTGGTGCTTTTGAGATTAGAGCATGGACAGGGATTATTTTTTAAAGAGTGGTATGAATAACATGTTACAAAAATTAACACCGTACATATTGCATCCTCCTGTGGTATGAGTGCACAGCTCCTATTAATGCTAATGGGAGCTGTGTACTCCACAAGGAGTAAAGAGGTGTTTTCCATTATATACCTCCGGTTCCAGTGGAAGCGTGACTAGGTGTATCTGTCCTTCATAGAAAACACGATAAAACCACAGTTAACAGGACTAACGCTCAGGGGCTCTATTTCTGGCTCTGCCACAGAGATCTTGCACAAGTCACTCCATCTTTCTGTGCCTCGGTTCCAGTATCAGTTAAATGAGGATGATTGTTTTTCTCTTCCTAACTGCAGTGTTAGGAGATGCTCAGGTCCCACAGTGATGGAGGCTATATTAAATTCTATACAGGGGGCTCCCCAGAAAGGATCGGAAAACTCTTCGTAATGTGGGTCTCAGACTTTCTGCCATTTAACATAGTTGGTTTCCAAAAACTACTATAATTTGATAGGTTGGAAAGATGCAAAGGTATCTGATTTCTGTCCCCCCTTCCTCACACACGCCTCCAGCAGCCACCCCACCCTAAGTGGGAGCTCTCGCTATCAGCCAGGCCAGGTTTAGCTTACTGGGCCAATTCAAGTAAGTTCCTGGGTTTGTCACCCATTCAGTCCATCACATTTCATTTTACAGCTGCACTGACATCACACACACACACATTCCTCTTCTCCTGTACTGGTGTGACTGTGTGCCTCTACTAGGCCAGCCATTGGGCCCTTGAAAATATTTATCATTCATCTCAAAATGTCCTACAGTTCAGACCAAGAGGAGTCATGATACATTCCCTTAATGAAAAGATCATAAGCTACGTGTGGAGCTGATTTGCCATTTTGAACAGGGCATCCTACATGCATATATGTATTGTGCATAGACTCTTGCCTCACTATGCTCGTGCCCACATGTTCCAAAAAGTGCTATGCACAAGTTGGCCGAACTGTTGGCTGCCATGCATCAGAAGCTTTAAATGGGTGACCCTAGTTAATGCTGTAAATATTTCTCTTCTCTAGAAAATCCTCCTTTGTGTGAGCATTGACACCGTATGTGTCTCTGCACTTGATCACGCCTGTTACGCTATATACCGAATATACTGTACAAATATATAAATACATAGATCTAAATAGACATAGGTATCCTTTTTAAAGGTATGTATCGTACCATGTATATGCTCTGTGTATCTGTAGTGTATAATATATACACAGAGATTGTAGTCCAGATCTTTAGCTGGTGTAGACTCGCATAACAGTGTTGAGCTCAGGGGAGTTGTGTTGATTGATACCCGCTGGATTTGGCCTACAGTGTACAAACTCGTGTGGGTGTGAGAGAGAGAGAGATTAAACATTTGAGGAGAGAAAACACACCACAGTTTCTGCCTTTCAGTAAAATAGGATTTGTTGCAGTGATGCCATGGAAACTCAAATACTAAAAAGAAATCCATACAGGAATGAATCAAATTGCACCCCAGATGTTAGCTGAATATTCACCTCAGGAAATGGTCCATCAGCAGACGGGGCAAAAACGTGGCTTTCCAAAGCCTCTTAAATGGGAAATTCTGTAAGAGCATTTTACCTACCCAGTCACCAGTGGGATGTCTTTGTTTCACATGGAGCATCAGACAACACGAGGTTTTGTCCATGTTTCTTAAGCATAAGGAACAACCTTGTTTGTTTGAAGCATAGTCAAAGGTAAGAGCAGAGAAGATAAATAGTCTGTGTCCTAGACACATTCTGCCTGTAGATTGAAGTAGATCAACACAAATATTTGCGAGTACTGTGCACTCTGTAGCCTGTAGATGCCTGCTAGCAAAGAGAAGGCAAAGGTAAAGGATAAAAGTGTGTGTCTCTTTAAAAGTGATTATTCTCATGTATTAATAATGGTGCTTACAAGGATCACAGCACTTAACATGATGAACTAAAACATAGCTAAGTGTTACAGACATTCGGTAAAAGAAAAGTGGCAGGGATGTTGTAAATCTGCCTCTTAGAACTCTTTCATGTATTTAAGCCTGTGTTTCCTCTGTGTATGATCCTCATAACCTGTCTCTTTTTCTTAGTGTAGGCAACCCACCATTCCAGGACAGAGAATGAATCAGATAGCAAAAAGCGTGGTGTTGTTTTCTATGGGTCTCATTCTAGTCTCACCCCAGTTACATACTGCAGTATTTCTGTTGAGTTACTCCTGAGTGATGCCAATGCAAGGAAGCAGAATCTGGCCCTTTATTACTTCCATTGCTATGATACAGTCAGTTTAATACATGCTGTGTGTGTGGATTTTGTGTTTGCAGTGTGTTTTACTTAGATTGAATCATTTTGATACATTACATGAGGGAAGGGGTGTTAGGAGACAGAATATGCGGGTTTCATATTTGCCCACTTTCTGGTTAGTCTTTAAAATGGCCTTGATTTCTGTATTGTTTGCAGACATATTTCTCCTAGTCAAAGCGACAGGTTGAAACTAGGGCTGTCGATTAGTTGTAGTTAACTCACGTGATTAACTCAAAAAAATTAATCACGATTTTAAAAAAAGTAATTGTGATTAATCGCACTGGTAAACAATAGAATACCAGTTGAAATTTATTAAAAAAAAATTGATGTTTTTCTACATTTTCAAATATATTGATTTCTATTACAACACAGAAAACAAAGTGTACAGTGTACACTTTATATTATTATTTTTTATTACAAATATTTGCACTGTAAAAAATGATAAACAAAAGAAATAGTATTTTCAATTCACCTCATACACATCTTGTAGTGCAATCTCTTTATCATAAAAGTGCAACTTACAAATGTAAATTTTTTGGTTACATCACTGCACTCAAAAACAAAACCATGTAAAACTTTAGAACCTACAAGTCCACTCAGTCCTACTTGTTGTTCAGCCAATCACTAAGACAAAGAAATTTGTTTACATTTACAGGAGATGCTGCCTGCTTCTTATTTACAATGTCACCTGAAAGTGAGAACAGGCGTTCGCATGGCATTTTTGTAGCCGGCATTGAAAGGTATTTGTGCCAGATATGTTAAACATTCGTACGCCCCTTCATGCTTCGGCCACCATTCCAGAGGATATGCTTCCATGCTGATGATGCTCATTTAAAAAATAATGCATTAATTAAATGTGTGACTGAACTCCTTGGGAGATAATTGTATGTCCCCTGCTCTGTTTTACTAGCATTCTGCCGTATATTTCATGTTATAGCAGTCTCAGATGATGACCCAGCACATGTTCATTCTAAGAACACTTTCACTGCAGATTTGACAAAATGCAAAGAAGATACCAATGTGAGATTTCTAAAAATAGCTACAGCACTCGACCCAGGATTCAAGAATCTGAAGCGCCATCCAAAATCTAAGAGGGACAAGGTGTGGAGCATGCTTTCAGAAGTCTTAAAAGAGCAACAATCAGATGCAGAAATTACAGAACCCAAACCACAAAAAAAGAAAATCAATCTTCTGCTGGTGGCATCTGATTCAGGTGATGAAAATGAAAATGTGTTGGTCCACTCTGCTTTGGATCCTTATCGAGCGGAACCCCATCATCAGCATGGACGCATGTCCTCTGGAATGGTGGCTGAAGCATGAAGGGGCGTACGAATGTTTAGCACATCTGGCATATAAATACCTTGCAGAGCCGGCTACAACAGTGCCATGGGAACGCCTGTTCTCACTTTCAGGTGACATTGTAAACAGGAAGCGAGCAGCATTATCTCCTGCAAATTGTAACCAAACTTGTTTGTCTGAGCGATTGGCTGAAGTAAGACTGAATGGACTTGTAGGCTCCATAGTTTTACATTGTTTTAGTTTTTAATGCAGGGGGGGTTTTGTACATAATTCTACATTTGTAAGTTGCACTTTCATGATGAAGAGATTGCTCCACAGTACTTGTATTAGAAGAATTGAAAAATCCTATTTCTTTCGTTTTTTACAGTGCTAATATTTGTAATAAAAAATAAACATAAAGTGAGCCCTGTACACTTTGTATTCTGCATTGTAATTGAACTCAATATATTTGAAAATGTAGAAAACATTGGGGTGCTAGAGCCTTGGGGCTTTGCTCCTTACTTGGAGTGCGGGTTGCAGAGGGGTCCCCCTCCCTGCCCAAGAGGCAGGGGCAGCAGCACGGAATCCCTATTTCCCCTAGAAGTGGCAGCAGGAACTCTATTCTGTTTGGGGGTAACCAAGGATGTATTTTCCCTCCATAGAGGCAGCGACAGCAGCAGGCCCCCTCCCATCTTCTCTCCCTTTCCTCAATATTTGAGTGTGCTGGGGTAGATGGGTGGGCTGGGTCTGCTGCATTTTCCCTTCCTGCCACACCCAGAGCCCCCAGCTGAGATCCATGGGGCTTTCCGAGCTATTCTTTCAGGTTTGCTGCAGAGTCAGGAAGACATCGCAGCATCAGTGATGCTCGGGCCACATTTTCAAGCTTTTACTCTAACTGCAGACCAGAGATTTGCATATAAAGGCAAGTAGAAATCCTGGTGTATTCATGTGCCTCTAAGAATCAGTACCCTGGGCATGGATCAGTAGTGCCTATGTCTTAATCCAGCTCTGTCCTCACCAGGCACATATCTGGTGTGTCTCACTGATGGGAGGGCAAAAGTCTTCAAGAGAGAGCCTGCTGGCCTTCTACACCAACTACATTTTTGGCCCACAGCCTTCCTAGTTCTGGGTAGGGCTCTTCTGAGGGTAGGCGGGCACAGACTCCTTACTCCCCCCTCCCCCACCTTCAATTGAAAGTTGGAACATAGGGTGACCAGATGAGAGGAAGAAAATATTGGGACACACGGGGTGTCTGCCGGCGGAGCAAAAAAAAAAAAAAAAGCCGAGTGCTGCCAGCAGAGCGAAATATTGAGACAAACACCTAAATACCGGGACGGTCTGGTCACCCTATTGGAACAGGAAGTATCCTCCTCATGCTATGAGATTTTTAAATTGGTCGCAAGTGTGTGTGTGTGTGTATGTATGTATAAGACTACTTATCTATCTCTATATGCATAAACATCATTTAATATACTTTGTGGGTGTATATAGACAGATTCATAGGTTTCAAGGCCAAAAGGGATCATTGTGATCATATAATCTGACCTCTGTATAGAACAGGCCAGAGAACTTCCCCAAAATAATTCCTAGAGATGATCTTTTAGAAAAACATCCAATATTGATTTTTAAAATGTCAGTGATGGCGAATCCTCCAGAACCCTTGGTAAATTGCTCCAATGGTTAATTACTTCTTTTACTGTTAAAAACGTATACCTGATTCCAGTCTGAATTTGTCTAGCTCCAACTTCCAGCCATGGGTCTGCATTATACCTTTCTCTGCTGAAGCTATTATTAAATATTTGTTCCCCCTGTAGATGCTCATAGACTGATCAAATCACCCTTTCTCTTTGTTATGCTAAATAGATTGAGCATTCTGAGTCTCTCATTCTAAGGCATGTTTTCATATCCTTTAATCATTCTCATGGCTCTTCTCTGAACCCCATCCTTCTTGAATTGTGGATGACAGAACTGGACACAGTATTCCAGCAGTGCTTACGTCAATGCCAAATACAAAAGTAAAATAACTGCTCTACTTTTACTTGAGGTTCCCCTGTTTTTGCATCCAAGCATCACATTAGCCCTTTTGGACACAGCCTCACACTAGGAACTCATGTTCAGCTGATTCTCCACCATGACCCCCAAATCTTTTTCAGAGTCACTGCTTCCCAGGAGAGAGTCCCCCATTCTGTAAGTGTGGCCTTCATTCTTTGTTCTTAGATGTATACTTTACGTTTAGCCATAGTAAAACTCATATTTGCTTGAGCCCAACTTACCAAGTGATATAGATTGCTCTGAATCAGTGACCTGTCCTCTTCATTATTTATCACTGCCCCAATTTTTGTGTCATCTGCAAACTTTATCAGTGATTTTGTATTTTCTTTCAGGACATTAATAAAAATGTTAAATATAGACAGTGTAGGGCCAAGAGATGATCCCTGCAGGGCCCGCCTGGAAACACACCTGTTCGATGATGGTTCCCCGTTTACAATTACATTTTGATATCTAGCCATCTTTTAGTCCATTTATTGTGTGCCACATTAATTTTATATCTTTCTTATTTTTAATCAAAGTGTCATGCAGTACCAAGTCAAATGTCTAAGTATATTGCATCAGCACTGTTGCCTTTATTAAGCAAACTTGTAATCTCATAAAAAAAATTGAGTTTGACAGGATATATTTTCTATAAACCCATGCTGACTGGCATTAATTATATTATCCTCCTTTAATTCTTTATCAGTCAAGTCCCATTTCAGCCACTTCATTGCCTGGGATTGATGTCAGACTGACAGGGTTATAATTACCCAGGTCATCCTGTTTATCCTTTTTAAATATTGGCACAACATTAGTTTTCTTCCAGTCTTTAGGAACTTTCCCAGTGTTCCAAGGCTTATTGAACATCAGCATTAATGGTCCAGCAAGCTCCTTGGCCAACTCTTTTAAAACTTTTGACTGCAAGTCATCTTAACCTGCTGATTTTAACATGTGTAACTTTAGTAGCTGCTACTTATCATCTTCCAGGAATAATAGTGGGATGGGAAGAGTGTTATCATATGCTATGACTATATCATCTGTTTTTACCCCAAATACAGAGCAAAAATATTTATTGAACACTTTTCTGAGTGTTCTACCAATTCTACCATTTCCACCTAGTAATGGACCAATACCATTGTTGGATTCTTTTTGTTTCTAATATATTTTTTTAAAACTGCTTCTTATTATCCTTAACTCTGCCAGCCATAGATTTCTCCTTGCCCTGGTGCTTCCATTATCAATTTTCTACAGTTCTCAGCTTCTGACCTATATTCATTGCTATCAATTTCCCTTTTCTTCCATTTGCTGTACATTATTTTTTAATTTTTTATCAACTGTCTTCACTTCTCCACTAAACCAGGTTGTTTTTTTAAAGTAGTATGGCCATCTTCTAAAATAATTCCCAGCATCCATCTCTCTGTCTCTGTATGTGTGTGTATATATAAAAAACTGGTCTGGACTTAATTCTGTTTGCACATTATACATTTGATCAAGTCATGATACTTGTACCTAACTTACCATTATTTTTTAGTTCTGTGATCAGTTCCACTTTATCTGTCAAGATGAGGCCTAATCTAGAATTCTGTCATGTTAGATGCACACTTCTTGAGGTAGGAAATTATCATCTCTAATGTTTAGGAATTCCAATGATGTTTTGTACTGGCAGCACGAGAGTTCCAGCATATGTCACTCAAATTGAGGTCCCCACTGATCACACTGCATTTTTCCCACACGCTGTAGCCACGTGCATAATGTGCCAGTCATACTGTTCCGTAATATGATTTGGTGGCCTGTAGCAGACACCAACTAATACCCCCTCTTGTGCTTTATCAGTTAGGACATTGATCCATAAGCATTCAAGATGATTTTCTTCCGAGTTAGCAGTGACTCGTAGTCATGTATCTGTTGATAGTCATGTGTATAATATGCCACTTAGGATGAGGCAATATTTAGGTTCTAAATTGCAGAGCCATGTGATAGATAAATGTATTCCTCGCCTTGTAGCACTTCACTTGCTCTCTGTCCACTAATCCATCTCCCCAGGATTTATTCTAACATACCAAACCTCTGAGCAGCTTCAATGCACTCCCAGTTTTTAAAATCATTTTGATTCAGAAATGTTTCCTTTCCTCCATCCACTTGTGAATTTTCTTCAAAAGTCCCCTTGCCCAAGGACTCCCCATCCTTGCACAGGCAAGATTGAGTTCTTCACCAGCCCTGGCTTTTCTGTGCACAAAAATGTCATGACTTTAATATGCAATATGTCCCAGTTCTGCAACAATAGAAACAGCAATTTATGCCTTTGGGAAGGAGGAGATTCCCAGCTTCCCAAAAGAGGACACAGCACATCCAGAAATAATGGTGGTGACATTTTTATGCATAGAAAAGCTAACTTAGAACATTTCTAGGTTTTGATTGATCTCTCTGAGCCCTGTCCTGTTGGGTTCATAGTACAAGTAGGCTTGGAAGGATTCGATTTTTATCGTTAAAAGTCTATAACCATCCGTTTCGTTGTACACGAGCAAACTGACAAAAAAATTTCCATTAATGATGATCCAAATTTACAGACTGGCAAAGTAAGAAAAATGCTGCTTGAGAGCTTATTCGAGTTTGATTTAAGACTATTTGCTTTCTATATTTTGACACGCAATGTTGACAGTTTGTGTTTTAATGGTCATAAAGCTTTAACTTTTTGAATCTCAACATCTACTGTCATTAAACTATCTGACCTCCCCATTGTCGGACACACACCCCCTAACTTTCCCCAACTGTGAAAATTTAAATTGATAAAAATGGGGGAGAGAGGCTCTGAAAACTTAAATCAATAAAAAACAAATGCTTAAAAATAAACTTATATTATCCGACAAAATTATAAAAATCAAATTCCACCAAGACAAAGTATACTTTACAAGAGGAAGCAATAAAAGAAATAAACTCAATGCAAGTTTTAAAACATTCCTTAAATAGTGTTTCAGTAATATAGCTAGCGTAAGCAAAATGCACGCTGGTGCAGTGTGGCGTAGAAATTTTATCAGGGTAGAACTGCATATGTCACTACCTGTGAATAAGGTGCGTATTCCAAACTTTGGCTGCTAAAACCTTTCTAGCACATGGTGTGATCAAGTATGTTTATATAAGTAGTTAGTCATAGGTATGTCTTACATCAGTGCCTAATGCCTGCTAAACCAGCGGCATCTTCTTTTTCTTTCTTTCTTTTTTTTTTTAAAAACACCTCTCAATCAGGGATACAGAGGAGGGCTGCCGTGAGATTCTGGATTAGGCTCTATGGGGATTGATTGAGTTAGGAAAATCCCATGGAGGTTGCATAGCCAAATACAACGTAGAAATCAAATGAAGGGAGAGATCAGTGTGGAGATGTTACATTAATTTTATTTGTTCCAGACCATTTGAATGCTTTTAATATGAAGGAAATAATTCTCTGTTGCGTGGCTGACCTGAATGGTGCTGTAGATTAAGCATATGACTGTGTTGTGCTTTGCTGTGGTGGTGTGCAAGGGTGGACAGAGGACATTTGCAGAACTCCCCCCAGGAGTGAAAGGGGAAAGCGGGATCTCTCCATAGTTCAGCGAAAGCTAGGGGAAAGAGGCCAGCCGTAAACCTCATTTTTCTCAGGGGGGCCATGATCTGCAGTGCAGAGGCTGTGTCTAGTCCCCAGGAAACCACCACAAATGCTGCCACCAGCTCTAGACGTCAGCTGAGGTTGCAGTGTTTCAGTTCAGAGCAGCCAAGTGCACTCAGAGCTCCTTCCCTTAGGTCGCCCCCCTGTCATCCTCCCCCTACAACTGTTTTGCAGAGGACACGGAAGGCGGACACTGTTTCTGTTTGTTCTTGTTGCACCAGCCCAGAGAGGAAGAGATCGTCCAGTTAGGGTAATAGCTGAGAACTTGGAAGACATGACTTTGATTCCCGGCTTCACCACAGACTTCCTGCATGACCTTGGGCACATCACTTAGCCTCCCTGTGCCTCAGTTCCCCTTCTGTAAACTGTGGATAATAACTCTGCCTGCCTCCTGGGGTATTGTGAGGGGTGTTGCATTATAGACTGTCAGGAGCTCAGGTACTACTGTGCTGAGAGCCATATTTAAGAGACATTTGTCCTGAAATGAGGACTGGCTGTGGTGGTTTTGTGTTGTAACAATTCCGAGACCTAATACTCTCTTTATCACTGCCTTTCATGCTGACCAGTATTGTCTCATTGTTCCTTTGCCTTCCCCGTCTGTCTGTCTGTCTCTTGTCTTATACTTAGATTGTAAGATCTCTGGGATGGGACACATCTTTCTTCTGTGTCAGTACAGTGCCTAGCACCATGGGGTCCCAGTCCATGACTCGGGTTACGGTAATATAAGTAATAATAATGGCTGACTCTGAAGGAAAGGCATGGTAATATTTTCTCTAAAAACAGCTGAGATCTGTGATTTCAATGTCAAATGGCTTTTTTTAAAGAAATCATCAATTCACTGGCTTGTTTGCTCATTTAGCCTGAAAAACTCTTGTTTCTTTTCAGTGTATTCTGTTTCAATCCAGAGCAACATACAAACATTTTTTTCCTCTCTGCATTTGTATTTGTCCTTCAGCTTTACACTTTGCAAAATCTATGGGGGCTCCTTAGCATCCTAAAATATGGTTTAAAAAAAATCCAGAATCTGTGAATCTTTTCCTTCCTAAAATGCAAGACAAACACAATATGGAAAGTAAATGGTCTCTCTAGAAAATGCGGATAGCTTTATAAACAGTCAAATTGTTATGTACTTTTTCACTCCTTTCAGACATTTGCTACATTATGTACTGTTCTAATTAAATCATCAAATTGAATTATCAGATCAAATGTTTTTTATTCCATTGTGTCCTGAACAGGTTTGGTTAAATTAATAAACCATATGTTTCATTTTACAAACAAAAAGGGAAAAAAATCCTATTTTTCCCATTCATCAATCCAGAAACCCTCAAAATAGATAACTGAATAGAAAATGCTAGTTAGTATGTAATCATAACACATTCTTCCCTTGTGCCTCAGAATAATTGAAACAAAGTCCTATTAAATCATAAACGTTGTGAATTTTCTTTATTGTGAAATAGCAGCATTGTGAATTCAGTGTCCTCCTAGCAGGCCAGAACCCTGATTTCCCAACCATTCTATGGCTCGATCCAGCAGAGCCTTTTAGATCATGTGTTAGTGAAATCAGTGATGGCATTAGAGCGGTTAAAGTCATGCACTATGCTTAGCTGGATCGGGGTTCAGGTGGAAACAATGGCAGCTCCGTACCCAGTGGCTGCGGAGTCACTGTCAGGCTCTTATGCACAAGTCTCTAAATGATGAGTCAACAAATACTACAGGGACATTACAAGTATTTGGGGCCTGTTTAGCCTTTATTTGATGTCTCCTGTGAAGGTTACCGGAGAATTGCTTTTTAAATCAATTCCTGCTGCGGTAAAACAAACTCCAAGGAGGCCTTGATGGGGCTTCTTTGGGACTAACCACTACTTAACTGGACAGTGTGTTGGATGCTGATTGACACAAGCTCCCAAGATCTGCGCGTGCTCCCAGCTCCAATAGGCTTTGAATTGAATGGAACAATAAAGCAACTATGGTATTTTGGAGAATAACACTTCTATGGCAAAGGTGTTAATGAAATATTTGTTACGATATATTGAAATAAGTATTCAGTGTGGAAAATCTCCATGGAAAGGGGTGAACATAGAGAGACTTGCCTGTGGAACTGGCTATCACAGCTATGTCTGGACAGTCGTTAAGGGGATTGTGTGGCTTAAGTGCTCTCTTTTTCTCTGGATGGGAACTAAACAGCCCCATTGGACACTGGATAGAGTCAAACCTACTGGAGGTTCTTGTGTTGCAGAAAAACTGCAGACAGGGAAAGTTAATGTGTAGGGCCCCCACCTAAACTAGCCCACACTTAGTAGACGGAACATGAGCCCCCTGCAGGCCGTAGGGCTAAGTGTTGAAAGAACAGGGCACCAGTAGGAGAGAGGAACAGGTAGTACGCTCAGAGGAGAAAAACAGAGGCCCAGGGTAAGAGAGAAGAATTCTTGGGAACAGTGACTTAGTGGTGTCCTAGAAGGGGGTTTCTGGAAATGGCATTGCCCGTGGTAAGGTGCAGTTTTGGCCACCTCCGTTCAAAGTAATCACGACATTTGTAAATAGGTAAATTACACTTGAAACTGCCACGAGTTTCTTTTGTAGGGGGAAAGTCTCCTGCTACACATCAATTGCTTCACAAACATGCCTCAAAAAGACGACAAGGTTCTGTTCTCTCATTTTGCCCCCGTTCATTATGAAATGAGGGTGACAAATGCATGGGATACATTTAACAGGGCCATCCCACTGGAAATACTGGAGATGCACCTGTTTATCCATTTGCAGCACGTTTTTATTTATAAACCACGGGTGTTTGGTAATGCAGCAGCAAATGACATGGCCAGACAGGAAACCCAGATCTGGAAATAGACTTTGTTTTCTCTTCAATGCAGCTGCGACTCTTCAGGAGTAAAATGTTTGTACATGTACATGCAGGGAGCAAACTTAGGGCAGGTGTGTTTTAACTTGTAGTGGAAAGTAGGAGTGGGGAGGATAATATTGGAAAGAGTGTACAGGTTTGGTGGCCTGGGTGACACCCTGAGCCTTTCCTGTCAGCAAAGACCAGATCCTTAGTCCCTGCTGAGTGGATTGAGGTACCATAGCATGCAATTCTTTGTGGCTCAAGGGTTATATTTGGAAAGAGGGTGTGAGAATCTATCCTGAATTACATATTTTAATCACGACTCTTTTCAAGCTTGGAAAAATATATAGCCCTTATAGCGGGAGACCAGTATGTTCTTTATAGATAGCATATTAGTGCCATCTAGTGTTCTCCATTAGTATGCCTTTAAATTTCAACTATTAGACAAATATTTTCTTGAGTCATCCTGAATGGGCTGAGTTCTTCAATGCATACCAGCATAGAGCACACGCTGGGTCAGTGCCCATACTCAGTCCTCCTCTTTTGTAGGCAGCTGAAATAACTAGCAGTTCAGCTCAAGCTAGGCCATTCCTAGGGTTTCCCTCCCGGACATTCCCCCCTCAAGTCCTAGCACACTCTGGCCAGAGAGCAACTTCCACCACCTTTATATCCAAGGCGGGATTAGAAAGGCACAGCTTCCAGAGCAAGGCAGCAGGAGTCAGTCGACAGTTCCACACAGCGTTCCTCCCAGAAACCTGCTAGGAAGTGTCAGCCAAAGAGCTAGGTGCCGGCTTACGGACATGCCCTTTCTTCCTTTTGTGACATTTGAATGAGAAGCAGTGTCTGTGTTTCCCTGCAAAGCAGGTGAAGAAGAGTATAAAATACCCTCCAAAGAAACCATATTGTGTCCCAGTAATAACTCTTAGCTCTGATATAGGGCATTGCATCTTCAAAGTGCTTTGCAAACATTAGCTAATTCTCCCAGCACCGTGTGAGGCAGGGAAGAATTATTGCTCCCATTTTAGGCATCAGGCAATTGTAATGCAGGAAAGTTGCACAGGGAAATTAAGACCCAAAGGTTTAAAAGGGCACTGAGCACTTTGGGTGTGCAGAATGCTCAGCGTGCGGAGGGTGAGATATGTAGGCACATGCAGGGAGTGAAGATTTTGTGCTCATTTGTAAAATAAATAATTGGGCCTAAGCAACTTGCCCAAGGCCACAGACATAATGGGCCCTATTGTCTGTTATCCCTTTCCTGCACTTGGCACAGGAAAGCAACTGGAAGTGGTTTAAATCCCATTGGTTTCAATGTAACATAGAGTAAAATATTACAGAGCTTGTGTAAATGTGTCAAAAATCTGGCTTTTTAATGTTAAATGCAATTTTTCTCCTATTTGGTTTCTCTCTATTCTTCAGGCGAGCTTTATATCTGATCCCTTTTGTTTAGTTTGCAGTACTCCCCCGGTCAACATGAAAGTGCAGCCTGTGAACAGAACAGCCTTGCTAGTAACTTGGAACCAACCAGAGATCATCTACCACCCTCCCATTATGAACTACATGATCTCCTACAGCTGGACTAAAAATGAAGATGAAAAAGAGAAGACTTTCACCAAGGACAGTGACAAGGACCTGGTAAAACTACAGCATCAGCAATTGACCTTAGTCTTAAGCTAGCCTTACACTGTACTTTCCTCAGTAGGAGAAGGTGGGGTACGAAAGCATTTGTTCTGTTTAAATGAATGGTTAGTTTTTTAAATTGCAACGAATTGCTTTTCACACATTCGGTGCTAGTTGAATTCTACATAGCACATCGTCCAGTATACCAGAGTGTTAATTTATTGTTCACATGGTGGGCACAAAGGGAAATGGGTAGGCAGGTATTTTTTTTTATATATATACTGCTGTTGAAAACTATCTGGCTTGGGAACTAGCTCCACTCACTGTGAAAACCTTTTTAGCTTATGTGCAACTCACTGGTTTCACAGTAAGGACTGATCATGCAGAATCCATTACGGGACCAGTGCTTCCCACTGTGCATAGCCCGTTGAAGACTATTGGGATGTCCCTGGTACTGTTTGCAAGATCAGGGCTTGGGAGCCGAGGATGCAGTGGCCCAGGCTGCAGTATTAAAAAGGAACTGTGCCATAGATTTCTCTGCTGATGAGATAATAGAGGGAAGGGCAGAACAGTTTAGGTGAATGTGGAAATACCAATCCACCAGCTCCATTTAAGATTGGATGTGTTTGTCATTCTTGTCCAAGTGGAAGCAAATACTGTACTAGTCTTTAACATTCTTTGCATATAAAATCAAAGTTTATATATTCAGGTTTGAAAGGCCTCCGTTTATTGTTAATCAAAGGAAGTCTCTGGAATAAGGAAATCAGTAATTTTATATGCACATGAAAATGCAGCCGCACTGAGAGAAATTCCTAATGACTGTTATTTTTTTTCAAATACACAGTCCTCTGGGCCCATTCAATCAGTTATAGAATAATACTTCTCTTATTCCTTCAGATGAAGATTCTTTTACTTCATTTCCATTTATATTTTCAATTTCCCCACTAGACATTGTTATCTAGGTCACATTAGGGAGTGATGTACTTCATGAAATCAGAGAGGAATCTATTGAAAGACACTCAAGGTTATGAAGGTTGTGATGTATTGTAACCTCTCTCTTGTCATAACGTCACATGCTTAAGGGAGATTTTTTCCCATCATTAATGAGAATAGAGTACGTTAAACAAAAGGAACAATTTGGGCACAAATACAGTGTCTTTTTTTTTTTTAATATAAAAATAACAAAATCTGCAGGGAATTCAATGAAGTGATAGCTTGAAGTAAATGGCAATGAACCCAGCTCTGGAAAAGGGGGTTGGAGGTAAAGGATTCAGCCAAAGTTTAGATTAGGGCCGAGAGAGGGGCTTGGCAGAAAAACATCCTTTGACAGTGAAATATAATTTCCTGTCAACGTACTTGTACTGTGGCAGAAGAAATTGGGAAGTCCAATTGCTTGAGACATTTGAAACTAGACTACAAGATAGCGCACTGGCCTTGCAAATGACCCACGCTGATACTCAGTGCAGTTATCTTCCTCTGCTGCAAGGCCCAGAGCGGAGCAATTGCTGGCAAAAAGGGACCAACGAGCACACAGAGAGTGAATGAATGGCTGGGTAGCCAGGCAGCATCTCCAGAGCATCCATGTGCATATTCAAATACTCACATTGTAACGGTGATGGTGGGCTGGAAGGTGATTCCCAGCCCAGGGCAGCCATTCAGTGTGGGGGCACCGTATACAGCAAATTGCCCCAATCATCCCTGCTGTTCATTGCAGAGTAAAGCACCTGGCCTAGGTACTGTGGTGATTGGTAGCTCTATGTTCATATCCAGGTTGATGGGAAACACCCTTTTCTCCCCCACCAAATTTTTTATTTTTATTTTTAAAAGATCAAGTAACTTGTTTGCAGTTTTTTGAGCAGTGAGGAGTAGCAAACATGTATGCTAGTGTGGTAGCTAATGCATCATGGGTGAAATTCTCCCCTGTGCAGAGCTAGTGCAAGTTCTGTGCACCACTTAAGTCCCGCTAAAGTCCAGCAGCTTACGTAATGCATGGGCCAGCAGCTGGACCTCTGCCCAAGAGTTAATGTCGCCCTCTAGAAATAGTCTTGTCTACATGTTCTATGTTAGCACAGTGCTCTATATTGTACAAATTGATCATGGAGAGCCCTTTGGGGGGGAAAATCTGAATAATATCTATTTCTTTTAAACAGAAAGCCATCATTAGCCATGTCTCACCTGACATCCTTTATCTGTTCAGAGTTCAAGCAGTTTGCCGAAATGATATGCGTAGTGACTTTAGCCAGACAATGCTCTTTCAAGGTAAAAAAAAATGTGTTTAAAATTATGTGATTTTTTTTTCCTGCTTAGCATTCTTTGCAGACCAAAATGTGTACACGGAATAATATTACAAGGGGTCTGGGTGGTATAAACAGTGCTAATTTCCAACTCTGATCAGCTGAGGCTAGCAGAACATTCATTCAAAAGAGAAGGGCTCATTGGCAGACTCTTCTCAATGATAGGTTGTCAGCTCCTGTAATTACTTCCCATCTCCGCTGAGTGATCCTTTAGAACCTGGATTTGATGATCTCCAGCGCATATAGCAAGTCCCTTTTATTAGTCCAGGTTTTCCAGGAGAAGGCTATGAGAATCTTTTGTTGGTATTGTACCAATTTGTTTGTTTTATTTTGTTTAATTAGTATGTTTACATTTTTTATCTGAGTTTAGAGCATGCTTGTCGGTGCCTTTTAGAAATCTGACTGAATATAAATATATGTAACCTTATTTGAAATCAGCCTTTAGCTACCTAATTTAAAAAATAAATCAAAGGTAGCATGTGGGCCCTAAGAATTACTGTAGCTGTAATGCACATGTAGCAAGGATTAGGTCTGGTTAGGGTCTGTATGGGATGAAGGCAGGCCCAGTCTTACCAAGACAACAGTGTGCACAGATTCTTACTCCTGAACACAGTCTCATTGATTACCAAAACAAAGATACTTTAAATCAGTGATAAAAATTGTCACATTCTCATCTCTCATACATTTCCGCTTCAATTACTCTGAGTAGCATGATAAGTCTGAGACCAGGAATACAACTATTGATAAAAATTATAAACCCTAGTCCTAAGAAAAAGCAGAGTTAAATTACTTGAGTCAGAAGTTATCCATTAAATTAACAGAAACATTTTTAAGGGTGACCTTTGGAGAAATATGGGGGGTTCAAACATCGTTAATCTGATAATCCTTAACAGCTGAAACTCATGAAAAGTCAGAAAATGGACACAATTCATTTCTCAGATCCACAAGGTGCCGATTTTGCCTCTGGTCCTAGGGGGACCAGACAGCAACTGTGAAAAATGGTACGGGGGTGGGGAATAATAGGCGCCCATATAAAACAGAGCCCTGAATATCGGGATTGTCCCTATAAAATCAGGATATCTGATCATCCCACCTCCAGTATTATGTTCTCACTACAAGTGCCTCATTATCTATCACCAATGTGGAGGGGGAGGTTCTATCATATCTAATATCTAATAAATGCATGCTGTACACTTCTATCAGATCTAATAAATGTATCCTGTACACTTCACTGTGGTATCTGAGCGCCTGGATCTGTGGGGAGAGTTTTAGTCTTTAAGTGCCCAGCAGGATCAGAAGTTTGTGTACTGGGGACCTTTCATCTCAGCTCTTTAAGCTAAGGGCGAAAGGGACTGAACCACTGAAACTTGACCAAGATACTCATTTGATTATAGGCAAAAGAGCCTTTTGGACAGCTTCCCAGTTACACTAAGAGATCTATAATGGAGGTTACACTCACACCAGTATCGCAATGGCAGACGTTGATGTGTTTCCCTCCTTAGCTATTCCCCCTCACTCCTCCAAAAAAGTAGGGCAAGTACTTCCAGTTTTACACTAGCTCCAGAATATACATTTTAAAATAACTCCTCAGAAGGTATCATCGCACTGTATCTTGCTTGTTGGAATTGTTTGGCTGTTTATGCTAATGCTAGCCTGCATTCTTCTAGAAGTTTAAACTGATAGAAACTCAGATTGGTGGTGTGTATATGTGTGTGGGTGAGTGGGGGGAACAGTACATTGGGATGGTTAAATGTAATTTAATTTGTCTAGCAGATTATTACAATTTATATTTCCTTCACCCTTTACAAACTAGTAATTATAAATAAATAAGAAAACAAGAAAAACTCTGTTTCGTGATGACTGGCAGTGTTTTAAAGTATTAAAGTTTTATTTTGAAACATTGCTCACTCACATACACACTCTAAACAAACTATAAACACGTACCTAATTACAAACAATACATGGCATGTGGCGTGGCAGATGAACCTGAAATACATTTCTCCCCCGCTGTCACAAATAAACAACTTGAGGGATGTATAATTGCTTACGACAAACCCAATTCCTTAGCTTTAGCCACTCTAATATTAATTCTGAATACCAGGGACTAGAATCTGATTTCATTTATATCAGCCTAAATTGAGATGAACACAGCTGTAATATGTTTTAAGGTCAGTAGACATTATGATCATTTAGTCCGACCTGCTGCATAACTGGGCCATAGATTTTCACCTAACTTGTGGGTGAGTAAGAACATATATTTTATGGCTCAGTAGGCAAAGGCCAACATTTTCAAAGCCAAGTGGTTAATATAAGGCTTGTAAATCCATATTTAGGCATTAATATGGATTTAGATGAATAACTTCAGGCACCTTACCTTGAAAATCTTCGCCTGACTCTCAGTGTACACAGGAGTAATTGGGACCAGAATTTGGATTTTGTTGTACATATCATCCCACTTCAGGCATTTTTTACTGGTCTGTGATTACCATCTTATACACCAGCCACTGTTTCCTCTATAGTAATCCCTAGGCACACTCAGTAGCAATGGCTCTCAAGGTTTTGAAATTTTTAGCTGCCTTTAATTTCTGAGAAATTGTTTAGCAAGAATAACTGCATTTTTTCAGCTTCATAACCCACATAAAAATTATTCTTCTTTGTTTCCCAGCTAACACTACTCGAATATTCGAGGGGACCAGAATTGTTAAAACAGGAGTGGTAAGTAGTGGACATAAATCAGTGCAGCAAATTTAAAAGCAGTTGTAAATTGTGCCATAATACCCACCAGGTGGCAGCATAATGTTGTAAATCTACTGCAGTGATTTGGGAGGATGTTATTTTATTTAAATCCTGAGCAAAAGCTTTAATAGCCTGTTTCCACACATGGAATAGCTTTATAGCTTCATGATTCTGTAAGCTTTCTTTGGAGAGAAAATATGTAATCCTAATGATGACTGAGAATATGCTTAATTTATTTTAATAACTAAATGAACCAGAGAGGTTCATGCAGTAGGAGCCAGGCAATGTTTTGGCATATGGCATCTGCAGTCTTCCAATGCTGTGGAAATATCTACTTGTGTAAATTAGGCCTTAGCAAATTATTTATTTTAATTCTTTATTTCATGTTACTTGAGGCTGTAAGTATTAACTAAGGTGAACTTTCAACAGCTCTTCTAATTTCGTATTCCAAAATCCAGAAAGTGCAATATGCAAATATATTTTACACCACTTAAAAATGCCCAGTTTTAGTTCTGAAAGAACATATTATGGTCAGTGCTGTAATGCCAATCACATTTATGGAATTCATATTAAAGAACGTAGGCTACGTGCTTTATTTCTGGTTTCACTCAGTCCCATTCTGAATGGTAATACCCCAGTAACACAGGCCTCGAACAAGAATGATTAACATTTTTCACGGATAATGTAGAGATGTACTAGATGTACAAAATCTGCTGCCAACTTTTACTTCTTCAGCCCAGCTCTGAGACTAACGGTGAATGCCAGAGAAAAGCACATTTCTCAAAGCTATAGAGGTTAAGATTGATAAGCATCCAGAAGTTCAGATGCTTATTTAAAGTTTGAGCTCAAGATCTCAGAAGAACAGGCTCTCCCTTGAGATCTCCAGTTCTTTGTGATTGCAGCTGGGTCAGAAAGAACATGAGAGCAGTCTTTCTTGTTTTGCTGCAGCATTTCAATTTCCTGGCTTGGCTGAAAACAGAAATAGCAAGGGGATGCAGAGTATTATGACTAAATGTACTAAGCTTTTAAAACTCTAAAAATATTTAGGGTCGTAGACATTTTATGGTTTGGGTGAAGGTTCAGATCAGTGCCTGTGTTTCCCATGTTTGCTGTCCCTCATAAATGCATTTGCAGCATAACCTCCACTTTATTTTTGTTGATTGAACTGGTAACACAAAGCGTAAGTGCAGCATGGTGTAATGTCCTGAGCACAGAACTAAATTCTAATCCTGGCTCTTCCACAGAATTATTCTGTGTCTTTGGACAAATCAGTGAACGTCAGTGTCTTTAGGGTGATCACCACTACAGGCAGCCACGGTAACAGTGAAATTCATCTAATGGTTTTCAAACGTTTAGCCAGGTTTTATTCGGGATAGATCATGTGTGTACAAAGTTGATCGTTTTAGGGTTGCTGATCATCTTGCAGTACAGCCCGAGTAACTGCAACTCTGGGTCAGAATTCGGCCCCAGCTGCATTGGGGAAATAAACTGTACCAGCCCTTTTCCTGCTACAGACCCCCATCAACCCCCCAACGTGCGGCCACTGCTCTGAGTTGCGAGGGCAGAGTGCGCTGGGCAGGATGGGTAGAAGCAACTTGTGGTGGTGACTAAGGGCTGGTGCTGGTGGTAGCCAGCTCAGGGCAATAAGGAAGCCCTGCATGCCCTTGTACTGCCCTGCGTGGTGCACAGCCAGGGTCTCAGTTGAGATCTTTTGAAGGATGATGATGACAAACTGTGCCATAGTGCCAAACCTTAGCAGAATAACACCAAGCTGTGCAGGGTAACTAACAAAATTAGGAAATAATAGCAACTGAGACCCCAATCCTGCAATCAGAGCTGTATGGAAGGACCCCAGGACTCTTTCTGAGAGCAAGGGATGCCCCATGTTTGGATCCAGTTGCAGGAACTGGGCCCATTATTACAAAATTAGGGGCATTATAGTAGCTGCTGCAACACAGCTTTTATTTTAAGGTAAAATGTACATGATTTCACATTTTAAATATTTTTTAGTCTTTGGTTTAGAGAATTGGCATAGTGAAAGTCATTAAACTTTTAAAAATATATACTCCCTCCCCCCCTCCTAAAAAGGAAATATTCTTCAAAAGTCACTAAGGAAGGGAAGAGGTTGAGTATAAAACGAAGATAAGAGTAATGAGATATTGCTATAATTGTTGTTTGGAAATGGCAAATGCAAGAACATTTACTCCTCTTGGGAATGTCTACACTGCAGTCAGAGGAGTCACTGCAGCTGGTGTAGACATAACTCGAGATCGCGTTGATCTAGCTAGAGTAACAGTAGCAGTGAAGCCATGGCAAGGCTGCTCAGGTACCTATCCAGGGTCCCACGTGAGGTTGTACAGTATGTGTACATCAAAGCTAACTCGAGTATGTGGTCTGTGATCGCACCTGAATGCATTGTAGACTAGATCTGTGTCATTTGCCTTGTGACTTTTTAATGCTTGTGCTTGTACTGTTTCTGGGTAGATTTGACTCCAGTTTGTATAAATATACTTGTCTCATTTGAACAGAATAATGGGCAGAATGGAGTGTTTGGAAAGAAAAAGAAAACAAAAGGAAAAAAAAGCCGAGGTAGCATATCAGTTACCCCTACTGACACTCTCTCTGGTGTGTTTTCTTCCCTTGTCCCCTCTGGTGGTCTCTTCAAGCCTACAGCTTCTCCTGCTTCTTCAGCTGACATGGCTCCCATCAGTTCTGGATCTTCTACCTGGACTTCTTCTGGTCTTCCTTTCTCCTTTGTTTCAATGGCAACTGGAATGGGACCTTCATCCAGTGGAAGCCAAGCAACAGTGGCCTCCGTGGTGACCAGCACGTTGCTTGCCGGCCTTGGGTTTAGTGGTGGTGGTATTTCCTCCTTTCCTAGCACTGTGTGGCCAACCCGCCTTCCTAGTGCTGCTTCTACCAGCAAACAGTCAGTTAGGCCGGTGCTTACAACTCCTGAGGCTTTATCTTCTCCAGGACCGGACAGTGATTCCGCTCTGACGAAAGACAATGAAGGAGCAGAGGAAGGAGAAAAGGATGAGAAGAGTGAAAGTGAGGATGGCGAAAGGGAACATGATGAAGAGGGAGAAAAGGATTCAGAAAAGAAAGAGAAGAATGCAGTGACAGAGGCTGCCGAGGTACAAAATAACACTGAGACCACACTAACGACCATTTCCCCTAATAGAACTGTAGAGGAGGAAGGAAATAAAACCATACCTGGTCAAGAGCAAAACATTTTCCCAACAGATAAGAGTCCTGAAGAAGAGGGGGTTACTGAAACAGACACTCAGCCCCAACCTGTCCCCTCCACCCAAGTGCCACCAGCATTCACAAATGAACATTATGTAGGGCAAATCCCAAAGGGACCAGAGACAACATCAAGAAAAGCTTTTCCCAACAACCGTAGGTTTCCAGAGGAAAATCCATCGGACAACAGATTCATCACCATTAACCCAGGTGAGTGATTCTGAGGGAGGGATGAGTGGGAGCTGTGTTTACTGCCTTGTTTCAGATTCCATTGAAAAAAGCTATAGGGACCAGATTCCTCACTGACTGACACCCCACACGATCCCATTAGCAGCAATAGGGTAAATCAGTGCAGGACTCAGTCCACAAATGATGTTAGAACTCTGGGGGTGGGGTGGGTGGGAAATACCCAGGGGAGGGAGGTTATTGTGTTAGGAAATTACCCAGTCTCCAATTAAAAACGTGTGCTTCAAGCTGAAAAATGAAGTTTGGCAAGAAATTAGCCTCCAATATGGTTGGCTGCTTTAGAAGTTTTGTTGTTAGAAATTAATATAGCTAATGGTAACTGTGAAATTATCTTTGAACAATGGCCGCTGTGTCTTATGCATATCTGTTTTTCATAAAACGTTTGTGACATGTATAAAGTTATTTTATGTATGCGTAAGACTTTCACTGCTTAGCTCCAGCATATCTGGCTGGCTTCTTTTTCACCACGCACTCACAGGCCTCAGGCCTCAAGACTGATCCATGTAGATGGTCCTTTGTATTTCACAGAGTCCATGAAAGTTAAGGGGGTTCTGCACTGGCAGTGTCACGTGGATCCAATTACAGGGTTTACCTTGGTCTCCCTCTGAGGTTTTAATGAGATGACTGTCTGAGTGACTGTAAGATGATGTATGTATGTTTGTTTGTTTGTTTGTTTTTAAAAAATCACTGTTTATTCTGCAGAATTATAGTATGTTCAGTAATTTTGTTTTTCCAGCAAAGGTGTTGTGGAGTTAGAATACTGTGAAAAAGCATCTTAAATATTTATTTCTCTTTTACATTTATAAAGATTAAAATCCAGACCTTTTATGCTAAGTTACAGCTCAGAATCAATTTTCACGGCTAAATTTTAAAAAAATCCAAGCCCCCAATCCTTAATGATGTTTGTTATAGAAATGCTGATCCAACTATAATGCTGCGACTCAGAACTGTTCTGCAAGAAAACAGATTAGCAGCAGTGGAGCGGTCATGCTCTAACCCCAGTTTTGCTGACATTTTTTATGCAGACTCCGCTGATTTTCTAGCTTTCTTTCTTCGACTGCATGGTCTCACATGGTGGTTTTATTCAAAGTCAGCTCTTCCCACCATACATGCTTTAAAACACTTGCGTAGGCAGCCTGCAAGACCCACCTTGCCATGTCTGCTTTTTGTCAGGATAAGCGTGCGCTCTGGCTTTTGCAGTGCTGAGTCACAGCTCAAGGTTAAGAATTGGGCCTAGTGGAATCTCACTTCGAGCCCACCTGGCTTGCTCTGTGAAGGCAAACCTGCCTCTTGAATAGAGGTACTGGGTTCTTCCCTCCCCCTGCTTAGCAGTACCTAATGTCCTGATTTCCTCAAATGTCCAAATTTCATGTCCTTTGTGCAAGCTCTAGCAAAGAGCCTGATGGCTTACTGCCAGTGTAATGTAAATGAGAGAGGAAATGGACAGATGGCTCCGATGTCCATCAGAGGACATATGGTTTGTTATCACATTAGTTTTTCTGGGGTGTGAGTAAGGGGGGGTTAAGAAAAGATGGGACCCATTGCAGAATGTGAGGAAGGTGAGAAAACGCTAATGCACAGCCATATTTTTATTATGGATAGGACTCACTAGTCTGACATGGCTTGCTCCCACTCTGTCTGACACACGGAGAGCCCATATGCCTCAAGGAATCTCTGCAGGAAGGAGAGGAAGTAGCCCAGGTGCAGTCCAGGGAGTCCGGCATGGCTTGGGCTAATCAGTTACCAGGTCTGTGGGCATTGTTCACTTGGAAGTTGGCTGTGGGCTATCTGGAAAGACAGAACATGTAATGGATCTTCCTGGAGACCTGAGAAAAGGACAGCCAGCCTATAGAAGTCACAGCCAATATGGTTCTAGGTTTTTCTATGCTGGCGTGAGGGAAGTGACATCAGCTGTGTCCTCCATGTTCTGGCTCAGGATATCTGTAAGGAGAAGGCTGAGAGTCAGACTTTAGAGCCAAACTCGCCAGAGGAAGTCTTAGCCAGAGGAAGTGATGAGTGACAAAGTTTCCTGCCATCTCCCAGGCTGGAATCTTAATTGAGTCTCTGGTGGCATCACATACAAATTTATTCAAGAACAGGGGGTGGTCTAGCTTTTTTTCAACTTCATAGGCAGATGGTGTTAAGCTCCTAGGTCTTGAATCTGCAGAAGAAACATGAAGGTGAACCTTGAGGGACATGTAGAGACCTTTAAGGGCCAATTCACACCATTTTCCTAAGTTAGAGTCCCCATTTCTTTCCCTGGGCTCTGAGGGGGAAATGTTAGTCTTTAATAGACCAGAGGATTTAAGAACATAAGAACATAAGAAAGGCCGTACCGGGTCAGACCAAAGGTCCATCTAGCCCAGTATCTGTCTACCGACAGTGGCCAATGCCAGGTGCCCCAGAGGGAGTGAATCTAACAGGCAATGATCAAGTGATCTCTCTCCTGCCATCCATCTCCATCCTCTGACGAACAGAGGCTAGGGACACCATTCTTACCCATCCTGGCTAATAGCCATTTATGGACTTAGCCACCATGAATTTATCCAGTCCCCTTTTAAACATTGTTATAGTCCTAGCCTTCACAACCTCCTCAGGTAAGGAGTTCCACA
Organism: Mauremys reevesii; assembly: GCF_016161935.1. Taxonomy (NCBI): domain Eukaryota; kingdom Metazoa; phylum Chordata; order Testudines; family Geoemydidae; genus Mauremys; species Mauremys reevesii. The sequence goes on along the minus strand of NC_052629.1, from coordinate 122,010,636 downwards.
AGTTGACTGTGCGCTGCGTGAAGAAGAACTTCCTTTTATTTGTTTTAAACCTGCTGCCTATTAATTTCATTTGGTGACCCCTAGTTCTTGTATTATGGGAATAAGTAAATAACTTTTCCTTATCCACTTTCTCAACATCACTCATGATTTTATATACCTCTATCATGTCCCCCCTTAGTCTCCTCTTTTCCAAACTGAAGAGTCCTAGCCTCTTTAATCTTTCCTCATATGGGACCCTCTCTAAACCCCTAATCATTTTAGTTGCCCTTTTCTGAACCTTTTCTAGTGCTAGAATATCTTTTTTGAGGTGAGGAGACCACATCTGTACACAGTACTCGAGATGTGGGCGTACCATGGATTAATATAAGGGCAATAATATATTCTCAGTCTTATTCTCTATCCCCTTTTTAATGTTTCCTAACATCCTGTTTGCTTTTTTGACCGCCTCTGCACACTGCGTGGACATCTTCAGAGAACTATCCACGATGACGCCAAGATCTTTTTCCTGACTCGTTGTAGTACCCCATTGGGTACCCCATCATGTTGTATGTATAGTTGGGATATTTTTTCCAATGTGCATTACTTTACATTTATCCACATTAAATTTCATTTGCCATTTTGTTGCCCAATCACTTAGTTTTGTGAGATCTTTTTGAAGTTCTTCACAATCTGCTTTGGTCTTAACTATCTTGAGAAGTTTAGTATCATCTGCAAACTTGGCCACCTCACTGTTTACCCCTTGCTCCAGATCATTTATGAATAAATTGAATAGGATTGGTACCCAATGACTGGAAGTTAGCTAATGTAACGCCAATATTTAAAAAGGGCTCTAAGGGTGATCCCGGCAATTACAGACCGGTAAGTCTAACATCGGTACCGGGCAAATTAGTTGAAACAATAGTAAAGAATAAAATTGTCAGACACACAGAAAAACATAAACTCTTGCGCAATAGTCAACATGGTTTCTGCAGTGACGGGGCGGGGGGGATGATTCCCCCCTTACCCAGGGCCGCCACACGCTGACGGGGGTGAGGAAACTTTGCACTGAGCGAGCGCGGGAGATGGGCATTTCCCAGGCACTGGGTGCCACAGGCGCGCGCACGGGGCGTGCCCCGCCGCACCCTCATGCCCGCGCCCCTCAGGACTTTGGATCCGGCCCGCGGGCTGCCACAAGCCCCACGCCGCTCCACCTCCCTAGGGCCCCGGGCTCCGTGTGTGGCTCCAGGCACCGCCCCCCGCAGCTCCCATTGGCCGGGAACGGGGAACCGCGGCCAATGGGAGCTTCGGGGGAGGTACCTGGAGGCGTGGCAAGGGCCTCGCTCGGAGCCCTGTCCCCGCCCCCTCACCCCCCGGGGCCGCGCAGGAACGCGGTGAGCGGCGCGGCATGGGGCCGGGGTGGGCAGGTGGGGAGCGCGCCGCTGCGGGTAAGCGGAGCCGGGACGGGGGCCGGAGCCCGAACCCCTCCTGCACCTGAGCCCCCTGCCTGCACCTCGCACCCCAACTCCCTGTCCCTGAGCCCCCTGCCTGCACCCCAACTCCCTGTCCCTGAGCCCCCTGCCTGCACCCCAACTCCCTGTCCCTGAGCCCCCTGCCTGCACCTTGCACCTCAACCCCCTGTCCCTGAGCCCCCTGCTGCACCCCAACTCCCTGTCCCTGAGCCCCCTGCCTGCACCTTGCACCCCAACCCCTGCCCCGAGCCCCTGCTGCACCCCAATCCCTGCCCCAACCCCTGCCTGCACCTCGCACCCCAACCCCCTTCCCCTGAGCCCCCTGCTGCACCCCAACCCCCTGCCCCTGAGCCCCTGCCTGCACCCCAACTCCCTGTCCCTGAGCCCCTGCCTGCACCTTGCACCTCAACCCCTGTCCCTGAGCCCCTGCCTGTACCTCGCACCCCTCCTGCACCCCAACCCCTCCCTAAGCCCCCTGCCTACACCCCAACCCCCTGCCCCTGGGCCCCCTCATACATTCCACACCCCTTCTCTACCTCAATACCTTGCCCTGAGCCCCTTCTTGCACACCGCACCCCCTCCCACACCCCAACCTTTATGATGTTTGCTTTTAAAAACATAAAATAAAATGTCCTGGGTGCACACCCTAATGAAATGTGCTGCGCATGCCTATGGTCTAGGCTGTGGAATGGACTCCCACTGAGGAGAAGTATGACCATGGAACTGACCACTCCCAGCACTAAGTGCAAACTCAACTTAGGTTTCCCTCAATTATGTCTTCAAGTAGACATCTCAATACACAACACACCCATTCACACCCAAAAAGCTACTCAGATGCCCTAAAACTATCTCTCTTATTCTCTTGAGCCTGGCAAACCCTTCATTCATGCAAAGAGACTGGTCCTTTGCTCATGAGACTCCTTGCATGAGCAAACACTGGTTTGCAGGACTTAAGTGGCTTTTGGAACATTGAGATAAACATGTCATTAGATCAAAGTTTGTGAAACTTAGCATCCTTAGGTGGCTAGTGTGGAAGGAAGTATCTTAAAGCATTGCTGAGAACTAGTACAGGTGAAAAACGTGCAAAGCACTCCCAGGATGTGCAAAAAGGAGAGTTTGTGCAGTTGATTATGGTCTCTAGAGGACAAAGCAGCTTTTTTTGGATACTTCATTTCTACAGTGAACCAGAAAAGCTAAATTTGCTGTCAGGTTATTTTGATGGGGGTTTTGAGTGGAAAATTGTATCATTTTAAAGAGTAGAACATTGTTTTATAACAATGTACACTTGCAAAATTAATTATAGGGAACCAAATTAGCAGTGCGTAAGGAGATAACTGAAAAGGGGAAGCACAGCTGACTAGAGGAGAATAGGAACACATGAGAAATTATGGGGAAAGAGAGGCCAATTAGTACTGGAAGGCTCATTTTCTTTCAACACATACACATACCTTTCCTGAGGCCATGTCGTCATTTTCTGAATGGCATTGGCCCCCTCATCTGGTGTTATTGGCTGATGTTAATGATTCCTTCTGCTATTGAGTGCTTGCTCACATGCTCCTGTTTCAGTTTTTTGCTCATCCCTCTCTATTGTGTTTTTTGCCTAATTGTCTCTTGCTCTGCAACTGTAAAATACACAGCTGTTCAGAATTATTCAGGATTTTTTAAATCGGGAAATTAGAAGTGGGATTCTGCCCAAAAAAGCATGGTTCAGTCTTAACATGTAATTGCCGATATTAACCAACAGAACTTTGATTTGCCATGTTGGAAGCTTAAACAAATACTATTTGATACAAGATAATGTATTAAGGTGACCAGATGTCCCGATTTTATAGGGTCTTTTTCTTATATAGGTTCCTATTACCCTCCACCCCCATCCCGATTTTTCACACTTGCTGTCTGGTCGCCCTATAATGTATTCACTTTCCACCTCTGTCATCAACAAATTTAACATATTTCCAGTTGGTGCTTTAGACTGGATCATGAGCATAGCTTGAAAACAATATAGATCCAGGCCCCGACCCTGTGGGATTCCATTTTATAGGAACTGCTCCTTATTCCCTACAGGGTTACAAAGCTTCACACAAGTTTGCTCACAAGAGGGCTTTATAGCGAGATCATGTCATGCATTCTAAACCTTATTTAGTCTCAATATAGGACTTCAGTGCTTTGGTTTTCAGAAAAATCTTCACTGGGGCTGAGGTTACAAAAACCTTTTGGGGATAATCTCACTAGGATAATTAAACGTCTGTGTAATTCTTTTTCTTCATATGTGCAAGAATTATTAAATTGTATTTTCATGCAACACTTGACCAGTTTTGCATGGCAGATTATAGAAGCATACAGTAATAGGGTTTGAATGCTGGTAAATAGACGTACTGGATTACACAAGGAGATCTTATTCAGAAGAACAGTGTGAATCTCGATTACTTGACATTATGGTTATGGGTCATCAACATCAGTTTATTAAATATTGAAATGGCATATTGAAGAGTTATAGCAGTCAATAGGAATGAGCACTGAAGAAATGCCGGTAAATAAATAAGTAAAAAAAATTCTGCATGACATATTTAAAAACATTTTTAAAACTTCTCACATTTCCACACTTAGAATGACTGACATTATCTCTGAGTGCTATTAACTGACCATTCTGTATCAGCTTGTAGTCTCGTTTACTCAAAGGAATGACTGACAATTGCCTTTCATTTGAATGAGTGGATGATATGAGACAGCTGTGCTGGGACAATGACAGTTTATTATATTATAGTAAAATTATATGACAAACAGAACTTTGTCTCTGCACTGGAGGTTTATGCGGTGTCAAGGGATGATAAAGGGGAAGTTTCAGCAAGGCATAGGTAAGGTAGGTAATATATTACCAGCAACTATTGCTTATTGTGACAAGTGGCATTACTTTTGGAGAATAAACATTTTTATATTCTCAGGGAGAAAGCTTTAGAGACTAGAATTTTCTGACTGTAGAATTTCTCTTTCTCCCATTGACCTTTGTCAATAAATCCCCATGCCAAAGCACCCTTTGTTGTTGTCTCTCTCTCCAATTTCCTGTGCCAGGTCCTGAAATAGATGAAAGTGCTGAATAAGTGTTTCTTAAGAAAGTGATTGTTATGGATACCTACACCCTTTCGCACACTGAGAAGTGGATTTTGAACTGCCTGAGCTCATGTTGTGTAGGACTTCCTGAAGCAGATATGCTATTATAGTTTTTATTCCTTCCTACTGGGATGGATTCCAAGCCAGTAAAAGGCAAACTGAATTAATTCAACAATGACATATGCCACTGGAAACTGTTTACATTTCTTAGCAAAATTGGAGTTTTCTTGTCCATGTTTTTTTTTTTTTTAATGCTGAAGTAAGGCATATACTGGGCACAGTTACAACAAGGATACATTATTTGCTCTACCACTGCTCGGTGTTCTCAGTTTAAAAATGAAAGATTGAAAGGCTGATTTTGCTAGAGTGCAGAGAAGAATAAAGCTCTGTATCCTTCTTTTCAATGTATCAGTTTCTCAACATTTTGTTCATGTTACGCAGCATGCTGTCTTTTAATCTGCTTCTCTTCTCCTATACTGAAGAAGGCACCTGCTGGCAGTCCAGATGTACTGCTAAAGTCTTCTAGCATCAACAGTCATCTTGTAGCAACTTTCGCTGATGTTTTTATTTCAGTTCACTCCAAACATCGCTTAAGCAGTGAAAAACACTTAGTTTCTTTTCAAAACCAAGAAACTAGTTTTTTCTCTCTAGTGGCAGATTGTTGCTTGGCCATTTCCACTTGGAATCTCAGCCATCAGCATCAATGAATTGTGCTTGCTAGTCTACCTTTTGACATATTGAGCTCTTTCTTCTTTTCACATCTGTGGCAAGATGGGTATGAGAGGTCAGATAAGCACAATCTCCCCAGTAGAATAAATAAAAGGAACATCATGAATATTACAAAAGTATTGTACTTAATTGCGGTGTGTCAAAACTCTGTGTTTGCTAAGGGATGTGAATTATTTCATGCAAACTAAAATATACATTTTTATGCCAAAGCGTAAGGAGAGGATCATGTATGGAACACTCACCTTGTAGGAGAGAAATGAAGTAATATTCTGTCTGGCATGGGGTTGCTGGTGGTATTTCACTTTCCTAGTAAGTTTTAATGAACCATACGTTTTAATTTACTCTTCTCTACCACTCTGATCAATAGTACTGACACACACACACACACACACACACACACACACACACACACACACACACACACACACACACACACACACACACACACACACACGTTGGGATGCTTAATTTTTGTTAAAGCGATTTGAGTTCCACTGATGAAAAGATTTTTCTTGCTCTGAACTACTAAATGAAATCGAATATCTTAATAGTGGTATATTGTTAGTGTATTGCAATGACTAAAGCATACAATGTGAAATAGATTATAAGCTTTAATGTATAGTGCACACATATTCTAAATAAAAACTCTGAATAATGTGTCTGAGACAAGTTAGTGCAAAGCCGGTGCCCTCTGCAACATTTATTCATTGAGGTTAGAGACTAGGAATGATACTGGCTATTCATCTTTCTTGTGATCAATTCTGCACTCAGTACACGTTCACTTCCCCCCAAACATCCCTCTGATTAGCACCTCATTTAGGCTTGGCTGCCAAAGGGCATTACCTCCATCAGCCTACTTCTTAAAACTAGAAAGATTTCTTGCTGGGCTTGCAACAGCCTATGGTCTTGCTCTGTTTTCAGCCGTCTGGCAAAAGCATTTACAATTAACCTTTACTTCTATATTGTTTGAATTTTACTCCTGCCTATGGAGGAGTATAATCTAAATGCTATTAAAATAGAGTATGACTTCATATTATGTGACATCCAATTATCTGTGTTTTGCCTACCTATGGTGAAAAGGCAATTATGTTTCTCTGGTAAGATTTGCTGCTGTATCAGAAGAGATGATAATACAATACGGAACAAGAGCATGGAATTGCTCTAGTCAGAGAAAACACATGGCGAGGTGAGGATGAATAAACAAAAAGTCAAGTGTGTATTTTTCTATCTTTGTTCAGATCTGAAGCCATTTACAATCTTCCTTACCCTGCCACTTCTTATTGATATTTGCAGAGCAGCCAGCAGGATGTTTAAGTAATGCAAAATAAATGACAGAAACTGCACCCAGTAATTGTTCACTTAAGCTGTTGTGCAAGAAAGTTTCACTTTTCAACATTTTGTGAATTTGCACAAGGTAGAGGGCTTTTTGAAATACGTAATGATCTTTAAAATGCAAGTTCTTATGGAGCGAGGTCCCTCTTGTCATTATATGTGTATACAGTTTCTAGAACAATAGATGACTGAGGCCTATACTTTTGTGTATGCAAGGCCCTATCATCCTAGTGTTATTTCTGCTGACTCATCCTGATATCAGCTGCCAGGATCTTGCCATAGTTTTATATAAAACCTGAGAAGTAAGGATTTCCACAGTGGATTGCAACAGATTCCATCTGTCCACCCATTTCAATAATCAGTGTTCTAAAAGTACCTTCATATGTACTAACTCAACAGACCTTAACAATTCACCGAACATTATGACGTGCTACTGGATGAATAACATGTTGAGGTTTTTTCTAAGTGCTGTTATTACAATAGTGCGTACATTGAAGTACATTTTACACAGAGCTTTGTAAAAGAGTAAAACACATTCCCTGCCCCAAAGCACTTACAAATGAGGGGCATGAACCTGCAAACTTTACTTACCACGCGGAGCTCTTAATTCATTGACCTGGGGGAATGACTTCTGATGGTAAGAGTAACGCTTGGATCCTGTTTGCAGGACCTGGCCCTAAAATTGGAACTAAGTACAGTAGTAGAGTCCAGTTGATGCATTGTGTATGCACCATACTTTCATGCTGTAATGCTTATATGAAAGTGAAAGATGAAGCGACACTTTTGAAGGTCCAGTCTCTGATTATTTGCTCACATCATGTGAACTGGAGTGAAACTGGAGTGATGGAAGTTCTAATTCTGTGTATAAATGTAGTCATTGTAGCATCATTCTTTTTATTGGTACTGATTATGTTCATTATATGCTCACTGTACAGCAGACAAGAATAGCTCCAGTATGGCAACCAGACCTTCTCCTGGCAAAATGGAATGGATCATCCCTCTGATTGTGGTGTCGGCCCTGACCTTTTTGTGCCTCATCCTTCTTCTTGCTGTGCTGGTTTACTGGAGGTGAGCCCGTTTCCTTTACATTGGGAACTGATTGTGATTTGAAAGAGTGTTGGGAGTGTCTTTTGATTATATCCCTGTATTTTTTATTTTACTGGCTGTGACGATGATGGATGCCTTAGATATCTCTAGAGGTGGTAGGACAGCCGTATTGGTTAACTACCCGTATATACTTGTTCATTAGCCCGTTTGCTTATAAGCCGACCCCCCAAGATGGATAGGTAAAAATAGGAAAAATTGTATGACCCTTTCATAAGTCGACCCTATATTTCAGGGTTTGGCAAACTTTGGCTCCTGGCCCGTTAGGGTAAGCCGCTAGCGGGCCTGTACGTTTTGTTTACCTGGGGCGTTCACAGGCACGGAGCCCCTCAGCTCTTTGTGGCCGTGGTTTGCCACTTCCCGCAGCTCCCATTGGCTGGGAACGGCGAACCGACAGGGAGCTGAGAGGCTCCATGCCTGCTGATGCTCCAGGTAAACAAAACGATAATGTATTAGATATTCAATTCAATGATTCCATAGAGTTTAAAATAATAAAATTTTGGTGTAAACCCATTTATAAGCCAACCCCCGCTCTTTGATGCATCATTTTTTTCCAAAAATATTCAGCTTATGAACGCGTATATACAGTATTTCAAGTGTTTCGGGTATTGATTTTCATGAAGATGAGATGAGATTAGTGATAGCAATGGCCAAAACCACTTGTAACACAGACTAGTGTCTCCTCAGTTACCTCTTCTTAAATAGCTGTAAGAACGCACATCAATCCTGACTTTTGGGAAAGATGGTCTTGTGAAAAAGGCTCACTGAACGGGGTTCTGAGTTCTAGGCCTGTCTTGGCCACAGACTCCCTGTATGATCTTGGACAATTCACTTAAGCTCTCAGTTTCCCCATCTGTAAAATGAGGACAATAATCCTTGTCTACCTCATAGCAGTGTTTTGGGGTAGCTCAGTTGGTAGAGCATCAGATTTTTAATCTGAGGGTCCAGGGTTCAAGTTCCTGGTCAGGCAGAAGGACTGTTCCCCCTGTGATATCCCCCAAGAACTTCAGAAGGCATCTTTTGAGGATTCTCCTTGACTTCAGTTTTGTGGGGAGGGGAAAGCTCAATGGTTTGAGCATTGGCCTGCTAAACCCAGGGTTGTGAGTTCAATCCTTGAGGGGAGCCATTTAGGGAACTGTGGTAAAAATCTGTCTGGGGATTGGTCCTGCTTTGAGCAGGGGGTTGGACTAGATGATCTCCTGAGGTCCCTTTCAACCCTGATAGTCTGTGATTAGTTCTGTAATATTAGTGAGGGGCCCAGATACTACTGTAATGAAAAACATAGTAAAGCCTATGGGAATAAAATACAATAAAAACAAACCCTTCAGATTTCCTCTTCTGAAGAGGCTGTTTCAAGGTTCTAGCACAGATCAGCGGTGTTGGATTTGGGTGAAATGTTTATCACTGATGTCAGTAGCATCAGTGTTCATTTTGGTTTGGGTCTGTATCAAAAGAACTTAAGTTTTCACTGTTCTTTAAAACCATTTTTCTTCAATTGTTGAGCACAAATTTACAAAGGATTAACCCAGTACAAATGTCAATATTGATTAATATAAATAGTTTATTTCACAAACAGCTTAAATAGGGCATGGGAGGGGTAGTATCATTAGAAATCTGTGTATTTTAATCATTTTCCATAAAGAACCAATTTAGGGGACTACCAGTCTATCTTCTAAAACATCTTTGAGCAATGATTAATTGGCCAACTTGATGGATCTGGAAAGTTCAAACAAATATTAATAAATAGGCAACAGTGCTCCACAGTAAAATCTTTTCAATTAACGGAGGCAAATAATTATCATTGCTATGAGGCTATCATGAATACAGTGGTAACATTAATTAGTTAAAAGATTAAATTGTAAAGACTCCAATGGCCCCCCCGTAGCTGGCCTTTCTTTCATTGTATATCATCTTTCTAAAGTCTGTCCTATTTTTCCTCCAGATACACAAACAAAGAGGCAAATTTCTCATCCATGCAACACCATTGAAGTAAATGAGGTTCTACAGGCACAGTATGATAGAGGGTAATATTTATCTCACAGTGATTTAAAAGGCCCTTCTCAGAAAAAAAGGCTTTGAGGTTGAAAAAAAATCTTAATGGGAGTCATCCAGGAAAAGGTTGTGTGGCACTGGGAGATTAACGTATATCCTTTATTTGGGAAATGTTGGAACTTTTGGTACAATTTCACTAATGCACTGTGAAGAGTAATTGAGAAGACTAGTGTTGGATTTGCTGAAGCGGTAGCAAAAATTTGCTCTAAGATATACGGTGGAATTGCAGTACCTGCTTCATCACCAATATCTATAGAACAACTGTTAGTAAATGCTTTTAATGGAGATGGCTATATTATAGGTGGCTAAAATTAAAATATAACTGAGGTTCAACACTTATCCTTAAAATGTTTCAGGTGACTTTTTAGGAGATTTAATTTGCTCAGTAACAACAAAAAACTACACAGAGGAAGGAAGGAACATGGGGAAAGACCTTGATTGAAACTCAGTTACTTATTTGATAGCATAAAGGCACAGGAGCTAGTCTTTGTCTATTCTATAATTTGCATGAGTAATTAACCATTTGTTAACAGGTTAATAAGAATTATGAAAACTAGACATTAAACCCCATCACAACAATGGATAGCCTCTCTATGTATATAATCTATACTGAAAACTCATGGAGATTCAATATTATTTTAGACATGAAAAATATACATTTGGACCTCTACATGAAGCACAAATATATGAATATAATTAGCAGTCTAAAGGTATTTATGAACAAATATAAAATAACAAATTTGGAGTCAATAACCAAACCACAAGGGTACACATTAGATGTTAACAGTCAGGCCATATATACTGAGTAGGAATTAGTTTAAGATTTTGTGTATGAAAATCCTTGAGACTATGAAACTAGTATATAAGGGCAATAAGAAAGGCAAACAGTGATGTTTCTGACTGTACAGAGCATTGGCAATGAAGTGGTTATACTTCATTTTGAGTGCCCTTTTCAGTTTCTTCACTTTCCTTAGGAAAAATAATGTATTTACATTGGTGGGCATTTAAAATAAAACAAACCCACCCACGCAATCTAATGTAAAAGTTAGGAAATTAAGATAAACTGGGTCTTCAGAAAGAAATAGTTAACGGGAAATGGGCAACATATGGAATAATTTGCTAAATAAGGCCATCGAAGCAAATAGCATGAGAATGAGTTTGAGACAGATTTTTCAGAGTGGGGAACGTGCTATTGAAGTATAAGCACAAAGAGCAGTTGTTAAGAAAAGATAACCCTCAAGGGGACAGGCGTGTTGGTCCAAGTGGTCTTTTCCTGTCCAGCAATTCTTTGTTCTTGTGTGAGAAAAGCATTAGGAAACTCCTACCGAGAATTAGAAAATTCAGAAGAGACATGGATTACCCTTTAGCAATGCATTTTGAGGGTAAAACAACTTGATATTTTCACTTTTGGGCATTTGAGAGACTAGATGATTTGAGAACAGAGGTGACATAAATAGAACATTGAAGCAGAGCAAAGCCTTCTGGTTGTTTGTATTGTATTGACGCCCTAGCATCTAGAGGTCTAAATAAGAAGTTAGATTTTTTTGTTTGTGAATATATATAACAAAATTAACTCTCTTCTGATCCTTTGCAACTGTCATGTCATGTTCTATAAATGAAATGTTTCATAATATGTAGATGTAAGGGAACAGTTTGAAAATTGAAAGAGCAAAAGCTTTTCCCACCTTTTAAGGTGTTGAGCTTCAGTAGAGTATTCAGTAGAAAATCTTTACAGTTGGAGATATTTGAGAGTGGTTTGTCCCACTTCTGTATGAGATTCTTGATTTGCAGGGGCAATTTGTGCTTCCTACTCCCTTTGCCTGAAGGAGATTGGACAAACGAAGACTGTGACATGATTGAGCTTTGAATGAGGAGGTCACTTTATTCTCTCTAGCACTGCTACCATCTGAAGTCATGAAAAGATATTGCAACGTGAATCCAGCAATTTTGGCCTCTTTTTTACACTCGTTTTCTGAACATTTTTTTAATGAAGCTGTAGTGCAAGGAGGGCTGTGTTATTTTTTTACATTATTATAGGGGCAAATAAAATGTCAGCATAATGAGGCTGAAAAAAATCCCATTGCCTGATACCCCAGAACAATGAGCTGGTAGCTTCCTCAGATATCCATAGGACAACCAGAAACCCAGTCTTTGCATTATAACAGATTTGGCTTGAAATTTTACTGGTGTTGGTTGTGAACCTCTGGTTGCTGGAGTAGGAGGAATGAGAAGTCCATCATTTAACATTTCACTTTTGTATACCTTGGTTCACATCTTTATTCACATTTGAAAATGAGTTTGGCAATCGGATCTTTAGCCCCAGTGCACATGATGACTGGAATGTCTGGTCACACAAGGTCTAAAACAAGACGACTTGTTTTATGCCTGGAATGAAGGGCATTAGTAGAGCGGCAAAGGAAAACTAGCACAGTACTTATGCATACTGGGCTTGGATTAGTAGTACCCCAGTCCCGCTAAATAAAGTTTGTTCTAGTGACAGTTAGCATAGGAATACTGAAGGGAGGTGAGAGTCTAGTTATGAACATAATCACGCTGGTGTGCAGGAAGGATATTGAGACAGTTGGCTGCTAGTCACAGAAGTACTGATGGAAACAAACCAAAAGGTTTGGATGTGCTTACGTGTGCATAGGTTCCTTTTCTCTGGGCTTTGAGAATTGAATGAAATACTCCTAGCCTCCAGGTGTAGGGGGTGTGTGTGTGTGTGTGTGTGTGTGTGCGCGCGCGCAAGAGAGAGACTGTCCACTTAACTTTTCATATAGCAAACCAATTTGTGTACTATGTTCTGCCCTGATATGGCATGAGACATGTTTATGGTTACACAGCTGATTTCAGTGAACTCTGTTGCAGATTAAACCTTTGTATGGTGGTACTTGTATTATTAATCATTAGAACTGTGAAAATAAGCCAGTTACGTGGTGTCACTAGTTCTGCATGTTGATACCAGAATGCTCTTTGTACTTCTGTTTCATGGATGAGTAGGGAGATGGCTACATTCTGGGAACACATGAAATATTTAGACATGCAATGAGTTCTTGTCTCTGAGCTTTGCAATGAAAAAAAAGGGTATTTTGTGTGACTGGTGACCTTTCATTGTCAGATGTTTTTGTTTGTGACTTTTATTCAAAACAATACCATACTATAGAGAGTGGTTTAAAAAGGGTAAAATACGCAGACACTATTAAGAAGCAATTAACATTTTAGAGTTTTAGCCAACAGCAATTTTTAAATAGGAACTAAATTATATCCATTTCTCATTTTCAGCTAAGAGGAGGAAATTAATTCACAAGTATAGCTTGAGAGTTTTCTTTTCCCCTCTTTTCAGTGGATACCATAATTCACCTTTGAATTATTGCAGTTGTCAACGTTGTGATCCTGAAGACAAAGCAGGAACATTGTACTGCCTTTCTTATTAAATCAAGCTGTTTATACAGTGCTAATATGTTTACATTCAGGAGGGATTTCTGGAGCAACACAGCTGCTGCCTTTCAGAGAGCAAAGCAAGCTTTGCAGTGCTTGTTTGTAATCACGTGGTCTTTGAGGTAGCTTAGGGAAAAATGATTTTAACTTCCTTGGGCAAAAGTTCTATAGGAACTCTTTTCCTGTAGGTTTTTTTTAATAGCATCCTATAGAGTTTAACAGCGAGTCAGGAGATCTTGGTTCTGTGTCATTGATTCATTGTGTGACCCTGGGCAAGCCGCTGAGTATTTGATAGCAGTACCATAGAACTCAATGGCAGAGATCTCATTGACTTCAGTGGGAGCAAGATTAGGCCCTTAATATCTCAGTGCCTGTTTCCCAACTGGTGTATTAGTGATGAAGCCCTTAGCCTCGTCTGTAAAGCTACAGATGAAAAATGCTAGGTAAGAGCCAAGTCCTGTTGTATAATTATCACTGCTAACGAAGGTTCTCTAGGAAAGCTACCATTCAGTATTAAACCAAACTACAGCCTGTGTTTGAGCTTAATGGAAATGAGAGAGATTTCTGTCTGACCAGTGGTGGAGCTGTTGTCTGATCATTTTATGGGTTTTCTCTTATGAGTACCCATGATATTGTACACCTCTACCCCGATATAACACGACCCGATATAACACAAATTCGGATATAACGCGGTAAAACAGCACTCATGCTCCAGCAGATCAAAGCAAGTTCGATACAACGTGGTTTCACCTATAATGCGGTAAGATTTTTTGGCTCCCGAGGACAGTGTTATATCGGGGTAGAGGTGTATTTTGTTTGGTGTACTTTGCTGAAAAGTGAATATTGCTGTTATATTGCAAATTGACAGCATTTGTAAAATTGCTTGTTTAGTTTAATGAGACAACCTACTTGCAATGTACTTAAAAAATGTTCTTGTCTCTACTGAATGTCTCACTCTTGGAAGTGTCTAGGTAACATTTTCAAAAGCAGCCAGTCCCATTTCCAAAAGGGACTTAGGTATTTAAGTCTTCCTGAAAGTCAATAGGACTTAGGTTCCAAAGTGCCTAAGTTGTTTTTGAAAATGGGATGTAGGTTCAAAAGTCACTCTAGTGCTTTTGAAAATTTTGCCTGCCATCTTGATGGCACTGAGTACTGACGTTTTGGACAGAGAAGGGCCAGAGCTGAAAGGTTTTGGTACCGATCCAATCTTTTCCAAAATTCAGGGGGGATGGATCCATTTTTTATTTTATTTTTTTTGCAGTCAGCCTGTGCTCTCGCTGGCCTGGTAAGTTCAGCAGAAAACTGGCTGAACTGTTCCCAGTCCTCTTCATAGTCAAGTCACTATGGTGACTTGGCCTGGCTAGATCCCAAAAGTCCACCCCTTGCAGGGTATATTCTCTTCTCCCTGCCACCATGCTCCATTAGCAGCTGCACTTCTTTGGCCTCTTCAGCAGTGGCACCTTTCACAGCTGTTGCCCTTCTTTCGGCAGAAGAACACAGTCCCAGCAGCCACTTCGGTCAGGGAACCAGCTCCTGGTTACCTGATACCTTGTCAGATGACTTAACTCATTGCCTTCCGCTGAGGAAACAGGCCAAATCTCACACAAGTGCAGTTGAGTCCTCAACCCTCTTAAAGGGACACTCACCCTGTGCCACAGCCCGTTATAGAGCTATAGCCCAGTGCAAAGTTCAGGTCTAGAGTTAATCTTTTCTGAAGTTAGACGGCCAATGTGTAGGTTTGTGTCTATCCACAGAATAGGCTCAGCATAAGCAATAGCATTACACGTTTTCCCGCACTGCCCTGACACAATGCATCAAAACACCTTTCTGGAGGGACAGCCGTCCCTAGACGTGAAAGGGTAATTCAGCTCTTGGTGCCTCTGCTGACTCTTCCAGGAAACGATACCATTTTAATTAGAGCTCTTTTCTGTGATGTCAATAGTTGTCCACAAGAAACTGTTGGGTGGCCTCAGTCCAGCTGGTAACAATGCTCAACATTTCCCAGGTGGATTTGAACCATTGCCCTAAAGATGAAAAAGTCTCTCTCTCATTGCCAATCACCTGAGAGATCCATTTATTATTTCACAAAAGATTATTTGCATTGGCACAGCCACTATTAATAAAACCTGCAGAATTCTCCAGGCTTCCCTTTCTGCCAGCCTCCTAGATTAGTTTGGCATGCAGCTGGTCCTTAACGTGCAATAACCACAATACTTTCTTCTTCTAATTAAAAACCTTATTTTGAAGTTGCTCTGTATTGAACTTTGAAAACTAGCTACTTGAACACAGCAACGGTTTTTACTGCTCGGTTTTCTGTGAAACGTTGCCATTTTCAAACCTAGTAACTGCCCAGTCATTCTAGATGTGCAGAATATTTGTTTACTAACATTGGTCTAAAACGTCAGTCCCACTAGATTCTAATTAATTCAAAAATTAGGTGTTCGAGCAACCACTTACATACAGTAAGATGAAGATATGGTGTTACAGCAACACCTCAGGTGCTGATTCTTTATGAGGACATGACGTAAGAACATGATTAAGTTCCACTGACGTCGATGAGATTGAAATACATGCTTAAAGTTAAGAACAAGAATGGCCACACTTGGTCAGACCAATGGTCCATCTAGCCGAGTGTCTTGTTTCTGACAGTGACCAATGTCAGGTGCTTCAGAGGGAATGAGCAGAATAGGTAATCATCTTGTGATCCATCCCCTGTTGTCCACTCCCAGCTTCTGGCAAACAGGGACTAGGGACACAGAGAGCATGAGGTGGCATCCCTGACCCTCTTGGCTAATAGCCTTTGAGGGATCTATCCTCCATGAACTTATCAGTTCTTTTGTGAATACAGTTATAGTTTTTGCTTTCACAACATCCCCTGGCAATGAGTTCCATGGGTTGACTGTATGTTGTGTGAAGCATCCACTGCACATGCTGAGTAAAAGTAATCAATCAAATTCAGTGCTGAGTTCCTGTCATACAAAAAGTGTAGCATTAGCATTTTTAACAAAGGTTAGGAAGCAGCAAGACTTAGGAAACAACTAATCAAAGAGTTTCCAAAGTTGTACCTACATATCTTCCACACACATCCTTTTGACATGCAAGTGCAGGTCTCAGCATGTGCAGTGGATGCATGTGCAAAATTTGCCCAGGAGTGTGAGTTAAGCCCTGAAGAATCATGTGTGTTTTGTTGGCATAGGAATAAAGATGTGGGTGTGGTTCTGTTGGGACTGCACAAAGCCTCCCATAGCCATGATGGTGCAGTCCGGAGAGAGTGGAGCTGTGGGTCAGACCACAGTGTGTGGCCTCACAGGCTGGAGGTGAAGAAATATTGGTTGGAAGAGCCGTGAGCTCAGTCAGACGCCTAAGCACTTCCTACAAGTGCCCAAACACTCTTGCTCTCTCCTCAAACTGGCCTCTGTTCCCCCACTCCCATATTGATCAGCACTGAAACTGCCTCTTGAGTCCCCATCCCAGCCTCGGTGCTTCTGCCTCCTCTGCACCAGCAATTCCTTAATCTTCTCAACTTGCCCCTTCCCAGCTTCAGCAACTTCCAGATGGTCTCTCCATCCATGCACTGGCAGTACAGCATCTACCCACATTCTTATACTGGACCCCATCACCATGGGATCTGAGCCCCCTGGGGGGTTTGCATTTCTGTAGGTGCAAAGTGCTGCATGGAGTGGGGAGAGTGCAATGAGCGCTCCACCCGTACTGCTGTGTGGTCCATCGTGCCCACCTCCCTGTGATTTGGCTGGTCCACGTGATTCCTCACCAAAGGAGCAGTGGGGATGGGGAGCATGCCGTGCCCTTCCACCTCATTACTGCCATCTGAAAGAGGAGAAAATATTAAAAACTAAGGAATCTGATGCCTACCATCACTTTTTAGGGAGTTGGGTAGGTTTCGCCATCATGTTCTCCCTCCCCAGTTTAGACAATGCAGAGAAGCACTTCACAGCTTATTTGTACCTGGTATAAAAGACAAGAGTCGTATTTGTTTTGGTGCCACGAGAGGCAAAGATACAGAAATAGTACTCGCTTACTCAGGACATATCTTGGTGTCCTGATCATGCTCACTGAGGTGTGGCAGCTACCTCTTCTATACTGCGGAGAGATGAAGCGTATCATTGTTGCATTTTAAGTTTGGAACTCTGGGCAGCTGTTGGTTACTTGTTCAAGCTTCTAGCATCACTCTCTGAGTCCTCTTCATGCTTCAGACACAACACGAGATAATCCATGTAAATACTTTTCTGTCTGTATCTCATCTTTTCAGAGTAAAACAGTGTGAAATCCAGGGAAAAAAGATCTTGTAATCCCAAAGTATGGTGTGCTGCAGCTATTTCAGTTCATTGTTAGTTTGTGGTGTTTGATCCAATCTTGTTGTGGGGAACTAAAAAGGATTTCTTCTGGTGCCCCAGCTGCTCTGTGATGCCAGTGACATGTTTCTTCTGTGCTTGAATGGCTGACATAGTGAGGTGCAGCTGTGTGCAGTGAGAGCCCTATCACATGATACCTAATAATGCCATTCCTTTGCAAATTTTTACTCCGTAACTATTTCCCAAATGGCTACTTTAGGGCTTTTGAGAATTCACTGGAGTTGTCAGTTGTTACAGTAATGGACCCCCTGCTGCTGAATTGGCTTAGAGATGTATGTTCTGGCTTTTGAACAGACTAACTCATGCTCATTAGACCCTCTTCCGCACCCCCCCACACCACACCACCCCCCAGAAAAAAAAAAAAAGGAGAGAGAGATTCACTGGCTGAAGGTTGCTTTTTAAACATACTGGATGATTTAAGGACTGGAGTGAGTGTGTGTGGGGGAGAGAGAGAGAGCTGGAAAATTGTCCTCTTCTGTTGTTATACTTCTGTTGTTTCTACATTTGTTTAAGCCGCTTTAGTTTTATTTTTCACTGCAAGCTATTTAGATAAGAATTACAAGAGCTGCCAGTTTTCCCATTGGACAATGTGATGATGATTTCCGTCTTAAACAAACAAAATTTATTGTTAATTTTCTTTTTAAAAAAAAAAAAAGATGAAGAGGGCTTTGCCAAGCCAAGATACCCAGAACTTTATAAAGAGAAAACTGATTAGTGGAAATTTCTGGAACTGTGAAGAAGTCTAGAAAATTCAGCAACTAGTATCTTTAGTTATTTATATACAGGTTTTCAAAAACCTGTTTAGGAACTTTAAGTGCAGAAATGATTATTCCCTCATCTCAAGATACTATGGGATAGATTCTGCTTTCATCCTAGTGTAAACCTGAGTAATTCTACTGAAGTCAGTAGTGACTCCACATTTATGCTGGTGTTAGCATGATCAGACTCCAACTGTGTCAGGGTTTTGAATTTGTTTCAACACCTGCCCTGCATGACTGAAAAATTGTTTAGTTCTAAATATGTTCTCAAATGTATTTAATTGCATTTCTAAATCATTGTTTCCTCTGTATTCTGAGCCAAATCCTCCTATGTTGTACGCATCCCAGCCCATTGAGCTCTGTGAATCAGATTCATGTCTCATTTGTCCCAGTGTATATGTGGAGTAACTCCACATTTATGCCAAGTAAACGAGAGCAGGGTGTATCTGACCAGGATGGATGCCCGTGTAACTGAAGGCTTGTCTACACGGGGAGAATGGCTGGTGTAGTTAGCGTGCATTAATTACTAACTCCCTGTGCGGACGCTCATTCCATGCTAAGAGTGCCTGGGTGCATACACTTGGAAGTGTATTAAGTTAAAGGACATAACAAAAGTTAAAAGACGTCTACACTTAGTCAGCATGCCGAGTAGACACTGCACACCCAGCTGGCACAGGTTGCAAGAGCGGAGTGGACAGTGAGGTACTGCTTAGGCGAGTAAAGCACAGACATCAGAACCCGAGGGTATATTCCCTACATGGTTCTCTACACCCTGAAGCAGTACTTTCCAGATCTACACTGCTGTTTTTAGCAGTGCCGTGTCCTGCCGCCTCCCTGCTGCTGGAGTCTTTTTCCAATAAAGTGAAAAGCTCCAGCAGCAGGGAAAGGCTCTGCCACAGACTACCTTTCTCAGCTGCCTGCCTCTGCCAGAGCCTTTCACTGTTGAGAGAAGTTACACACTGCAATATGGACACAGCCTGCCTTTCGCTGCGGCATGTAGCTACTGTGTCACGAAACCCATAGGTTGATGGAAACCAAATCAGTTCTGAGTTTCATTTGATCTGTTCTACAGTGGTTGGTAGCCTGAGAGCAGAGACAGGTTATAGATGTTGTGATGATTTGAAGTAACAAAGAGAAGGAGAGCTTGGTACAGCTGCTGCTTATTAGAGCTGGCAGGTATTGTCTAAAACTCCGATTCTGCATAGTTACTATACCTTGCATTGTCTACAGTGAGTGCCAGCAGTGGGCATCCTAGAAAGAGCAGCAGCATTCTAGGTAAAAAGAGAGAGAAATTAGCAGCATCCTGAGGGAAAGGGATGAGGATGATGAAATTGTATGGTATTGCAGGTATTGTTACATGTCACTGTGCTTGCAAAAGAGATGCAGCATGTTAAGTGTTAAAAGGACTCAGAATTAAGCCTCAAATAAACCAGATGACTGAATAAAAGCCATCTTGGTGCCTGTATTCCATATGCCGTAGACAGTTTAATATTACCCTAGGAAGAGAAATCCTGTTTCTAAGCCATTCCAACCGGTCAGATCCTGGATGGTATGTTGCTTAAAGGAAAAAACAGAACAGACCTTAGAAATGCTGATTTAAAAAGAAAAAAAAAAGGTGCCAGAGGTGATCCTGGCAATTACAAGAATTAATAGGCAGCAGGTTTTAACCAAACACAAGGAAGTACTTCTTCACACAACGCACAGTCAACCTGCAGAACTTGTTGCTAGAGGTTGCCAAAAGTATAACTTGGTTCAAAAAAAAAATTGGATAAATTCATGGAGGGTAAGAGGTCTATCAGTGGCTATTAGCCAAGATGGTCAGGATTCAACCCCATGCTCTGGGTGTCCCATAGCCTCTAATTGCCAGAAGCTGGGACTGGATGACGGGATGGATCAACCAATAATTGCCCTGTTCTGTTCATTTCCTTGGAAGCATCTGGCACCAGCTACTGTCGGAAGACAGGATACGGGGCTAGACAGACTGTTGGTCTGACCCAGTATGGCCGTTCTTACACTCTTATGACTTTCAGAACCTTAGGTCATCTATGTGACTTTCTTGTCCACGGGGACTTTAAGGAAAAGGGTCACTGAAGTCAGTGGGAACTCTTCCAGTGGCTTGACTAGTTTTAGACTGGCTCTTATTCAAAAGATGTTGATGCATATTTAATAATAAAATATTTAACATGACTATAGAGTGAATGTTATACTATCGTCAATATTATAGTGGCAGAACAGGATTGAACAACTATTTAGAATTCCTTTTGTCTCCGCAAAGAATCTGACAGCGTAAAATATTGAATTGTGTTCTTTTTAAGTTTGTTATTTAAAAATGAGTCTGACAAGAGCAGAGAAATTCAGAGATACAGTTTGAATGGGAGGACGTGTATCTTTTTTTTCCATGTAGATCACTCAATTGAACTCGCACAGAATTGTCAGCCAGTCTGAAAAACCCAGTTTATACACTTCTTGTCTCTTTTTATTTAGCGAGTGTAACAATATAAAGTCCAAGGGCTTACCCCAACGTTTCCATGAAGTGCCACCTTCTGGGGAGAGAGCAGAGAAGGGGAGCAGATGAGGGCGGTACAGGTCGGGCGGGGAGTTTTTAATGCCTGGGGTGACTTACTAACTATTTATTTATGTATGTATGTATGTGAAATTAACCACATTTGTTCAATCAGAACTCTTATTCTGAAATCACCTGCTATATATGCCAGATTCATTTCTGCAGTAACCCTCCTGAAGTCAGAGGGGTTACAGCACAGAGAAGTTTGATCCATTATCTTTAAAATGGTCACACTTCATATTAAGGTTCTATTTATAGCTGGTTTATAAAGGGTTAACAAACAGCGAGTTTCGGACATACGTAATATGTGATGCTGATGATTAAGCACATCAGTAGAAGGTGTCAAAGCAGGCCATAAGGCATGGTTATAACCATAATGGATGCTATGTCAATTGTTTATTTATTAAAACATCTATTACTCCTTTAGTTACCCTTTGCAAACTCCTTTTAAGTGGAGCCTTAATATAAAATGGGACTTTTTAAAAGGGTGATGAGAAAATGGGTCATTTAAAAAAGATTAACAGTCATTATGACTCTTTTGTGAAATATTTATATAAATTTTTAAAATTAAAACATTTTGCAAATAAGAAAAAAATGACAGTATAGCCTCTTTCTCTCTCCTGCTCCAAGGAACAGTTTATTATCCCATCCTTGTTTGAGCTGTTGCTGGGTTATATACCTTTATGTGATGCTCTGAAGAGTCTCTCTATTTGTATAATATGGTGTCTCATAAACAAATCAATTTCAGTCATGTAGGACTCTCCTGGAAGAACTGTGAATGAAACATCCTATAATACAAGTAGATGCATCCTGAGGGCCCAGTATAAATTTATCGTAAAACAGTGAAATAACAGAAGCTGCCAGATAAATCATGTTTTCATCCTCTCCTTGTAACTGTGAAGTGTAATCATCTAAGGGCCATATTCTCAATCCCACAGCAACATTCAGAGTAACATTAACACTAGTTAGTTTCACAGCATGAGGCACTCTGGGTATGAAATTATAGGGTTAGGAATGTTCAAATCAATCCATCAGTATACCTGGATACCCAGAATGGATCAGACACCTGGATGAAATAATAAAGAACAGGGGTGATCTTATCTTAAAGCTTCCTTTCCTTTTGTGGGCTCTGGATTGGGGTGAGTCGCTCACAGTGTATGGAAAATTGAATCCACCTCTGTTCATAAATATGTAGTATTAGCAATGGGCTTTGTGCTCTGAATTGGACTTAGCACTTTGCAAGGCAGCAGGAGGGGAATAAAAAACTCTCTAAACCCATTTTAGGAAGTTAAAATTGCCATTCTCACCATTTTAGCAACAATAGAATCTGTGGTTTGTTAACCAAGGTTTTTTCAGTTGTCAGGCTTGAGCGGTGCTTAATTTGTAAGAGGTGCTGGGGTTCGAGGAACTAGGTGCCAGGGCCCTAGCAATTTTTTTACGCTCATAACTGATGTAGCAAGTCCAGAAATGCCAGGGCTCAGTCCTGGCCCAAATTAAGCACAGGGCTTGAGGATTTTATGTAGAGACAGGGGGGCAGTTGAATGCCAGAGAGATAACTGGCATCTAGAATCTGAGAGCATTTCTGCAAGTCACCTGCACTGACAGTTTCATCCCTCCTGCTTAGCACATGTTGGTAAGAGAAGCGTGGAAGCATAGGTGCTAAAAGAGAGAACAGGGGAGAGAATTGGAAAAACTGGAAAAAGGGGAAATTTTAAAGACTGCTGCTTGGATAGTATCTGTTCTGCTGCTGCTGCCAGCCAGTGATGTCACAAACTAATGTTGCTGGAGGAAGGTTGTGATTGGATAAGAGTAATACACCCTACAGTATTTTACTCTCCTGTGTTTTCTAATCAGAAGTACTCAGTTCCTAATCGTGGTAGCCTTCATTGCTACTTGGTGTCTATATTACAGATGCAAAACCAAACCTCTGGAAATATTGTCCTAGTCCTACTTCATATCCTTCATTTTCTTAGTTTTTGAATTATTTTAATAAAAGCTTCGTCGCTCTTTCTTTCTCTCTTTCTCTCTCTCTCTCTCACTCATAGCACCCAGAAGCCCCAGTCATGGACCAGACTCCATTGTAGAAATACAGAACCAAATGACAGCCCATGCCCTAAAAAGCTTACACTCTCAGTATAAAACAAGAGACAACAGATGGATCCAGACAGACCGATGAGGGAGTACAAGGCAACAATGAGACAGTATTGGTCAGCATGATGGGGGATGGTCTCTGCACACCAGCGACCTAACCGTTGTCAAGTTTTTTGTAGGAATCATGGCAAAGGAGAGTTCTAAGGAGGGATTATATATACCAGTCTCACTTACATTCCCCATTCATATTTTTTGTGCATCTCAGTATTGCACCGGTTTTGGAGTGTCAGAGGTGGTTGTTCGTGCATCCTGTTCTCCAAAACTTTAATGATGCTGGGTGTGAAAGTTAAAGCTGACTCTAAGCTTCTTTATCTTGCATGACCGGCATTTACACAGCAGCAAAACAAGAATCTCCTGACCTTGGCATCATTTTAGGCTTCATCTTCATTCAGATGAACTATATCTCACCACTCTCTTCACTATCTCTAGACCGGCAGGACTTTTCTTTCAATCTGTGTCTTCTTCAACAAACTCCTTTTGGACTTTGCATAAGAAAAATTCCGACTTGTAGTCTCAGCTAATGATTGAATTCCCCAGTTTTCTACTGACAATGTTTGTCTTGTGCCCTTGCCTTTTTTGGGGTGGGGGCGGGGAGACATTAAATATCCTATAAAACATCAGTGGCAGTTAGTTTACAGACCTGTTTTGAACATGTTTTGTGATATTTAGGGTGACACACACCCATCAGATTTGATAGCAGTTACTCGTGTTTCATAATAATTCAGATTTTTTTTATTAAAGAAACTTTATTAAGTAACATAATTTGCATGTGGAAATCAGCCATAATTTGATTTTGGTGATATTTAATTTAATATTATACCTGTTTACCCAGGAAGATTAATTATATCTCTTGGAGATCAATTCCAGTACATATAAAAAAAAATAAAATGCAAAAAAAAATTAATGGGCAAGGAATAAATGATTCATTTTTCTCAGTCATGAAATACAATTTCCGTTTTCCAAAAGAAAATATAATAATTAGGGAAATTTGCAAATGGAAATTAGCCCTGTTTGGTCTGCCTATTTATTTTGGTCATTAAATGAAGTATTTAATTAGCATTTATATAATTCATGTTTCAATATAGTCTATTTTATAATTCCAAGTTTAAATATAAAATTGAAATGGGCTTGATGCAACCTATTGTTCACATGCAAAGCACCTAATTTGACAACATAGATATGAAGATACTGAGAATGTGAATTACAAAAATTCGTATTTTGAAAGGATGCAATCTACATTTTCTGAAACTGTGGGCTGAACTGTTATTTTTTTTACCTTTTCTAATTTGCATACATATTAGTCCCTGTTTAAATGATGTGTTAATTCTATTCATTAGACTTCAGTAAATGTGTTTAAGTCTCCAGATAATCAAGCTTAGGTCCCTGGGAAGCAAATTATGGACTTTCATGTTAAAAAACCTATTGTAAACGTGACATTTATCACCACTGAGCCAACTTATGTGTAGTACTTGGCTACAGTCAGTAG
Source organism: Mauremys reevesii (assembly GCF_016161935.1). NCBI lineage: Eukaryota > Metazoa > Chordata > Testudines > Geoemydidae > Mauremys > Mauremys reevesii. Next base: position 121,986,094 of record NC_052629.1, on the reverse strand, counting down.
GGTAAATCCAGTCTTTCTTTCTGACGCTTATTGTAATGATTATGATCTTTGAATAAGTAGCTGGTACCAGGCCCTTAGTGTCTCTTCAGAGATGATTGGGCACTTCAGAAACCACTCCACCCACGATGTGTTCAAAATGCCAATTCAGCTCTCCTGGAAAAGGGAAGCTTAATTCAAGCCCTAACGCAGATTGCTTCAAGGAGAGAGAATACAATTTTTTTTTCGATCCTGAGGATAATGTGGGGGCTGAGATGACTAGAATTCCTTGAATGGCCATGCCGATTGTGCCCCACAATGCATCTGGCCCATCCCTGCCAGGGGATTCTTCCTTGCTCCAGTACATGATTGGTTTTTGCTCTGAACCTGAGACTCTTTAGCCCACATACCAGAATCATACCAATTGCCACAGGGAAGCAGATTTTCGGAGTCCTGCTTCCAGGTCCCTCCATCCTACACAGACTGTACTGAAGGTGGAAACAATCTGTTTATGATAACATGCTATGGGAAGAAAAGGGACTAGGAAGTGGTGTTAGAGTTACATGACTTCAGTTGCCTATTGATTTGCCAGGGCTCATGTTGGAGCGACCCCTGAATGACAATTACACTTGGAGATGCCATGTCTGCGCTGATTAATAAAAAATGTGATAGCAAAAAACATTCTTAGGCCATTATTGTGAGAAAATGCCTACTGCATTGCAAGGCCTATATGTTAATTTACATCTGCTCTTGGAGTATATGGGCCTTCTCAAAAACCATGATGAAGGATAAAAGGGAATTCATTTGAACGTTTGTAGAAACAGAGGGTTAAAGTTCAGTATCACTGTTTTTGTTATCTACAAAGCTACATGGAACAAGTTCCCCATTGTATAGTTTAAAGCAATAGGTGGAGCCTACCGGAAAGAAAGCTTGTTGTCCCTGCAGTATAGTTTTATTCCAGATGCACAGAATGTTCTAGCTGAGGACAAGAATAATATTTGATGTACCGTCGCAGCGGCTTTTTATCTCACAATATCTGAATACACAATCTCCTCCTTCTCTGTGGCATTTTGCTTGAGAAACAGCTGGGCACGTTTGAAGGTACAGGGAACGCCCATACTTCACTACCATTTATAATACAAACTCGTAGGCAGGGCCATTGGAAAATGAAAATTCCATGTTTTATTATGGATGGAAGGTTCGGTTCCTATGGATTGCGGTGTTGCAGGACTGCAGATTTTAAGTTTTCATTTGGTTTTGGAGATCTTCTTCAAAGTGTGAGCCAATTCACTTTCTGCATCTCTAGAGAGAACGTTCCTTTTACCTTGCAGTCTTCTCAAAAGGGGCTTAATTCTGAAGCCCAATGGTAACATTAACAATTTAACTGCTGATTTTTTAATTGGTATTGTCCACTTCATGTGGATGGATTCGTCTGAAAGCTCTGGGGGTCAACACAGGTGAGCTTGGCAGCTGCAAAACTAAACACCAAGCTCAATCTTGTCCAAACAAATTCTTGGGCTTACATTGCAGGAAAGGAGATTTCGATTAGACAGAAAAAACGTCCTAACTGTCAGGGTGGATAAGCACTGGAACAAATTGCCCAGGGAGGTTGTGGAGACTCCGTCATTGGAGGTTTTTAAGAGCAGGTTGGACAAACCCCTGTCAGGGATGGTCTAGGTAATACTTAGTCCTGCCAGGAGTGCAGGGGACTGGACTAGATGACCTCTTGAGATCCTTTCAGTTCTGCATTTCTGCAAACTTGGAATTTGAGAAATTTCTAAACAATAGAGGGGACAGAACAGACCGCAAGTCAGAGAGTGGTGCTGGAATTTGGGATAAACCCCAACAGGGATTTCATAGAAGATGTTCTGACTCTCATCTGGCAATGCTTCCTTGAGCTGTGATAACTTAAGGGAGGAAGCCCTAGACTTCCTAGCTGGAGTGGAGGATAACCAGGTGTAGCTGCACCTTGAAAATAGCTGCTCCTTTGAAGGCAGAAACAGGTAGATCCTGCCTGTCACTGTTATAAGGCAGGGTAGGGAGTTCTCAAGATATAAGGGGACGGATTCTTAGTTAATCCATTCTCGTGCTCCACACAGGAACAAAGGGTGAGCGAAAGTGACTTTAAATCACCTTAGTGCCCTGGGTGTGCAGCTGCCGACACCTGGTGTAAGTTTGAGCACCTGCAGGCCTTGCTCAAGGGTGGGAAGGCAGCACTAGCTGACTGCAGGCAGTGGTCAGGACAGCTGGGGAGCGTTCTGATTCAGCATCTTCCCAGAGGGAGCCTTGTGCACAGAGCTCCTTCCTGGCCCTAGCAAGACCCCAAAAAGAGAAGCATGATAAAACACCATTCATCTTCCCATAAGCCAAATCCACCCCCCATCACAAGAGCCCTCCCTATGTGGGAGGTGAATGCTTTGTCATTTCCATACACCCGCATACTGTGTGTGTGTGTGTGTGTGTGTGTGTGTGTGTGTGTGTGTGTGTGTGTGCGCGCCTTTTCTCTTGCCCTGGGAACATCACATCTCATTGGTGCATTGGAGCAGGAAAGAGACTGTTTGCCAACAAAAAAAGACGTTAATTAAACACACTGTATTCTGCCACACGCCCTTGAGGAAAAAAAAGACTCATTTGTTAGTCAGCTGAAATTATCTGGCACTGGACGTCTTGTGCTGATGTGACAGGGTTTGCTTGCTCATATAAAAGCTGTTCAATTTGCCCTTTTATAAGTGAGAACAATAATTTCCCTCTTTCCAAATTGCAGTGTGCTCATGATTTTTTTTTTTTAAATTGTGATCTCTATCTACAGATTTGTGGACATTTGGCCAAATGCAACCTTGAGTAACTGGATGCAGCTCCCTTGGATGTGTCTGGGCCAAACACAGTGGTGTCATAAAAGTGATGAAAGTCCCCGCTCGGTGGTATGCTCCTGTGCCAAAAATTAAAAAATTCTGTGCCCAAAAAATAAAAATTCTGTGCACAGTATTTTAAAATTCTGCAGATTTTATTTATCAAAATAACACTACATAATCACCAGTTTCAATTATTTTGATAACTTATTTCAAAATATCTGTCAGCAAATATGTCTAACAATACAGGCGCGCACACAAAATTTCCCCCAAGCGTAGAGAGTTAAAGAAACCCCTATGACAACTCAGTTCCTGTTTCTCTGCCCCCTTTCCCTCCAGAGCCCAGCCATGGGCCCCCACACCTCCGACCCAGATACCCACACCTCCTCCCCCGCACAGCCCAGCCATGGGGTCCCCCCTTGCCCAGATACCCACACCCCTTTCCCTCCAGAGCCCAGCCATGCCCCCCACACCTCCAGCCCAGACACCCGCACTCCTACCCCAGCCCAGCCATGGGGTCCCCCCTTGCCCAGATACCCACACCCCTTTCCCCTCAGAGCCCATCCATGGACTCCCCCACCCCTGGCCCAGACACCCATGCCCTCCCCCCAGAGCCCAGGCATCCAGAGGGAGAAACAGCCTGATGCTTGGTCCCATGCTTGCATGGAGTTTGCTGCACGCAGCCCGCTCTTTCCCTCAGGGCATGCTGGGAACTGCAGCTGGTAGGAACCCTCTAGCTCCTTTCCCCTCCACCTGGCAGTGTCTTCTATGTCTGAGCTGGGCTCTGCTGGATCCAGCAGCCCTTAGTAGTGGCCAGCAGCACTGCAGCCCATTTCTGTGGGGGAAAGGAAATTATGCACATGCAGTGTTAATTTCTGCAAAATTATGCAGTGGTGCAGAATTCCCCCAGCAGTAGGTATAAATTGGTCACAAAACAAGGGTAAGTGGGTACAAATTGCAAAGAACTGTGACACATTAAAAATACCCAGATTAAATTTTAAAAGAAGTCCTCCTAAAATGAGCAGCATCTACAATAGTTGTCTAATGGCGAGAATCGCTGAAGTTCCTTTGATGAGAGTTCATTAGAGAATTCCCAGACTTCCTGGATCTCTGCAAAGAATTGGTCCAACAAATGATATCTAAAGCCATAGTGTGCAATAATGTTAGGATACAAGAGCTCAGTGTCTGGACAGCTTTTTCGAGTCTATTGTGGAAGTATAACTTTGTGTGCTATAAATAAAGTGTGTGACAAAAATCACCAAGTTGATTTATCCATCCTGTCAAGTTGGCTGTAATCAGCTAGAAGACAAATAAATGGGTCAAAAGGTATTTCACACTTGAGTGATCTAGACAAGAAATCACAGACCTGAAATCAAAAGTCTGAGACACAGCTACCAGAGAGAATGGCAAAATGTTTCTCTATTTAATCTGTGTTTTATACAGTCTTCATCTTGCAAAATTCCTCAGTTTAAGGCACAGGTATAAAACTTGAGGAAAAATGTTACTGAGTTTCCAAGACCTCAGAGATGGAAAGTGATGGAGTGGATCATTTAGTAAAATCACAAACAGAAGAATACAACTGTGCCAAGTCTGTGTCTCAGTTAGATGGTATTCCTTAGAATGGGTGTAACAGCCTTAATTATTGTTATCACTCTGTTGGTCACAGGCCTATAATCTAACCCCTCCGGCAGAACAGTATTAAAATTGCTACCAGAGATCACATAAGAATGTGGAGAGTAAATACAGATTGGGGGGGAAGACATCACGAACAGGATTGTTAGGGTCATAGGTATTACAAAATAGAATAAGGATCAGAACTCAAAAAATCATGGACAAAATTATATCTGCCTTTAGGGTCAGAGATCACTTTATGTGGAGTGAATGGAAAAGGTTTCTGAAACCAAGTGACTATTCCCAGTTGTCTAGTGGAGAGCAATGAAGAGGTACCTGGCCCACCGGCTCTCTTTTTAACATTAACATTCAGAAACATTCACATGTTTCTTGTTAAAATGCAGCCTCCAACGAATACTGTTTGTTACCCCCCCAATCTTGAGACAGTTCTACAGTAACCAGTGCTAAAGTTAAATGAGCAGAGATTTAAGAAATCAGTCAAAATAAAGTAGAATAAAATCTACTAGCCTATGTTCTGCAAATATGAACAGAAAACATATTAAAGAGGATCTGTTGTTAAGGGATCTAAACACAGACAGCCCTATTGGTAATTAATGTAAATGACTTGAGTTCCCTATATTGTATCTCACTCGTTTGAAACTCGGTTTTATCTTTAATCAGAATATTCATTTCAGTATGATGATTCTTTTTATTAGATGTTTCAATACACACATTAAGGCAAATGGAAGCTAATACATTATCTGTACCCGTTGTATCTCTGCTCAAAACTGAATTGATCTGGGTATGAAAGGAGTTTCCAGTCCTCAGTTTAATTTTGACTGTTACACTGATCTCCGAAAGGCAGACTATCCTCTGCTGCTCATTTGAAAATTCTTGACTTTTCTGTACAATCAGCGGTCTATTAATACGTTTCTAAATCCCACTGTAATATTTAATGATGTTCCTTGATCTTTCAATCCTTTTGCATAACAAAACATCTTTTCCCTTAACAGGAATACTCAGGGCATTTTGAACCAAGGGATAGCTCTGAAACTTCAAAGATGTTCTTGTTTCTTTTTTCCTTTTTATAAATATTTTGAAAAAATTATTCTCCCTGTCTTTTTCAAACTCATTCTTGATCTTTGACTGAGATAGTACAGTCACCAGTGCCTCTTGAGGAATTAAAATATCAGCAACAACATTTGGTTATAAAATGTCTAGAATTTTTTTTATTGGAAAATTATCTGACCAGTGTTTATTAGGTCAGGGAAAGTGGGTAAGTCCAAATATGCATTGTCTTCATTTGCCCATGCTTCTTAATTACACTTAGCTTTAATAATGCTTACACCTTCTTTGTATTCATTTGATCTTTCTGATGTATGAGCCTAAAGTCTCTTGGATTTGTATTAGAGGATTGCTGTTGTTTGTGGGATTTGTTTATTTGTTTAGAAAAATCCATGTAAGGAGCGGTTGCCCTATTGACTACTGAAGTTATTGGGCAGACCCTTAGTTTTTGTAAATCAGCAGAGATCTGTTGGCTTCAGTGAAGCTACGCCAATTTAAAACAGCTGAGACTATTCCCCCCACAATGTTTCATTGAGCACTAAGTTATTGTGATGTGTCTGATATTTGTGTTTCCTCCTTACACTTGTTAACCTTAGGATACAAGGAACGCTGTAATTAAAAGTGTCTCCCCAGATATACCTCTGGCTTAGCTAGAATTGTGAAGAGTCGATAATATATCAGCACTATTAGGAACAGAATCTCCAAATGTACTGATCGCTAAAGAGATTAATGATTCCCCAGACCTCTGCCTCAGAGACCCATATAACATATGAGGTTTGTTATCTGTCCCTGCACAAATCTCGGCTTCCACAGACATGGGTGTGGAAAGAAGACTATCTGGATACCAAAAATTCTGTCCTTTAGTGTGAGGAGCAGATTTTGTAAATTTCCTTACTGGAGTACTAGCATTAAATATTGTATTTCTGTGTCCCCCATCAACTCTGTCTGCCAGGTACTAAACATCTGCTGGTCTTGTCTTTTGGCACCTGCCACTCTTGTGTTATGTTGATCAAAGGGCCTTCTCAATACATTTGAAACCAAATTTTAATAAGAAGCTATAGGATTCTCCACAAAATTTGTGAAATTCCCTTTTCTATGTAAAAAGGCAAACAATAAAGACTTTCCATATTATTCACAACACTCAAAAAGAAAAACCTGCCCTAAATAGTCTGAACTTGAAATATGCCAATCATCTGTCCATCTTGACTTCCATCACAAATGGATCTTTCCAGTCTAGAAAGAAAGAAAGGGAACTACCTTCCCATTCTATGGTTAATTATGCTGGACAAATTTCCAGTTCCAGTGAGTTCCAGTTAAAAACGGCCAATGCAAGATGAGAACTAAGTCTAAATTTTAAGTACGTTTAGTTGCAGGCATGTCTAGATCCAAAAGCTGGTTTGGTGATCACCCAAGGGACACTTCAAATAAATATCAAGGAACTGTTCTGTTTTCTTATTGTAATGTAAAGAAAGGATAATCCTTCCGGCCGGAAAAGCAGGTCTCTTGTATTTTGGAAGAATTTACTGTTTTCAGGTGCATGTTCCAAGCAGAAAAGCTATCTCTGCTACTCACTGTTAACAAGCCTTTTCTGAATTGCAGTTTTTATAGAAAAGCTTCTGGCCCCAGTGAATCAGTTTGTGAATTAAAACATGAAAAGAATGCACCCAGTTTTTGGAGGCTGGACAAAAACACAGCCAAATGTACTTTAGATTTAGACTTAGGTTTCCTCTTATTTTAAAGTATGTCTCACTGGATATCTTTCTAAAACTAGCTACTGCGTACGAGTCTTGCAAGCTCATTCTGTTGATGGTGTGGCAAAATAAGACCCAGCTCTTGCAAACAGATGTGTTTGGGGCCTGCACAGAGCCCCAGTGCAATCTTGAGCTTCTGGTGTTGGTACTGACAGCCTGTCTTCATTGATCACAGGAGTTCTTCAATTACTCTACAGCTCTTCACTTGGAGGAAAATTTAGCTGCCGTTTAGAAAAGTTTTAGGCTACTTTCTGATACCCTGCTGTAGTCAGGGTGTTGGAAACTGAGCATTTTAAGGCACTACTTAAACTATCATTCGCTTGGATAACTTGAATCTCTCACCATTTTAACCTGTAATATACAGCATAGAAGATACAGTAGCTAGGCAGTTTGCTAGCTTCGCAACATATGCATACATACCCATTGCACTAAATACATCTGTGGCTCATAGAGAAAAATGCGACTGCAGATACACTTTTTCGTACCTTACTGATACCCCATTTTTAAAGGCTATGTTAAAATGCTGCCCATAGATTTTTAAACCCTGCTTTCTCCTCTGAATCCTCTGAGTGACAATGCATATGCCTGAGAGCATACTCCCTTTCCGTGGAAAATACTGAAGAGAAAACCTCCTCAGTTGCACGTGAAACTGCTGAGTGTAATGGACACAGATGTTGCAAGCTATTGATTAAAACTCAGGGAAATTCTGACTCTTCTAGCTCCGTCAAAGGTCACAAAGATAATAATTAGTTACCGAGTGTTACAAGGGTTAGTGTCATCACAAATAAGCTTTCACAATTGCCTTAGCTTTTCTCAGGGGACACTAGAAAGATGGGAGAAGGAAGCATGGAAAATGTTTATGCTGGGTTAAACTAAGATTTATCCACTTACAATTTGCAATTGAAGAGCTTTGTAAATGCATTACATCATTGGCCACCTGGACACTTTTTGGTTGTACATCTGATGATGTTAGGAATGGGGGAGGGTTTGTGAAATCAAGTCTTTGTGCATGTGTCATGCTTTCTACAGCTGTTTTACCACTTAAATACCTTTCTCTAAACCTTTATTGCATACGGACTGTGTTCAGCACTGTTCACTACATAAAGGGAGACAACCCTGGGCTAAAGGAGTTTACAGTCTAAGGTTATTCTGTATAATCTGTTGGCATCAGGGGAACAAGGTTTGCAAATGCATCCTTTGTTCTTAACATGGACATCTCTGCAACAGACTGTAAATATTTGTAAACCTGTGGCTGGTCGGTGTGGCACTCTGTCTCCCTCTAGTGGTGACTAGGCCAGCTAGAGATTGATGAGCCTGTTACAGCCTTGGCTAAGAGACATAGTACGGACAACCGCTTATAACGCTTGTGCTCCTAGGTGGGTCGTCAGCAGCAGGAATCAAACCTGAGATCTCTTGAGCTTAATGCGCAAGCCTCTACTGCCTGAGCTAAAAGACACATTTTTCTTAGCCAAGGTTGTAGCAGGCTCAGCAATCTTTAGCTGGCCTAGCCACCACTAGAGGGGGACAGAGTGCCACACCGAGCAGGCGGGGGTTACATCCTAAGTCAGCTATCCTTCTCCACCAAAAAGTCACAACTCCTCATTGCCAAATTGTTTTTTCAGGTGGAAAGTTTTGACCTTTGATATATTCTTTGAAAGGGACCATATCTTTAATTCTCACCCACTTCCTCTTATCCCATTGTTTTATTCCTTCCCTTCTACCCACTAGCTACCACCGACATTTACCTTGCGCTGCAAAGACATGTGCAGGGGTGCTTGAGGCAGAGAACAGCAGGGCTCTGATAAGCAGACGCAAACTGTAGAAGGCTATCCCCACTTTCTGTAGCTTTGAGTGTGTACGATACGGAGAAGGGGTGTGATAAGATGCTGTGCCGTCCTCTGCTGTGTTGCTAGCAAGGTGATCCATGAAATAAGAATCTTTATATTTAAATAAAAGTAACTTCCAGACTTAGCTAGAGTTCTTTTTAGAAAGGATCCATAGTAAAATAACTCTGTGTGATGTATCATTTCAACATAATACACTTCTGTTAATATGAATTACTTTGCCCCATGTTGGATTAGAGACCTATGTCACACGGGAGGTGAATGCTGCACACCTATAAATCTTTCACTTCAACACTCTGCACAACAGCGGTGCATTTTTCATGGCCAATTCCTTGTTCGTGCCCATATGTGTATATTTTGAATACACAAACTGTGCACCTGTTGGGGGGGATAGGGGGAATGACCTTGCTTGCCTATTTGATAGGCATCAAATGGCTTGTTTCTTTTGGCCTCTGGAAATGGCATGATAAGCTACTTCTCCACTAAGAACATGATCTGTGTGCTTTTTCAAATACTTTCAGTGTCTGTATAAAAAAACCCAAAGTTCAACCTGTTTAGCAACTTTATGATTGCTTTTGAATAGAAGAGTGACAGTAAAGGTATAGATGCTAATTGAATCCCCAGAACATTTTTTTTTAATTACTAGGTAAACAAGATACATTTCTTAACATACCCTGAAGAAATTTTCATATCAGCAAAAGAGGTACCCAGTTAATGAGCACTGTAATATTTTTTAGGTTACTTCATTCTTATTGCCTAATATCTTTTAACAGTAGTTGTCTTTTCCGCAAAGTGCTTTCCTCTTAATTGCGAAAAGTGTAGCTTTTCTTTCCATCTGTGGAAAGGTGATTAGCAGAGCTTGTGTGATTCTGAATGGCCAGAGGGCTCGGGAAAAGCAGAGGAACTGGTCTAAATGATCAAGTGTGTGTTTGTTACACGGAGTGGTGTAATTTTTTGGCATGCTGAGAGAGAGAGGGCGAGAGAAGGTTAGCCATTAGCGAAATAATTATACAAGGAGTACTAGAAATGCCTGCTCTATCTAGTAGAACATCCATTTTACAAACCTGGGGCCAGACAGGCCACCTTAGTGAACACACACTCAGCCAAGGAGTCCCATTCGCTTCAATGGGACTAATTGGGTGTGTAACAACTGTAAGGAAATACCCACAGGAAGTGCAGTGAAAGGGATAGGCTATTTTTATGCCATTGTAGCTAGACAAAGATTCCAGAGCCTGGGCACACTCTGTTCAGGTACTGTATTGGCCTCTTCTGATCAACACTGCACAAGAAAGACAAGGTGGGGGAGGTAATATCTTTTATTGGACCAACTTCTGTTGGTGAGAGAGACAAGCTTTCGGGTTTACACAGAGCTGTAAAACGAAGGTGATTTCCCAGGCCTGAAGAAGAGCTCTGTGTAAGCTCAGAAGTTTGCCTCTCTCTCACCAAGAGAAGTTAGACCAATAAAAGATAATATCTCGCCCAACTTGTCTCTCTAGTATCCTGGGACCAACACCGCTACAACAAGAAAAGAATAACAGTCAGAAATTAGTTTGTGAGGAGAAGGAAAATCATCTTCATGAGAGAGACCCAGGAGAACCAGCCTTATATAGATGTAGTGGGAAATTTTCCTCTTTTTCCAGCAGTACATTCGCTCTTTGTTTTATACATTGTCAGGTTTACGTCGTTCCACAGTTTGTATGTGAAGGCAGCATTCTCCCTGTTACCTCTCTAGCATTTGATATCTTTCTGTTTCTGTTTGGAGGAGGTTTTTTAAGAGTGCATGTACCTCCAGCTTTTTATATCATTCTCCTGTTGAGCTGCGGGATGGAAAACACTGGAAGCAAAATACTCTCAGAAAATGACAGTTTTAGCTCTATCGTGCCCTATATGAAGCAGGAGAGTGCAGATACTCCTTAGCATACAGTGAAAGGATGAGTGTAATATTATAACTCCTCACTAGTCACTTGTTAATATTCAGGACATCGGTTTTGCTTCTGTGTTTTCTCTGTCCCTCTGTTTATTTTGGTTTGGTTTGGTTTGTTTTTAATGCTGGAGTCAATTTTATTGCTCATAAAAGTCAGTGACCGATGACCCTGGCTATAGCTTTGCAGACTGCAGGCAGTTGTTGTCCAAGCTCCCATACTCTGGTCTGCCAGTTACTTAGTCCTGATTTGCAGCATTTCTGCTCTTTCACAGTCTGAGGATCTTTTTTGAGAGGTCGTTGCCAGTTATGATGGTGACACTGACAAATGTCCACTGAGGAGGGGTGAACCTGGTTTAAAGGGCAGAGCAGTGCAGTACTGGTACGCTTGACCCCATACGTGCTGTGGTGTTAGTTCCATCAGAAACTAATCTGGACTCTGTTTACTGGACAACATGGAAAAATTGCACACTGAGAGTGTGAAATGATTTTACTGAATCTAAAACTGCGTGTACAGAGGCAGGGAACTGTTTCTTTCACTATCTAGGGTGCCAGGCATCTGGTTTTCGACCGGAACTGCCAGGCGAAAAGGGCCCCTGGTGACTCCGGTCAGTGATGCGGGGGAGGGGGAGCAGGGCTAAGGGCGGTTCCCTGCCTGCCCTAGCTCCACACGGCTCCCGGAAGCAGCCACCAGGTCCTTGCGGCCCCATGGCACGTAGGCGGCCAGGGAGACTCCGTGTGCTGCTCCCCACCCTGAATGCCGGCTCCGCAGCTCCCATTGGCCGGGAAACACAATCAATGGGAGCTGTGGGGGCAGCACCTGCAGACGCAAGGCTAGTGCACAGAGCCTCCCTGGCCGCCCGTGCGCCTAGGTGCTGCAGGGACCTGGCGGGAGCCACGTTAAGTGCTGCCGGGACCCAAACTCCCTTCCGGAGTCCGCACCCCTCCATACCCCAACCCCCTGCCCCAGCCCAGAGTCCACTCCTTCACCCCAAGCCCCTCATCCGCAGCCCCACCTCAGAGCCCGCACCCCCCGCTGGAGCCCCCACCCCTGCCCCGGCCCAGAGCCCTCTCACGCTTCCTGAACCCCTTATTTCTGGCCCCACCTGGAGCCTGCACCCCTAACCCAGAGTCCATACCCCGCACACCCCAACCCTCTGCCCCACCCCAGAGCCTCCTCCTGCACACCAAACCCCTCATCCCCAGCCCCACCCCAGAGCCCGCACTCCCCGCTGGAGCCCAACCCCCCAGTCTGTAGCAGTGCAGGGGATTCTTCCATCCTAAGTGCAGGACTCTGCACTTGTCCTTGTTGAGCCTCATCAGATTTCTTTTGGCCCAGTCCTCCAATTTGTCTAGGTCCCTCTGTATCCTATCCCTACCCTCCAGCGTATCTACCTCTCCCCGCAGCTTAGTGTCATCCGCGAACTTGCTGAAGGTGCAGTCCACGCCAGCCTCCAGATCATTAATGAAGATGTTGAACAAAATCGGCCTCTAAGGATATTAGAGGGGAAAAAACTTTCCAAAAATGTAATCTTAGAGTGGCAAACACTCCCACCGTTCCGTGTTGGTCTCACGGAGTATGACTTTCTGCATCTTTGCCCCATATGTGACAATTATGTGTCTGATCTCTGGTTATTGTGCCCCAGGGAAAAGCAGCCCAAAAAAGCATATAGGGCTTGAGGGAGGAGTCTGCTTCACTGCACACTGATTTTGTTTCAAAGGCAAGAGAGTCCTGGGGACTTTGCAGCTAGCATGCGAGCTGCCTGGAATTTTGTGGCATTAAAATTAAGAAGATGATTTGCTTTACTTTAAATCACTGCTGTAGAATCACTTCTGTCATTTGGAACTAGTGTTACAGTAAAGCTTATAGCAATAATTTATGCCATTGCCAAAGTTCAATTGCTAATTCACAAAACGCTGCTTCTAGCTGTCAGGAAAAGGGTCTGGCGTAAACCTTGTGTATCGGTCACACTTTCGGTTTCCCTAGCAAATCTACAAGGAGTGTAACATTCCGCTGACAATTCTCGGTCCCGACCCTGCAAACACCGTGGCGAGGACTTTGGACTGAGATTCAGGAGCTCTGGGTTCTGTGCCTCGCTCTGACCTGTTGTGTGAGCGAGTCGTGTGACCCCCTTCGCTCAGTACATACACTTGGGCTGTTTGGGGAAGGGACTCTCTCTTATTGTAGAGGCTGCTCTAACTTTCACCAATAGATAATGGTCCCCAAACGCTACGTTCCCTCCAAGGTGCACACCCGTGTGGCCGCACGGGAGACCACCAAGGGCTGTGCAAGCGTTCACACTGCGCTCGGGGACATGGGGTGAGGTGGTGACGGAGGAGCTTGGGGCATGCGGGGCTGTGGCGACTCACCCGGCTCTGGCGCGGCGAGGAGAAACGTCTCTCCCTCCCAGCCCTGCAGCTGCTGTGGCTGGGGAAAGGCGCCTCTCCCCCAGCCCTGCAGCTGCTGCTGTGGGAGAGGGAGTCCTCTCTCCCCGCCGCAGCCCTGGGAAGCCTGCACCCCAAATTCCTCATCCTCAGGCCCACCCCACAGCCCACACCCCCAGCCAGAACCCTCACCCCAACCCTCTACCCCAGCCCTGAGCCCTATCCCACACTCCGAACCCCTCGGCCCCGCCACTGATCACCTCCAGATTGGTGCACGTAACAAAATTCATTCCACACATGGATGTGAAAAATTAGAGGGAACGTTGCCCAACGGCTGCTCCTCTGGGCACAATCACTGGAACATAGTGGCCTGCCCCATTCCACCCACAGGTGACCACAGAATGCCCCCTGCACCGGGGGGAGGGATAAGTGACTGCACTAAGATAGCTATCAGCCCCATGCTGGATCCCCACAAAGGAGACTGAAGAGAAGCCAAGGAACTGGCCTAATAACCTGATCTTTATGGAAAGTTCATATTGTGAGTTTGTAAAACTCATTCTTTAAAAATGATTCATTTGTTTTGTATGGGATTTTTTGACAGATCAATCTGGAGAATAGCCTCATTGAGGACTAGCCATCTGTAAAGTTTGAGCTTTGGAGTTACTGTGTCACTAAAAGCCTCCTTGCAGAGGAAAAGGTGTATTTGTATCACCTTTACCAACCTGAAATGGGTGAATGGACTTTAATCAAACTTCCCTTCTCACAAAATTAGCTGAGACTAAGGCCTGGTCTATGCAAAAAAAAATTAGGTTGACCCAGCTATATTGCTCAGGGGTATGAAAAATCCACTCTCCTGAGTGACGCAGTTAAGCCGACCTAACCCCTGGTGTAGACAGCATTAGTTTGACAGAAGAATTCTTCCATCACCTAGCTACTGCCTCTCAGGGAGGTGCAGTACCTACATCAGCAGGAGAACTCCTCCCATCAGCATAAGGAGTGTCTACACTGAAGCACTGCAGTGGTGCAGCTGTCGTGTTTCAAGTGTAGACAAACCCTAAATTTAAAAAGATAAAACTGAAAAGGAGTTTTTTAGAAAGTTATGAGCATGTGAAAAAGGGATTACAAAGGAAGCCAACCGCTAACTTCAATGTCAGTGTTTGCTACCAGGAAGTGCTGTAATAAGCAGATGCTATATTATGTATGTATAATACCATGCCTACTGTTACACCCACATGCACACACTGCGTTGTAGTCTGATATATTTGTAATTAGGCAAAGCATTTGGATCATTATCTGATTGTGACATAATGATGTTTTCTATGACAGCTATAAATAGCCATCCAGGAAAGAGAAATACGGATTTGTCAATTGCATAAATTACAGCAGCGAACTCTACTATATGATTAATATATTATCACTAATACCTGTCTATATTACACTGCACTGAGATGTTACTGCATATTTAGTATATTACTACATATGTGCATTATGCACATCACACAATGTAATTATGCTATAGAATTAAGCAATTTCATATTTTTATTAAATGATTCTCTTGGGGAGATATAAAAACACAACGCAATGGGGTTTTTGTTTGTTTTTTGCATATGAGAGAAGAGAATAAATAAATGAATAAAAAAGAATACCATTTCATATGTATCGTAAGTCCAACTCCTGCCCCCACAAAAAACCCCTGGGATCAATAAATAAAAAAGCCTATCTTTATTAAACTGCTATGTGGAAAATTGTATGTGTTCTTAAGGCCTCAGTTACCAGGAGACCTCTCCCTGGATTTTCTGTAGAATTTACTCAAGGGAAAAAAGTCCTGAATGCATCAAAACTGTGAACATTTTGCCTGTTTCATATTCATACTTTCTCCCCTTGTGTGTGACTGATTTATTCTGCCCTGTGTCCCCAGGGTGCGCATTGTCCAAAGAAAAGGCTGCCAAAAAATAAAGGAATTCCCTTTTTGCTTAAAAAAAAAAAAAAAAAAGGCAGCAGAGTTGAGGAGGAGAGGAGGGAAATGAACTAATTCCTTAAAATGTCACGCAATATGGAGTCTTGTGTATGATTTCACCCTACGGTGTTCCCTAGCAAAGTATGCTTACCATATAAATAACTCTAATACGGTACAAGACACTGTCCCTGAAAAAAAAAAAGGACCCACTTGAAGAAAGCCACACCATGCTGTGAAATGTGATCTTTTCTGGCTGCATATTCAATTGCTCATGTGAGCTTACTTGTCATATACTTTTATTATTTACAAAGTGCCATAGCTAGTATTGTGCTGCTGTGCAAACATAGGCCTATAGGGATCTTAGGTTCGTTTTGCCTTAAAGCATTCTTGGATTTTTTCAGTGACTTCTTAGCACTCTGGTTTGCATCTGTGATGAAACAATGGAAGCATAAATTAGTTTGACAATGTCAGCAAAACAGGCTATAGAGAGTGGGCTTTCTATGCAGAACACAATGTCCAGAATTAGAGAAAAGCATAGGGCCAGGCAGAAAGTTACAAGCTATTACATGCAAATATCTTTCAGCAGGAGAAACAACAATTCCCATAAAGGGGCAGTTAATCAGGGCTGTGTTCCAACTCCATACAGGTGTTGAGGAGCGGTTGGTTCAGAGCTGCAGTAAGAGGGATCTTTATGGTAGTGCATGGCTATTGTTAAGAGCCCCTGACAGATGAGAGCAGACCCTCTCTCCTCACAATAGCTGCTCACACTGAGCAAGGCTCATTAAATATTCAGTTCCAGCCTCAAGCAGCTCATTAAGTCAGCAATGAGCAGTGACGCGGATGTTGGAAAACCCTGCCTCAGTTAACATCACCATGCAGAAGCTTCTTGCATCTCTTGATTCTCATCTGCTCAGTGCCTTCTCTATGATGACCAGCTTGTGCTCTCTACTTTGCATTAAATACAGGTAAAAACAGCCAGGTGGATTTAAGTCCTCCTTGCAGGGTTTCTAGCTTGGTTTCTGCATTTGACTTGTCGTCTTGGGCCTTTTCAGAGACTGCTTCTGCGGCCCAAGTTAAGCATCTATTGGATTTTCTATAGCAGCATCTGTGATTCAGTGTTAGCTGGAGGTTATGAAGAGGATTTTACAGGTTTAGGGCTTATAGAAATAAAGTTTGTTACTGTTGAAACTGTAACTTTCATAACAGCAGTGGGGTAACACGCAGCTGTTATATATTCTGTGTTAGATACTGCCCACTGTTACACAGCATAAAGTTTTACAGTAGGTGCATATTCCCTTGAAACATCTTGCTTTAGTTTTGATTTGAGAACTGATCCATAGCTCTGTGTATGATCCATAGCACTGTGTATGTTTCTTGCTGAATTGTGTATTCGAAATCTACAATATTTCAAATAGTAAACTTTTGGCGCTTAATTTAATGTGAACTGATACGTAGCAATAGTATGCTCCCAAATGGAGGTGTGTGTGTTAGGTATCAGTGAATTAAAGTCATACTGAAAGCATAAATATAGTTACATACAGCTTACATGTGTTTTCTCTAATGAGCATTTAAAGCTGTAACATCTGACAGCATGTAACTAGAAATGGAAAGACAGAACATGTGCAAAAGTTCTTCACTGCATTTCTATCTGCTATTTTTCATAGCACTTAACTTATTCTGTTCCTTTAACAGAAAGTGTTTTCAGACGGCTCATTTCTACGTGGAGGACAGCAGCTCGCCTCGAGTGGTCCCTAATGAGAGTATTCCCATTATACCTATCCCAGGTAAGGCAGGCCTAGCCTCCTGTTAATTACTGAATGAAGTCACACTTTTTATGGACAGGTTCTGGTTTAATTATGTGTATGCAATAGAGTTGTGTTTGTGACAAGATTAAAGTCTTTACAGAGGTTTGCTGTGTCCATGCTGTTTCATGAAAATTAACTTGCTTTGCAGTTTGACTCTCACCATGAAAATATTGTGCATTCATCAGACAATTCACCCAAATGGTTTCAACTAAAAGTTCCAGAATAAATTTTTTTAATGTCAAAAACAAAAGTGATGTCTTTTAAAAATAGAAGTGTGGGGCATCCAGTCTGGAACTGAATACAGATTCAGGGCCAATTACGGAGTCTGGCATAAGCAACTCCATTGGCTTCAACTCAGGGTGGTAGGATTGCTCTCATTTACACCAGGTGCAGATTTGGCCTTCACTGTTATATAGGAAGGGAGAGCAGGACTGCCCAGAGGATTCAGGGGGCCTGGGGTCTTTGGCAGCGGGGGGGCCCTGCCACCGAATTGCCACCGAAGACCCGGCACTTCAGCGGCGGGTCCCAGGGTGGAAGGACCCCTCGCCGCGGGTCTTTGGGGCACTTTGGCAGCGGGTCCTGGTGCGGAAGGATCCCCCGCCGCTTAATTGCCGCCGAAGACCCAGCACTTCAGCGACGGGTCCCAGGGCGGAAGGACCACCCACCCCGGGTCTTTGGGGCACTTTGGCGGCGGGTCCTGGAGCAGAAGGACCCCCCGCCGCTTAATTGCCGCCGAAGACCCGGAGCAGAAGAAGCTCCGGGGACCTGGACCCCAAGAGAGTTTTCCCGGGCCCCTGAGCGAGTGAAGGACCCCGCTCCAGGGGCCCTGAAAAACTCTTGTGAGGGCCCCTGCGGGGTCTGGGGCAAATCGCCCCACTTGCCTCCCCCCCGAGCGGCCCTGAGGGAGAGGGGAATTGCATATAAGTAAAGCACCAAAAGTATCATTCACAGCCATTTGTTATAGTTGCAATATTCAAGATACCAAAGGCCAAATTCTTCTCCCAGTTACACTGAAGTGGAGCTAAGAGCAGATATTGGCTCCAGGTCATTTTCATGGGATATTTCCAGGTATCATTGATCGCACAGAATTCTTTACTCCTTCAGTGACGACGACAAGGAAGCTTTTAAGTTTCATGATGTTGGAATGGACTTTGCGGTTGCTACCTGGTTTGGTATTATTCAGTCTCACTTACAGAACTAAAATATACAACATGTTATAGTGACATTAGTTTCACAAAGGATTGTCTAATTGTTGTGACGTGATGACATATCTTTCCTTTGTTTTCTTCTCATTTTCTGTCGTGGTTTGGCAGCTCTAGGATTCCAACTGCAGCTATTACATTAATCTTAACTAAAACTTTCAAAGATGCCTGTAGCACACTAGGACAAGAGACACTGGAGAAATACTCTCACTAGAAAGGGGAAAGCATCAGAAGCCTCTCTAATGAGGATAATACCATTGTCCTACCTCACAGGCATGTTGCGCGGATAAATATATTAAAGATTAACAGATGTTTTGCAGCATGAGCTTTCGTGGGTGAATGCAAGTGCATCCGACGAAGTGGGTATTCACCCACGAAAGCTCATGCTGCAAAACGTCTGTTAGTCTATAAGGTGCCACAGGATTCTTTGTTGCTTTTACAGATCCAGACTAACACGGCTACCCCTCTGATATTAAAGATTGTGGGGCTGAGGTAATGGGGGATATATGAGTACATCAGAACAGCCAGACTGGATCAGACAAATGGTCCATCTAGCTCAGTATCTTGTCTTCTGACAGTGGCCAGTGCCAGATGCTTCAGAGGGAATGACTCCGACAGGGCAATTTGTCGAGTGATCCATTCCCAGTCATCCAGTCCCAGTGTCTGGCAGTCAGAGGTTTAGGGACACCCAGAGCAAGGGGTTGTATCCCTGACCATCTTAGCTAATAGCCATTGATAGACCTATCCACCAGGAACGTATCTAATTCTTTTTCAAACCCCATTATAGTTTTGGCCTTCACAACATCCCCTGGCAATGAGTTTCATGGGTTGACGGTACCTAGTGTGAAGAACTACTTCCTTATGTTTGTTTTAAACTTGCTGTCTATTAATTTCATTGGCTGACCCCTGGTTTTTGTGTTACGTGATGGAGTAAATAACATTTCCTTATTCCCTTTCTCTACCCCATTCATGATTTTATAGACCTCTATCATACCCCCCCCTTAGTTGTCACTTTTCTAAGCTGAACAGTCCCAGTTTTTTAATCTGTCCTCATGCTGACGCTGTTCCGTGTTCCTAATAATTTTTTGCTGCTCTTCTCTGTACCTTTTCCAATTCTAAGTACCCGAGAGAGTGGACTTTTCTCTAATATTTTCTTGGGCTAATATTTAATAACTGTGGTCGAGGAAACATTTGAAGATAAGACCTTGTTGAAATTCTCCCCTGTTCTTTAGGGATCCCCTGGCTAAAGAACCAGAATCCTGACAAGCTCCAAACACAGAGACATTTGCATACTGGCCCAGAGACAGTACAGATTCTGAATCCCCAGTTGCAGAGAAAGAGACACGTTCCTCTCATTCAGTACTTGTTCTCTGCTAGGAAAAGCCCTGGGACTGTTCACTTCTGCTGGCTAGTTCTGTTCTGGAGTGTTTCTAACCTGTCTCCTCTTTCACTGGCTTTGCTCAGCAGAGTCCCTGAGGCCGGCTGGGCAGCCAAGCTGATGCGGAGGAGATGGAAATCCGGGGAGGCACAAGGGGAGAGTTGAATAAGGCTGTGAGGGGATATGTGGCAAAGGGGAAGCTGGGTGCAGGCAGGAGATGGGCAGCTAGGGGCAGGCAAGAGAACAAGAGGGGCTTGGCACTGCTTTCTTGGCTCCTTGGTGCACCAGGCAGCATCACTGTGGGATGGGAGTGTTGGTGGGTGTGAAAGGCACGGAGAGTGAGCTGGGATATGGAGGGCCAGTGGGGCTTTGCAGGGGCATCAGGTGATCAGAATAATTTTGGGGTGATGGTCGGGCTGAGCAGGAAGGGGTCGGAATCTGGGATGATTGAGAGTTGGGTGCAGGGTGCTGAGGAAAAGGAGGCCCAGCATACCTATCTCATTGAACTGGAAGGGCCCCTGAAAGGTCATCGAGTCCAGCCCCCTGCCTTCACTAGCAGGACCAAGTGCTGATTTTGCCCCAGATCCCCAAGTGGCCCCCTCAAGGATTGAGCTTGCAACCCTGGGCTTAGCAGGCCAATGCTCAAACCACTGAACTATCCCCCCCTCCATGTATAGTTAGATATTGCTCGGACTTGAACAGTGGGGTCTTGGCTCATGACTAGGGCTCCTCGGCATGATGGTAATACAAATAATAATACTAATTAATGCCGCCATCTCCGTATATGGACTATGCCCTCATTAGACCACTTGGGACCAGCTTCATAATCACTGAGGGACATGGAAGGCTGACATCCTGACGCACCAAAAACCAACCCCTTCCTTTGCCAGCTGGGATGGCCCTTTTAAAAAAAATGCAATTCTGGAAAGATACTCGAGCTCCGTTAAAGCCTCAAAGAGGCGAGATGCCTCAACACTTGATTTGTGGTGGATTTTAATCCCGATGTCCATCCCAATCTCCCAATGCTTTTCTTCATCAAATACATTCATATAAAGAGAGCTTGCTACTTTGGTGAAGAATGGTAGCTGATGTGTGGGGGAGATCTCAGTGAATATGTTCAACCCACAGTTGTACTAGGTATAATAATATTAATAACTTGCGTTTTATATAGTGGTTTCCACCTGAGGATCTTAAAGCACTCTGTGCACATGAATTAATTAATCCTCGCAACACCTCGGTGAAGAAGAGGGCAGTACACCTATTTTACAGATGGGTAAACTGAGGCACATAGTGGTTACGAGCCAGATTTTAAGAGATACTTAGGCAAATGAGGATGCAGACAAGTGCCTAAATAATTGAAAATCTGGCCACAAGTGATCTGTCTAATGCAGAGGTTCTCAAACTGTGGGTCGGGACCCCTCAGGGGGTCACAAGGTTATTACATAGGGGGTCGCGAGCTGTCCGCCTACCCACCAAACACCACTTTGCATCCAGCATTTCTAATGGTGTTAAATATATTTAAAAATGTTTTTAATTTATAAGCGGGGGTCGCACTCAGAGGCTAGCTATGTGAAAGGGGTCACCAGTACAGATGTTTGAGAACCACTGGTCTAATGTGGCATAGCAAGTCAATGGCTGAGCTGGGACTAGAGTTCAGGAATGCTAAACCCTGTGCAATAACCACTAGACTCTGTTTCCTCCAGCCGGAAAATGGATATGTAGCATGAAAATGGCTACTTAGTCCATTTGGATGGTCCAGACCTCATCTAAACACTTCCACAGGAATAGAAAAGACCTGCTCCCGCCTCCCCCAATCTACCTGCTAACAGGGGCCATTTCTCTTCTGATATCACGTAGAGCTCCCATAAAGCCATCCCACTGAAATGGTTTTAAAAGGTTGAACAGCAAAATCCTCCTTTGATTCACCCGTAATTCTGATGAAAAGATGTTGCTTTTGAACTTTTTCTGCTGGAAACTGCCAGAGAGCGTGAGAAAATCTTACTTGCCATATTGATCCTGGAAGTAAAATATAAGTGGCATTTTCACGAAAGCGAGTTCTTCAAAGTAATCTTATTAGCTTCTGATACCCAAGGCAATACCTTTTAAAGATATTTAACTATATCCAGGGAGCTATGCATCTATTTTCTTGGATTTAGTGGACCAAATTCCACTCTCAATTGCACATACAGTACTCAATTGAAGGCAATTTAGCTCAATGTGTTTGAAAATGTGTAACTGTTTTGCCAAGACTGACTGTTTCCTCTGTTCTCAGAACTCTAAAATCACTGGCAACCTCTTAATATACCTTCAGTAGCTTCTACCATAAAAATTGAGCTTTGCAGGTCCACAAGTAGAAAAATCATCTAACAGAGGAGTGAGTTTACCCATTTTCTGCCTCACTTCCGTCTGCCGAAATTTACTTAATTATTGAGCATGAAGCCACCTAACCCATAGGCATGCTCTCTTATCTATGCAAATTTTGCCCTGAAACATAAAGCCCTTTTCATAATTCATAATTATCTGTACTGCTTGATCTAGAGAAACATAGGACAAAGGAGAGATCATTAACTGACTCACCCTCTGGCTATTACAAGTGATATATGAATCTAAACTCAGCATGAGTCTGATTTAGAATCATGCCCCCAGGAGTGTAATGTACCTATAATTGAATGGCAGATTTCTTAAACACACCTGCCACCCTGCTAATTTTTTTCCCAACTTCTCTGTCATCATTTCCTCAATCAGTGAATTTTGGATCATGTCATCTTTCCATGGATCTCTTTGTTATAAACATCTAGTCATGGCAAGACCTTGTGGCAAATGTTTCCTGTTTCCATTCCTTTTCCCGTTTTCCAAGTGGGTCGGCATCTGCTGCAAGTTGCTGATGGCATTTCTGTGCTTGTCCTCTCTTGGTATGGCCCAACAACTAACAGGAACAGCTAATCCTCTGTAGACAAGTTTTGCCTAGAATTTGTAGTCATGACTGCAAACCATGCAAAACCTGCTTTGGAATAACACTTCTGTAGTCAAAAGGCAGGCCCCCAGCCAGTTCCCATTTTACTCTTGTCACAAGATCTGAGCCAGTAAACAAAGCAAAGGTATCATTGGCGTAACAGTGGAGCTACATGGTAGGCACTTCTTCCATTTCTACCACATACTTTTCCTCCTTGATCAAGTATTTCATAGCTTTTTCTCCCCCTATGTAGTGAGCTATTCTTCTGGGGCTTCTATTGACTTCAGTGATCTCCTGATGAGGCCCCAGGAGTTTAAGAATTCCTATGCTGGAAATGGGAATTTTGTCATTGGCCTCAGTAGCACCTAGGATCAAGCCTTTAATTTCTAAGATCAGTACAGAAACACCTGAAGGATTAGTAGAATGCATGCTTGGCTCTATGGCCTAATTTAAGAGACTATAACTGCCCTGACCAATTTTACCATAATCCAAATTACCATAATGACTGGCTCACTGAGGCTGTTAGTTAACCTAAATGTATTAAGCCAGATGTTCTTCAAAGTTTCTGGTCTGAGTAGAAATGTCTCGGCTGTGATGCCAGTCACTTTGTATCCCAAGCTGAATTTACATGGTAGGGTTTAAGAAATTCAGTTTAAGAAATCCATTAGTGGAAACATCCATGTTCTCAGGCCTCAGACTATATTGATATTAGATGTTTTCTGGTTAATTCTTTGCTTTTGATTGCGTCAGATGATATGGATGATAGAGTTTCTGAATAACATAGTTGATTTACAAGTCATCAGTAGATATGGTTATGATGTAAATGTGCTGCTTCTTCAAGTATTTATCAGTGTGAACCGCACAGGAGGTGCACATGTGCCTCAGATGCATGAGACCAGAGACTTCTTGAGTAGCAGGGTCTGTCAGGGCTGTGCATGTGCCCTGTGCCTCCTCGTTTCTCCCTGTGTGAGGGCAGAGCGGTAATCTTCCCACCCGTGACAGTGAGATGGAATCTGGCGAGTGTCCAACCTGCTCATTGTGAGCTTCAGCTAAACCTTCTGAATTTCTTCATAACTCCTTTGATGACCTTCATCTGCAGTTGCTGTGACTATGTCAACCCATTTTGACTGATCGCTAGAACTCTCACCCCATACAAACTCTCTCTGTCAAGGTTCCCTAACATGGTGGCATCAGACCCTGTCAATCCTCTGATGACTGATCCCCTTAAAAGATGGACATAGAAGGTGCCTCTTCTGTTGAGGAGAACTGCACTTTCCTAGCAGATGCTTGAAGAGCCTTTGCTGTGTAAGTCACAAGAGGTAAGGCTTAAATTACATCTTCTTGAACAACCTTTGAAGGAGCTATCAGCCTATGAGGAGACAAGGTCCAAGATCCTGTCAGTGGACAAGCCAGTGTCCTCCAGCAAAGTTTGGCACCAACAGAGATTGTGCTGAGCATAGAATCAGAGACATAATAAAGGAAAGTCATCAGGTGGCCAAGAGAGCACTTCAGTGGATGCCTCCGACTCCAGGGCAAGAGCTGTGGCCACCACAGTGACAATCCACAGAACATTATGGCACCAAACATTGGGTACAGGCCACAATTGAGGATCTATTGGTCTAGGGCATGGAGCTCTTCAGCAAGTAGACAGAGAGCGCTCTGCACATGTTTAAAGATTCTAAAGCCACCTGACCACAAACCGTCCTGGCCCTAGCCCCAGTCAAAGCTGTGGATTCCGTCCTCCCAATGCAAGCATCCTCACTACCAGGCCAAGAAAAGACTGAGGTATGGCAGAAGATGCCAGCCTACCTCCTACTTCGCAGCACACCCTGCTCCCACGGCCCGCCAGCAAATTTGACGGTATGATTGTGAGACACATCAGATCCAGTCAAGTTTGCACTACGTTCAAAAGCCACCTTGCCTCCTTCCACCTGCAAACACAAGGATGTGATTTCAGGTCATCCTGGTGCTGAAAGCCTTCAGACTAGCCTGCACAGTGTTCCTATCTGCTCTGTGGAACTCCATGGTGCAAATCCAGATAGACAACACATCAGTGATGCATTATATAACAAACTGAGAGGCACTTGCTTATCACCTCCTTCCCAGGAGGCCATCCAGTTCTAGAAGTGGTAACATCAACATGGGATAACCCCACTGGCTCTGCATCTCCCTGGGGTCAGCAATGACCTAGCAGAGTTCTTAAGCAGGCACATAGTGACCAACCACAAGTGGTCACTGAAGGAGCATATCATAGACTTCCTATTCCATCTATGGGAACTCCATGATAGACCTTTTTCATCAAAAGGACGATACCAAGTGCATGAACTTTTGTTCCAGAGGAGGTGTGAGTCTGGGCTTGTTGCCAGATGCCTTTCTTCCCTGGTGGTCTCAAGGACTCCTGTATGCCTTCCCACCAATGTCTTTGATCCCCAAGATTGTGTCCAAGATCAGGAGGGCTTAGAGTACAGTCATCCTGATAGCCTCTTAGTGGCTGAGAGATTTTTTGGCTGTCATGCATGCTATAGATGTCCATGAGATCTACAGGCGTGCCCAGACACACTATCAGAATCAAGGTTAGATCTTGCACCCAGGCCTGCAGTTGTACATGCTGGTTTGGATGTTGGCTGATTGAGCAGCACTGGAAAAGACTGCTCCTTTCATGCCCAAAACATTCTCATATCAAGCAGGAATGTCCACCAGGAACATTTTCTCCTCACAATGGAAATTATTTTCCATATGGGCAGTCCAAAAAAATCTGGACACAGTGGAGGCACCGATTCCAAAGATGGTCTAGGAACAGGCGGCACTGTCATTCAAAAGTCAACTAGGCGGCAATATTGATGTGTCACATTCTGGTGCAGTTGGATTTGATCTTTTCACACTCAACAGTACCTAAATTCCTTATAGGCCTCCTTCATACTTAACTTACAGTTATAGAACCAGTTCCCTCATGGGACCTCAATGCCGTCTTCCTGAAGCTCTTGGAGTTTCCCTTTGAACTACTATCCGAATGCTCCATGTACCATCTTGCTATTCATTGCTCTTTCTGGTGGCCATCACCTGGCTCACAGAGTCAGTGAAGTCTCTGTGTCTCCTTAAATGCTCTTACGGCTCGACCTCCTTTTGCAGTCTTTCATAGGGACACGGTGCTGCTCAGACCACACCCCAAGTTCAACCCTGAAGTGGTCTTGGACTTTCACCTAAAATAATCCGTTACCTTGGCAGTCTTCTTCCCAAGGCAACACTCGACACTGAGAGAGAAGAAACTCACCACTCAGGACATATCCTGAGCTGTACTCTATTACCAGAGTAGGACCAAGCCACTTTGCTTTCTCTCTGGCCATTTCTGACTCATCCAAAGGTTATGCCATCTTGTCACAGAACTTCCAAGTGCATCACACACTGCATTTCCACCTGCTATCCTCTCTGGTGGATGAGCCTTTTCCTGTGAACATCAAGGCATACTCCACCAGAGCACGGGCTGCCTCTATCACCAGCTTCAGAAGCGTGCCTATCTTTGAGTTGTGTCAAGCTGCAATGTGGAGTAACACACTGACTTCTGTGAAACATTATGCTTGTGATGTGGCTGCCTGGCCAAGGCACCACGTTCACAAGAGCAGTACTGCAGTCACTGTTCAGCTGAAACTCCTCCCTCTCATCATCCAGGGAGGACACTGCTTGCCAGTCACTCACAGTGGGACTCACGTTGGCACTTGCTTGCAGAAGAAAGCACGGTTACTTACCTTCAGTAACTGGTTCTTGGAGGTGTGGTAGTCAGTGTAGATCCTACGACCTAAGTCCGCGCTAAGCTGTGCGGCTGCGCAGCAGCCTATTAAGCCCAGTGCAGACACTCAGGGTTGCGGCGGAGAGATGTGTCCCTCCCCCTGCCCCAAACCAGCCCCGGCCTGGATCTGCTGCAGCCGGGGGAGAGGCACTTCTCCTCCCCTTCCCCCCTGCCCAGGTGCTGCTGGGCGGAGTCTTCTCTCCCTGCTGTAGCCCCAGAGCAACCTGCACCCCAAACTCTCATCCCTAGCCCCACCCCCCAGCCCTGAGCCCCTCATCCCCGGCCCCACCCCAGAGCCCGCACCGCCAACCGGAATCCTAACCCCCCAAACACCAACCCTCTGCCTCAGCCCTGAGCCCCCTGCCACACTACAAACCCCTCGGCCCACCCCCCCAACACATGAATTTTGTTATGTGCACCAGCATGGAGGTGGTGTGTCACACATCACATAACAAAATTCATTCCGCACATGGGTGGGAAAAAATTAGAGGTAACACTGCCTACGACCTACCCTACAAGCAGAAAAGTACAACACTGAAACTTGCAAAAAATGTCTTCTTTCTTGATTTCCATCCCTGGAAAATATTTCAGGTAGAAATGAAAATGCAAATTTATTCTAGTAAGGAACAAAGTTCTGCATTTAAAAATACTTTGGTAGTATGTTCTGACACCATGACTCATGTAGAGTAATACCTTGCTAAACAAATAGTCCAGCTGAAATCAATAGGATCACTCTTGAAGTAAAGTGCCATTCAATATAAGTATGGGGATAAGAATCTGGCCCTTAATGTTTTCATATTACTTCCTCCTTATACATGCTGTAGCCACAATGAAAGAAAACTGCTTCACCTTTCTGTGATGTGTCTAAAAAGGATAGTCAGCTTGTGGCGTAATCCTGCATTCCCTGCACATCCAAACTCCCACGGCAGGCAATGGGAATTCTGGTTGTGCAAGAAATGTACTATCAAGTCCTTGGAGAGCATGTATAACATTTATATTATGTTCAAATAAGAATAATACATGTAAAACACAACTAGTAATAAACCCAAATGCTTTAAACAAATCCAACAATGACTGTAGGCTGGGAAGAAAAATTCAGTACTTGCTTTCAAATGTTAAGTCCCCAATACAGCCCACACTTATGCATATGCTTAATTTTAAATGCATGAGTAGTCCAATTCCAGTGTTTGTACAGTGCCTAGCACTATGGGGTCATAATCATAGATGCTACAGTAATACTCACAATAAATAATAATGAGATCTGTCCCAGGCTTTTAAAGTTAATACAATAATGTTTAATGTGTATGCTAATAGAAAGCTTGAATGATTTCATTCTGTTGAGCTGAAGTTAGTACAATGGATTTGGTTGCTCCTTTCTGCTTCAAAGGGAAAAGATCATTTGGATTGCTGTTTCATTTATAATTAATGATGACCTAATCTAAGATTTTACATGCAGTTTTAAAATTCAGATTTCATTATGACGGGTATAATTTTTATAATTAACATTGTCCTTCATGTTAGTGATTGGCATGTGATTAATAGTGCTATATTAGATTAAATCTTTAAATAAGTGAGATTAATGTAACTGCAGAACTGCATGTCTTATTTTACATATTCTGCTTTTCTTTTTATGCTTTTATTATGCACTACTGCTGTATCAGAAATCTGCCCTGGTGTTCGTTTGATTTCATTATAAAATGTAGATGATAATAGTTTCGCTGAAAGGTATTTTGTGCAATATTTCCAATATGCTGAAACATCAAGACCCTGAGTGTGAATATTTTCATATTAAATCTTTTTTCACCTTTTTCATTTTGAAAGACATTGTTTAAAAACCAATAATAATTAGTTCGTGCTTACAATTTGAATAACATAAAAGTTAAAAAGGAATTGTGCCCCCTGATACGAGGCTCTCTACAATTATAATTTATCTTAATAATTCTAAGGTCACTGACTTCAGCAGGGAGACAACATTTAAAGGGTTTTCAGCATGTAGTTCAAACTCTGGGGATGACACCAGCTGCGTTGCCCTACTTTATTATTTATGCAGATATGATCTGTCTAGAAAATGTCCACTGACAGTTCAGAAATATTATAGCCACTTCTGTGACGTTATTTTACCCTAAACAAGTTGCCTAACCTTTCCAGCTCTTTTTGTATTGCAAGAAAATATGATCTATCAGACAAATTCCGAGGGATACACTAACATTTCTATTGCCTCCTTATTTTAAATGCTTTAACAAGTCAAGTCATTCTATCGCTTAACTAAATGTACTGCACCCACATATACATACACTGCAACTAGACTTAAACATAACACTAAAGGTTTAGAGAATATTCAGGGCCAGGTTGCACAAATACTCAAAACTCAGGCAGTGCTAGCACTAAGATTGCACATGAAATGTCAGCTCCCCTGTGTGTATGCTTTACAATACAGTTATCAGTTACAGGACCAGGACTGTTTCGAATATATTTTTTCACAGTCTTAGATGCAAATTCTTCCATTCTTATACTCGTATTGTTAAAATGGTGAAAGATATTTTTGTAGACTTAGGCCTTTTTATATAAGCTCTTGTCTGTCTAAGGGGTGAAATCTTGACTTTATGGAAGTCAGTGGGGCCAGGATTTGACCCAAGGTGTATATTTAACAATATATCAGCACCTACATACAGTTCTTTTCTACCTGCAGCATTTCCTATGTTAGATGCAGTTCACACCGTGCAGCAGTTAACTGTGAAGCTATCTCAACAGCAAGCTACACAGATAATTCAGCTGTGGTGTGTATATATAAAAGCAAGTTTTCATTATTGCTCCGTGTCATGCACTTAATATGTAATATATTATGTAAATGTAGTTTCCCCCCCTTTCCTATAAATGACTTTTAGGGACTCAGTTTTCT
Source organism: Mauremys reevesii (assembly GCF_016161935.1). Taxonomy (NCBI): domain Eukaryota; kingdom Metazoa; phylum Chordata; order Testudines; family Geoemydidae; genus Mauremys; species Mauremys reevesii. Next base: position 121,956,714 of record NC_052629.1, on the reverse strand, counting down.
GACATACACGGGGATACAAGATGCTACACATAGGTTAGATGCAAGGCTAGATACATCTTGCACTATCAGGAGTTCTTCTGCACATCTCTTTTTGAAATTAAACATTGTGAAGCCCGCAGAGCATTTAACTAAAACACAGGACTTAGTAAAACTATTGCTGGAATCACACCCAATGTTAGCATCATGGCCCTTCCAAAAAAAAAAGGGGGGGGGGGAAGAAGAAGAAACAAAAATAAAGTATATAAGGCCCTCTCAGAGGAGATAGCATTAGGGACCAACTTTGTGAGCAAGCAACATAGTGTGGGTTAAATAACAACAGTAATTTTTTGGAAGGGGGGGCGCTGATTTATTTGATAAAGGTTTTTTAACTTGTTTTTTTCACAAACACACAGCAATATACCAGTGTACAGAAGTTGCTGGTTGGAGAAAGTCTACATAGAGAAAGCAGCAACCAGTGGAAAACATTTAAAGTTTCAGGTTGTCCTGAGATATTTTTCATTATTTAGGGAAAGCACAATGGAAAGTGAAACTGAAAAAAGGAAGCACTTGAAAACAGGGGTGAGGCTGGGGTGCTCCCTCTCATGAACAGTTCCTGATTTGGGTGCTGGACTTCTGGTTGAGACCATGAGAAGCACCAGAACTCCAACGAGAATCCAAACTAGAAATGAGGAGTGTCAGGCAGCACTTTGGTTTTGACCTTCTGGATTCACTCATGACCCAAAATGACTATTCCAATCCAATACCTTCCTAATCACATTGCTAATTATACTGCCTTTTAAATATGAACCTGTACCTGCATTATAGTTTTAAAATATACTGGGCATATTGATTCCTGAAGGAATGTACTGTATGTTCATCGCCTCTTGCCCTTTCTTAGGTGAAAAACGAATGAGTTTTTTTGAAATGCAGGTGAATATCATCCATACCCACAATGTTAGCAATGCCGACTCCTTTTGTGGAGAGAAGTGAGTTGCATTATGCCCCTCTCAAATTCATTCTGCATCATAATGTCCATGCATATGGTAGCTCCCTACAGAGCCTCTCAACATCACTCCATAGTTGACCACTGGTCACTATAGAGTAACAGGAGTCACTCCTGCAGCAATCCCAGATCCTGCTGGCCAGGGAGGGATGAACCAGTTCGCCTCCAATTTGAATATCCCACACACTAACATCTGGCACTTCCATCAGAGTACTGGAGCAGTCTCTGATTATAAATCCTTCTAACCCAGAGATGTTTACCCAGGCTTACCTAATTTGTACACTACCATGGAAAGCAAGGTGTTTCCCAGTGAAAATGAACATGGTGAGAGATTGTGCTCAGATTTTATATTGGTGTAAAACCAGGCTAGTTCTGTTCACGCTGGTGTAACAGAGGGCTGAGTCTGTGCCATGAAGAACTGTTATCTTTGCACTTGTAATTAGTTACGAAGACACATTTTTAATATATTTCCTCCCTTTGAATAAGCTATAGGTCTGGTAGAAAGTATACAGTATATTGACATTAACAAATGTCAGTGTGGTTTTAGGCTGGGAAAAGTAAACAGTGCAAAAGGGAATATGCATTGAACATTAGGGCTCCTAATTAGCTATTATAGGATTCCATTAATCTCTTCCATTGACTAGAAGAGTTATGGTCTCTGAGGCTCATTTGTCTTAAGATGGAAGAGAAGCGTAACCATAGCCTTGTGGCTGAAGATACCTGCAAGAAAAAGTACTTTCCATGTATCCAGTTACATTAGTATGTTTTGTTAGAAAAGGTTTAAGGAAAGATTCTTCAGATTAGACAGTCACCATCAGAGCAAATGCCTTCAGACAACAGTGTGCCATATTAGTACATTATGTGTTTGAGCATAGATCTCCCAAGCTACATGTGGCCAAAAACACACCCTTCCCAACTAGGTTAATTAATGCTCTTAACTAGGAGGTTTTGGGGGCATTACAGATGGGCAAAATATGGCCCCAAAGTGCATTAATTTGTGTCAGCTCCATTTAAGAAGAGAGCTGGAAATCAGAACGATACCTTCTAGCACACCACATCAAATTTAGATCATGTACCTGAAGGCCTTGCCAAACGACTCCATGTTAGTTTAAATATCTTTAGTATCACTGCTTTCTTGTGTATATCAGGGAGCATGAAGATGTATTTATGGACTGGGAAGAAGGATTCTGGATTCAGTTTGTCTGTCTTGTCTATTTAAATTATGAATTCTTCAAGGCAGGGACTCGAGCAGGTGCAGAGAAAGGCTACTAGGGTGATCAGAAGAATGGAGAACCTGCCTTATGAGAGAAGATTTAAGGAGCTTGGCTTGTTTAGCCTAACAAAACAAAGGCTGAGGGGAGATCTGATTTCTCTCTATAAATACATCAGAGGGCTAAACGCCAGAGAGGGAGAGGAGTTATTTAAGTTAAGTGCCAGTGTTGACACAAGAACAAATGGATACAAACTGGCCATCAACAAGTTTAGGCTTGAAATTAGATGAAGGTTTCTAACCATCAGAGCAGTGAAGTTCTGGAATAGACTTCCAAGGGGAATAGTGGGGGCAAAAAACATAGTTTGTTTCAAGACGGAGCTCAGTAAGTTCATGGACGGGATAGTATGACAAGGGTTCCTGCAATGGTAATATCTCCAACAGCCAGGGAGGGCTCTGAGTTACTACAGAGAATTCTTTCCCACGTGTCTGACTGGTGCGTCTCGCCCACATGCTCAGGATCTAACTGATCATCATATTTGGGGTCGGGAAGGGATTTTCCCCCAGGACAGGTTGGCAGAGACCTGGGGGGGGGTTTCACCTTCCCCTGCAGCATGGGGCATGGGTGACTTGCTGGTTTGAGTAAATGGTAGATTCTCTGTAACTTGACAACTTTAAATCAAGTTTTGAGGACTTCAGCCAGAGGTTATGGGTCTGTTCTGTGGGTAGATGGGGTTCTTGACGTGCAACGTGCAGAAGTCACTAGATGATCATGACGGTCTGAGTCTGAATCTCTGGGTCTTTAAGTCTGAGTCTCTTACTATGCGTCTGTACAGGGCCTACCACAGAGATGTTAAACACCTGGCCCGTGCCAGATCCAGCCCACTCAATGTATTTATGAACCTGCCACCGCACGGCATATTCAGATTCTGTAGAATCTAACCTTTTATTTTATTTTATTAAGTTTCTAAACTTCATGGCGGAGAAGTTAGGCTTTCAAATGCTAAGCACGTGTAACTGTTATAGTGCTATTTTCTTGGTCTGCAGGCAGGCGGAAACAGGCGCTCTGGAAGCGTGAACTCCCCCTCCCCCATTATTCTCATTGTGATGTTCATCTGCGTCACGTCAGCATTATTAACTATTTCATTGCTGATCATTTTATCAAATGGGATGGGAAACTGGGTTGGGGTGAAGCCCATGGAGGGACTTGGGAGTTGCTATAGTAGAGAACATACAGAGGGAAGAGAGGAGGAGAGAGACGAAGAGAGAGAAGGGGGAAAGAGGCAGAGAAAGGTGCATGGAGAAGGAAGAAAAAGAAAGAGCAGAATTAGCTGTGGTTATAGAGGTGAGGATACTTTGTCACTGAGCAATAATGATAGCTACAAGTTTAGTTAATACATAAGGACCATATTCTGTCCTTGATCTTTGGTACCAAATGCTCATTGAAATTAATGGGAATTCAGAAGATTGAAGGGAGTTTGTCATCCTAAATGTATGCCATGGCCACAGCCATCATTAAAAATGGAGTTTTGCTCTCTGCAAAATTTAATTTGACACCCTGATCTAATGCAGTGAGTCCCTGATCTCAGCTCAATCTCTAGGCTCTACTGCAGGACAAATAAATAATAATAATGAATAATAATAATATTTTGTCTGATTTTTGTATTATGTGGAATTCTTAATACAACAACGGTTATTTTCTAGGAAGCTTGGGACATACTTTACTTTGTGGGAGAGGGAAGATTCTTTTACATACTGTTGGCACTGCTGTACCTGTGATCCATGAATTCATGAATTTTTTTGGCTGTAAAAACATAAATGTATCTTAATGAAATACTATTATATTCTAATATTATAACATACCATTTACATATTGCAAATTGCTAGTGATATTCTAAGGCCGTTTGCTAAAATGATCGTACTCTTATCAAATGTTCTCAATGTTCAAAATTACCATGATGAGGTGATCAGATTATAAATACATATTAAACAATTGCCCTTGTAAATAAAATAGAAGAAAGAGAATATTTTCCCCTCAGGCTGATTCAAGTCCGAAAATGTCAGTAGATGCAAAAAGCTCCCCCAAAGCCTTACTTGAGAAAATGAAAGTAGAGGAGTAATGACACGGTCATTAGTAACTGCCATGAACCAGAGAAAAATCAGATTTTCAGGGTTGGATCTATAAAATTCTTGCCACAGTAGAACCTCATTTACACATACTGTATATTTGTACCCTTTGCTAAAAAAAAGCATATGTGATAGCTTACTGATTTATTAGTTTGCCAAAGATCTTTCACTCTGAATACAGTAAATGTTACGTCTCTTTGTTTATCTTTAAATTTTGCTGAATATCTGTAGCAATATTTGGATTTTTTTCCATCGTAACGTAGATATTTTTGAAAAGCAGGAGAATGCAGAAAATACTGCAGTTGTAGCACAAAACCATGTGGGAGGAAAAATACATCACAGGTACTTGAAGTAAACATAAGCCACATGTAACCTTCAGAAGGATATTAAATAAAATACATAAATGTCTAAATAGGGCCTTGAATGATGCAATCAGACAGTAGTAACATTGGGCAATAAGTTATTGCACATGCTGAAAAAAATCACACTTGTGTTGTAGTGCATGACATTTTCAAAATGCCATGTTGTGAGCATTAACTAATTACGCCCGGAACGCACAGGGATTTTACCAATTGAAGTGGTGAATGTAGCAACATTGAGACCCCAAAAATAAGAGGGCTTATCTAGATGAACAGAGCAGCTGGGGTGTAAATCTGTAGTGCACTGGCATGTTACACACTGTTTGTCCATGTGGACCTTGCTACCACACACACAAAGTTCCAGAGTGTGCTTTGATTAAGGCTCCATCTATGCTACAGCACTTACAACGTCACAGCTGCATCGGCTTAACTTGTGCTTGTGGTGGAGACAGGAGGGAGCTCTCCCATTAATAACTCCTGCCTCCGTGAGCGGCAGGAGCTATGTTGGCAGGAGCTGTCTACACCAGTGTTTAGGTAAGTGTAACTTACATCACTCAGGGGTGTGGATTATTCACACCCCTGAGCGACGTAAATTATACCAAAATAAACTGTAGTGTAGACAAAGTCTTACTCCGCTCTGAAATAGGATTAGGTCAATGCACATTAGAGAGCTTTTAGCTCTAGGTAGCAGGTTCCACACAGATACTTAGACCTTATCTACACTACAGGTTACTTGGGTATAATTTACGTCGCTCAGGGGTGTGAATAATCCACACCGATGAGTGATGTAAGTTACACCGAACTAAGCGCCGCTGTAGATAGCGCCATGTCGGTGGGAGAGATTCTCCTGCCAACGTAGCTACCGCCTCTCGCAGAGGCAGGAGTCATTGAGCCAATGGGAGAGCTCTTTCCCGTCACCAAAGAGTATCTCCACCAGAAGCACTACAGTGGCACAGCTGCGTCGATGCACCTGATCCGCTGTAAGTGCTGTAGTGTAGATGTAGCCTCAGCGTGCTGCAGATTTACACCCCGTTTGCCGCGCAGTAATTGTTCCTCTAGACAAGCCCTGCTGAGGTGGGTATCCCCTACATCCCAGTTTTACCAGGACTGTCCTGGTTTTTCTCGATGTCTTGATTTCCGAGGAACTTCTTCCAAAACACTGGAAATGTCCTTAGGTTTTTATTGCATCCATCAAAACGTTGGGGTTCTTCATCATTCAAAGTGTTCATGATTTATTGCCGTACTGAATAGAAATGGTTAGCAGTCCAGCGGAGTGAATGTGCCATGTTAGGAACAGTGTTTGGAGTGAAGAGGAAACTCAAATGACACTACCCAAGCTGTTCTTTTGCTCCAAGTGAATGTTAATGATGCTCATATAGTATTTCATTACAGATTCATTGGGATACTACTGTACTGTAAATTAAAAAGGAGAAATTCCTCCACTCCGGGAAATGCACCTGTGTCGCTGCTGAGTCAGAAGCTGTCAGCAGTGATACAAGGCCCATTTTTTAAAGTGTACTTTGTCTTTTGTGTGGCTATTCTGTGACTCTTAAAGAATTTGTTGCCACAGAAGTGCTCCAGGTTTGTATTGTCACCTCATTGGAGAACTCACAGCTACTTTCATTTTTAAAATACCCCCAGTTAAAATACTCCCAAAATTTTAATTGACAAAATGGTACTGTAACTTTGTGCTAAAGGATAGCTTTGCAAAAATGCATTACAAGGCCAAAACCACTACTCATATTTGTAATATCTAGGATTAAGTATCTTGTGTGAACAGTCACACCCAGATATCAATAACCGATATGCTAAGATTTCTTGAAAGTATATACAGTACAAACCATGTCACTAGAGAACTCCAAGAAGGCACAAGTAAAATATTCTATGACCTGATGTTGAAGATGGAGTTATGGATCTCACAGTCTCAGATATGAAACATATCAGCGTATTTACAGAAAAAGCATGACCTAGCAACTCTGAATATCTTTCTCTTTCTACAGATGACATGGAAGCCATTCCTGTCAAACAGTTCGTTAAACATATCAGTGAGCTCTATTCTAATAACCAACATGGCTTCTCAGAAGACTTTGAGGTAAGTTTCATTAACCTTTAATGAAATAGCCTTTTCCTAGCCTAACTAAACGTTCTGTGGACTCACAGTAAGGGACAAGCTGTAGTTTATTCCAGTCACAATGGGCCGGGATTTGCTACCATTGCTCACACTAAATAATACCTTACATCTTGAGTAGCCCAGGAGCAGTAAGATACGACTCAGCCCTGGTCTACACTGGCAGGGAGGGGGATCGATCTAAGTTACGCAACTTCAGCTACGTGAATATCGACTTACCGTGGTGTCTTCACCGCAGCGAGTCAACTGGTGCCGCTCCCCCGTCGACTCCGCCTGCGCCTTTCACGGCAGTGGAGTACAGGAGTCGATGGGAGAGTGCTCGGGGGTCGATTTATCGCATCTAGACTAGACACGATAAATCAATCCCCGCTGGATCGATCGCTGCCCACCGAAGCCATACCCTCAGTGTGAGCTAGAATCTGCCCCTTCGTAAGCAAAGTTAAACATGGGCACGGAAATTGCTGCTCTTACCTGTTTATGTTGGGCCAGATCCCAAAGTCCTTACTCAGTTTTATACTCACTCCTTACTCAGAAAAAGTCCCACTGAAGTCATCAGGCTTTTTGTCAGAGTGAAAACTGAGTAAGGGCTTCCAGTTTGGCCCACAGTATTTGTATTATGCGAATATTTTAAAATATCTAGGCCAGATTCTGATCGGAGTTACACCAGTGTAAATCTGGAACACCTCCGTCAAAGTGTAACTGAGATTAGAATACAGCCTCGTATCTCTCTAAACCCAGGTACGTGACACTTCTATATTCTACACCTAGTAACAAACAGGTTTTGGAGCTTAGCAATCAATAGGGGATTGAACCTGCAATTGTTACACATGGGTAGCCTCGGTGATGCCCATGGAACTATTCACAGGAGTAAGCCCCAGTCAGTGTGAGTAAGGGTTGTACTCCCAGGCACTGCTGAGTGAGCACAGTCATTCTGTAGCTAGCATTAACAGGAGTTCCTTTCAGTCTGCTCACAACTGAGGTTGGGAATATTGGCACATAAGAGGTATTTTCAGCTGAGAAATCTGGTAAATGGTATGCAGCTGTGGCATTGCCTCCACTGAGGGCACAATGAGACCACAATAGGTGATATTCATCAAGATATGCCTATTTTAAAATGTTATGGAGGGATCATAAAGGCAGCTGTATTTACAAACACGACCACAGAACAAAATTGGTGGTCTAATATCTAAAGCCTTGTCGCTGAATGCAATAAAGACAAGACTATATGCAGGAATTGTCTTTTATGGGATCATTTACAACATTTACTGCCTCTGTTTGGTTGCAGTCTGTGTGAGCGGCTGCATTGTCTGATACCCAAAAACTATTGTGTAAGTCATAGATATTTTGTATTCATGAGAACGGCAAATGGGTGAGGTGTTAAAGTGATTTAGTTCAATTGGCTGCTGGCTGGATGACTGAACAGGAATATTGAGGCATTTAACAATGTTGATGGTATTCAGGACAAACATTTATCCTCCAGAGAGTAGAATTTGATCAGAATGATCAAATGCGACTCAGTCTTCTCAATTATTTATGAATTGAGCCCCCAGTGCTATTCATCACAGCTGGTTTTGACACCATTTAATTATTCAAAATAATCAGCTACACATCTGTAAACTTGATCTGACTTAATATAGGCTTTGCTTCAGCTGTCACAAAATCATTGCTATTAACAAACGTTGGATATCTTCCACCTGTGTTTTCAGCAGAGGAAAACACTGCTGTAATAGCCTTTTCTTCCCTTTGTACTGGAAGCCCCCTCTGTGACTGCTACTCCATGGTAGCTTGTCAGCAGAGAGAGCCAGTTAGTTCTCTTCTTGGGAGTTCACTATCTCCTAAGAAGGGAAGTAATTTTCTTTGTGGAGTACCTACTCCCTAGGCCAAATCCTGCTCTCTGTACTGGTGTATATCTGGAGTAATTCCTTTAAAGTCAGTATAGTTACTCCAAACTTATACTGATGTAAGAGAGAACAGAATTTGGCCCATGTTTCCTTAAGAAGAAGTAAAAATGGAATCTCTTCTCCTGAAAGAGAGGTAGAATGATCATCTTGAAAAGATAATGGATTGATACAGTTGTGAGGAAACACCGCTTCCTTTTGTTGCATGAGGTCTCCTGCTTACTCATGGAGGGACCTGATTCTCCTCTCACATCAGTTTCACCCCAGAGACATCAGTGGAATTGCTCCTGATTTACACTTGTGAGATAGGATAATGAGGCCTGGGTGGATCGATAAGAACACGGGGTAATATTTTCAGAAGCACCTAAGTTACTTAGAAGTCTTAAGTCCCATTTTAAAAAGTGGCTTTCTGTCTTAGGAGCCTATGTCTCATTGACAGTCAGTGGGATTCAGCCTCCTTAGTGCCTAACTCATGTCTGAAAATGGGACTCGTTCTTAAGTCACTTAGGCATTTTTGAAAACTTTTCTTTCTGTCTGCAAAATGAAATTGGAAAAAGAGAAAACAGGAGCCTGGATGCTGAAAGAATTGTATCCAGCACAGGAAAAAAAGTAAGTTTTCCAAAGAGAGACAGCCCTCTTAGAGGACGGGGATATCGGAGTCTGAGAGGAGGTCCCAAAGTAGCCTCAAAAGTTCTGCAACAGGAAGTTTTCCCCTTTGTGTCTTTATGAAATAAAGCGAAGAGGGAAATGAGCATGATGGGAACAAGTGAGGCCCGCCCTGTGTAGCAGGCACAAGTCGTGTTATGTTTGATTAATCTTTTTGGTATAAATCCTCTCCTGTGTTTTTGGGAGCTTGCCTTGAGTTGTATTGGGAGCTTCATTATATGAGGAGCATTCCTTTGGAAGCAACGTGTCCAAATACTCAAAATTGCCTCTCTCTTAAAATGAGCTGTAATTACAGTGAAATATTTTGTGAATATGCTAGGGGAGCATTTTATGTAAAAGAAGAAAAGGACTTTGAACTCACAAGCTTCCCCTGGAAGGTAGATCCAAAGTACATCCATATTCCCAACAGGGAATCATACTGCAGGTCGACACTTTAGTGTCTAGTTAGCTAGTCTTTCTTATGTATAGAGAGTGGCTAAGGTTAACCTTGAGAACAATTAATTTATTATTTTTGAAGTAACTAGAAATTAAAGTCCAGAACCTGATTGACCAACAAAACAGCCTTTTAAAATGATGCCCACAATGGATGGTTGTCCATGGTGCTTTCTGGTCTTGCTCCAACTCTGAAGAATAAAAATGAATAACAATAAAATTCCTGTGAAATCCAATGGGATGCAAAGCCCTTTTTGCATTGCTACTTAAGAAACAGCTCCAGCACCTTTTTCCTATGGCACAGGCATCCTAGGTTGCATCTGGTCCATTGTGTCTCTACTGCATCTTTGGGGTAGGATATGGGTGTCCCATACCCCATGTGCATTGCAGCAATGCTCTGTAGCATGCTGCCAGGGATTTTTGGGGGTGGTTCTGCCAGTATGTAAATCAGCAGGCCATTCCAGCCCACTCGTGGTGGGGGGAGGCCTGAGAGAGCATTCCTCCACCTCTGCACAGTCAGACTCTCTGGGGTGTTGCTGGATTTGACCCTGAGAGCTCCTGTACATACAAGGCGATAGCGCTCTGCCTCCTCCTACAGTGAAGCTCTTTCTCCCACAAGGGATTCTCTCTTTCTATCCTCAGTTGGGCTTATTACTAGAGTAAGACAGTGAGTTTTGTTAGCATAGCTGTGTCCTTTGGCTCTAAGAAAGGAATATTAGATCAGGAAATCTCCAAAGAGCCAGCTATGAATTTTTATAGCATAATACACTATTTGGATTTCATAGATCAGATAATTTTATTTGCCACCTCCAGTTCTTTAGTGGGTAGGTCAGCCCTGCTGCTGGAAAGATTAGATTGGGTAAATGTAAACTTCTCAGACCTGTCTGCTGCCTGTAGACGCATGAGGGTGGTGATTCACTGCCAATTTGGAGTCTGAGCAGGCTAGCTGAACTGAAGGCAGGCTGTCTACCTCCCTCGTCACATAAATTGAAAATATCTTTATGCTCTAGTGACACCTTCTCGGAAAGCTCTGAAATATAAGAAAACAGCATAAATCCATATCTTTTGAGATGTGGCACAGATCTGCTAACTTTGTCCTTGCAGCTGTTGCAGTTTGGGTGTCACTGAATATTTATTATAAGGTGATCCGTAATGTTTCTGTTTCTGAAGAGCTCCGTTGAAGACTGAGAAATCACTGTGTTTCCAAACTTTTCCTGATGTCAATGGGAGTTAGACACCTAACTGTGTTTGGGGATCTGGGCCTAAGGCCTAGTCTACACTAGAAGAGGTTTGCCAGTATAACTATGCTAGAATAATTGTATTGGCACACCCTCCTATCGTAGACACAGCCTCCACTGGCCGAAGACAGGTTTTTGCCAGTAGACTTGCATCAACGCTAGGGCTTTTGCCAGTATAAAAATGTCATTAAAGAAGAAAACTCAAACTCCTAACTGATATTTCTATACCAGCAAAAGTTTTAAGTGTAGACCTGACCAAAAGCTGCTACAGTCAGAGATTAACATTTTAATATCCCAGTCTGTGCATTTCCATATCGTATTGATCTTCTGAGGGATAGACTGGAAAGGCCAAAGATGCGTGTACTGTGTTGCTGTCTGATGGAGGAGCATCCATATTCCATCAGACTCTTCCTGAAATCCAATATTCTCATTACCTAGTTGAATGTTTAACCCCAGGAAACAGTTTTTGTAAATTCACAAACAAAATTCAAGGGAAACGGTACAGCAGGGTAGCCCAAATCCTGGACTTCCTGTTACTAATTGTGTATGTTATGGTAGCACCTGAAGGCCTTGATCCAGATGAGGGCCCCGTTGTGTTCGGTGCTGTACAAACAAGCGGGTTGACCTGCTCCCTTCTCCTAAGAGCTCACGTGCCACTGAAAGAGAAGATGCAACAAGCAAGTGTAACAAAACAGTGGAAGGGAAAAGGGAATGTGACGATGGTTGTTTCACTGCTTATTATCGCTTCTATGTTACCGTGTGTAGTTTGTTTTGTCCCTGCTTCTGTATAGACTATCCCCAACCACCCCTCTGTCTAATGTTATTGAAGGATTTATACCTGTGCTAGATTCTTAGAAGATTCTGTGCTATACCTATTGCTAGGTCCTTGCAAGCTACTGGGTGAGTATCTGTACGTCCTCTTAGCCTTTGCCATGATAAGGCAGGACCCGCTGCAAGAATTACAAAAAGTTGGTTCTATGATTTTGGGGCCATGATAAAAATGATCTTAGTGATGAATGAACTAGTTGCTTTCATCCTCAACATACCAAAATAATTTTCAAACATAACTAGTGATCTTTTTTTAGATACGCATGTAAATGAAGCTCCTTTAATCTACTCATGTAGCCTCTCAATCATTGTTCATATGCCTACAAATCTCCTGATGTTAGGAAGGCAACTGACATAAAATAATCAGAGACATGTAATGCCCACAAAATTTGAGTCAAAAGACTGGGTTCACAATCACCCATTCCAGTGGAACTTTTCATTCGTTCACATTACCAGATATGCAGCAATTTGATTTTACGCTTAAATTTTGTGAAAATTCTTTGAAGTTTATAAAACTAATCTGTAACTTGTTTCAGAAAGGCAATGAAAATGAGTCATTAAATCTTGGTATATTAATTGCCAATTAGTATTTGCATGGACCATATAATTAAAGCTAAATTAGCCATTATAGCACTGAATATAACATTTCTTACAGTAACTAAAGGTTGGTTGAACCCAAGTATTTTGGGTTCTTGAGTTGTCAGTAAGTTGAAAAGGACAAAACAAGAGCATTATCCATTGATCTTCAAACATTAGTGTGTTCTGAGAAGTTAAACATAAAAGACACCACTACACTAACTAGCCTGAATTAAATTCAATGAAAAGAGACCAAGAAGAATTTAAAAAAAAAAATGCTCCAGACCCCATTACCCACAATAGTCCAACAAGAATCCTTCAGTTAAAACCTGAGGTTCTTATTCCTTACAGTTAAGCTGATAATGGAGTTTACCTGAGTAAAAACTCAGAGTAAGGATGTCAGGATTTATTTGGCCCCAAATTAATGGTGTTTTGCATAGAGCAGCAGAATAATGTATGCATTAGCACCTGCAGAATGGAATATACAGAAGAGATGGTGACATTGTGGGAGGATAAGTAACTAGAGTTCTACTGTATCTACCTACATAGTCTCCTGTCTTGTTGACTGCAACCTTTTGCCCCTGGCCTCTGTGATACCCACAACACCCCATGATAAATGTAGCCACTATGATCATCTGTGTTGCCTACCATTCTGAGAATGTCACACTCCTCTTTGATTCTCCACTGGATTTTCCACAACATTTTAGGTTTCTTATTCTCTCCTTCAAGGCCGTTCATTGCCGTGCTCCACCCTACATTTCTGATGCTCTCTCTTACCATGGTTCCCCTTCCACCGGCTCTGTCAGCCTTGATCTTCCCATCTCATCTGTGCATTTCTCAGACAACTGGTTTTGTACTTTTTTCCACACTGCCTCCTCTGCAGGGAACACCCTCCCTTAGTCATAAGGCAACTATCCTCCTTAAAACACTTCCTCAAGATCCATCTCTCCCATGAATCCTGTAGGAAGTTAGCCATCTAAGCAGGACGTTTACAGAGAAATGATCATTATATTTTTAGAAAGAGTTGATTGTTTTATTCCTTTGCCACATGTTTCCTGATCTTCAGCCACAAATGCCCACTCTGATACCATATTTATCAGTTTCTCTTTGCTGTCAGCCAAAAGGACCAAACCATCAGTATACATTAGTTTTCTCTGTCTCCCTGCAGGCTTGTTTCTCCTACTAATTAACTCTATAACTAGGGTGAAGAGAAGTGGACTCACCACCTCTGGGCTCAAAATGGTAGCTGCCCCATTCATTTTCTTTTTCCTCCAGGCCAAAAAACTCAAAACTCTCTGAAATTCCATGTATTGTTATCAACTTAGCTCTTGGCCCTCGATGCAGCTCCTCTATCATCTCCACTTCTTAAAGTCCTCCTCCCATCTACCCATCTCAATATTCCAAACACCAGCTCCTGCAGAACCACCTCATATGCTTTCTCAAGATCAATAAAAGCTACATAGCAGTAATATTCTCCATTTATCATTCTTTCACACTTCTGTCTCATTGCAAATTTATACTACGCTTTCATTTCCTAAGGCCATGTCACTCCTCTCCTTTATTTTCCTCCACCTTGCACTGCAACCATGCCTCCAAAACTCTCTCGAGGACTTTGAGAAGCTGACTTAACAGCTGATGCCCCAATAAGTGTTTGGATCATTTGCATTATCCTTACCCTTCCAAAGAGGCACAATCAATCCCATTCTCCTGTCATCTGGTATCCTTGCATGCTCCCATCAAACCCATAGTCATCTATGAAGCCACTTTGCTCCAGTATGTCCAACTTTCTTGATCATATCAAGAGTTATCTCATCTTGACCAGTCTTCATCTTCTTCGGTGCTGCTTCTACCTCCTCTACAGAGATCGATATATTTTGAGGTTTCTCCATAATTGTTGGTGGTGCTAGCATTTGAAACTCCCTCTTCTCATTCAACAGTCCCTTTGACAATATTTTTCCATACTTCAACCACTTCTTTAAGGTTAGTAACCACATAGTTCCCATCCTTCACACACAGATTTCTTCAGATCTTGTATTTCATTGTTCCTCTCTCTTAACAACCCCAAAACCAATTTTCTGCTATCATCTTCCTCCAGCTTTCTGTATAATTCCTCCTAAGCATCCATTCTTGCCTTGGCAACTGCCTTCTTAGCCTCTTTTTTTTTGCCTGTTTGTATGCATTTTTTATTCTCATTATCATGACCTGCTGCCTCAAACTCTTTGAATAATTCTTTATTCTTTTTAACTTCTCTTGTACATGTGACTTCCACCACCATCTTGTTCTCTGGAAGTGCCTCATCTCTGCCTCATGTTACCTCCACTGCCTTAATGAAACATTATTTCAAGTTCCTCCATTCTTTCTCCACTTACTTCACTGTTGTTGGCAAAGCATGAAAGCCTTCCTTTACTTAACTCTTCCTTTCTCTTCCTCTCCCTCTTATAAAACCACCAATGCAATTTCTTCCTCAATTTCATCTTCTTTCCTGTTATCTCAAATTGCCGTCAGATTTTAGCTATTAATACCTTACCTTGTTATGGCACATATTCACTCAGTATAACCTTTATATCTTTCACCTTTTTCATCTGTTTCGCTTCTTATCAAAATATTTTCGACTTGGGTTTTTGCTTTTTCTGCTGTAGAATGTCACCATGGGGGATTCTTTTATTTTCAAACCATGTATTCACCACTGAAAATCTGTAGAACAAACACCACCCAACCCATTTCTCTCCTTCTACATTTCTTTTACCAAAGCCAAATTTACCCCCCACTCCTTTCATGGGGCTCCCTTCAGCAACATAGCAAGTTCCTATCACCCCCAACCACTAACAAGATGATACTGTCACTCATAACCACAAACTCTGCCAGCTCATTGCTAATGCTCTTCTCCTCGTCCTTCGGTCTACCTCGTTGCATAGCGTATGCTGACATCACACATAACCCTATTCTCTCTCATCAGCCATAGTGCTGTCAATCGGTCTCCTCTTCTTTCTACCCTCATGACACCCTGAGCAATCTCTGGGCTCACAACGGTAGCGACCCCATTCATTTTCTTTTTCCTCCTGGCCAAAAAATGTTAAATCCACCTTTCAAGATTTTATTTTTGCATCCACACTACCTAATTTCCTGCAGACATAGCATATGGATTTTTCTTCTAGTCATTGCCATCTCTCCTGACCTACCTGTAAGTGAACCTACGTTCCATGGTGCAACTTCCAGGTCTTTGCTAATGTGTTGCTGTTGCCTGGAAGAGGGCACATCAGCTATCCCCAATATGGTAGCATGTTTTAAATGACTTCAGCATGAAGAATCCATAATACATGAAGAACCTAGGACCCAAGTAGCCCACTGGCACTATCCCACTTTGCTGACCCAGTGGCAGTTTTCATTCGGAGTTTACCTTCTAAATCATCTGCCATCCAAAGCTTCCAAGCCCGATCGACCCAAATCTGATAGCAATTTCCTCCTCTCGGGGCAAAAAGCTGCCCTACCCTCACCACTTGTATGCCAAGTTAGCCACTGGCACTTTTTAGAGTTGATCACTTACAGCTCTGGGCACTGAGTGGTATATTTGCCACTCGGTGAGTGTTACCACCCTCTACCATATGGAGATTATGATTGGAATTTCCCCTTTTCGGAGCTGAGGCTATAGTGGCATTACTCCAACTCCTCGAGTATTTTTAAGGGCAACATAAAAAAGGTTAATTAAAGTGATTAACCTTATAAATCATTCCCTTCTGGAAAAATCCTATACAAGTTAATAGAAAGTGATACATTTACTATGCAGTATTTAAATCATCATGGAGAATTCCTTAGCAAGGAGATAATTCTCTATTAAATTCGACAGCTCTTTAGCGTTCTCTCTGTAGAGCCCTATTGGAGTCTTCTGTATTAAATTCTGCAGGAGTTTTCTGTAAATGTTTGGACACTAATAACCATTTTTAAAAGGTTTGTAATGAACATAAGGAAATTGTTTTTTAAATGATGAGTGCCCTACAACTATATAGGAATGAAAGATCTGAATTCTAAAATGCAACAAAAATGATCATCAGTTTTCCAATTGTGGTTTAGACTGAACTGATGTTTCCTATTGTATAACCAGAGCACCAGAAGTGAGCATACTCCTCCCCTCTTCTGCACACTGGCGCTGCAAGGCAGAATTAGAAAAAGTGTACACATTAATATGAAAAATATTTTTCCATGATAGAAATGAAAGTCTGTCCATTTAGACCAGCTGAGGATTCAGCAGGATTTCTTTGTCTTTGCTGAGCTCATCCCCTTGACTGTAGTATGTTCCTCCCTATGGAAGAGCGAGACAGGCAACTGTTCGCTGGGGAGTGCCTTGTGAATATAAAGCCACAAAAATGTACTTGGTTTTAGTATATTTTGCACTTATAAAATGTAAATGCTGTGGAAAATATCAAAATTACTATGCAACCCCTTTGTGAAATGTCTGCACAATGCTGAACTCTGTTACATCTGCTGTTTGTATAGCATTTCTCTTGATAATTTTCTCTGTCACTTAGCTCCTGATCTTTGTAGCAGCTGTGCACTGCTAATGACTTCCTTTATTAGGCAAGTTCTATACCGTTGTTTTTTAAGCCTCTAGTACAAAATAATTTGGCACCCCATAACCTTGGGGAGAACTGGATTTTGGAAAGGGATTTCTTGGGCCCACAAAAATCTTTATAAACAGTTTCTTCCACAACTATTTAAACAAACATGCACTGAACTATTTTCAAAAATTGTGTAAAGAAATGGAATAATAATGTTAATGTGCTGAGCTCTTAACTTTGTCATTGGGATCTTTTTTCTGGATTTAAAAGTCTTACACGTGCTTAATCACAACCTCAAAATGTTAACAAAGAATATCTTGAACATGATATTGCCTATGAGTTAATTGATTTAAGTATCACACCAGATTAGCACAGGGACATGTCAGACTGGCAAAGTCTGCAAGACATTCTCTGAAACCTTGTAACTCTTTAGATGAATCTGGCAGAAGGCAAATCTCTGCTATGCTAATGCTGTGAGGAGAAGACGCCCACTCCGCTGTTTTAACAGACCCACATTGTACGGTTTAATTGCGTGTGCTAGAATTATGCTGAGAACTGAAAGTCAGTAGGAGTCAGGCACCTAAACTACTTAGACATTTTTGTAAACCTCTCTGCATCTTGAAGCACATAAATCCCTTTGTACCTGTTACCCTGGTTCTATTATATAAATTAGATGAATTGCCTAAATATATGTACCTAAACATGGATAACATTACATTTTTCTTTCAAACATTTTTTTTACTCTTCAGTCATTGCCGTCAGTTGTATTTAATGTACTTTTCATAACCATCGGATCAATTTTTAAAAAATTGTATTGAAGTCATTCCTGTGCAAAAAGCTAACAAATGACCACTACGTCACTTGCATTCCTTTAAAGCCATATTTTGAAGGCAACAGAAATAGGTACACAGTAGGTCTTGTCAAAAATTTTCTAATGAAATTATATTTTGGACTACATCTCCCATGATGCACCATGACCAGTGACTCCTATGACACACTCCTTCTTCTCATCAAGAGAGTAGAAACTGGGAGTTGTAGACTGTCTAGAAAGCTCAGCTTACAGAGGAGGAAAGCACATAAACTATGATTTCTACCAGTGTTGCCATTTTGAATTGAAATATTTTTTGAAAACTAAATTTGTCAACATTTTCTCTGGGAGAGAGAAAACCCTAATCTGACCAGCTCTAGTGCATAGGCCTTTCATTGATCTTTGCAGAAGGAGTGAATTCCACCCATTCTAGAGACCTGATTCTGTAATCAGAGACCAGGACTCAGTTAACATCCCTGATTAACCAGAATGTATCTTACTGGACTACATTGAAAGATTACAGCAAAGAAATCAAACCATTAAAATGTTGATGTTTCAACATGTTTGCAAAGAGCTGTTGTAAAATGAGACAAACCATGTTTTTGTATTTATGTATTTTCCATCTGAATAATTCTGTCACTAGGAAGTGCAGCGGTGTACAGCCGACATGAACATCACAGCAGAACATTCCAATCACCCAGATAACAAGCACAAGAACAGATACATCAACATTTTAGCATGTGAGTAAGCAATTACGGTAAATATGGTACATAAATTTGTACAAGGACGTCTGTTCTAAGAGGGTCAGTGCATGAGTGGAAAACCCAGGTTGTTTCAAATTAATTTTATCGGAGAAGGACAGCAATTAACAATTACAATTCTAGTCTTGTTGAAGTCTATATGAGTTTTGCCATTGACTTCAATGGGGCCACGGTTTCACCCAGGCTTTTTACTGGGAAAACATTGACAATTTGGTGTTAGATATCGCAAGTTTAGCTTACAAAAGTAGCACTCCTGCATAAGACAATGCAACTGAATAATTAAGATCAAATTACTGCCAGAACTCTATATGCTAATCTGAAAAGCGACTTACGGGAGATGTGTGGTGGATCAAAGTGTTTTATTGATGATCCTTGGGATTCATTTTATCTTCCCAAATATGCTAAAGCTGAGATCGGTATGTCTGTCACATTTCAAACTGCTCCACAAGAGAGAGCGGCTTGGACAAACAATGGCCTTCTTAGCACATTGCAGGTCTCTCTCATCGTCCTTCGGAGAATTGCAAAGTTGAAGTCCGTTTCAGGACTGCAAATTATTCCGGGTCTGAGCTGGGAGGTGGAATAACTTTCTCTGTTGTCATCTCTCATGTAGAACTGATGGGAGATTGGCAGTCAACACATATTGTATAGCAATACTGAATTCTTGCTCCTGTAAAGGTCACAATGCAAAGCTTTGCCCTCAAGAACACCAAATGCAAATGGGACAAATCCAACATGATTTTAATTGTATAAAAAATACAACCCTCTGACTTACATCCACCCAGTGGTTAGGGTGCTAGCTTGGGTCTTGGAAGACACTGGCACAATTCCCTGCTTCCTATGTGACCTTGGGCATGTCAGTCTCTCGGTGCCTCAGTTCCCCATCTGTAAAAGGAGGATATAGCGCAGCTCCAATGTTGTGAGAATTGCATGTAAAACACCAACGAAAAGGGGAGTGGAGAGACCTTTCAGGCACTCAGATACTACGGTAAGGGAACGGTCCTTCGATAGGTCCCCCTACTCCGAGCACACCTACTCCTCCCATTTCATACTTTTTAAAGGGACGCTGTCACATACTAAAAAATAAAACCACCCCTCATTTGTGTACAGCCCGAGGCTGTGATCCTGCAGTCAGATCCACGAGAGCCGACCCTTCCCTTTCAATCACCATAAAGCCAGTTTACACAGGTTATGTGCAGGCAAAGTGGATATCACCCATAAATTGCTAGGAAATGGGATGGTTTACCTGCATTATTTTTAATGTACTGTCCCTTAGTGCTTCTCTGCTGTTTTTTCTCATAGATGATCACAGTAGGGTGAAACTAAGGCCTTCGCCAGGAAAAGATTCTAAGCACAGTGACTACATTAATGCTAATTATGTTGATGTAAGTTGTTTGAATATTTTTTCTCCTCTCTCATTGTAAATACGTTCATAAAGGGGGAAATCTATCCAGTTGCTCCTTATGAAGCGTTTGTGTTTTCTGACTTCCCCTGGACTCCTGCTACAAACTCCTCAAATATTCAGAACAGGAAAGACACCTCTCTTTGTTATCTGTAAATTATTAATATGTCTGACCTGCTGCTGCTTTCATCTTACTTTGCATTTTGGTTTTCTTTGAAGGGTTACAACAAAGCAAAAGCCTATATTGCCACCCAGGGACCTTTAAAGTCTACATTTGAAGATTTCTGGAGAATGATTTGGGAACAAAATACTGGAATCATTATCATGATTACAAACCTCGTGGAAAAAGGAAGAGTAAGGGACCATGTAGCTTGATAATGGCTACCCTTTTCTATTTAATATAGTGAATTAAATCCTGCCTTCCGATTCATGAATGGGCAGAATTTGACCCATTAGCTTTAAATACACAAATAGCGTATTGCTATATCGTGTGTAAATCCCATAGCGGAGATATAAATTACTAGGTATGATTTTTTACCCTTTCTAATAAACTCTAAATATGGTTTTAATAAAGCCAAAATGACCCCAACCCATCTAATTCTCCCTTCATTTAGAGAAAATGTGATCAGTACTGGCCGACAGAGAATAGCGAGGAATACGGCAACATTATAGTCACATTGAAGAGCACAAAGGTACATGCCTGCTACACCGTCCGCCGTTTCACAGTCAGGAACACAAAAATGAAAAAGGTGAGTGAGCCCCCTCTGGTCATGTTAATTTCCTGTCCCGCTTGTTAAGTGCAAGCATCATACCAGCAAAGCCCAGGGGTCTTGCTTGCTACGTCTATAACTTTCAGTAGCTGGCTGGTAGGAACTAACTAAGTGAAGCCTGGGTTACTGGATATCTGGCGAAAGCATTTACCCTGCACCCACAGTGCGGAGCTGTGCAGAGTTTCTTTTCCCTTGGGGAGTTCTCATGGCCATTATTTCCCCACTCTCCTGTGCGTTTCTCCTCGGGACTCTGTCTGCATCAAGCGGGAAGCAGAGCTGGGGGAGCAGGGGCACTTCTCCAGTTGAGCTTCAGCTGACGCCCACTTGTTTGAACATGTCAATAGAGTTTGAAGTAGTTCCAGGCCTCCCCTTTCGAATATTTATTCCTTGTTGGGTGCGTTTTACGTACAGGGTCAGAAGGGAAACCCCAAAGGGCGACAGAACGAGAGAACGGTTATTCAGTATCACTATACACAGTGGCCTGACATGGGAGTGCCAGAATATGCTCTGCCTGTGCTAACCTTTGTGAGGAGATCGTCAGCAGCCAGGACCCCGGAAATGGGACCCGTGCTTGTACACTGCAGGTATGGCACCTCTGGTTAACTAGGGCGTGGACAGCACACTTTGGATGCAACAGGTACTCTAGGGTGGGTTCTTATTAACATGCAAATACAACAGATTATTAACACACCAATTCAAAGCAGAATGAAACTCATCTCAGTGCAAAGCCTTTGAACCACTTAATCCCAGCAGATGTAAAGGATGCCTATGTCTTCTGCAAGGTGCCGACACAGGGGTGAATTTCAGATGCAAGCAAGGGTGCTGACAAAGGACATGTACAACTCCACTTACTTGCTATTTGCACTAGACATTTCTAAGGTTTGTTTACACAATTCCAGCCATCCAACCAGGGAGTAACAATACCGTGTCTCTCTAGACTGACCAGTCGTGCTCTGTGAATAAAGATTAATGAATAATCAAAGACCTAGTTAAGGAATTAGTTTGCAAACCACCCATGGTCTGAAAGATGTTAGCACTGATTGTACGGCAAACAGTTATTGGGAAATAGTCTGGTCGCAGATAACCTTCATAGAGAAGTCAATTATGTGGCTACATTATTCACTATGAATAGAACACCCAGTGCTAGCAATGGGGGAGCTCTCACAGATGTTAAGGTCAGAATAACTATTGTATGACCATAATGATCATCTAATTTGACTTCCTCCATAGAGTTTCACCCACAATCACTGGTGTTAGCTGTTGCACTCAGCAGGGGGCATCTCTACAGATGTCCTCAGAAGGAAGCTAGAGAGGGAAAAGGAAACAAACATTTGGAAAAATATCTAAAATAAGCACACGTTTTCATGTGATTGAAATCCTAGAATGCATGTAACATGTTACGTAAGGACTTTAATGATCAGGAGGGTCAAGGTGTTCTAATACTGTAAAGTTTGGGGACAGAAATGTAGGAACTCTGTTTTGCCATTGCTAACATTTAATTGAATACAGCGGAATTATCAGAGTTTCTTTCCTGTCCATTGCAGTGCTGGTGTGGGCAGAACTGGTACCTACATTGTGATAGACAGCATGCTGCAGCAGATACAAGACAAAAGCACAGTTAATGTCCTGGGTTTCCTGAAACACATCAGGACACAGCGCAACTACCTTGTTCAGACAGAGGTAAAGATTGGAGTGATACTGAATTGAAAGCAGTGCTCGTTTTTATGATGTGATCAAAAAGGAAATCGTTTTTTCAGTTACTTTTCTCTAAATGCAGAATACAGGCATTTCGGTGACTTGTAGTGTCTTTTTTCAAGACCAGAAACTTTTGATTCCTCTCTTGACTTCCTAAGTATTGTTTAGATTATACTCATGAATGTATACTCCAGTCTGAGCAGTATTTGCAGATTGTTTTAAAAAGGAAATGTACCCCTTTCCTTCAGTGTGCTGTCCGCCTTCATTAATAACTCTGCTTGGTGTAATTTTCTCCTAACCCTTAAACTGCTTGCTCTTGACTTTCCAGGAGCAGTACATTTTTATTCATGATGCCTTGCTGGAAGCCATCCTTGGGAAGGAGACTGAAGTATCTGCAAACCAGCTGCATAGTTATGTTAACAGCATTCTTATACCTGGAATAGGAGGAAAGACACAACTAGAGAAACAATTCAAGGTAAAGGTTTATCAGGCATCAGGTGTGATTTCACACCCACAGTTCCCTATCTTTTGTCACATGGAGAGTCTTTGCTATCATATCTAATAGGCAGAACTAAAGGAACCTGAACCAAAACTCTGGGTCCAAGCATCCCTGAATTTTGGAGACGTTTCAGATTGAACAACCTTAGTTACAATGATGTAAATCAGGACTAATGCTATTGAAATCAATGGAGTTTAGGGTGACCAGATGTCCCGATTTTATAGGGACAGTCCTGATATGCGGGGCTTTTTCTAATATAGGTGTCTATTACCCCCCATCCCAGTCCCGATTTTTCACACTTGCTAACTGGTCACCCTAATGGAGTTATACTAGTGTAAAATTGGTGTAAAGAGAGAATTGGGCACTCATTTGAACTATGCTGCTGACCCCTCATTCTATAAGGAGCTTGAACCAAAATACTGAATCCAAACACTCCTTAGATTTGATTAGTTTTAGATCTAGATCAGGAGCCAAACTTGGTGTCTCAGACCCATCTCTAGTTAAAACAAATGGAGATGGTTGTTGGTAGCACAATTAAAATCCTCAGTATTGTATGTACAGGGTAAATTAGTTTTCTTGAGACTCTAGGAAAAAACAGCTGTTGCAGCTGTTGCTTTTCCAGTAATACATTACAGATAATTTCATCATTAAAAAAAAGTTTGCCATTTTCTCACATTTAAGAATTAAAAGCCTCCAGCCATTTAAGATTTTCTGATTACATTTTAAACACATTTAAAACTACTTTGTGTTACTGTGTCTCATTAGGTGAATCTGTGCAGACCCTGTTTTCACAGTTAAACTCCCTCAGACAAGTACCAGCTAAAGACATGAAACCATTAAACAAATTAAACCAGGTGCCAAGTGATTCAAAAAATGAATAGGCCATTTTCTGAATTCACTGGTGAGACTCTCTGGGTTTCTGTAGCATCCATGACATTTTAGATGCCGAAGGGTATGTCTACAGTGCAGTAAAACACCCACGCCTGGCCCAGGTCAGCTGACTCGGGGTCATGGGGCTTGGGTTTCGGGGCTATAAATGGTATTGTGAATGTTCGGGCTTGGGCTGGAGCCCGGATTCTGGGACCCTCCCTGCTTGCAGTGTCTCAGAGCCTGGACTCCAGCCTGAGTCCAAATGTCTCCACTGCAATTTATAGCCCCGCAAGCCTGAGTCAGCTGACCTGGGTGTAGACGTACCCTAAGTGTCTTAGCCACCTAATTCCCATTTTCAAAAGTGACTTAGATGCTTAGAAGCCTATGTCCCAATGAGTCTCCTAAGGGCCAGATGTATAAAGGGACTTAAGCACCTAAAAAGGCACATAGGCACCTACTAACATTTACCAAAATACTTCAGTACCTAACTTGCTTAGGAGCTTTTGAAAATGGGACTTTAGGCTCCTAAAGGTCTGTCTGCACTAGGGCAGCATGTAGCGCATAGGCACTGCATGCCCAGCTAGCACAGGTATAAGCAGCAGGATAGACGGTGAGGAGTGGCTTAGGCAAGTAGCATGCCCTACACGCCTGAGCCCTGGCACATACACCCTGCACGGCTCTCGACACGCTCAAGCAGTGCTTCTCACATCTGCACTGCTATTTTTAGCAGTGTAATGTCTCCCTGCTAGAGCTTTTCCTCGCCGTAGTGAAAGGCTCCGGTAGCAGGAAAAGGCTCTGGTGGAAGGAGCAGCTCCCTGCTGCCAAAGCCTTTCCTCACTGCCTCTCCCCGCGGGAGCCTTTCACTGCTGCATGTAGCTATAGAGTGCAGTGACAAGGGTGGACGCGGCTGCCTTTCTGTGCGGCTAATACCTGTACTCTGCACACCACCAGAAGTGTACGTCACTTCTGTACATTTGAAAATGTTGCCCTGGGTGAATGTTGGCAGCTATTTGATGTTACTTGGAGGTTTGGAATATCAGTAGAGAAGGATGAATTGGCAAATGGGGGACACAGCCCTTGGTTCTGGAGTGAGAGTTTTGAGCGAAGGGAGAAACCTTTGTCTGATAGGGGTTTTTTTCTTTTTTTTAAATGGTGGCTGTTTCATGTTGTTCAGAGGTTTGTACTAGTCCTGATGGGGATGGGATTAGCCACTGGGCCAACAGGGTCCGTGCTCAGGGTCCCCAGCCAATTGGGGACCCCTGGAAAATTGGGCACCGCCCCGACCCGCTCAGCCTGCCCGGCACTCCTGCTGGGGAGTGGGGTCACGGCACGGGGGCTTGACCTGCTACCCCCGCACCCCAACCCTGCTCCCCAGCAAGAGCGTGAGGGGGCCTGCAGGCAAAAGGGGTGAAGCGGGCCCCCCACTTGCTCTAGCCCAGGGCCCCACAAAAGCGTAATCTGCCTCTGCCTCCACATACATGTAGAGAGCCAAATCGATAGTTAGGCAGACTATATCAGTGCCGCCCCATTTAATGTAATGCCCATTATATATCTGAGAGAGGGATGTCTTTGATGAGATTGTTAAGCTGCTACTCTCTTGTTGATATTTTAATGAATAGAGCTGGACAAAAACTTTTCAACCAGAATCTTTTCCAGCTAAAAACTGAGTTTTGTTGAAAATAAAATCACATGAAAATGTTGTCAGCTAAATTTTGATACTGTTTTAGTGAGAAATTTCAAAACAAAACTTTTCATTTCAGTTTTTGAGAATTTGAAATTTTAATGTTCCCCTTCCTTTTTTGACACGCAGAGCAATAAAAATTAATAATGTACAGGTTTTATTCCACTTTTTCCCCACTCTGCAACATTTCAAATCTTTGCCGTCTCTGGGAAAAATTACACAAGAGTAAAAAGAAAAATGTAACTCTGGTGCTCTGAAACTGTTCCAAAGTTGAGGAACTTTTGAAAAGTTAGACTGGGAAAAGAAAAAAAATAGAGGTAAAAATTGAAAGAAAAGACAAAACATTACCCCTCCGCATCATTCATTCTATTGCATTAATTGGCAAAATAAAAAAAAAATAGAGAAAAAGGAGAAAATAAAAAATTTTAATGAAAAAAATTTAAAAACCAAATCCAAAGTTTTGATTAAAAACTAAGTGAAATATTCATTTAATTTTTGTTTAGAAATTTCCCACAAAAAGTTTTAAATGAAAAATTTTCATTTGAAATTATTTTTGTGGTGGGAAATACAAGGTTTAGGACCAGCTCCAATATTGACGACATAGTTTTGCTTCCAACAGTATCGACCCATTGTAATGACTCTTGATATGATGACTGTGTAACATCAGAAGTGCTGCTCTCAGAGGAGGAGGATAATGACACAGAAGGAGTGCAGTGTATCTGCACAATTTTCTTCCCCTTTTGTCTTTCCTTTTACATAAGGTACATCAAACTTCAGATGCCTCTAGGGTATTCCATCCTGCAGAAGCAGATATGAGAAGCTTGATTCCACAGCAGAGCTCCAGCCCAGCGGAGAGTTGGCATTGACAAAATATCAGTCACCGTTCCCTGATTCTTCACCACCTGGTCCCAGCATAAATTAAAGCTGCTTTGACTTCTCCCTATGGAGAATTAGGCATAAAGGAGCCTTGACCTGCCACTCCCTCTGTTCTCCCCCTGACCACCCGCTTCACGTTCCCTACCTCCCCTTATACTGAGCAGTGGAGTTCTGGTCCAGAAAGCAGCAGAGCCAGCTTTGCACCAGCTTTGGACCAGCAGTGATTTTCCCCACACAGAAGGATACTCCAGGAGAAATCTCCTGCCACCTCAACTTAATTCTGTGCCACAAAAGCGGCACAAAGTGAACCTGGCAGACTGGAGAACGTGCCCCAAATGCCTGGTCTCAGCTGGAAGCATTTTGGGCTCACAATAGGCCACAGCAGTAAATAAACTTCCTTAGGCATGAGCTTGTTTCAATTTAAAAAGGGAGAGAGAGAGGCTTGCTTTTGTTGGGTTTTTTTTTCCCTGAGACCTGCTCCTGGGCTAAACATCCCTGCAGGGCTTCAGAATAAATTGTCAAAAGTAACTAAATCTAGAGTGTTCTGTGAAAATCAACTTGGAATGGAATTTCATTTTGATGTGTGCCAAAGCTGAGACCTGTGGAGACCTTAGTATCCAATAAGCATTCATATATTTTATGAAGAGGATGATTCTTATTGGCATTTTGAGTACTTTAAGCAAATCTGACCATACAGCTTGTTCTTCCAGTGAGGTATTTTTTCTAGGAGCTGCCAAGGAAAAACTTTCCTCTTCATTTTGAGGGCTATGAGAACTTCGTCAAACCAGTTCCTACTTATTTTCTTTCAGCTGGTTACACAGTGTAATGCAAAATATGTGGAATGCTTCAGTGCTCAGAAAGACTGCAACAAAGAGAAGAACAGAAACTCATCAGTTGTGCCATGTAAGCTCACCTCTTTGGTTTGATTACTGCTTAGCATAACTTTTTGTGTTGAATTCTGTTGCTTATGCATGAAGAGGCATAGCTGCCAGGAAGGAGAATGGTTGTGTTTTGTTCAGCCAAAGATGTCTTGTCTTTAGAAATTACTATGGTGAAACTGAGCAAAAGGACCTGGTGATGGTGTCAGCTTAATGCATTGTCCAAGCAAAATGTTAATCTGAAGAGTTTACGTTTTTGAATAATTATATGGCGGGGCATGGAGGGGTGAGGACTTTTTAGCTACGGAATCACAGTAATGCAGTCATGTTAGCATCTGTACTTGGATAATATCTCGCAATGCGATTGAAGTTGATTGTTTAGTAGTGTTGCTGCTATGAGTAAATTACCACATTTGAATGGCTCAGTTAGTAGCACATTATGCACACTCAAAAAAAATTGGGGGACTGGAAATATAAACTACGTCTCTTCCCTTTGGAGGAGATGAGATGTGTTGAGGGAGTTATATATGTTCTTGGGTGACTAATCAACGGGGATTGCCTCAGCTGTGGAGACAGCTGGCTGCTTGCCCCGAGGTCAGCAAAATGGTCATAAAGCAATGCTGGAAAAAGACTGAAGAATCAAAATAAATCAGATGGTTTTGTGTGCAGTTGGAGACAAATAGAACGCTATAGTCAAGAATGATCTGAAATCCCCTGCCATCACTGCATAGACTGTTATTTGATAATTCAGCCTGTTGTGAAAATCTTTGCTATAGTAAAATCTGATTCCTGAAATTACTTTGTCCTTGTAGGAATATTGTACAACATTTCATTTTCTATTCTGCTTTGGCTGGCAGTGCTTTATCACGGTTACAGTGCCGGCCTGCTGCTGGGAGTTGTGTTAGATCTGATTTGTTAAAGTCATCTCAGAAATTCATGCTTTCTGCACCATGCCATGACCAGACTGTGATCATGTTTTTCATCTTATAGCTGAACGTGCTAGGGTGGGTCTCGCGCCACTGCCTGGAATGAAGGGAACTGATTACATTAATGCCTCTTATATCATGGTGAGAAAATCCACACTTAATTATAGAGCAAAATCAACTGAAAGGTGTTAAATACCAGATTCCTACAATTGTCTTAATTTTGCATATAATGATTGAGTATAAAAGATGAAGTTTTAACACATTTCATAATGTAAAACTTTTAACTATCTTTAATAAAAGATCATTGTCTAAACTATTTAAATTATGCAAAGTATTTTTATGGAATGAATTTTTCTATTATATGCACTCAAATAAATATTGGCATTAAGAGTAAACGAAAACAGCAGGGACTCTGAGAAGTGGAA
Source organism: Mauremys reevesii (assembly GCF_016161935.1). Taxonomy (NCBI): domain Eukaryota; kingdom Metazoa; phylum Chordata; order Testudines; family Geoemydidae; genus Mauremys; species Mauremys reevesii. The sequence goes on along the minus strand of NC_052629.1, from coordinate 121,928,129 downwards.
ATGTACTCAGAGTGAAAATGGTTTGTGTAGAAATATTAACAATAGCACAAGAAAAAATTAGCCTTGTACTGGATGTTTTCAGCTGTAGTCAAAACAACATTATCTGTTCCTATAAATACAATGTCATGTTTAAAAGTACTCGGTGCAATAAGGGACTGTGTGGTTTTGTCTTTGCTTTATAAGGGTTACTACAGGAGCAATGAGTTCATCATAACCCAGCATCCTCTTCCACATACAACTAAAGACTTTTGGCGAATGATCTGGGATCACAATGCACAGATCATTGTCATGCTGCCAGACAACCAGAGCTTGGTAAGTTAAACACTTAACTATGTATATACTATACTTCAATTACCGAGCACAGCAGGGTGCCGGAATTGGGTCACTCATGCACACTGGTTATGTTTCCATTGAAAATGTAGCTAATTTTGAGCCATCTACTTAAATCTGAGTTCATACAGCAAGCTTGTTACAGTCAACCATGTCGCTGCTCTCTTTCAAATCGATTGTATCCTCCTATAGGTGAAAGGTAACCTCAACTAGTGTATCCTGCCAAGACTGAATTACTAATGAACTGAAGGAAACCATACAGTTTCCTCAGAGCAGAGCACAATGATAGTTTAAGACTCTGTGCTATGTGTTTGTGGCCCGTGTGACGGAAAGGATGGGGATAATGCAGTTATTCATTTGCCAGGGGCTAAGGTTAAGGACAGCAAGTGGTAACGGAGACAATAGTGTCGTTATTAGTTTGCTTGGTGGGGACCCAAGGTTAAGGAGATCAAAGAGAGGATAAATACATGATTTCTGATTGAAGGGGAAAGCAGTTGTGGTTGTATATGTGGATATAAATGGAAATAAAAGAGAGGGAGAATTCAAGTGGTGGAGGTGAGACAGGTGAAGTGTTAATGATAGCTTTCAGGTTAACTGGCTTATGCCTAAGAAGAATGAGCGCTGAAAAGGATTAAGGTCTGAACAGTTGATTTTTTTCATATGTGCCTGACTAAAGTGTGGCTGAGAATGGTAGGGAAACAATGGTCTTCGTTACTAGAAAAGAGTGGTTGTGAGGGCTGCCACGTTTATATTCTTCCTTAGTGCAGTGAGATTAAAGGGATCGGCGGGAATTCCCAGGGAAAGAGCTTTCAGATAAGCACTATCAAATCAAAAAGAATTGATGAAAAGAGAGCGTGTCAGGTGAAAATGAAGAGGGTGCTCCTGCCTTGAAAAGCACACGAAGCAATGCTGCTGAACGGTTCTGATTATGATATAACTGGGAGAGGTGACACTTGGCTAGAGATGAAAATACCTTGCAACTCATCTTGGAAGGCACATAGTGCCAGATTCTGCCTTCGTTGTGTGGAGGGTGGTGGGGGTTGCCCTGGAAACAGGCGCCGGAATTTGGCACAAACTTTGTGATATGGTTAATGTCAGTGTGGGTGAAGCTGAACATACAGTGCTGAGAGAGAGATGACAATGCAGACTGACTACTGTGTCTGAGTGAGTGTAGTCTGAGGAAGAAGGGTGAAATTACTATGGAACAATCAACAATATTAGGGACTACTTGAATATGAGTCTATAGACTGAGGGCAACCTTTTCAGAAGCACCTGAGTGATGGGAGCCTAAGTCCCGTTTTCAAAACAGACGTAAGCACTGGAGAGCCTGTATCATTGAAAGTCTTGCCCTGGGCCAGAGAGGGAGAAAATGGATTCATAGATGCAGAGGATAATGGTTCATGTTTTTTCAGAAGGAAAAACAATTTGCCTGATCTTGTCCTCAGAGACACAGGCAAGCAATGCCATGTAGTATGTCAAATTAACTTCTGTGCTTATGCCGGCGCGTACCATACGACCTTGAATCCAAGAACAGGCACAGGCCTTGGGTCTACTGTGCCTTCCATTCTTTGGGTCTGTGACTTAGAATGCACAATTATTTTTCAAAGAATATTTTCTTGATAGTATAATCTACAGCTGGTTATTCATTAAAAGTACTGAAACTCTTAATCCTTTTTTCCCCATCACTGCGCTCTTTTTATTTAGAATTTACTCTTGCTCCTTCAGTAGACGATTTTTGCCGTAGTCTAAAGTTTACAGAGAATTAAGCTGACCTGCTGTTTTCCTCAGGGTTAGGAATGTTTGGGTTTCTTTTTCTCAGTTCATAAAATTTCAACAACTAGATATGACAACCTCCAGTGTTCTGATCCAAAGCACAGTAAAGTCAGTCAGAATCTGTCCCCTGACAGTACTGGGTTTGGATGAGACCAAGATAGATAAGAATTAAAAACAATAACAATTTCTAAAGTTCACTCAGTGTTTCTAAACAGGTACCTGACCTGACTGCAAAAGAAAGGGAGTAATGTACTGGGTAGACAGCAGGTGGTGTAGTCTGGGAAAGATTGTGTCTACATAAAGGTTAAGTGTAAGTTAACTAAAATAACCATTTCCCTATGAAACCAATTAAAAAGCAGACTTGCACTATTTGGGAGGCACAGGAAGGATTACTTGAGGCTTGCTGACTACTCTAATAAATCTCTTTTAGACACAAACAGTTTTAAAGATCAGTTTCTGGTTATATCTATCTATCAAATCCGGTTTTGGATCCATTGGATTTTTCAGTCATACATAAAATAAGCTATTTGGAAGACTGCAGTGATCTGTTTATTTTATTCCCCCAGGCAGAAGATGAGTTTGTGTACTGGCCAAGTCGCGAGGAATCCATGAACTGTGAGGCCTTTACCGTGACCCTTATCAGCAAAGACAGACTGTGCCTCTCTAATGAAGAGCAAATTATCATCCATGACTTTATCCTTGAAGCTACCCAGGTAAAGTGAACCCCCACAATAGGTGCAGTTGGGGTCTCCCTTTCATCCAACGCATTAGTGCCTTCAGTTAAACTGTGCAATAAGACAGAGGTTGCAAATGATTTTCAAAAGGATTTACTTGTAAATGTATTGCCTGTGTATCCGATGCACTCACTCCCCAGACACTGAGATTCAGTTTCCTATTTCCCCTTTTATAAATTCAGATTTTATAAATGAATTGTTTTGAAGCGATGATGGTGGCTCTGCATTTGCTAAAGCACATTTATATTGAGCGACAATACCTACTCTTTGACTGCTATCACAATGGCAGATGTATTTAGCTGCAGGGAAGAAGATATTGTTACAAGCCCTTGGTAGCCTTTTTAGTCTGGATACCTTGGGTCGCTCTTCTCTTGTCTGACCAGCTGCCCTTGGAATATTAGAGATGCTGAAGAGGCCAGTGGGCTAAGGAAGACCTATGTGGATTGAATTGATATGGAAACTATTTAAACAATTAAATATTTCATTATATTCCAAATTATTTGGTATAGACCCAAACCTGCTCCCTGGAGCCTCAGAGATGCCAGAGCTGCACAGCTTGGCTGTGTTCTGCATTCACTCAGACCTCACTGAATCCTGTGTGGGCAACTACCCAGCCATTGCATGGTTGGAAAATGTCTTCCCCTCTCCACAGGGGGTGACTAGAGGGGGTACTGTGCATGCACATTGCCTGCCTCTGCATCACAGTGCAGGGGAGGGATTTGTGCAGCTAACTGGCAACGAGTGGAGTCTCACAGAGGCTACGCAGCCTGCAGGCTGTTGAGTGATGGCTCTGAGATGAACAGAGGATAGGGAGAGGAGCGCTGTCCAGCAGGCAGGAGGTTCCTCCCGTAGCAGTTAGGGAGAGGGGAGCATTGTGCTATCATGCAGGCAGGGGCAACGATCACACAGGCACTTGCTGTACCACGGGCAGAAAGAGATTTACTGAAGACTACCCAGAAATGCTACATGCCAAGACACTCTGGTCCTCTCGAAGAGCTGCAGGACCAAGAGCTCTGGGATCTAACTCAGTAGTTCTCAATCGGTGGTCCACACACACCCCTGGCGGTCTGCAGACTATGTCTAAAGGATTTGCGAAAGGTTGTCGTTACCATAGAACAGTGGCTTTGAACCTGTGGTCCACAGACCCCAAAGTGTCCACAGACTATGTAAATTTCCAAGGGGTCCGCACCTCCATTCAAAAATTTTTAGGGATCTGCAAAGGAAAAATAGTTGAGACCCTCTCTACAGAGAGGAGGACTCAACTTCCTCACCCACCACAGACCCCTTCAAAGAGAGAAAGGGTCAGATGAACTTGGAACAATTCTGGGGTCTGTTCCTGGCTATGTTTTCTGCTTGTGTAGGAGCAGCACCATGGTTGATGCAGTCCTCGGGGAGGGCGGGAAGCTTAGGGTCCATAGTCAGCTACTCGGAGAGAGAACTGGGAGAAAAGTGCTGTGCATCACCTCTTCTGCCCCCACTTGCGTGCCAGTCTGTCTGTCCCAGGATTGCTCAGCTTGCTGAACAGCTGAATGCACAGCGGTCTGGGGTGCATAGACAGTATACTTGCACATATGTGTGGATGATGCACACATCCATGTATAACATAGTTGCTCCTGACCTGCCGGGAGATGAGAATAGTATTTCCATTTCTGGCCCCTCTCGTTTCTTTCATTGACGGGCAGAATGGGAGGAGTGTCCTGCTATAAAGAAGCCTCAGCATCCCTAAGTGTATGAATGTGGAGTTAAAATGGCTAATGACATGATGGTTTTTCGTTTCAGGATGACTACGTTCTGGAAGTACGCCACTTTCAGTGTCCCAAATGGCCAAACCCAGATGCCCCCATAAGCAGTACCTTTGAACTTATCAATGTAATCAAGGAAGAGGCCTTAACAAGGGATGGCCCCACCATTGTTCATGATGAGTATGTCATCTGCCTTCTCTCATTTACATACGGGTTGTAAAAGAAATTGTACATTGGATAAGGGTGTAGATGGAGGAAAATGTCCTCACTTCTCTGGAGAAGATGGGTTCTCATGGCCTAAGCACCACAATCAAAGTACCTAGCCTCCCTGAATTGCAGCCAGTCATCATGCTTCAAAGGCAAATAAATTGAATTTAATGCAGTTTATTATGTTTGGGGCTTTCAAGCCAGACCCTCCCCCTGCCCCCAAATTCTAATGGCTTTAAAACCGGTGAGAGCCATAGTTTAGACCTGACTCCAGAGTTGTTTTTTTATTAAACCAGTTTCGAAACCACCCCAGGACTCCAGTGTAATAATGTAGGTCTAATGTGCCACCTATGACACAGGGCTTTACTTCAACCATATGTAAATAGGATTGAACAAGTTCAGCTCTGCTGGTTCTCAAGATGTGCAGCAAGGATAATTTGTGCCACAGAAGCTGAGGTTTGTTTATGGTGGGTTTATTTTGCCCAGTTCCTACAGCCATTCTGTGGAGCCATCTTGACCTCAGCTGGATGAGAAGGAAACACCCACCCCTGCAAGAGGTGTCGCTTCTTTCTAAGAAATAGTTCTGCAAAGCAACCACATGTTTGTGTGCCCAATAACATTTCAACAGCTGATTATAGATGATGCTAATTCTTACATCACACATTCATTTTTACTGATGCTTTGCATACATTCATGGCAGTTTCCAGCAAATGTACTGCTTGTAAAGCAGAGCCTAGTGCCTGACAGTCCCACAACAGCTCTTCTCAGAGGGAGAAACTCACCACCCTGCAGAGGACCAGCACAAGAATTATGCACCACTTAAGTGCCAAGGAAGCCCATGCAGGTTGAACTCTTTGAAGAACTGTTGTGAGAGCCATTAGATCAGCAATGATCTTCAGTCAATGCTGCAGCATGATACATTGGAGCTAATGGGGAAATCTTTGAGGCCTTACTTATTCTGCAAAAGCCTTACCAGACACTGGCATTTCAGTGGTCAGCCAGGCTAATGACTGAGATGTAAAATTGCATGTTAGTATTCTGCTGCCGCAAAGCAACCTTTCTGTTAACGTATTGCTACTACAACAGTTTCTCATGACAAACTCCTACAAAGAGTGACTTGGGCCTGGGCGAGTGGGTTTTCTCCCTTTCTTCCTCACTAATGCATAGTGTAAGCTCTGTTGCATTTTGGCAGCTTTTATTAATTTGAGGCTAGTTATAATATTAATGCTTTGGCTAGTCTGGAGTGCCGTTTTGCTGTTCGTGCGTTATTCAAGATTATGCTTTACAAAATTAGAACCATTATTGATTTGGGCATTTCATACTGGACAACCCTCTCCCTCCCTCCCTCCCAGAAAAAAACCCCAAACGAATTCTCAAAACTGTGATTCTAAAAGCGCTGAGTTACTTTTTCTGTAAATTGCTTTTTTGGTTTATTTGTCGTAGTCAGTGATTTTTATTTTTATGCCTAGCATATAATGTGTATTGCACCTTTGAGTTGGAGGCTGAGCAAATGTAGCTGAAAATGAAAATCTCCCTTTAGTATGTGCAACAGCCGCATCCAATAATCCACTAATAATTACAACTGTGGATTAATTCTAATTGTATGGATTTGCAAATACTAAATGCAAGTGGGATTTAGGAAGTACTTGGTAGACGACTTGATGAAGAAACATTTCTAAAAAGTTCTGGAACTCTACCTACAAACCACATATTAAACACTAACAATTTACACCCAAATCTTCAAACATGGCTGCCTATATTTAGGCACCAAATTAAGGATATTTTGTGGTCTGATTTTCCAAGATGTTGAGCACACAACAGCTCCCATTCAGGACGTTGAGAGCTATAGGTAATCAGCCTCTCTGAACGTCAGTCCATTAGTGCCTTAAACAGGCATGTAGGTGTCTCCCATTAGGCACCTGTGTTGTCCTACATCTCTCATACAGAGAACTCACAGGCATAAACTACAATTACTGCCTGACATTTTCAAAGCACAGTTAGTTAACAGGCAGAGGGGCCTCACTTTTTACTAAATTCGGTTTGCAGCTATCTTCAGAAATCACCGAGGCAGTGTTGTGTTTAGTCCTATTAAAATGAGGCAGAGATCCGGTGGAAATAATAGCATGTAATCCTGTTTTTAAAGACTATATCGCAACACAAACATAGCAGGGGAAGCAGAGTCAAGGTTGGCTTGAGTTCTTAACATTCTTTTAACAGTCTTTGCATTTCTTTGCCATGGGTTTGTTGCTGTGGGCATGGGTGTGGCTGGAGCTAGCTCCATACCAGCAATCCCTGGCACAAACAGGTTCTGCATTGCCCTCAGGTCACAAACCATTGCTAAAATTCTGATAGGGTGCCTCCAGTGAATCAGTATCAATAGCATTTCTTGAACACCTTTATATCTCAGCCACACCCAGACGTTTGCCTGCAAACGAGACCTAGCTCAGTTGAAGGGTGTTAACGAGATGTTTGTCATTGACTCATGGGCACTTAGTATCCAGTTTAGGCTTTGTCTACACTGGACTTTTGTTGGCAAAACTTTTGTCCTTCGGGGGTGTGAAAAAACCACCACCACCACCCCAACACCAGAAGTTTTGCCAACGAAAAGTGCCAGAGTGAACAGCACTTTGTTGGCAGGAGAGCTCTACTGCTGGCAAAGCTACCACTGCTCGTTGGGGGTGGAAGTTTTTTGTCGGCAGGAAGGCTCTCTCCTGCCGACAAACAGTGGCTACATTGCGTGTCTTTTAGCAGCACGGCTGAAGCGGCACAGCTGTGTGGCTAAAAGGTGAGTCATGCAGACAGCCTTAGACCCTCTTACATAATTGTCAGAGGGAACAGAAGAACTAAGCTTGCTTGGTGTAATGGCTTGTAATTTGCTTGAGTTCCCATAAACATATTGCAAAATACCCTCCGACATAATGGAAACGCTTCTACGCAAACAGTGTGTGAAATTTAACTCTGCTTTTGCACAGTCCAGGCAGGGTATTCTTAAACGGTTCACATTATTTGGTTGATAAGGTTCTTTATATTGGAATCCGCAGTTAGCTCAAGATAGCCAGTGTATGGTTGATGCTGCTTTTCTATTAAAATGGTTAAAAATGACTTGTTCGCCCATATAGAGTAGAACATTGAATATTTACAAAAAATAAAGAAAACAATGTATGTAACACTTGGATAAGCCTGAATCAAAGCTCTGTGGCAGTTTGCCAGGGTGCCCAGGTTCACCTCTGTATGTCTGACCATGGCAGTGTTGTGGTTTGCAGGTATGGAGCTGTGTCAGCCGGAACGCTGTGTGCCCTGACCACCCTTTCCCAACAGCTGGAGAATGAAAATGCTGTCGATGTTTTCCAGGTGGCAAAGATGATCAATCTTATGCGGCCTGGAGTATTTACAGACATTGTAAGTCTTTCAGTGGAGGATAAAATTGGTCCTTTATAAGGCTTGTGCTGACAAGTAAAACTTAAATTAAAACGCGCACGCAACATGGTGTCCATTACCAAGCCTTGGTGCCTCTACTGCCAAGCAATGGAAGTTGCTTAATGGGCCCGTTTGTGTTTTCATGTAGCTACGAGGCTCCCACACAGGCTCTCACTACATTAAACACATTCAGAAAATAATCCCAACCAGTGCTACTACTGCTTCAGCAGAACCAAAGAGAGGGAGCCCTAGTGAAATGATGGGCCTGATTCTGGGAATCACTACACTCCCTCTACACTGAAAACATGTCAAATTCCCCTGTGGGTATAGACACAGTCCCAGCATAGGGGATAGAGGTGAGACTGGGCCATAACGCACTGCACTCCAGCTGTCGTTGTCTGATGGCCCCTAACCATAGTCAATTGATATAGTTCAGAGTAACCCCCAGACTAAGACCCAGAATCAGGGAGCCATAACTGTCTTCTTCACCCACTGCTGCCCCCAAGGTGCCATCTGAGAATCTAGCCAGACATCTGTAGTTAGTGTCTGTTTATATTCATAGTCATTGCTCATAAACTCTACAGTATTGTTAAAGATGCACATAACAATGAAATGAAGGAGGAAAAAAGAAAATGGCTAACTGGAAGGAAGCCCCAATTACTAGAATGTTAGCAGAAGGCTTCTTACGTTTGCCCTGATGAACCGTACAGGTTCATGCATGTTAAATAATGTACTTCACAAGTGCATTTCTGGCCTGAGCCGATGCCTTTGAAATCAATGGAAAGACTCCAGATAGCACTGGATCAGTTCCGGTAGAGTCACCCTGAATATAAGGCACTATTACGTGTGCTAGGTTTGGGTGCTCACCAGATAGTCTTCTTTGCTGTCTTTAGCATCAAAATTTTGTATGCATTAAACTGACAAAAATAATGCTTCATATTCTGTAACATCTTCATGCTTTCCACAGGGTAACAACAATTGTTCATTATGTCCTCTGAATATGGGAGGATTTAAATTCTATAGTTTAAATACTGGCCTGATATGGTAGCATTGACTGGGTAGAGAAGACAGCAAGATTAAAGTAAATAAATATTCTGTAAGAATTTGACAACATGGCAGCATGCCTGTGAAGTGCATTAGTTGGGCATGATCTGTTATTGAATTTCTGGACCACATTTAAGGATTACAGTCATATTGATGATTTTACTGGCCCCATGCATTTTATGTGAAAATAATGGGTTCATTCTGCTAACTCTTCATAACCAGCTACACTGGAAACACCAAGCAGAAATGCATTCTCCTAAACAGCATGGGGATTGAAACCATTTGTCCTTTTCATTCTAGGAACAGTACCAGTTTCTTTATAAAGCAATGCTAAGCTTGGTGAGCACTAAGGAAAATGGAAATGGTCCCATGACACTGGACAAAAACGGTGCTGTGATGGCCAATGATGAACCGGATCCTGCAGAAAGCATGGAGTCTCTTGTCTAATTGGAATCTTGAAAAGGCACTTAATTTGTAGAACTTCTGAAGACTGAGTGAACTTTTTTGAGGCCTTTTTTGCCAGACTCTAGGTTATACAATAACCCAATTACTTTTTTACACTGATAAAAGTTTTGATATTTATTTTTTGCCATTTTATGTCTTAATGGTATCCTACTGAGCATTCGCACCTCTGTTTCTTTCACACAGTGCACCGCAATTTTATCTAGTTTGCACTATATGATCAGTGTTACTGCCTATAATACTCTAATACAAAAGCAAGCCCTGATGTGACATTCCATGACAGCAAACATGCTACTTTTTAGTTTAAATGCAGTGAAGTTTTGTTAACTACGGTGACCCTTGAATCTTAAATCTTGAATGCTAGACCAGATGGATTCTTTCTACAAGAAATACTGCGCCCCGTCATACTCCTAATATTTATTGCTTTAATTTTAATTGTTGTAGATCTTCTGTATTCCAGTTCAGTGGATAAGCAATATTCATCCTTTCTTGATAAAATGTGGCAGGTGATTACTAGCTACAGTGAAGGTAGAATAGCCTCATGGAGCTGAAACAATTGCTTTGGTATTGTTTCAGATTCTGCTTTTTGTATACTTTGAGGCCTAAGAATTGCTTCACATGGAACATATAAAATTACATTAAAAAAAGTATAGAACAACTCAGACCTGGGACTTGGTCACGGATTTTGCCATTACAGCCTCAAAGCTTCCCCAATTATTCAGAATAAAAATGTCAGTTTTAGATTTTAAAACCGCCATATGGAAAAGTGTGTTGTTTTTTATTTTCATCAGAGCCAATTCAATGAAAACTGTGCTACGATCAAAAATAAGTCTGTTTTCAGACACATGAAGGTAGCAATATTTTTCATTACTAGGCTATTCAATCTTTTAAACACATTAATTTCTTGAACAGGACCTCACACCTAATGGTATGTCACATGGCGAAGACAAGCGTTTCTTAATTTCATAACTGTTAGATGCCATTTTTACAGGTGTGTAATTTTCATATTTTAGTGCTAAAACATAAAGTACTGATCCATATTTACTGGTGAAGCAAACTAATAAAAATAACTACCTATAAAAGTACATTCTTCCTCTTTTATTTTTTGCCAAACTAATTATTTAGTACAAACCTCTTGATTCCATTCTCCCTCCCACATAAATCAAACAATTTCCCCAAATTACATTATTTAAACAGTGTTGTTATCTTGAGCACTTAGATGTAATCCCTCATTGGTTCCCTAATCCTGTGCATTTTGATCCCAGTTCGGCAAAGTACATAAGTCTATCCCTATCTAGCAAAACCCTTAAGCAACTGCTTAAAGCTAAGCACGTCCGTAACAGCTTTGCTAACTAGGTATGGTTTGCTCTAAAATTGGATATGTTAATTTGACAGTTCGGATGTTTGGTGTAGATGTAAAGGCATTATCCCTTATATAGAGATTTATTTTCATTAGTTTTAAATTTCAGCCAAACAAAAAGGGCACTGCAATGTTTCAGGACTTGCTGTCAAAATATTACAACATATTTTTCACTTAAATATAAAACCATGGGTTTTTTTTTCCTGTTTGCAATACACCCTCGCTAGGATGTAAGCATCTGCCAGGCAAACCCACTTCTTTGGTTGAATTATTAATTTGGGTTTCTAGAGAGTTAGAGGTAAGCTAGTGATTCTGTGCATTTTCATACAAAAGGACATTTAAAGTGAACTTTTCAATAACGTTAAGAGTAGACACTTGGGGCCCAATCTTCGGTTGGTGTAAATCAGCGTAGCTTCACTGATCTGAATGGAGCTATGCTACGTTACACAGGTGGAGCAGCTGGCCCTTTATTTTTAATGATGGAAAGATTTCTTCGTGCTGACAGACCTGGTTCATCCAGATTTCTAAGCATTTGAAAGATTTCACCAGTAACAACTATGTCGTTACCTTGAATTTATCTGAATTTATTTAACCTCTTGATACTAGTGGTCCAAAATAGCGTCTGATACTACACAGTGATGCAGTCATACATTCGTGTCCAGCACCAAGGAACTGATTAAAAAAACAAATGTCAAGATGACTCAGAATAACCGTTTGGTGCTAGTGCTGTGGAGTGCCCATCGATAGCTAGCATTAGGCAGCTCAGCACTCAGGGGTCAGCCAGTCTAATACACTAAGAGTTCAGATTGGCTTTCCAATCACTTCAATAACAGGAATCCTTCAAGCACATTTCAAGTATTGCTGCCTGCACTGCTTAGGCTGGGGCTGAGAGCCTCCCAAGCGAAGTTAATTTGCCAGTCTGCGCTGGTGCCAGACGCGTCAGTGCACCCATTGCTGGCAGTGGCCGCTGCACCGGGAAATTCCAGCTCTTGGCACAGGAGGACTGATCAGCTCACATCTGAAAGATCTGAGTTCCTGGGGGGATATAATTCAGGTCCTGGCAAGAACAGAATGGCTTGCAAATTAACAGAGGTAGTTAGAGAGTTGAATTTGTTCAGTCCATTTAGCAATCAGTTACTCTTCATTTCAGTGTGGTTTTGGGGAAGGAAGTATGCACAGTGGAAGTGGACTGTTTTAATGAGACACTGCCTGGCTTTTCTTGGGCTGATTCCTTACATTTGTGCCATTTTCTTTAAAGTCAAATGAGATATGGGAACAGGGTTGAATGTTGATGAATGTTTTTGAAATCCATGACACAGGGCTTAACCCCTGGGGAAATAACTCAGACTGATGTCTTGACTTTTCCCTGGCTTTTTTTCTCCTGGGAATCAAGAAGTGTATTGCTATTATGTTCAACTGTGCACCTGTTTCCCTGGGGCTGCGTGTGACTGAACATGTGTTAACAGATCCTTACGCATAGAGGTCTGCTGAGACGCTGGCATTTGTCTGTCTCACCACAGTCAAGTCCCCCACGTGCAGGGCCACACACTGGCACATCCTTGCTGTCTCCACTCTGCCCCAACACACATTGTGATGACATTTCAATCGTTAGTACAATAGAGTTGTGATGTCTTTCACACCTTGGAAATTCTCGAAGGATGTGCAAGTCTGCAAATTAGGAAGAACTTAAGCATTGCTTTGCTGTCAACAATGGTCCTCACCACTTGCGCTCCGGGGGAAAGGGGAGTAATGGATTGCAAACAAGTGTGTGTTTTCGGGTGTGCGCACGCACATGCGTTCTAGAAATGTTATTTCCCCATGTTTTATAAGTGTATTCAGCCAAGAGACCAGGCGAGTGAAGTACAGGGCTTTTATGAATTGAGTCCTTAGTAATGACCAAGAATTTCTGCAAAAGCTTCTGTCTGTTAACAACATCCAAAAATCAGTGGCATTCTCTGCCTAAAGCCCCGATCATTCAGACACTTACCTACACGTTAAACTTTACACGTGTGAGGAGTTCTGTTAAAGTCAGTGGCACTACTCACATGTGTACAGTTAAACACATTGAACAAGTGTTTGTAGGACCCAGGGCTAAAGAACTTTCATTCTAAAGCAGCATTTGTCCTTGGCATTTCAGAATGTCTTTTTCTAAATATGAAGGCTAAAGTTTATTCTTTGTGTTTGATTCTGATCTTTTATTCCTCTTCTGTGGATCCATTCTGTGTTACTGGGTTTATTGACTGGATCAGCAAGGTTTCAATCCTTTGTCAAGTATCTGATTGCTTGAATCGCTTCTGCCCAGAGTGATCTATTGGAACCCTAGAAAAACAACCTTTTTAATGACACAGCACAACTGCCTTGTTGTTCATCTTTTTCTGTTGTTTTACACGATGCATTTTATTTAAAAGTTAAAATATAGATAACAGTTTCTACCAAAGATACCTATTACTAATTCTCAGCAAAAAAAAATCATAATTTAAAGAAAAAATAATAAAATGTAGGAGTCTGAAATATTTAGCAATCATGCTCTCAAATTCATTCTCTTCCGCCATCAACTCCTGTGTTCTGAAGTTTATGTTCAAATGGTGCCAGTGAATTTTTATATGAAGGCAAAAAGGCGTAATTGTAAGTTCACTGCATTGCTTTTATTTCTCCCACTTTCTCTCTTTGTTGCCATTCTAACAATGTAAACTACATTGGCTTTGCTTATCTAAGGAGAAGGCACGCAAAATGGAGAGAGGAAGAGAAGGAACTGTACTGAAGAGATTTGGCCTCTACTTTATCTTTGCTGTTAAACTGTTTTTAGTATTTTTGTTAAATATTTGCAAAGGGAAGCATTTTCTACAGAAGATAATTAATTTCAAGAAAAATGTCTTGAGTTTTAAGAATAAACATGTCTCCAAAAGAGGAGAGAGTCAATTTTATAAAATGTCACAACTCTCCAACATTTGGGGTAGTGACTTTTTTTGTTTGTTTGTTTTGTTAGAACGTTTGAAACTAGCAAGCAGCCATTGTTTCTAAAGAACTAAGCATTCACGTCTACTCATATTTCCTTTTCCTTCGTTTTTAAATAGCGGAAATCATTAAAACTGTAAATATTTTGTTGCTTGGGTAAGCATCTTCTGGGAACTTTGTATCTATGGTATATAATCATAGAATTTTATATTTTCATATAAAGCTAATTTTTTTCTAGTTTCAACTCCTTCATAGTTTTTTGTGGTGGACATGTGAATACATACTTTCTGTGTATTGAAGTAGTGAAACACGATCATCACATTCCAAAAAGAATTCAACACATGTTATTTCTTTGGGGCCAGTGATTGTGAAAGTTGGATTTTCTTTCAATTCCATTGTCAGTGTGTGCAATAGGAATTAGATTTAGCCAGCCATTGGAGAAGTTCGTCTCATTGATCCATTGGGGGGGAGGGAGAGGGGTTGAAATTGGTGTTTGGTTTTGGGAAGTTATTTTTTGTTTGCTTTTTGTTTTGTTTTAGGGTTTTTTTGTTTGTTTTGGGTTTTATTTTTTTTGTAACTTGAAAAATCTTTTTGTTATGTTTAAAACTATATCAAATCATTCTATGATAGTGTTATTTAATATGTAAATTGTATTGCTATACATAAAATAAAGTATGGTTTTTGATGTATTTTACAGACTTCTTTGTTATTTCTACCAGATTTGCACAAACTACCAAAGTTCAGGTATATATTTCATTGGAGGAGGAGTGTTCCTCTGCTCAAGGCACTGATCCTGTAATCCCTACTCAGATGGAATTTCCATTTACTTCAGTGAGTAAGAATAAGGGCCCTGATCCAGCAAATCCCTGCACCCCTGAGTAACTTCACTCATGTGACTAGTCCTATCGAAGTCAATGAGACTGTACATGTGAGTGAATTAATGTATGTATTGGCAGGATCTGATGTAAGGACTTCAAGCTCTGGCCTCAGCACTACTCTCTTTCCTTATGGCTAATGGTTGTTTTGGCTTTAAAAATATCTTGTAAAAATAAAGGAAGTAGGTGGTATGTTTTTAATATCACACATGCACACGCAAAGTGGTAGCCAACGGTTCCCATTAGTGGATCTGGGTGTTGTGCACATTTTGCAAACATTTCAGTATTTCGTCTTTTCTGCTGATTGTATCTATTCAGTGCATGTGCCACCGTTTTAATGATCATGGAGAAATCTCTTGGGCTTCTGGGTACAATCTCCGGCAGCTCCACTACTGCCAGTTGTACATTACAGTACATTAGTACCTGCTGTATAAATACTGCACCTGTTCTGGAATCACAGAGGTTAAAAATTACGTTGGCAGCTTCAGATGCAAGCACCAAGCTGGTTCCTATGTAAACATCTCTCATACAGAGAACTCACAGGCATAAACTACAATTACTGCCTGACATTTTCAAAGCACAGTTAGTTAACAGCTTTTTAGGACCCTGGAGTTCTGAGGAATTTTGCACTGCTGCATTTTACACCTCAAATATTTGTATTTCAGTGTTCTAGAGGGGGGAGACTGAAAAATGGAGGGATTGTGAAGTAGTGGCAGAGTTGGGAATAAAGCCCAGGTCTCCTGACACTTGGTCACACTTCCCAGAACACCTGCCCTAAGCTGCGACAATGCTGCACATCTATGGGTGAGCTATATGCAGCTTGTGACTGTAAATCACAGGTCGGAGGAGAAATGGTGGCACAAAGTCCCCGTTTCATGTCAGAGTGGTGTAAAGGGGTCTTGCAGTAAATAGGAGCCTGATCCTACATTTCACATCCTCTGCTATCTCAGCAGTGCTGTTCGGAGCCTGGAATTTTAGAAACAGATGTGGCATTTGCCCCATAATGCTAATCTTAGTTACTATCGTGCTATATAGTCTCTTTGGCTAGGAAATGGCTAGGAAGTCCATCCCAAATTGAACAGATGGAATAAGGCACATGACAGACAACAAATGCTAAACAGAGACCCATCTGGACAAGTTATAGTTTGAATATGTGACAGCACTGCTGTGGAAACCCGATTCACAGCCAAATCTGCACACACATCATGCAAACAAAGATGACCAGGATACAGGGTAAACTGGGCTGTTTGTGTGGTGCAGAGAGAGTGGACCCTTTTCTTCTAGTTACCCATCTCCTAATCAAATTCATGACCCCACTGTGTTGTGGAATCCCTTGTACTCTTTCTAGTTCAGGCGTATGGTGCTACCACATTATGTGGAAAAAAAACAGGATGATGCTGGAAAGTGCTGTGAGAGAATGTTATGGCTTTTGCATTCACGTTCTGTATGAAAAATCTGCAGAAACTTAGGAAAATGGGAAACACACAGTAATACTTTGGCCCCATAAACAGTGCTTTACCAACACTTCCCACTAGTAATGTTAAGCCTGAATTAATTGTCTGTATCAGGAAATCCCAACTTCTTGTGTAATAAGAGCTAATGAGATTTGCCTTTAAAAATTCCAGCACCTCCTAGCAGTCTTATTTAGCAGTCACAAATAGTAGTGCCATTCCTATGACATGGGATTAAGGTTTCCCTTCCCTCCTCCTCCTCCTCCTCCCACCCCCGAGATAGTTCGCAATGTAAAAATAATTGTGATCAGTGGGGTAGTGTCTTAACCCTATTACTTAACCACATCGAGTGCCATGCAGTGCTTGCTGTGCTGGGGTGTCAACACCAGCTGGAAGGTCACTCATGATTTCTGTTTCCTGCCTGTTGACAGTCCATGCTTGTCTTGTCTTTCTGACTCTGTAATGCTTTAAGAAGTGACACTTCACAAACCAATCTTTCCTGGATAGTGTATTGACCAAATTCCAATGTTGGTAATTCAACTCCATTTGCCTAACTCTCCCTGTGGTGTTCTTCGCTTCCGCTCCTAAACAGCTGAGCAGAGTTATTTCGTGCTAATTCATTCCAGCTGCAGGTGATGTGATCTCTAGTCTGTATATACACTTAATATTGTGTAGCCATTTAAGATAGTACTGAGTGCCTTGTAATCCTTCAGGTTGAAAGGTAATTTATTCAGGTCCATTGTTTTTATCATTACAGGAAATAACACTGGTTATAAATTTTGCATTCCCTGCTGTCTGAAATATCAGTTCAGCATATGGCCTGGCAAATTCTGTAACACATCAGCAGAGTTCTGAGTGGCTCTGTGCAGACCCTGTCTCTGAGAGGCCATGGGATTCTTAACCCCCCTTGCTGAGTGAGAAAAGCTATGCCTGAGATGACAAACTTAATCGCTAGGTTGGGGACAGCTGAGATGTCCTGGCTATCACTCTCTCTGCCAGTCTGCGGACTAGGCCCAACGATCTTTCTAAGAAAGCCTCACTTGTAAAGACGCTGCCAGGGTGGTTACTCAGATAGAGGGAAAGGGCTGTCCCAAATGTCCCATAGAAGTAGGCAATGCCCTGCAATTACAGTATAGAACATCATGAAACAATAGTTCGTGGCTTCTTCTGTCTGATCATCACCTACCATCTGATGGGACGTTCAGTAACACACAGGATCAACCTCTGGGTATTTTTCTTCCTGAACTTGGATTAACATTTGAGATTTTTATCTTTCATCATTTAATGCCTTAGAACAAAGCCTGACCTGGCTGGCACAGTAAAGACGAACACAGCTGCCACCCAGCTTATCCTCTGCAGAAAGAATTCTACCAGGTAGGGAAGGATTCCTTGTGGTGAATTAACTCCAAGGCCATGCCCCACTGGGGATCACACAGTGCAGGTTGGCACAGTTGAGAAGCTTCTTTTCCATCACTTTCTTGAGCATTAAGAAGCCAGCTTATCCCACTGCTTCTGCAAATAGGAGAGGGCCGAATCCAAGGGTCAGTCCTAGGACCATCCTATTCAACTTATTCATAAATGATCTGGAGAAAGGGGTAAACAGAGAGGTGGCAAAGTTTGCAGATGATACTAAACTTCTCAAGATAGTTAAGACCAAAGCAGATTGTGAAGAACTTCAAAAAGATCTCACAAAACTAAGTGATTGGGCAACAAAATGGCAAATGAAAGTTAATGCGGCTAAATGTAAAGTAATGCACATTGGAAAAAATAACCCCAACTATACATACAATATGATGGGGGCTAATTTAGCTACGAGTCAGGAAAGCGATCTTGGAGTCATCGTGGATAGTTCTCTGAAGACGTCCACTCAGTGTGCAGAGGCGGTCAAAAAAGCAAACAGGATGTTAGGAATCATTCAAAAAGGGATAGAGAATAAAACGGAGAATATCTTATTGCCCTTATATAAATCCATGGTACGCCCACATCTTGAATGCTGCGTACAGATGTGGTCTCCTCATACCAAAAAAGATATACTGGCATTAGAAAAGGTTCAGAGAAGAGCAACTAATATGATTAGGGGTTTGGAATGGGTCCTATATGAGGAGAGATTAAAGAGGCTAGGACTTTTCAGCTTGGAAAAGAGAAGACTAAGGGGGGATATGATAGAGGTATATAAAATCATGAGTGGTGTGGAGAAAGTGAATAAGGAAAAGTTATTTACTTGTTCCCATAATACAAGAACTAGGGGCCACCAAATGAAATTAATGGCCAGCAGGTTTAAAACAAATAAAAGGAAGTTGTTCTTCACACCTGTGGAACTCTTTGCCTGAGGAGGTTGTGAAGTCTAGGACTATAACAGGGTTTAGAAGAGAACTGGATAAATTCATGGAGGTTAAGTCCATTAATGGCTATTAGCCAGGATGGGTAAGGAATGGTGTCCCTAGCCTCTGTTTGTCAGAGGGTGGAGATGGATGGCAGGAGGAGATCACTTAATCATTACCTGTTAGGGTCACTCCCTCTGGGACACCTGTCATTGGTCACTGTCGGTAGACAGGATACTGGGCTGGATGGACCTTTGGTCTCACCCAGTATGGCCATTCTTATGTAGCTTCCTATGCCCCCTTCTCCCACTACACACATATCCTTAGGATGCCAATACACAGTGGAATTTAGCTCTTAATTAATATGTCCCTAGTAGGTCCAGAGCTGTTATGCTATCAAGGGCTGAATTTGATGGTACATCATCAGGTCATGTGCTCATTCCTTGGGTGATTAGATTATGGAAAGTGCTCCCTCCTGTACTGATGTAGTACATGGTTGTGGTATTGGCTGTGAACACCTGAATTACGTGATACTGTATTGACAGGCAGAAGGACTTTTGAGCCCATCTCCCAGCCCTGAGGCCGAGAACACTGACATGGAATCTGGACTCCCAGGTGATCCAGTGGCCATGCATACGGAGGTCCTGATAATGAGCACCCCAACCCATGTTGGAGGCGTCTGAGCTGACTGTAGCAGTAAGGGATGAAGGCGTGAACGATACTCCTTGGAATACACTGGGGAGACATGGCCAAGCTTCCTTTTCAGACTGTGTACACTAGCTGTGTGATGAGCGAATACCCACTGTTGTAGGGGGCCTCCTTTGCAGACAAGCAAAACATGTAACATAGGTTGGGGCTATGAGACCTAGGAATCTTAGGAAGAACTGTGTTGGCTGCACAGGTTGATCCCTGAGCATGATCAGGGATTCCCCTATCTTTGGAATCTCTCTTCAGGGAGAAAGGCCCTGGCTTGAGTGGAGTCTAGAACCATCCTGATGAAGGGGGATTGCAGGAAGCATTGACTGCAGAGGAAAGAGCCTGGTGGGAGCTAGTTCTGAGGAACCAGTCATCTAGATAAGGATAAACTAATATACCCTTGAGTCTGAGATGCTCCACCTACCAAGAGACATTTGTGAAGAGCCTCCATGCAGTGCACAGACCAAAAAGGAGGACGGAAAATTGGAAGTGATTTGTCCCCACACTGACCCAGCAATGCTTGAAGTGGGTGGGTTTTATTGCCACCCAGAAGTAAACATCCTTTAGGTTGAGAGTTGCATATTAGTCCCTCTTAGAGAGACGGGATAATGTCCCCTAGTGTTAGCACCTTGAACAGCTATGACTACACCACAGTTTAAGTTGACATTGCTCAGGGGTGTGAATTAGCCACCCCTCCTGAGGAACATAAGTTAGGGTTACGGTTAGCGCTGGCTGCAGTGGTGGAGAAGGAACTGAGCTGGTCAAGGACATGCCTATATGGATGACAATTACATCTTCTTAGCACAAAAGTGCTCCGGTACCCCTCACCCCCCAGTGGAACATGGCTTTGTTATACAGATCCATAGGGGAACACTAAAGGGCTATGTCCCATAAGTGGGAATGGACTGAGAGCATCAAAGAAAGAAACCTACTTTGTATCTCTCTGCCTGTTTCCGTATCTGTAAAATGGGGATAATTATATTTTAGCCTCCTTTTTAATAAATACTTTGAGCTCTACAGGTGGAATGTGCTACATAGCATCTTTCCAATTTCCTTGGTTTGAGCACAAAAAAAGAAAGTATCCATTATTTCCATAACAAGCTAAAACCAGTGCTCCTCATTCTAAAGAAGAATTGACTATCCTGTGTTACATATTTGTCCACTGGCAGATTAAATAAATGGCTCATTTTATGAGCTGTGGCTATCAGAGATTTCATAGAATATCAGGGTTGGAAGGGACCTCAGGAAGTCATCTAGTCCAATCCCCTGCTCAAAGCAGGACCAATCCCTGGACAGATTTTTGCCCCAGCTCCCTAAATGGCCCCCCTCAAGGATTGAACTCACAACCCTGGGTCTATCACTGGAGTGAATAAGCTTATCCAGTGTGTGCTGGAGTGTAGTCTCTCCAAAGAGACTGTAACTATTTGACAGAGATATTTAGTTGTCTGTTTTCTCTCTCTCCTTCCCCCCACACCCAGGTGGCTACTGGGTAGCTTACACATAGATAGAATATATATGGAAAACAGCTGCCTGGTCTTTATCCTAATCCACCCTGATATAAAATGTATGAATGTAAAGACAAATATTATAGAATATAGTTTTTTAAAGTATGAGATATTTTAGACTATGCCACTAGAAAAATGGACAGTTACTGTGTATGAGGAGTGTCCAGTTTTTAAATGGCACCCACCGTCTATTAAACTGTCATGTGCATAATTGTAAAATACAACTAAAAAATACCAAACTTTCCACTGTCTAGTTTTTAATTGTTGGAAGTTCTATGCAGAAAAGAAGCCATGCAGGGAAAGGGTTAAGATAGTTACCTTAACAAACACATTCCCCTACTGGTTATAGAAAAGATGATCAGACTTTGTAACACGTGGAGACAATAACCTCGTGCTTCTTAATACTAGCTCTTCAGACTGCAAAAAAGGATATAAACAGGGAAAACATTTACAAAGGTCCTTAAAAATTCAGTAGTTTAGGTTACAGAAAGATCTTTCTTCTGAATTTAAGTGCTTCAAATAAGTGTCCTTATTACTTAAATCCAATTTTCTAGATAACCTCTTACTTTGAACCTGTTTGACATATGTTGTGCCTTTGCCTGTCTTTTAGCAAACTGTAAATTCATTGCAGCCTGTGAAATTGGCTCTAAGTAAATCTTTTTTCAGAGGACGTGGCTGGAGGCTAGCTGGTATCGAGATATAGATTTTGTATACAGGTGGAAAACATTACTAATCTCCTAATGGGAATATATTGCCTCAAATATATAACGGTATCAGAGTACTGTATTTCATCATTATGAATCTAAGATTAGAGTGTTCATTATTAATGATCAAATGTAACAAAAACCACATTTTTCCAAATTGTTTTTATGAAGGTTGCTATAATTATAAAAAGCTCACAAATATCTGCAATAGGAATATTTTCCCAACCGGCCCAAGCCTGGCACTTCTGTCTGTTTTGTAACAGCCTGTTTTGTTATCTATTGTATCTGGGAGCACCAGTAATATACTAAATTGGTTCCTTGTGGAATACTGGAGTAAAAGAGTTTTAGTGCATTAATCTCTACCTTGCTAATCTGCACTACGCAGAATGCATGCCCAGAAAACAGCCCTCTAACGTTTTATCAAAGCTTTAATAATGGATTGCTATAGCAAAGTCTCATATGACTCGGGCTTCGTGACTTTTACAAAATATACTGGGAGGCGTTCTACAAGTGCGTTACGACATATCATAAATAATTCAAAGTAAACTTGTCAGATGAACAGAGTACCTTTTGTAAGGCGGCATCTTTGCTTTGTGCATATCCCCTGGCTAATTCACAAATCTCAGTTACTCACGATGGGTCTCTTAGTTGTTAGTGTGAATTAGGGAAGGCTTCACTGTATCATTAGTTCTCATGGTGTGTCGGTGAAAATACATTGTTTTGCTGAAAATCAGGAAGATTAAGGATGTAACAACCAATAAGCCAAATCAAATTAAACAGCCGTTGTCATATAAAAGGTTTGCCAAATAGAAAGGTATTAGGATACAAACGGGCAAGCCAATTAAATACAACTGGCATACATTTATGCAAATTACACTTGAGATTTCAAGTAAGGAAAACTAGCCAAGTTTTGTCTTATTTGTGCCATATCACCCCAGTTCCTGTGCTCCTGCCTTTAGGTCCTATGGGCTTAAGTGGGACCTTAGTGATGCATAGACTTTGCAACGGTCCACTGTACGGGGGTGAATTTCAGCCTCCAATACAATCCCCCTCCCCCCCCCCCCCGACTTTCTATCTGAGGCACTTCCTGATCCCGTCTCTTCCTTTGAAGATCAGTGTTCCAGTCAACCTAATAGATTCTCTGTGGATCCCTAGGCCATATTTTGTCTGCATACTGGGGCTGCCACCATACCTGCATTTCAGACTATGTGGTGCTACCTTGCCAAGGTGTAGTGTGAAGTTCGGTTTCACTATTTCCTACTCAGCAGGTCCAACAAACATGCTCTAGAAAGGTCATATTAATCTTTAGATACTGGATTAAATATCATCAGCACTGTTATTCCACAGCTTGCCTGCATTACAGAGGCTACAATCTTAATTGAGTTTCCTAAATCACCTCCCAACCATCCTCCGTGGTAAGGGTGATGCATTAACTTTCCATATACTGAATATTCCTGTTTGATTCCTTGCTCTAAAAGACACTTTTGCGTTAAAGGGGCACAAAAGCATACAGTCTCTTAATGTAGTGTTAACATTTTACATTGCCTGCGCGCAGTCGCATTTCATGGTATTTGTTTCTCATGGGTTGGCAATCCCAAAATAGAGCTTCAGACGTGGAGATCTTGCTTTTAACACAGCCAGCCAAGTAATTTGATGCCCATTATAAAAGTTCTATATTCTTTAGAATGGTTTCTACAATAAAGCTACTAATAGTCAATCTCCACCTTGAAAGGGGTGCTAGACGGTGACTACTTTTTCCCCTGCCTGTTAAACTAATTTTATTCCAATAGGTTACATTCTCAGCAGTCATAACCTTAATCTTGGATATTAGCTCCAATTTAATGAGTGCACTTTGAAAACTCAACAGTCTTTTCATTCTATCTACTGTCAGTAATATCAGGAGATAAACTAGTTTCCTTAGTAAAAACTTCCTTGTCTATAGATGGGCCGACTCAGGTGGTAAAAGATGGGTACTTCTGAAAAGAATATTAGCTTCCTCAAAACTGTCTTGTTCATATTCCCCTAAGTCTATCTAAGGTCACAGGTTTTGATATGGAAAAGTCTAAAGCCAAAGTCAACTCTATCATTCTGGGTTTGGAAATGATGTGACTAAATCCAGAACCTCTGACGTAAGGTCACCCTTATCACTTAACAGTGGCACTTCTGTGCACTTTCTGAACTTAATAGCCACACAATCCCCAATCAATGGCTATTTATTTCAGCTTGTTTTTTTAAACAAGGCTCTTAATTGCAGATTTCTGTATTTATTTTTATCATACACAAAAGTAGGCTACCGATAAGTTTTAAAATGGAGCATTATAAAAAATAACTACGATGGATGTAGGCCTTTGAAAATGTACATTTTCAAGAATGATTAATTATTTTGGGTGCCCAGCTTGAGAGAACTCAGAAGGTCATGAATTTCAGAGGGCCGGTTCTTAGCATTTCTGAACGTCGGGTCCCTTTCAAGGTGTCTGAAGTTAGTCACTCAAAATAACTAGTTTATTTGGCTTTAAAATAGTTGCACAAATCATGGTATCTGAGCAATGAAGACCACATTCCAAGGTGGGCTTGAAGCACCAACTGCATATAGGAGCCTACTGCACCATTAAGACACCCTGCTGAAACTGCTATAAATGGTTTTGTGATTTGATTCCTAGGGAGGGGTTGTTGCAGTGGATGTGAATCATTGCCAAAGAGTCACACTTACTGTATGTCACAGATAACAGTTTATATTTATAGCTAACCTAGCTTACCTCAAAAAACAGGTTTGTTTTTTTTTTGACTTTGGGCACTGCAGCAACAACTCACCTTTGTGGTCCCACTATAGTCATTGTCCGGCATGAAAAATGGAGATGTCTATTTAGAAACAAAAATGTATTTTTAGAGCAGAAACTAAACCAGAGCTTAATCTCTACTCCCATTTGAACTCTATGTATTTGTCATCCACCTCCTCAGACTCAGACAAACATAGGGTAGAGATGGAAGACAATACAGTATTAACTAAAGTCCAATAATAACTAAGGCAATGAGTTTATATTATACACCCATTTGGTCACACTTTATATTAAGATTCAATTTACAAATAAATAAATAAAGAGTTAATAAATGATTAATAGATGTTTTCATAAATGGTGAATCAATAGTTATAGATGGATACAGAATTTAACAGATTGCTTATTACTGTGATGTAACATCTAGTGATGTGCTCATAACCATGTGTAGCACCTACAGGGCTCATTCAGAAAGTCTCTAGCCTGACCTATTTAAGGACATCCTAGGGCCCAACAGACTCCACAGATCAAAGTAGGGCTATTTTGATATGTTTCTTCGTTAGAAGCCAATATTTCATGTGTGCAGAACTTGTACGAGGACATGTTGAAGTGAATCAGTCACCAATGATTTGAGAAATGTAGAAGAATGAAATCTGAGTGGTGATCAAGTACCTCCATAAGAAAGGCATGACCCAAAAGGAAATCCATGAGGACACGGTGGCAAAACTGATGATGCCCCTTCATATGCCACAGTAAAAAAATGGGCTGCTGAATTTAGGTGAGGGAGAATCAGCACTGAGGATGAGCCAAGATCAGGAATGCCCCAGAGAGGCCACCACTCCAAAAAGAGTTGATGCAGTCCACAGGATGGACAGAAGATCAACAGTCAGGCACATAGCTGAGACCGTGGCCATCAGCACTGGGTCAGTGCACAGCATCCTCAGTGAAGACTTGGGCATGAGAAAGTTGTCAGCAAGATGTGTTCCCAGAATGTTCAGCACTGATCAGAAGAAAGCACAACTTGAGATTTCCTGGGAAATTTGGGAATGTTTTGCTTCTACAGGACACTTCACCCCACACATTGCAGGTTGCAGTAAGCATATTGTCCACATTTGACTTTCAACTGCTTTCCCATCCAGATAATTCATTGGATTTGGCTCCCGCAGACTCTTGCCTGTTCCCCGAGTGGAAGAAAGACCACCATGGGAAGATTTTCAGTGATGATAACAAGGTGATCACAGCAGTTGAGTTTCTGGACATACAGGACAAGGACTTCTAAAAGATGGGCACTGCCAGCTGCAGCAAGCTGGACCATGTGCATTGATGTCGAGAGATTATATTGAAAAATAAACAAACAACTGAACGCAAATTATATTTTTTTCTTTGTCAGGATAGAAGCATTCTGAATGCCCCTCACAATCATCATGTCTGTAACATGCTTATGACATCTGTTAATAATCTATAAACCATTTATAAACTAACCTTAATTCAAAATTTGAGCCATATTACAAAACAAAAGGGCAGGACTCAAACACTAACAAGTTAACCAGTGTGGCTATCCGCAGTTCCTTTAACCTCTCCAAATCCTTCAGATTTTGGTTTATCAATGCGGCAGGTTCGCCAAAGCATTAAACTCCTTTCTAGATGTGGGGATCAGTAATGTATATATTGTGTATCCAACATGGCACCTGGGTTACATAGGGTTGGTTTAGATCCTTGGATCTGCATGAGTAGACTCAATGGCACCACTTGATAGAACTCAGTGCACCACTTGATAGATGTCTTTGAAGTCTAAGGGTACGTCTAGAGCTGTTTAATGGTGGTGTAGCTATTCAGGCTTGGGAAGGAGCCTGGATTCTAGGACCCTGCAAGGTGGAAGCGTCTACAAACAGTCCCTTAGCCCGAGCCCTGTGAGCCCGTGTCCGCTGGGAAAGGCCAGCCGCAGATGTCTAACTGCCGTGTAGACGTACCCAAATGGGCTCCACACAACAGCATGGATCAGATTGCAGGACCGGGGCCATAGTGACAATACCACCATTTTTGTGTTCTTATCCCATGCCAATACAACGCAATATCTTGTTTCCCTCGTTTATGGCAGTTATGCCCAGCACCTATGGATGCAATCCCTCTTCCATGATACTCTTTCACATTTTCCTGGCCTTTAAGCCTGTTAGCCTTGCACTACTTCATTATAAAAGCTGTGACTAAAAGCACTGTCACTATGACATACCTGACCACATCTGGAATCACTGCTAGCAAAAGTACCCAAGAATGACATCTGTGGAGGTTTTTTTTCTAATGTCTGTATATGCTATAGCTGTACAGTTTGGGAAAATAAGGGTTTTATATTTGTGTTTATTAACAATGCCACTTAACAGTATTTCTCTCTAATGTGCTTTATACATCAAACCTGTCTACAGTTTAAAAACCAGTCCTGTGTATTTAAATGTCTCTTGCCAGGTTATCTCACGTGGCTCTTTTAACTTGCGAGAATATTAATTCATTCCAATCATACATGATAGCACCATCTGTTAAGAGCTTGCTGCTCCAGGAAGTGACATGGTCAAGAGTGATGGCAAAGCGGGAAATGGAGCAGCTTGCTTACTAACGGGCAAGTAGCATATGATGCCAGTTTAGTCAAACGTTCGTAGTGCAAGTGTACTTTTAAGAGTCTAGCATTCTGACCCCATAATAGCACACCCTTCCTTGGAACACCTCTAGACACGAGAGTATCTTGGTGCATATACATAATGTGGCTGCTCAGGCAGCCTCTGAGCATGAAATCCTGACCGCAGTGAAGTCAAAGGCAAAGCTCAGTCTTACTTTTAAATCTCATGGCACTTGGTGTTCATGCATTTTTCAAAAACAGGGGGTACCGATTTTATTTAATTGACAAATACATTTATTATTAATTATAATTATTCATATTTCAGTAGCACCCAGGGACTTCAGTTGTGGATCAGGGCCCCATTGTGCTAGGTGCTGCCAGAACACAACAAAAAGACAGACCCTGCTGTCACGCCGTCTGGAGTGACTCATGACCGTAAGTGCCGACCTCAGGGCAGACTGTCAAAAACAGGGCAGACACCCCAAAAGGGTGCTGTGTTCTATAATTAGATTTCCCCAAGCCAGTAACACATGTGAACTCCTGGACCACTACACCAGTCTTACCAGGGAGTCACAGACAGACCCCTTAGACTCTCCAATCTAACTTGCCACCCAGACAAACTAGACTTAGCGATAACAGGTCACTTACAGCAAAAATCACACCACATCCAAGTCGCTTCCAGTCTCAAGTGACCGGTTATTTACCTCAGATCAACTGTTACCCTAGATCTTACACCACAGACAACACCAGTAGCCAATCCTGTAATAAACTTTCTAAAGATTGATTAACAAGGAAAAATAAATGAGTTATTTACAGGTTAAAGCAAGCAAACATCTACACAGACAAGAAAATAACGGCCATACTGGGTCAGACCAGAGGTCCATCTAGCCCAGTATCCTGTTGTCTTCTGACAATGGCCAATGCCAGGTGCTACAGAGGAAATTAACAGAACAGGGAATCATCAAGTGATCCATCCCCAATCACCCATTCCCAGCTTCTGGCAAACAGAGGCTAGGGACACCATCCCTGCCCATCCTGGCTAATAGCCATTGATGGGCCTACCCTCCAGGAACTTATCTAGTTCTTTTCTGAAGCATGTTATAGCCTTGGCCTTCACAACATCCTCTGGCAAGGAGTTCCACAGGTTGACTGTGCATTGTGTGAAGAAATACTTCCTTTTGTTGTTTTAAACCTGCTGCCTATTAATTTCGTTTGGTAACCCCTAGTTCTTGTGTTATGAGGAGTAAATAACACTTCCTTATTTACTTTCTCCACACCAGTCATGATTTTATAGACCTCTCTCATATTCCCCCTTAGTCATCTCTTTTCCAAGCTGAAAAGTCCCAGTCTTATGGAAGCTGTTCCATACCCCTAATAATGTTGTTGCCCTTTTCTGAATCTTTTCCAATTCCAATATATCTTGTTTGAGATGGGGCAACCACAACTGCACGCCGTATTCAAGGTGTGGGCCTACCATGGATTTGTATAGAGGCAATATGATATTTTCTGTCTTATTTGCTATCCCTTTCTTAATGATTCCCAACATTTTGTTTGCTTTTTTGACTGCAGATTCAGTGGGTATTTTCAGAGAACTATCCACAATCACTCCAAGATCTCTTTCTTGAGTGGTAACAGCTAATTTAGACCCCCCCATCATTTTATATGTATAGTTGGGATTATGTTTTCCAGTGTGCATTACTTTGCATTTATCAAGACTCAATTTCATCTGCCATGTTGTTGCCCAGTCACCCAGTTTTGTGAGATCCTTTTGTAGTTCTTTGCAGTCTGCCTGGAACTTAACTATCTTGAATAGTTTTGTATCATCAGCAAATTTTGCCACCTCATTGTTTACCCCCTTTTCCAGACAATTTATGACTACATTGAATAGGACTAGTCCCAGTACAGACCCCTGGGGTCCAGGAGGGTTTGTACGCATGTGGCTAGCCTGAGCAGTCACATGTTCTACTCTGCTGCACTGCTATTTTTGGTGCACTAGCTTGAACACAGCTAGCCTATGTCTGTCTAGCCAACCTAAGCAGCATGCTCCTGGCTGCAGTGTAGAAGTATCCACAGAGACACACCAAAAGGGCGAAGGTGAAGGGGCACCCTGGAAAGGTGGAGTTGGCTGATTGATTGAAGCCTAGGGACTGTCGCTAAAAGCCTATAAAGAAGGTTTCTAGGAGCTCAACTTAGTTCTACTAGGGATGACTGTCTGCATAGATATTTCCTGAATTTTGCAATTCCAACTGTATTAAACCAAATTAATTTAATTTTTTTTATTTAAATATATACACACTCACCCTATTCTTTATATATAATGGACTCTTGACTCCTTTCTGTTCTTCTTCCCCATCCTGACTTTAAATGAGTCTGTAGCTCACAATTCCATGCCATAGCTATAATGGGAGACTTGCCAAAAGCTAATCAGATTATTTTTCAGGAATACATGATAAATAATCAGGTGGCATTTCCTTTTGTTATCAGGATTACATTTAAATTATATTTTTAACTTGATCACTTTATTAAAAAGTAATGCTTACATAGATAGGTGAATTACATTCAGGATTACATTTTGTGGTGGTATCTTGTTACTGCCAGGTTGCTTTGCTGAATTTTTGCCACACTCTCTCTGGCACCACTTATGAGCAGAAACCACAGTATCTCTCCTCGTACATGACCAGGAACTTGATAGCCATTTCCTTCACTTGTCTGTGCCTTCTTTATGCCAGAGATAATTTTCCCTTCAAAAGAACCTACATATAACAATCTAATTCAATTCAAAGTAGATAAAATTTATGAGCTGTATATTTTAGTTGGGATGGGATATATAGCATTTTAATTAGGCATATATGACTTTAAATGATATCATAAATTACTCTGAGAGATTAGTCACCCATGGAGAGACAACCTATCTCCTGAATGTGAAGATCAGTGCATATTACTCATACCTTGAATTATATTACAATCCCACATTTTAGATCCAGATTACTTGGTAGCCTATATAAATGGGTGTCATTTCACTTTCTTCAACTACAACTAATTTTTTAGCTAAAAACTTTTGGGCAAATCCTCAGCTGATGTAAATTGAAGAAGTTCCATGAACTTCTGTGGAACTCTGCGCCATTAGCACTAGCAAAGGATTTGGTCATTTGTTGCTCAAATCTCTCTCTAATACAGTTAAATGGACAATAAATGAATACTCCTAAGGATCATAGTTTTCTCATCATTTAGAATTTTTTTATCATAATGTTCCCTTAATGAGGTGATTGCTTCATTTTTGCAAAGAAAATCACCAGTACTAGGTCATCTCTGGAGTGAAACATAAAGCTCAAGAACACCACGTGTTGACCCCATTGGTATCAGCAGAGGTACTAATGCTCTATCCAGCTGTGTTAGGGCCTTGGTTCTATAACACTGTACATATCTCTCATCACTTACAGAGCTACCGGACAAGAAGGTCTTATATATTCAACTGGGCAATCTGAGACTGTTGTTACAACTTCCTGTTATTTTAATAGTTCAAACTGACAGCATTTGAAAGACAACTTAAATTTACCTGCCTTTCTGAGCCTTTAGCTATGAGCAGAGGTGCAGAGAAACAGCCAAACACAAATAATGTAATGTAGGACTTTGTAATATAAAGCACATATTGCGATCAGAGCAAACACTAGTTTATGTTATACATTCCGTGCAGCCAAAATGAACTTTCACCACACAGTAAAAACAACAACACCAATCCCATTCTACTCCCTGTGTTTGAATAGAACATTATATATATATATATCGCACCTACACTGTATCTGTGCCAGCCACAAGCAGGCTGACATGGCAGGTAAATCAAAGCCGACGGTAAAAGTTCTATGTTATGTGATTTGTTGTTGATCTCTCTTCATAGCTGGAGGCACAGAAAGTCAGGTAAATTTGAACTCCAGCTTTCAAGTTGTTTCAAAGGCTGTTAGTTTATTAAAATATTCACTTCAGTGATACTACTCTGAATTTAACCAGTAAAACTGAGAGCAGACTTTGGCCCATATGGAAGAGTATTGCACATTAGCCTTCTCTTGAAGATATTGTGTTCAGAGGACAATCCCACTATCAGTCACAAGGGTCTGCCACAAGTGAGGCCAGCGGGCCAACTCTTCTAAAGGACTGTGGGCCAGCACTGCTTGAGGCACAGAAAAGTTAAAGCAGTCCAGAGAGACTCCTGCTAATCCGCTGCAACCAAGATAACAGAGCTGCAAACCAATTATAGAGATGGGCCCAGGATGAGAAAGGCCTGTCATACGGTGCATGGCCCAGCCAGGCTGAAAGAAAATACTGTTTTTGTTTTTTCTTTAGTAATTTGTTTTAAACCCAGAAAAAGAGAGACAAACAAAATATAGTCAAAGAGAAAAAAAACCAACCACCTATAAGCAAAAAAAAAAAAAAAAAAAAAAAGAGAGAGAGCGAGAAGCCTGGATTAAAGCCAACAAGGAAAAGGTCCAGTGTATAGTCAAGGAGAATAAGCAGAAGAACTAGGCCAAGGTTGGAGTCAAAGAGAATAAGGAAGAAAAATCAAGCCCACAATGAATAACTAAAAAGAAGCATATTGCAGGCTAACAGAGAGCCAAGAAAATAATTCTCTCAACAGGCAGAGAGGTTCAGGGAGTCCACTCTGTTCGCCAGTTAAAATGTATGGTTAGATATCACTGGGCTTTTCAAGTGTTTCTGAAGCTAAAGGAGAGGAGATTGTAACGCACTGAAAGCATTATCTGTAGGATTCACTAAACTTGGAAGTTGTGCAGATCAGCTTTAATAAAATACACTCTCTTGTTAAAGCCACAGCTGCCTCTCTCTTCTCCATGCTCCTACCTACAATATAACATGACAGAATTCTGTCATATAATGTGTATTTTTGCTGTATTATATTGTTATATATTACTTAGTCCTATAAATGGGCATATTGATGTACAGTCAAATGATAAAGCTACAGTCTTTGTCCTGAAGAGTTTATAATCTAGAGGCAGACTTAAAAGGAAGAGAAGAGGACAAACACTGGGGGTAATTCATAAAGGTATTTAGGTGCCTAACTCCAATTGAAATGAATACTGGGACATACTACAAGTGAGATGTTGTAGGTTTGGTTTTTGCTCTTTGTCTTAGTCAGTGGGAGTTAGGTCCAGAGCCTTAAAGTTATTTAGTTGCTTAAGTGTCTCAAGTTGGGCATCTCCAATTAGAAAAAATTTTTAAATGCTGGCATAAATGATTTGGTCCTGGCTATGCAGCCAGCCAGTGGCAGAGGTAGGAATAGAACCCAGGTTTTCCAACACCCCTGCTCAAACCACTAGACTATCCCAGAAAGAAGTAACTCAGAAGAATCACTCTGACAGGTTATTTCTACTGAATTGCTGAGTACATAAAGTGTGTTTAAAGAAAGGGTAAAGCTACTTGAAAGGTCTTAGAAATGCTTAGATTTATAATCTGCTGTGGCAGGATCTAGGAGTCCAGAATTCAATGAAGCTAAACTGACAAATTTATTATAGGTATAAATCTGAGAAATCTATTAGAGGAAATATAATAAAAGGCACATTTTTGTGAAATTTTAATGGGAACTCAAATAATTCAACAAAAGATTAAGTTTGGAAAGGGGAAAAGTCATTTATTAAACGTTTCTAGGAATACTGACTGACCTGCCTTTAAAAAGAGGCCTTTTTTTGGTTAAAATGAAAAACTGAACTCTCATGAGAACAACCTAGTGAAAAGGCTTATCGGAGGCTGACTTTTTTTGCAAGCTCAGTGACTTTTGTTGTCAATGTGTTATACAATAAGAGAAACTCTGTTGCCTCTGTAATTTCTTTCAGTGACTGAAAAAATTCCTAATAACATTCAAAAACTAAATTGGCATCTGAAATAAAGAGCATTCCTGGTCAGGACCGTACAGATAAGAACTAGAGATGGAAGCTGGAGTAGTTGAGAATTCTGCTTAGAACTAGATCACATCAGAATTGTGAAAATGTTATTTTTTCTAGATCCACTTACAGTAAAAGTCAAACTATTAACACTGGACAGCAGAATAGCTGCATATTTTAAAAATACCAAGTACTTTCTGTTTCTGTGTGTCATAATTCCATAATGGTTAAATGTTACTCTTGGGCCAGACTAATACTCTTACTCACGTTGGGTATAATCCTATTCTATGTGGAGTAGTACCTTACCCATCCTGCATATTAAAATCTGGGTCTTAATGTAGCTATTCAAAGTGTATGTGAGCGTATTAGCATTCTCATACAAAAACTAGATCAAAGCATCAATGAAGTTTGTGGGCAATTTTAATCAAAGGGTCACTTCTGCATATGGTTACTCTTGCAGGATGCAATGAAACTAACTACCCGCAGGCATAAAGTAAGCAGTATTTAGCCCACAGTGGTAAGCTGAGCATTATTTGCAAGATGCATGCTAAATATCACCACCATCCCACATGCTTCAAAATATGAATAGAGAATGGAGAATTTCCAAGTATTTGTTTGTATTATGTTTCCTATGATCAGGTTAGGGGAAACAGGCAACAGGAGTTGTTTGAAATAAATCTGTAATTCACAATCCTAACATGCTGAGAAGTGATTAAATCCAAGTTAATTACTGTAAATACTTTCTATAATTACTTGTAAAACATTTTACTACCTGTACATCTGTTAAATTCAACTGAGGCCTGTAGATTTTTAGCCTTCTTTTAAAGACTAAATGGGCCTAATGTTATTACTCAGGGGTTGCACTGAGTCCTCAAATAGAGCTAGCTACTTCATAGAAATAAAAGATAGAAAGTACTGCTAGGCCACATATTACATCCCCTTGACAATACAGAACTGGCCTGACAATAGGCTGTCTTGTGCTTTGTCCGGTCTAGTTTATATTTCCCAGCCATTTGCACCACCACTCTTGGGAGTCTATTACACAGCATAAAAAATTTCACTGTCAACGATCTTCCTAACGTTCTGCCTGAATTTCTCTTTTCGTAATATAACGATACATCTCTACTCGAAACAAAATGCCAAGTATTCTTAACCTTGACTTTAATGTGATGTGACCCCTTCCAACATTGAGATTAAGTGCCAGGTTATGGCTCCCTGTGTGCTGGAAAGCAAGGGGCAAGTGCAAGGATTCAGTTCTTGCACCTCCTAGATTTGTTTCCTCATTACTCTGCTCCTGCACTGTAGGCATTCCTTGTATCCCCAGCTCTTGCTGTAAATTACAGCAGCCTCCTGCTTATTATTGGTCAGAAACTGCAACATAATCCACCTAACCTTGGGCCAGTCCTTGTCCAGGTTGCTGAATTGCTACAGACCTTCATCCACTCCAACAGATGATGGGGAGAACTGACAGAATCCAAGGTGATGGCCACAAGCTGGTATGATAGGATTCCATGGCTCCTACATTGTCCTACAGGCTGGATACATTTTAAAAGTGACAGCACTTTCAAAATGCATATGGACAGATAGATTTTTAGCAGCCAACAAGATATTAAAAATTACTATAGTGACAGAAGTGAACAATCCCAAAGGGGCAAAGGAGGAAGGAAAAAGAAAAGCTACCAGTGAAAGAGATACCTAAGATATTTATTAATACTTAAAACAGATTTTAAACTGGGTTTTTATAAAACACATTTTATAGTGGTTTTTCCTTTGCAAAACTCTTACTGAAAATCCAAATACATTAAAAAATATTTTAAAAAAATAACATGATATAAATTGGTACTGGTAAATAAAAGCACATAAAACTGCACTATACTGCACTAAATGTTAGTAAAACTGACAAAATAAAATACTAGCTATATAAACTGCATGCAGGCGTGTACCATTATTACAAGCAAAAAACATATCTTACAATTATGGGCCTACACTGTTTATTTCATTTGTTTGTAATTACATTTTATACATGTTTGTTTAGTAATATCAATCCAAGACATCATTTTGAGACTATAATTAACTGCACGTTACAACAGTATATTTTACTATTTTTGTGTTACGATTATTTTAAACTGTTGTGCCCTTGTTAGTTGTGTTTAAGTGCCATCTAGTGTTAAACTTAACCAATTTCTCTTCTAATGGTCCACTTTTTAACCTAATTTTTTACATTAAGATAGAACTGTGAGTGGAGAGGAAACCTATGGCCAAAATGCTCACACTTTGGTGCCTAAAGTTAAGCACCTTATTCCATATGTAAGCACTCACTGACTTCAGTGGGGACTGGATCAGAGTGCCTAAGGGCTCAATCCTGCAAACTCCAATGACACTATCATATCTGCAGAGTAGTGCTCATATATGCTCAGTAGTGGGGTAGGCAGTAAATACTGATGTAAGTGCCTTACTTGGAGCTACCATAGGTGTAAGTGCCTAACTTATAAGTACTCAATTTTTAAAAAAATATTCTATTATCTAAATCAAACTTTTTTTTATTTATACAAGCAAGTATTCACCTAAAACAAAAGTAACTCTGTTTGTTGAGATTCAGTATATCCAAGAAATGAACACACTGACACAGTTGACAAACTTTCATATTTTCATCAGATCCATTAAATTAAAATAAATATCAAAATTGTAGTAAAGTAATAGTAACTCAGACACATCCTCTGATTGAAATATAGTTTCAGCGTTCAGTGAAATTAGGTGGTTCTACAGCAAAATCCCATTCCCACAATTTGCACCCTTGTTGGCAATCTCATCAGAGAGACCAGGGACTAACTCACCCTCTCACCCTAAGAGCTGAGACATACTGACTGATGGAGAAGTTAGCAATGCTGCTGACCATGCATGGAGGATTTCAGTTTCAGGACTGTCAGACTGGTACCTCCTATAAATATTAAATTCACTTGGGGAAAAAAGTATGTATAACTGAAAAGAAGACAAACTTTCTGCAAAAATAGAACCTGATGACATCTTTTAAAACTTTTGAATGTTTAGCAATGTGGCTCCATGAAGCATAATTGAAAGCTTAGACAAGAGACAATATACAGTATTCAAAAGAATCTGCTATATTTAGGCACTGACATAGAAAGGTACTTAAGCAGACGCATAACTTTAAGTAAGCATAGTCACTGGGACTACTAATGTGCTTAAAGTTAGTTAAGTGCTTAATGTATTTGTTGAATTGGGGCCTTAAAGAATGTGTAGATCCCTGTGTGGGAGCCTCATTGACTTCAATGAGGTTCTTTGCAGGTAGAAGGATCTGCCCATTCAGAAGAGTTTGAGGATTTGGGACTTTATTTGTTACTAACAATCTTCTTTTTCCTCTCCTTACAATAAATTGCTTCACAATTTAAAGCTTATACTCTTGACAAGCTTAGATATGGTCTAAGTTGTTCCTTGATTCACAAAGAGCATTTTAATAGTAAAAATCCAATTCAAGTAACAGAGAAAAATATTAAATGTGAAAGTAGATTCTGATCTGCTATAAACAGACATAAATTTCATTCTCAACTACAAAGTAATAATTAGGAAATTACTATTTCCATCTTGTTTCTGCTGTTGTTACACTGAAGCACTGGATAACATAAGAGGAACTGCCTCCATAGATTTAATTTAAATTCTTTTTGCATTCCTTCCATAAATGGCATATTTATTCTGATTCTATTAGAAGACATTTTGGGCTTATTTAAACCAAAGTTCTATTGTCAGCCTTCTTTTTGAAATTCATTGAACACTACAACAAAGGATCCCTGCCACCTAAGGGAGAGAACTGGTATTGCTGAAAGCAGAAAAAGATGCAGATTTTGTAGGGCCTGATTGATCCAGCTCCCTCACTGAATTCAGTGAGAGTTTTGCCATTGACTTAATGAGAACTGATCAGGCCCTTCCTCCTCCTCCCCCAAATATGTTATTAAAAGGTCTTCATCTAATTCCATATTGCAAATGACAGTAATAAAAAAAAAGTTTAAACTAAGATCCCCCTCCTGCCCTCCAAACGCCTCGGTCCCAGCCCAGAGCACCCTCCTACACCCCAAACTCCTCATCCCCAGCCCCACCCGAGCCCGCACCCCCAGCTGGAACCTTCAACCCTTCCTGCACCCCTGCCCCAGCTCTGATCTCTTGCCTGCCCTCCAAACGCCTTGGTCCCAGCCCAGAGCACCCTCCTACACCCCAAACTCCTCATCCCCAGCCCCACCCGAGCCCGCACCCCCAGCTGGAACCTTCAACCCCTCCTGCACCCCACCCCCAATTTTGTGAGCAATCATGGCCCACCATACAATTTCTATTCCCCAACATGGCCCTCAGGCCAAAAAATTTGCCCACCGCTGGTCTGGAGTCTCCAGGACTTAAAGATGATGTCATGTGATGAAATCTCCAGGAATACAGCCAACCAAAACTGGCAACCCTACAATGAAGGCCCATCTATTGAGGGCAGGGCCGGCTCCAGACCCCAGCGCGCCAAGCGCGCGCTTGGGGCGGCGTCCCGCGGGAGGGCGGCAGGTGGCTCCGGTGGATCTCCTGCAGACGTGCCTGCGGAGGGTCCACTGGTCCCGCGGCTCCGGTGGAGCATCCACAGGCATGCCTGCGGGAGGTCCACCGGAGCCGCGGGACCGGCGACCGCCAGAGCGCCCCCCGCATCGTGCTGCCCTGCTTGGGGCAGCGCAAATCCTAGAGCCGCCCCTGATTGAGGGGACAGGAAGGGCAGGTCCATCTGACTTGGAGGTAGGTCTGAGTGGGTGAGGGGCATGAGTGAAAGCTGAGCTAGATCTGACTGAGGGAGGGGCAGGACTGACTGATTAGGGGAGGGCAAGATTTGTTGGTGGGTGGTAGTGACTATGGGGGAGAATAGAACTGATTGGGGGATGAGGCAGGGCAGGGGCAGGAGTGAATGATGGGGTGGATCTCACTGGCTATGGGGCAAGACTGACTGGGCAGGGGGAGGAGTAAATGATACAGGGGTCTCACTGAAGGAGTAGGCTGGGTCTGACAAGGGGCAGGACTCACTGGAGAGGGGGAGGGACAGGAGCGAATGATGAGGAGTTGATCTGACTGACTGGGGGCAGGACTGAGGAGTAGGGTTGCTAACTCTTCTGGTTTTGCCAGGAGTTTCCCAGAATCGGGCTCAATCTCCCAGAGGCTACTAAAGCCGATATGGGAGATCTTAGCGGCTAGAGATCCAGCAGCGCAGCAGGAGTGAGGCAAGTTCCCTGCCTTCCCTAGCCCTGCGCTACTCCCGAAGTGGGCAGCACATCTCTGCAGCCCCTGAGGGGGTGGAAGCTCCCATTGTCTGGGAACTGTGGCCAATGGGAGCTGCAGAGGCTGTGCCTGCAGGCAGGGGCAGCGTATGGAGGCCGCCGAGGCTGCCACAGGTACGGGCTGCTTCCGGGAGCAGCATGTGGCGGGGGGAGCGCTCAGAGCCCCCGACCCTGCTTACCTCCAGTGGCTCCTGGTTAGCGGCGCAGCGGAGCTAAGGCAGGCTCTGCCCCTGCAGCTCCTATTGGCCGCAGTTCCTGGCCAATGGGAGCTGTGGAGTCAGCACTTGGGGCACAGGCAGCAAGCAGAGACCCCTGCCCTCCTCCCATGGGGGGAGGGATAGCTCAGTGGTTTGAGCATTGGCCTGCTAAACCCAGGGTTATGAGTTCAATCCTTGAGGAGGTCACTTAGGGATCTGGGGCAAAAATTGATCCTGCTAGTGAAGGCAGGGGGCTGGACTCAATGACCTTTCAAGGCCCCTTCCAGTTCTAGGAGATTGGCATATTTCCAATTATTACCTTTTTTATTACCCACCCCCAGAGGCTGGCCAGGCCAGCCACTTCTGGGAGCGGCACAGGGCCAGGGGCAGGAAGCCTGGCTTAGCCCCACTGATTGGGAACCGCCTGAGGTAAGTGCCACCTGACCAGAGCCGCCACACCACACCCTCTCCCACACCCCAACCCTCTACACCAGCCCACAGCTCCCTCCTGCACCAACCCCCTGCAGAGCCCAAACCCTGCACCCCCTCCTGTACCCCAACACTATGCCCCAGCCCAGAGCTCCCTCCTGCACCAACCCCCGCCAGGGCC
Organism: Mauremys reevesii; assembly: GCF_016161935.1. Classification (NCBI taxonomy): domain Eukaryota; kingdom Metazoa; phylum Chordata; order Testudines; family Geoemydidae; genus Mauremys; species Mauremys reevesii. The sequence goes on along the minus strand of NC_052629.1, from coordinate 121,889,167 downwards.
CAAACCCCTCACCCCCTTCCACACCCCAACCCTCTGCACCAGCCCAGCACCCACTCCTGCACCAAGCCCCCCACCCCCAAGCCCACACCCCAACCCTCTGCACCAGCCCGGCACCCCCTCCTGCACCAACCCCAGAGCCCACACCCCTCACCCCCTCCCACACCCCAACCCTCTGCACCAGCCCGGCACCCCCTCCTGCACCAACCCCCCCCAGCGCCCAAACCCCTCACCCCTCCCACACCCCAACCCTCTGCACCAGCCCAGCACCCCCTCCTGCACCAACCCCCCCAGAGCCCACACCCTCACCTCCCACACCCCAACCCTCTGCACCAGCCCAGCACCCCCTCCTGCACCAACCCCCCCAGAGCCCACATCCCAACCCTCTGCACCAGCCCAGCGCCCCCTCCTGCACCAACCCCCCCCAGAGCCCACACCCCTCACCCCCTCCCACACCCCAACCCTCTGCACCAGCCCAGTGCCCCTCCTGCACCAACCCCAGAGCCCACCTCTCACCCCTCCCACACCCCAACACTATGCACCAACCCAGAGTCCCCTCCTGCACCAACCCCCTGCAGAGCCCACACCCCTCACCCCTCCCGCACCCCAACCCTCTGCACCAACCCAGAGTCCCCTCCTGCACCAACCCCCAGCAGAGCCCAAACCCTCACCCTCCCACACCCCAACCCTCTGCACCAGCCCAGTGCCCCTCCTGCACCAACCCCTGAGCCCACCTCACCCCTCCCGCACCCCAAAACTCTGCACCAACCCAGTGCCCCCTCCTGCACCAACCCCCCCCTGAGCCCACACCCCTCACCCCCAAGACTGAGTAGGGGAGGGGCAGGAGTGAATGATGGGGGGTCTGGCATAGGGCAGGACAGAGTGGGGGAGGGGCAGGAACGAATGATGGGGGGTCTGACATAGGGCAGGACAGAGTGGGGGAGGGGCAGGAACGAATGATGGGGGGTCTGACATAGGGCAGGACAGAGTGGGGGAGGGGCAGGAACGAATGATGGGGGGGTCTGGCATAGGGCAGGACAGAGTGGGGGAGGGGCAGGAACGAATGATGGGGGGGTCTGGCATAGGGCAGGACAGAGTGGGGGAGGGGCAGGTCTGACTGACCCCGGCGGTTGGGACTGGATAACGGGCGAAGCAGCAGAGCCAACGGCCTGGCAGAGGGGCGGGGCTGGAAACAGGGCCCTTCTAGCCTTCAAATCCCCATCGTGCCTTGTGACCCACCGCCCTCCGCATGTGATTGGTTACCGACCCCTCTCTCCTCCAATCACGGCGGCGAAGGCGAGGAGGCGCCTGACCCAGCCCACGGCCTGAGCCCGCCCACCGAGGTGGAGGGACCAATGGCAGGGGGCGGCTCACCCTCCTTTCCTGCCGTCTCCATGGTGCCGCGCCGGCAGCTTGACGGTGAGTGGACAGTTGGCCGCAGGGACTGGACGAGCCGAAGGGGGCGCTGCGGGGCGGCCCTGCGAGGAGTGGTACTTCCCGTGGCCTCCCTCCTCCTCCCGGACGCAGTGGTAGAGCCGCAGAGGAGGCTAGTGACGGGTCCGGTGCCGCAGCCCAGGTGCGCTCACCCCTTCTCGTGCGCGTGCGGATCGAGCGCGAGCGCTGCCCTGGGGCCTTTCCCGCCCACTGGGCCCTGAGGCGCTCGACGTGTCACCTCCCCCCCCGGTATCGATGTCCCCTATGGGGGTGCTGGGCTTGGGCGCTCTCTTCACAGAGCGCTGCCTGGGCGCCTTTCAGACCGGTGCCCAGGAGACAGTGCCTGGGCGAGGAGGAGCCCGAGGCTCTGGCACCAGCTTTATGGCCGTTGGCAAGGGCAGCGCTGCCCCCCAGCACCGCCAGTAGCTCCTGTTTATTACGGGCGCGCGGGGGTGGTTTGGCCTGTTTCTTCCTTCCTCGGCATCCACCCCCGAACTGCAAGGTGGCGGCCCTTGGTGTCCTTCCCGAGGACAGCCGAGTCACCGCAAGATACAGAGCCATAGTGTGACTTCGGGGGGGGGCAGCTCCAGTCAGGCCAACTCTGCAACTGCTTCAGGGTGGCCATGTGGGAGGGCAGCAGCCCCCCCCCCCCCGCAACTGCGCCCCTGTGTCTAGAGGGGTGACTCCCATTTATCCCACTATCTGAATCCCTTGTCACCTATGAGCTCACGTGGGGGGGGGGTGTCAGATAATACAGGGGCCTGAATAACAGAGACGAGGACACACACACACAGGCCAAACTTGAGAGGTGGAGGACAAGCCCTTGGTGTGTGGCTGCTGAACGGCGCTTTCCCTCCGAGTTGTCAGAATAAAATCCACGTTGCCCATGCTGTGTGGATAATTGGCAGTATACTGTGTGAATGAACATTTTGGGGAGGGGGATTGCTTGAATCCTAATCCAGCTGGTTGAGACCCTTGATATTTTTATTTCCCCAGATAGCTGCTGCGGACAGTTGTGTTCATCACTTTATGTATACCTAGTGGCTTTCATTCTGCTGGATACCAAAGCACTTTAGCATAATGCAGACTCCTTTGAGGTGGAGCTTGTTAAACAACTGACCACAGAATAGGGTAAACTTTTATTATGTGTAGGAAAAAATGCTATAGGGTCTTTAAGCTCCATGCAGAGCAGACAGTATGGACATTGGTTTTTTGGTGTCTCATTATAACCCCCACAATCAGATTTAGATTCCACTATTTGTGTAATTCTTCGTCCTCTAATTTATACAGCAGTGGGACTGCTTTTTTCACTCCATTTTTAGATAACATAGTAAATAACATTTATAGAAGATGAATTAGCATAATTCAACTGTTGTTTAAATAGGGATGCGTCTTTTTCCAGTGTCTCTAAACTAGTGTTTTTCTCATGGCTAATCTAAATGGTCTTTGTATATGCACAGTTTGTATGAGCATTTTACTATAGCAGAGGCATGTAAATACACATTCAGTTTGCATTGCTGAAAATCTAGCCCTTGTGCTGCCATTTTCCAGTACATAAAATGGGTTTAATGAGATTCAAGAGGAGATGTAATCATGAGTTAGAAATGTGTATATACAGTGTTTTGAACAAGTAAAGTATCCAGTAGTACTATTGTCTATATAGTGTTTTATTGTACACAGCTCTGATTTCACGTAAAAAAAAATTGCTTAGTTAGGTAGGAAGGTGCCCTGCATGTAACTAGGTCTGTCTAATATGCAACATTCTTAAATACTTAAAAGATAAGTATTAATGTATATCTTTGGAGGAATAATTTTAACTTTACTTTGTTTTCTTTAATAGAGTAAAGTTGGCAGTTACTTAAGGAATCAAAGATGGCATCCTACTTAGCACAAGAAGTTCAGCTTGCTAGAAGACATGACAAGATGTAAGTATTTGTTTCAGGATTGTGGCCTATGTTGTAGCAACTTGTGCTATGATCTTCCCAAATCTGTCAAACTACTCAGGACTGATTGGTGAGTATGTGGATGGGAGACCTCCACAGAACAGTGAGGTCTTGTAAAAAGAGGCTTGGTGTTTTGATAGGGGGCACTCTTCTTTTGAAAACTACTGAATCAGTATCCCAGCCTGTCACAGGGGAGAACAGTGCTGCTAATGTTGTTGTCTTCCAGATGAGCTGCAGAACTGGGGACCTGACCTTTAACCTTAGTATGCTGGCTAAATTCCAACTCAAGTCGCTTGGGTTCTGCCACCCAAAACTCAACTTGTGGTTTCAATTCAATTTAGTATTTTCTTCCCATTGACTTCTAAAATATCAGTACATCTTCAGTTCACTGTAAACTCAGCTTGTAGAGTGAGTATCGTATTAAAATGAGTTTGAAAAGTTTGCCTACACTCTGACAACTAGTCAGTAAAAGTAATACACTCTGCTATTAGATTTGTTTCGGGTTAAGCTCTCAGGATGTGAGAACTATGAAAAAAGAAATGTGTGAGGAAAATACGTTTTTATCTACATCAAGACTACAGTAATATAAATAACATGTCCATTTACAAGTCGATTATAAAATTCTGACCTCTGGTGCCTGCCTTTTCATAAACACCTTGCATGTATGTTGTTTGATTAGCTCCTTTATATTTATCTTCCAGTTCTTGCTGAACAGAATACGTAACAAATTAGTTAATTCTTCATTAGTATAGCAGAGGACTGTTGCTGCAGACTGGGAAAACTGATAAAGAATAATTGTTCTGAAAATCATGGGTCACATTCACATCTAGTGTAAGTAAATGCAACTAGATCAAGAGAATTCCGTTAAGCTGTTTGCAGAATGGTGGGATACTCTGTCTGCAATACAAACAAAATTTTATGATCACATGCATCCTATTCCACATCCATCATTTACTAACTTCTGTGACAACAGAGTCTATCTAGATTAGCACTTGTGGGTAAGGTTGAGTTTTAAGTCACTTTAAAATGAGACATCTGAGAATCTAAGGCTCATGTAAGGATGGCTCACAAGTACCACCTGAGTGGAGGTGGCTGGAGGGAATATGAGTTCATAGAGCAAGAAGTATAATTGTCTCTGGGGACTCTGCAGGGAGCTCTTTGACTCTTGCTACATTTCTTTCAGAAAATATGACTCATTCTCCTCCCAGTGTTGGCTTCTGAGCACTTGCAGGGGTGGTGCTGTGCCTATACTACCTCAACCCATCCTGCCACACTTCATCTGAGATACTCGGAGCTTGTGAGCCCCCTTCATGTATGAGGACTGCTGATTGCAGCACTATGTCTGCCTCACTACATGGGAACACAGCGGGAAGAGTCTGACTGTACTTTCTCCCTCCCTCAGCACACCCACACTGAAACAGGCATAATTAGGCCTCTAATTTCAAAAGAATTGGTTAAGGTAAAAGGTTATTATTTTCTAGCTACTGTGCAAAATGTTCTGCCCACTTATTAAAATATTTTCCTTTGTAGACTGTCTCAGAGATTGGTATTGCTACAGCAGATGGAGAATCATCTAGGAGACAAAAAGACTGAAAAGACATCGCAAACACAAGCAGCTGATGCAGCTTATAAAAGAAATGCAGCACTTTTAAATGTAAGTTTCTGTGACTGTTAAGTGGCACATTGTGAAATCCAGTGTTACATAGATCACAGGCTAAAAACATTTGTATCTTAGTTTTTCAGGTGAATTTTATAACATTAGGGTCCTGATTCTGGAACTTGTGCAAAATGTATTAAATATTGTAACCTGGGATATCACTAGCTATTCCTCACACCCTTCTCATGAGAGCCTGGTGGGATCCCTAATGGGATCTCCGAGTCTGGGCTCCAGCCTGAGCCCGAACATATATAGTGAAATTTTATAGTCCTGCAGCCAGAGCTCTGTGAGCCTGTCATGGTGTTTTATTGCTTTGTAGACCTATCCCAAGTAAACTGTTTCTAAATGGCTGATTACTGAATCTTTCATTGCAGGCAGACTTACAATTCTAAGATCACGTTAAGACCCATTTGAAACAAGAGCAGTCTTTTCCTCTGCAATCTTTGTTCTGTATCCATCCAGGAGATTCGCCCATCAAATCCACATTTCTCCAAATACTCATTGAACACTGTTGCTTAGATTCAGTTTCAAGTGCGGAGTTAAAATTTGATTGATAGACCAATAGGCGCCGACTCCATGGGTGCTCTGGGGCTGGAGTACTCCCAGAAAAAAATAGTGGGTGCTCAGCAGCCCCACTGATCAGCTCTTCCCTCTCCCCCCCCCCGTGCCTCCCACCCACTGGTGATCAGCTGTTCAGCAGGAGGCGGTGAGAGGGAGGAGCAGGGACAGGAAGAGGCAGAGTGAGGGTGGGGTGCACTTGGGGGAGGGGGCGGGAAGAGCCGAGGTGGAGTGGAGTAGGGTTCAGCTTTGGGAGACGGGGTGGAGTGAGGGCGGGGCCTGGGGCATAGCAGGAATTGAGCACTGCCCACAGAAATGAGAAAGTCGATGCCTCTGGATCACCAGTACCTTTTTCCAGTTAGCAGCTTTTTATTTTTGAGATGTCTGATTTTTTTGGTTTGTTCAAAAGAAATCTTTTCATTTCTTCCTTTTTTTTAATGAAAAAGAGTATAAAACCTATTAAAGTCACTTTTGTCCAGCACACATGTATTCACCTTGTTTTTCTACTGGATGTTGCAGTATCCTGTTCGGTGACATTGTGTCTTTGTTTTGTAAAGGCATCTCATGACCATTTTAGTCTCCAAGGGTGGGGATCCGTCACCTTTATCTCTGAAGAAGGGAAAATTACTTCCCTTTAATTGCTGTGATTGGAACGTGTTATGACAGATCACCTACTCATCCATTCTGCACTTTTCAGAGTTAGTTCTGTAACCTTCTTGTAGACCAGGGGTGGCCAACCTGTGGCTCTGGAGAATTTAATATGTGGCTCCCTGAATAGGTGCTGACTCTGGGGCTGGAGCTACAGGTGCCAAATTTCCACTGCTCAACCCCAGGCCCTGACCCCACTCCACTCATTTTCACCCCATCCCCTGAGCCTGCTGCACCTTTGCTCCTCCCCACTCCATTCCAGAGCCTCCTGTACACTGCTAAACAGCTGATCGCGGCAGACAGGAGGCACGGGGAGGGAGGAGGAGGAGGAGGTACTGATCGGCAGGACTGGCAGTGGACAGGAGGGTGTAAAGAGGGGGTGGGCTGATGGGGGCTGATGGCTCTTTGGCAATGTACATTGGTAAATTCTTGCTCCTTCTGAGGCTCAGGTTGGCCACCCCTGATGTATATTTTTAAATTCTGCATATATCTTGGTTTCTTCCTCAAGGGGAACTGGTAATATCTTGGTTTCTTCCTCAAGGGGAACTGGTAATTAGGTCAATAGAAGGCTCTTACTTTGATTGCAGGGACTGACATATGATACCCCCTGCTGGAACCAACAGCTTAGAATTTTGAACCTGAAGAGGTCTCACCTTGACCTCTAACACAAGAGCACATTGTAAAGTGGGGGTCTGTTTCTAAGTATATCTTCATAGAACAGCACTTAAAAATAGGTTATTTCCTCTGTGCACTTGCCCTTTCTTTTTGCTATTGCTTATTATTTAATTCTACTATCTAATATGGCAAAATGTTTTGGACTCTCATTTGTATGAAAGATGCTGTACAAAATAAAATCATATTTTTATCTCATATACAGCGAGAATGTCCTCCTGTGTCCACTGGGACAAAAATTCAAATTTTTCATTCTAGAAAGTGAAAAGATTCATCTTTGTGAAAAAATTTCTGGCCAAACTGTGTGCTGGGACAAGACTTAACACATCTGCAGTTTGAATGAAACTCTACTGTGGTGCAAGGCCCTCCACTGTACTTAAGTCCCAAACAGACACTGCACAACTGGGGACTGTAGGCAGAAATGCCAGTCAAAGGTGCCTGTTTACCTGATATGTGCTAAAGACAGGATCTCCGCACTGGTCCCATTTAAGGTCACACTGGGGATAGGATAGGGGTGGGATTGCAGGTCCAATGGCACCAAAACCCTGTGGAATGGGTGTGGCTGCTATTCCAGCCTTGGTCTGAAACAGCTGATATGTAGATTTGGCCTCCCCACGCCTTCTGTGTTCCACTCATCTAGAGCCTGAATACCCAGACTTTGTGAAGGTGTGGGAAATTTCACCCATTATATTTTCCCCCATAACTCTTCTCCATATGTGTTTTTTATAAACAAGGTTCAAATTAGCACTTATTTGTTGACAAGCATAATAAATGCAGATTACATTTGTGCATACTAAAACAAGCTCATTATGATAGTAAATGTTATTGCTATCTTAATGTAAACCTATAGCAAAAATATGTAGTCTTGTAGTTATGCAGGATATTTGCCATCTACTATCGTATTCCTCAAAATGATTTCTTTCAAGTGTCAAAAACATTAGTGTTCATAGAAGAAATAAAAACATATGTATGACCATCAAAACAAATAGTCTGGCAGGATAAAGCAGCATAAATAAGTCTAGATATATTAATTTTATACTAGCTTTAACAGACATGCAGTACTGCAGATGCTTTCTGATAACAAAATAAAACAGGAAAGAGATCCATGCAGAATAATATATTAGAGCCTTGAAAAAACGGTTCATATTTATGTGCCAGCTTCAGAATATTGTTCCTGATACCAGGCACTGTACATTTCACAGTTACCATGTGGGGAGTTGTTGATTTGGCCTACTCAGAAATACACGGACATGATGAGGTGTTGATTTTTGCTTAAACTTAGAAAAAAACAGAAATGCAAATAAAATTAATTCAGTTTTATGGGAACATTAAAAAAAAAACCCTACGCTTTCCCTTTCTGCCAATTGAAATTTTATGCTCACATAGCTCAAAAAAGGCTGAAGCTAGAAACTTCAAACTTAGCTTGCTTTATAATCCTTATTGAGTTTAGGGGAAAAAATGAAATTTGAATAAAATAGATTTTAAAGATTTAAGTCAGCATTTTTATACAATTGTGTTAGAGTATGTTTTTTCCCCCTAACATGTTTAAAGAAGGCGTTGTCAGGTTTAAGAATGTTCATTCAGGCCTTGGATTAAACACCTCACTTAGGTGCTGTATTTATTAACTGCTGAGATTGCAGTAGTACTACTAAGTGTCTTCAGAGCTATGTTAACTTGGCTACCTTGCACATATGTACATAAGAACGACTATACTGAGTCAGACTAAAGGTCCATCTAGCCGAGTATCCTGTCTTCTGACAGTGGCCAATGCCAGGTGCCTCAGAGGGAATGAATAAAACAGGTAATCATCAAGTGATCCATCCCCTGTCGCCCATGTATGTAGTGCTTTCTGTTCTCTTCCTTGTTATTCATAAATCTTAATGTATTACTGTGATATTTAGTATATACACCTCTACCCTGATATAACACTAATTTGGCTATAACGCGGTAAAGCAGCGCTCCGGGGGCGGGGCAGGGTTGTGCACTCCGGCAGATTAAAGCAAGTTCGATATAACACGGTTTTACCTATAACACGGTAAGATTTTTTGGCTCCCGAGGACAACGTTATATCGGAGTAGAGGTGTACTATAAAGTTAAGGATGTGTGATGTAACAGTGAGCATTTTAGCAGAAAATGTGGGCCAAATTCTAATCTCATATATGGTGGTGTAAATCTGGATTATATGAGTGTAAATGACAGCTGAATTTGGCCCCATAAAAGTGATGTAGGTATCAGAATCTCCATTTTACCTCTGTGAAGAGACTTGAACTGTTTTTCTTGTAGTCCTTGCCATTTTATCCAATGCGTTATGGGATAGACTAGTGCTTAATATTGTAGTATCCTAGATTCTGTCTTACTTGCCAAAGGTGTTTGCACTGCTGCCTTCAAATAAATTGGAGAGAGTTAGAAAAGATAAATTCCCAACACCAGACTTTAAAAAATAAAAATGCCACAACAGGCACCTCCTAGCCACCAGCTACATGCAAAGGTGCCATCTGATCTTTCAGTGGCCTCAGTTTTTTTCCAAGGCATACTGCACCTTCCAGCAAACATTTCTTTCACTGTCTGTCATTAAATCAGTTTTCTGAATGACAATAGACTGCAAATATACAAACTGGAGTGGAGCAACAAAAAGAGACATCTGAGACATGCCAATGTGACCTTCTCTACTAAAATGTGTACAACAGCTGTTTTCCCTAGGCTGAAAGTAATTTATTTCCTACTATCATAAACATTCCTGTATCAAAATTAAGTAGCCACAGAGATAGCGATCTTGGTCTGTTTTGCCCCCTCCTATGTAAATACTTGTAGGAAGAAGTCGTAGGGGGAGGAAAATGCTCTGAGGGGAATGTGGTGCATAAAAACCCAAATAGATAGGACTGAATGGAGACTGATCCACCTTTTCACCATGACAGGTAATTCCTCCAGGCCATGGCAAAGGCATATTGGTGAAGTGTGGGGAAGCTTGCCTGGTGCTGTCCTGTTCTGTGTGCAAACACACAGAGAACTTAACTTTGCAGTGTTGTCAAGCCATGGCTGCTGTGCAATTTTAATTTTAACTGAAAACCACTTTGTTCTGTCATTTTTTGTTCTGAGTTCCAGAAAAGGAAGGAATCAGAAAGTGTTGTATACATATCAGATGTGTTTAGGCCTCAAATTCTGATGGTTTCAACTGTATCCAGACCAATTCCAGAACAAAGAACAGAAATTGCATCCACAGAGTCCATAAAGTCGACAATTACTGTCATGATTTGTATTATTCACTGGGCATCATCTCTGGTGCTCAGCCCTGTTCAGAATATGCCAGAAAATGTAGTTCCTGAGCCAATATATATAAAATGTGTAGCCCTGGATAAGATGGCTCAGATATTTAAGTATCAAGTGTATAGTTGTTAAGCACATGTTAATATCTGTGAGTGAAGGCGCTGATGACAATAGAAGTTTTACTAGATTAAGGACTAGAAGATTTGACTATCCAACTTTCTTTCTAGAGAAAGAGCTGCCCAGAGCTCCTGTACGTGTTTATTTTCCTTTCCTGCCTGCAATGGCCCTGATATATCTCAGAAGTGGCTGGGTTTTTTTCTCAACTTTAAAATATAGAATTTTCTTGCTGTTTGGTTTTAAATATTCTCCTGTGAGAATTGCAACTCAATCACTGTAGTGTTGTGTTTAAGAGCCTTCTGGAAAGTAACTAGCCTTTAAACAGAAGTAAAAGCAGTGTTGCCAAATCTCATGATTTTGTCATGAGTCTCATGCTAATTGCTTTCCTTAAAGTCCCAGCTCTGGGAGTCAAGTGGATATATGATGATTTCAGCCTTCATTCTGAAAGAAAAATGAAGTTTCTAGCCCTAGTGGAGAAAGCTACAAAATTTGGCCCCAGTACGCCCTAAAGGCTCAAACGCAAAAGGCAAAAAACAAAACAAACAAAAAAAAAAAACCAAAGCTGTTACTTTTACATAATCTCATGATTTTTGGTGAGCCTGATTAATGATTGTTGAACATTTGGGGTTGGCAATAATACTATGAAAGTGACTAGAAAGTGTCAGTTTCACTGCTGTTTAAAGTTAGTTTCTAGTCTATTAGTAGTAGTGAGGTAACAGGGGTAGAGCCCCTGGCAGATGCATTCTAAACTCATGGGGCCTTGCCCTAGTAGGATGTTTCCCAAGTTAAATGATCATTCCAAGCTTGATGAACTGCAAAAAAGTGATAGAAAGTAATCTAGATTTTTCTACAATTGTTTCAATTGTTGTATTCAAGAGTTAGTAACAGAGAATATACATTACAGTTTTAAACCTAACCAATGTCCCTTAAGAAGTGACTTGATACAAGTTATGAGAACATGTTAGTATTAGAGCTGAGTGGGTCTAATATTTATTTAATCCTCATTTTTATATAGAAAATAGATACAGTGCTCCTATCCGCTAATTTCTACATTATTATCTGCAAAAAAAAAAAAAAACCCTAGAGTTTTCAGGTGCCTAAGTAGCCCCTGGAATCATGGTTAAAGTTGCCTTCCCCCCCCCACCAAAATCTGAAATGGCGCCCCTGCATCATTTATTCAATGTCCCTTTCTCATTCCCTCCTTTCGACCCTATGACCTGCACCCTTATTACTATTTATTCGTTTTTTGTCCATTGTACTTAATTCTGGTCCTGTGGCCTCTCCTTCATGCGAAAAGGCAGCCTTCCATTACTGTGATGTGCTCCACCTATCAGTCCCAGGATTTAAATAGGGTAGCACCTTATATCGTCCTTCCGCAGAGATCGGTTAGGCACCTCAAACCAGCACTAGGTTCACTGATAAAACTGTAGAAAGACCAAACAAAAAACTGCTTGGATGATATTTTCAATATTATTCTTTTCTATTTGCATACAGTAAAATCACTATAAATATGCTATAAAACCAGTCCAAATATTAATAAATTTTCATTCATTTTAAATAAAGATGAACATTATAACTTACTGGATTTTAGCTAAGAACTTTCAGCTAAGAACTATTAGTGTCTTTTAATCATGCTCTACACTAATATTAGGCCAGATTCTGCAACCTTTACTTGAGTAGCATGTACACAACTATTCCAATTGGCTACTACTCAATATGAGTAATTGTGTTTGGGTTCTCCTGTAGACCTGCTCCTTCAGAATCTCACTGTTCTGAGCAGCAGTGGCGGTATATCTTTGGGAAGTCCCTTTGGGGAATTTCCTCACTCATTTATTTTTTATGCTGTACTCTTCACACCTGCTTTCTGCTCCCAACTCTGCCATCTGCTATGCTTCCCTCCCCACCCCCCTGTTCTGCTTTGTCTCCTTCACACTCATCTCCCACGCCCCTTTCCATCTCTTCATCTGCCCAAAAGCCCTGCACTCAATCTCTTCAGTGCTTGGCTATGGAACTAAGCCCGCAAGAAAGGGTTACAATTTAAAAGAGTCTTTTCAAATTGAGTCTAGGCCTCTGTGAACCCAACACATGTTTACTGGGCAAGTGGAAGCCCATGTGCAGATTTTTTAAGAAAGCTAAGGGAGGTGTGTTCTCATCTGAGTTTGAATGTCTGGTGAACAGCTTGCTGCATCTCTACATTTTTGTGCACATGTTATGCATGCATATTAGCAAGTCATCTTTGTCTTGGGAAAGACAAGATCTTGAACACAATTTGCGTAGTTACTTTAAAGCTACAGTAGATAGAATACATGCTTCGGTTCATCTACATAGCGTAGTGAATACCACTCTCCTTTTTTTTCCTGTATTGTCATGAGGAACATAGTCTAACTATAAATTACCTTTGTGTATGGAGAGATTAAATATGTAGTAGGTGCTGTCTATCAGAACACTTCTAGCAAAGAAAACAATTCTTACAGCCAGGAAATGCAAGAAAGTTCAGCAAAGCGTCCAATATATTAGTGTTATCGTCAAAAGTAAGAGGCTGCAGGATCTATGGCTAAACAAAAGATTTCAGCCCAGGGATATCAAATCCAGTGCCTCTTAGGAGATATATATTTAATTGCCTTTTAAGTGAACTTATATTGCCTGTTAATGTCACCTGTAACTTGTCAAACACTTATTTTAAACAGGATATAGAAGCAGCAGAGAAGAGGCTGCAAGCAAGAGTACATCTACAGCCACATCCTGATATTGTTAAGCTTGAAGTAAGTCCTGAAATAAACTCCATCCTTTCACTTGCTGTGTACAAAATAGTTTTCTTTTTTTTCTGAAGCATATTTATAAAGTAAAAATAATTGATTTTGAAATTGACTGGTATAGCCAAGGGCCTGTGTACTGTGCAGTAGGCTGAACCTAAATTCTGGGCTAAGGTCCCTAGATTCTGCAGTAGCCGGGGGGAAATTCTCTAGCAGATTCAGATATTTTTTTGACTGGAGCTTTTTATTTAATTAAATATGAAAATGAAAAATGTAAGAATCACAGCAGCCTTTATAGTGTTTTTCAATATTAAATTCAACTTACCTTTTTTTGTCCTTACATTTTCAGTTTTAAGTACACCACAGAATTGTCATCTTCATGTTTGACTCAACAGCCCATGAAGATGAATGGGGAAGTTCACACCTGTCAGAGCTATTGTGTAAGGGTGGTTGGGAACATGTGAAGATATCACTGTTGCAGTCACAGTTAGTTCACATTTACAAGATTTTCTTTCCAACCACAAGAGCCTGAAGCAATTTTTTTTTAAATTAAAATTGAGGTTCTGGAGCACAAGTCTGCAGAAAAGGGTGAACTCTGCCATGGTAAAATACGTGGGGCCTGATTATAGTGAGTGCCATCATTCAGTTAATATCCTGAAGTCCTGAGTATTTAGTAGAAGAAAAAAATTGTATCAAACTATACTTTAAGAATTTCTGTTACAGTGACGGATGTGACAGCATGCTATTTTAATGGTCATATCACTTTAAAATAAATAGGGATGTGATGCATTCACTTTTTTGGATTTGTTGGGCACTAAATATCACCTATCTTCCCCTCATCCACCGAAATAAAAATCAGACGCAAAATATAAATTTAGATACTGTATACTACACAGTTACTCAGGAAATGAAGCTGTTTAAAGTGAGTAGATTATATTAATGAAATAGTAAATAGCATTAAAGTTTAAAATATATTTTAAGTTCCAACTTGCAAACAAAGTTAATTCTGGTAGCTGACAAATTACTTAAAAGTGAAGAAATGGAACTAAGTTATTTAAGCTGAGTCTGTAAGACTAAGGGTATGATCCTGCAAACACTTATACACATGAGTAATTCCATGGAGTTCACTAGGACTATGCATGTTCTAAAGTTAAGTGTTTGCAGGACCAGGCCTAAATTTATCCCTGGGATATATTTATTACATAAGTCATAAATACCTGTTTGTGTGCTGCAAATAGAGTTTTAGTCCTTAATAATTTAAAACAGTTGTCACTTATGTATGGACTGTACTATCTCAGCTCTGTTTTAGCAGCATCTCTCTGTATTAGGCCTGAAGTCCCATACGCTAGAGAGTTTTGACATTTCCAGTTCTGGTTCAATCACTGTGAAGAATTACATACCATTGCATAGTAAATTCTGCAGAACAAATCTGGTAGCAATTACACAAAATAGTACAGATTAAAAAAAATCTGGTGTAGATCTTTACAGTGTGGATAAAGTGGACAAAAGTCAGATAATTCATAGCGATTATTGATAGAAACAGTGTTGACTTTTGCCTTCATCCTCCCCACTCAATTGTGTGAGTTACGGGAGAGTGGTGTTACTATTTCAAGGGAAAATTTCACATATTTAATCTTATATTTTTAAGGAGATGGCACTAAATAGCATGAAAGGAAAAATATCTTTCATATACAAAATTGACTGTCCACATTCCTTCCAATAAAACTTTCAAAGGATATTTAACACATGGCCTTAATACATATGTATATCAGCTGTGATTTTCACAGTTGATTATAATGGCTCCTTAACTTAGCAGTCCAAGTACAGATTCATGTGATTACACATAAAATTTCAAACAAGATCTATTGCGTAAATACATATTTTATTAATGATGTATAGAAATTGTGCATATGAGTTACACACATGAACCAAAATAGTTACCCAATAGTCCAGCACTTCCAAAGGAGCGATTTATGATGTATCACGTATGTGCACTAAAATATGTAATTTAAGTAAATAAAAACGGATTTTTTTCTTTTTAAAAAAAGCCTAAATATATGTGTACAAAATCTATACAAATATTTTGCTAAAAAAGCAATCTCCAGGTAAATATATTGGCCCCTGTTGAACAAAGCATTTAAGAGTGTGCTTAAAGTTAAGCACATTGTTTGCTAAATCTGGACCTTTGTCTCCAACTCTTAACTAAAGTATTTTTATGGCCTGTAGTATAAATTGTATGATTTCATCCATAAACATTAATGATTTAATCCATAAGCATTAACAAATATATGCTCAAGATGCTCCTGTGAAAATGGGGAATGTTATCTCTATTCTTCAGTTGGAAAAACTGAGACACAAAAGTTAAACCTCTTACCCAAGACCCTAGAACAAGTGCATGTCAGAGCTGTAGTTAGAAATCAGGAACTTCTGGCTGCCACTTTTTCTTAGACCACAAGATAGCTGGTTCTGCAGTTTTCTTTCTTGAGCTAAGTAGTGGAACCAATTACATTATCGGGGATTTATTCATTGCAAAATTTAGCTCGCAAATATTTTTGAGACAACTTCATATTAATGCACTACTTGTCTGGTGATAGCATTAAACAACAAATTTATTTTTATCTCAAAATCCTGCTAAACCAGAATTATAATGTTAATATTTAGGCTTGAGAAAATGTTTGTTTTACAGAAACATGAGTACAATTCCATGAACATGAATACTACCATTATGATGGGTTCCCTTTCTAATATATTATTCACCACAAGAGGGCACATTCAGTCACTGCATAACTTACTCTAGAAGGTGAAATCCTGCCAATTTCTGTTACGTTGTTTAAGTGAGGGATTGGAAATTTGGTATCCAAATAATTTGGCCTTTTTTGAATTGCTTCACACGTAAGGCAAGCTTTAATAACACATTGTATGTGTGTATTGTTTTGTGATAAATTGGTAAATAGATTAAATTGTGAAGCAAAGTTAAATTGCTTATTGTTGCATCATATCTTTCTTAGACTCTCTATTGGGCATCAGTAGAAGAATCTATTCCTAAGTGGGAGCAGTTTCTTTTAGGAAGAGCACAAATGCCTGTTGGTTTTAAGAAAAAGAAATCTACAAAGTATAACATAAGTCACCCAGAAGGAGCTGCACAAAGATAAAGAGAAAACAAAACAGAGACTACCATTTGACTTCAATGGGCAAAATAATCCTATCCAGACAACAGTGTGTCAGGCCACTAAATTTCAATTTCAGTGTATGTATATGAAAATTAATCATGTTTGATGGGTTTTTTCCAGTTGTATCTGTGTGGAAGAGTTCAGCTAAACTGTAGTCTGCCAGCTCAAGGAGGCTCAGAATAACATTTCTCCTGGTGGGAGGAACAATCCTTTTTTGAAAATGACTTTATAAGATCAGAAATTAAAGACACTGGTATATGGAAGCCCACCAGTACAATTGCCTCTTTAAGATGACAAGAGTTTTAGGTTACATATAATCCTTCACTTTTGTATTTTTAAGAATGTTGTGTATAAATCTACCTTTTATTTTCTTGAACCTCCTTGGCCACAGGGGGCATTTACTCTGGAAAGGGCAGGCAATTTACACCAGGCTGTGGGGGAAGCTTTAGTTTATGGCTGGGATCCTCTATATGAGCGCAGTGGTAAAGGGCACATATTTAGTTTGTATGTCCCCTGTTTTCTCTGATTATGTCAGTGACACTGATTTTTTTGGAGGGGCGGGGAAAGGGCTGTGTTGGTCTCACCCATAAGCAATTGCAATTTCTGTTCCATTAACCACTGCTGCACCCTCATTCCCTGGCTAACTTCCCATATTAGGTTCTGTGCCTGGTTTGCGAAAGCAGATGCCAATGTGAATTTGGGTTGAATCCAGCCATGAAGTTCATTTTACAGACATTGAAGTAACAAACATCAGTATTATATTTTGGCCATGTTTCCTATGTAGTTTTAAGCCATTGCTTTGTGTCGCTTTCATTTTGTTAATGTAATCCAGAGACATAATTTATGGATAAGGCCAAGGGAGGTGGGGAAGAACCAGACAGAAAGCCAGCCCAGCTGAGCACCCAAAGATCACAGATACTGGAATAAGAAGGTGAAGAGCTTGCTTTCTATCTCAGATCAAGGACAGTTACTCAGCCTCTGGCTACAAGCATGGAAGGCCAGCTAGTGGTTTTTTGCTTGCACATTGTTAATTATTTGTATTCTCTAAGTGCCTAGGAGCCTTTGTCATGGACCAGGACCCCACTGTGCTAGGTGCTGTACAAACAACAAAAAGACAGTCCCTGCCCCAGATAGCTTACAGTCTGAGGCCAACCCCTTGGTAAATTAGTGTGCCTGGGAGCCACCGTCCATTGCTTTCTAGTGTTTGCATATATTGAAGACCCAATTTAGAGAGAAATCCTTTCAAGTAAATGACTTAGAGGTCTTTGTGCTTTTTCACTCTTCCATAGCAAGGAAGGATGGTGGACTTTGGGGTTGGGGGGAGCGGGTTCCTCCAGATTTGGGACTCGAGTCAAGAAGATCAATAGAAACCAATTTCAATAAAGGGTGGTTACTACTTCCATAGTGCAAGAAGAATTCATGTACGTGGTTATATGAAATTGAGCTATGCAAACCACTCCAGTCAGCTATAGGCTAACCGAATTAATTACCAGGAACTATTAGGAATGATGAGGCCTCACCCCCTTATTTGCTGTTAGGGGGTTTGTCCGGTGTCTGTGTCTGGCGGTAACCTTGTCCCTATATCTGATTTTTGTGTTATGGATGGATGATCTAACAGCACCTTTCTTATACTCCCTGACCAACCTCTACACAAGTATCACAGCTCTTTACACTGCTCCATAAGGAAGGTTCAACTTCCGAATTGTGCACCTAGAGCATTATGTGAATTTAATTAATCAAATAGGATTTAATTATCCAGTGCTGACTGGCTATTAGTGAGGAATTCATTGCCCCTCAGAATAGGGAGCAGCCTCTCCAGCTGGAGACCACAGGAAGTCTGAACAGTTTGCAAGGGCCAACACCTGCAGAAGCTATTTTCTGCTAGATCAGGCCCTTAGTTTGCTGAAGTTAAATCACTCAAAGATGCACCAAACCCCCCCCCCCCCCAGCTTCACTTTAAAATGATTTTACATGTTCAAAGTTTATATGAAACTTTTTCTATTTAAGTGTCCATTAAACTGATAAGTTTTTACAGAAACTGCCATGTTAGAAATATCCTGTTGAGTGGGTGTTGGTGTTTGTAACAATAACGTTGTTTTCATAATATGTGATGGCAGATTAGCACGCTTCTCTGCAGTGTTGTTAACAGTTGTAATTAAGGAATAAACAGTAAAGGGTGTCAGTCCGATGACAATTCCATCTATAGTGTCACAATACAAAATGTCACAAAATATTAGAACTGTTATATAACTACAAAAATATCAAATTAGGCTTTCATCTTTGAAGCAGAAAGCTTAAAAAAAACTGGCATAGAGACTGTTGCAATTTTATTACCTACTCATTGTTCTGTCACAAAGACAAATTGGTAATATTTTGTTCTATAAGCTTACAAAGTGATTCTCAGCCATACTGTTGATTTAACAGTAGTGTGCGCAGATTTTTAGTTCTGGAGCTCTGAAATTATAAATCCAGCCAGATGCAGGAGTGATAGAAAAGGAACAATTTTTATACTTCAAAGGGGAGCTTTTTGAAAGGCACAAAGGAAGTTGGGTTCCCAAAGAGGAAGGATGAGTCAGTGGTTAGCTCACTAGCAAGAGACCTGGATTCAATTCCCTGCTCTGCCACAGACATCCAGGGCAACATCCACAAAGGCATTTAGATTACTAATTGCATGTGCCCAACTTGAAAATTGAGATTCTTAAAACTTGTGGTCAGCTGCTGCCCCACCCAGTAGGTGCCTAAATTCCGTGGGCGTTGAAGTTCCTGTTGGTCCTCAGGCGCAAATCCACCTTACGTCCTGATGCCACCAAGCTGTTCAGCAAGCTCATGCATAAGATCCAGCAGGATTCACAAAGTAAGCCTTTCCCCTGCCTATCTTGCCTACAAGGCCCAAGCTGGTAGGAATTCCCAGAGTATGTCTAACTCAGCAACTAGACATCCATGTCTGGCCCTGCCAGCCAACCTGGGTTTGTGGGGCTCAGGCAGCAGGACTGTTCCACTGCTGGACTCAGGATGGAGCCTGGACTCAGGACCATGCAAAGTGGGAGGGTCTCCAGAGGCTACATAGCAGTTAAACAGCCCTGCAGTCTGAACCCCATGAGTCCAAGTCACCTGGCACGGGCTAGCTGTAGGTTTTGCTGTGTACACGTACCCTCAGAGGCCCTCTTAGAAGCTCCCAATGAAAAATAATGGAATTTAAGTTCCTACCTCCCATTTGTACTTTTGAAAATCTCTCCGAGATTTGAAAATAATGAAGAAATATTCAACCACAGTGAAATTTATTTGTGTTTCAATTAATCTGAAAATGACAACTAAACACATGATGAAATTGTGAAATGTTGATTCAGGGAAAATATCACATTCCCAGACTTAGGGTGTCTGACTTTGGTAGTGAACAGCTCCAGATATTTTAACACCCATTTCTTTTAGTTAATTTCAATCAGTTAAACCAAACTAGGTCTTTTGGATTGTAATTCAGTAAGGATTTTATAGTGTGCAGAATGTTGAAGCTTAAATTGAAAACAATATTGATGATGCTAAACTTATCCTCCCTTCAGAGACTTAGGAAATTGAAATTCCATATTGTTCAAAGTGTATGGCCTTGGAAGCAGCAGAAGTATAGCTACTCTAGTGCATAGGGAAATATATCTATCCAATGAAGGAAAATACATAAGAACGGACATACAACGGTTCATCTAGCCCAGCATCCTGTCCTCTGACAGTGACCAATGGCAGGTGCCCCAAAAGGAATGAACAGACAGGTTATCATCAAGTGATCCATCCCCTGTCACCCAATCCCAGCTTCTGGCAAACTGAGGCTAGGGACACCATCCCTGCCCATCCTGGCTAATAGCCATTGATGGACCTATACTCCATGAATATATCTAGCTCCCTTTTGAACCCCATTATAGTATTGGCCTTCACAACATCCTCTGGCAAGGAGTTCCAGAGGATGACAGGGCGTTGCGTGAAAAAATACTTTCTTGTATTTGTTTTAAACCTGCTACCTCTTCATTTAATTTGGTGGCCCCTTGTTCTTGAATTATGAGAAGGAGTAAATAACACTTCCTTATTTACTTTCTCTATACCAGTCATGATTTTATAGACCTTAGTCATCTCTTTTCCAAGCTGAACAGTCCCAGTCTTATTAATCTCTCCTCATACGGAATCTGTTCTATACCCCTAATCATTTTTGTTGCCCTTTTCTGAACCTTTTCCAATTCCAGTATATCTTGTTTGAGATGGGGTGACCACATCTGCATGCAGTATTCAAAGTGTGGGCGAACCATGGATTTATATAGAGGCAATATGATATTTTCTGTCTTATTATCTATCCCTTTCTTAATGATTCCCAACATTCTGTTTGCTTTTTTGACTGCCGCTGCACATTGAGTGGATGATTTCAGAGAACGAGAACCGGAGGAAAGCATCCTGAACTGAGAAGGCAAAAGAGGCCATGTCACTGCCTGCACTGCTGTAACCCAATGTGGTAAGAGATTAGCACATACAGAGATTGTACGTAGACCTTGTGGAACAATAAAGGAAATGGGGCAGAGAGGCAAACCGCAGGGCATCTGAGATGAACAAACAGGGGTGATTCTCTCCCCTTCACTAGATCGCAGAGCTCAAGGCCTATTGTCAGCACTGAGGACAATCATGCTGTCGCTCATGCAGCACTTAATAGACCTTGTCAGCCACCCTGATATATTGGTACGGTTACTGTTGGTCCTGTTGGTACGTTGCTGTGTATATTGGCCCTGATTCAAGCCAGCACTTGAATGTGTGCTTAACTTTAAGCATGTGCTTAAGTCTTACTGACTCCAATGGGGTTTAAGTCTGTGCTTAAATGTGGTCCTGAATAGGGATGCTGTCCTGAGCCATGGTCATTATTTGGAACATATGATTCCAAGTAGTCAGCCACATCTCTGACCCCGCCCCATCATCTTTTCTTTTTAATTAGCCTATGTAGTTTCCTTTCAGTTCCTTTGTGCTTTTTTACTGAGCACACGCTGTTCTCTCAGATTCTCCCTTCTTGTCCTTTTACTGCTAGTACTACAACTTAAGCCACATAGTCCATGACAAGATCCTGGCTGAAATATATTCTTAATTGAGAAAAGCAGTGGGGAAAACAAATGACTTTACTGTGTGTGGATTAGCTCTTGTGTGGCTCATAAGAAGGAATACTGAATCACCTTATTTGTTAAGTTTATGCGCTGATGAGTAACCCTTGTACTAACCTAAGAACACAGCCTGATTCATACTCATGTCGTCACCTCCATCACCACATTTCCTTAGCTGTACACCTTCTTGATCACTGGGGAAGACAGTGGAGTTAGGTATTTCTTTGGGATGAGAAATTCCTTATTCCTGAATACTTTCTCAAGCCTTTTGTTATTTTCCTATAAGATATTTATAAAATAAGAGTTTTCATTAATTTTTAGTTGCATTTCCCCCTTTGTATGGTATCCACAGTTGTTTATATTCAAGACCATATTTTCATAGAGGCTTCGAGCTAGATTCTACACTGGAGGCTGCAGTTTTACTTTTACACACACACACAGCTCAAACTGCTTTTGTGCATGCAATTCAAGTAGTTAGCTGTCAAAATGCTCAGTTTGAACTTCTGTGCATTAAACAATATTTTAAAATCTCACTCTGAAATTGAGTGTAATCTTAGAGGTTGCTTCTGGAAATGTAACCCTTAAAAATTATTTAGTACAAAACAAAAGTTTTTCAAATATTCATTTTATTTTAATAATTTAGTTCTTATACAGCTAAAATACAAGATATTACTTAGCCTTAGGAATCCGCTGAAGATGTAAAGGTGTTACACCTTTTTTAAATAGAGCGAACAAATTTCATAGATATGTCTTAGGTCATCCAAAGACCAGATCCATGGAAAACATGTTTTTAAAGTTGCAGCAAGGATTGATCCGCATGGCACAGTGATTAATTTTGTGTATTCTTGTGCTACGTCAGATGTATAGCTTACTGTAGGAAAGGGGCTATGCTGGTTCCAAAAGACCAGTATGGCAATCCCACTGATTTAATGGGGGTTGTTTGAAGTGCAGAGCAGTGCTGAGTTTGACCCAGTGAATACATGTACAAGAGACCAATTGCAAAAAAAAAATTGCTTGTTTAAAATAATAATCCTTCTCCTGAGTTCTCATTTGACACTGAATTGAAAGAGTTAAACAGCTGTATGGAGATCAGAATTTCAGAAGTTTATTGCTGAGAAATCCCATATTCTGCCAAACCTAAAGTGGAGGTGACCTATGGATTCACATTTTTGTTTCACAACAATGACACAATCAAGTATTTAATTATCTAAGGTATCATCTTACCAGCAAAATATGGATATAGATTTTTAAAATGCCTTTATGGAAGAGACTGATGCAAGAACAATTCCTTTTTGGATCCTCCTACAGTGTGAAGTTTTTGTCTTTGCAGTATGTAGTACCATTTAAATTGGGAATTTGTTACTCGTTCAAAAACAATGCAAAAAAAGCTCTTGAGACTGCTGTGACCTGCACCCAAGGCATATATTCTGGTTGTTTTTTGTGAGATCCACATCACAGGAGTTTGTCACTGATCTATATTACATATGTAATAGTAATGAATTTAATCATCCCCTTCCATAACTTTTCACCCAAGAATAATGATGATCTTAAATATGATTGGGTTCTTTCCCCTGATTCCTAATCATATCACTTACCAAAGGCCCCTCTTTGAAAGGCCACTGAATACCAAGAAGTTTGCTTACATCATGCTCTTGAAAGAAATACTAGCTCAGCCAGATTTCATAAGATTGTTTTGTAAATATATTGTAAATTAATAAAAATAATTTTTATACTCCTTTATAAAAATTTACTTTCTTTGGTCAGTTTATAGCTTAAGTCCACAGTCAATGAGTACCTGTCAAATACACCCAGCTGTGTCACAAAACAGTTTTTGTTTTCAGGCTTATATTTCTATATCTGCAATTATTAGTGTGTATATATTCCCAATAGCGTCATTCAAAGCTCTTTGACTGTTGTGCTATAATAGATGCTGGTGGCTAATTTGCTTAAGTGAATTGCATGCCTGCAGCTTTGTTTAAATTGCTATCCAAACTGTATGCTTCCCCTTGCTTTGGCCACAAAATATGTGGTTTTGCCTCTGCTCAAAGACTTTTCTTACAACAGAAGCAACTGGTTATCTGAGAAGATGGAATTGCTCTAAGTTAGACACATGAGGCTTAAGAAAGCCCAAAGCCAAGATGCTATAAAAGGAGCATTACGCCTTCATTTTTCTGGAGCTTTGAAATGAGACAGAGCAGGCTCATTGAAGGTCTAAACTATGGAACAAATAGGGGAATGTTTATATTTCAAAGGAAGGTAAAATGTTCTGGGCCAGAAACAAACTCTATGCCAAAAAAAATAATAAAGCAAACTAAAGAAATCTTTGTATATTTGTGATCACTTAATAGCAACGATAATTCAAAGGAAACAATAGATTAGCTTGTCATTGTGCTTCCCTGGACATAAATGCCCATAATAATGTGAGAGACCTAATCCATACAAACTGAATGAAGTCTGTCACAGTTTTTCTCTGTCGTCTCTGAAGTGCATTTAGAATGATTTAAAGAGCCACTGCTGTTCTACATTGTTGTGTTCTTCATGTTTCCTTTCCCTTCGTTTCTGATTGCCAAGGTGTTTTGAGTATATTTGTACTTTTCTTCCTTTATAATCAGCTTTCTCCTGCTGGATTCATTCAGTGATGCCACAATCCAATCTTGGTGACATCCCAAATCATTAATATAATGAATCAGGAGGAGGAGGCTGATTATA
Organism: Mauremys reevesii; assembly: GCF_016161935.1. NCBI lineage: Eukaryota > Metazoa > Chordata > Testudines > Geoemydidae > Mauremys > Mauremys reevesii. The sequence goes on along the minus strand of NC_052629.1, from coordinate 121,865,125 downwards.
AATTAGAAAGCTTCTATTTATGCAGAATATCTTGGCAAGGGGCACCAGCAGGGAAGGAAATAGAATATATGACAGTTAGTGGGATTTTGGAGAAATGATTATAAAAGATCCCAGGTGCTCTCTGTGAATTTAAAATACCTGCATGCTTTAAGGCCAAAATCTGCCTGCGGTTAGCCCATGAAATATCACTGACTGAGCACAATGTTGTGGATTACAAAGGCCCAGATCCTCAAAGGTGGGTAGGCTTTGAACTTCCGTTGTTTTAACTTCCACTGAGCCTTAACAGCTTTGAGGATCTGGACCTAAGTCTTTAACCTTTTCTGTGGTTGTGCTGGTGCAAAGCACCCACAGGCTCTTGTACGAGCTACCCAAATACCAATTTCTGCTGATATATGAAGATGTCATTACTTAAGTCATTAGTTCTTCAGACCACACATTGTGTGTGTGTGTGTGTATGTGTGTGTATATATATATATATATACACACACACACACACACACACACACACACACAAATGTCCACACTATTGTAACATTGGAGGTCTACCTAGGAAACGAGCCCAGTGAAAAGAAAATCCTAGTTTTGATAGGTCAGATAAATCAATCCATCTCTGGTCTGAAGAACTAATGACTTAAGTAATGACATCTTCATATATCAGCAGAAATTGGTATTTGGGTAGCTCGTACAAGAGGCTGTGGGTGCTTTGCACCAGCACAACCACAGAAAAGGTTAAAGACTTAAGTCCAGATCCTCAAAGCTGTTAAGGCTCAGTGGAAGTTAAAACAACGGAAGTTCAAAGCCTACCCACCTTTGAGGATCTGGGCCTTTGTAATCCACAACATTGTGCTCAGTCAGTGATATTTCATGGGCTAACCGCAGGCAGATTTTGGCCTTAAAGCATGCAGGTATTTTAAATTCACAGAGAGTACCTGGGATCTTTTATAATCATTTCTCCAAAATCCCACTAACTGTCATATATATATATATGACAGTTTTTTATATATATATATAAAAAACAATGTCCACACTATTGTAATATATATATATACACACACACCTGTATCCACTAGGAGCACATCACTTTTGGGATTTCTCATCAATCCGATTGATTCTACTCTATCCATCTACGTACACACACACACAAAGATGGTGAGACCACAGCTTCCTGTATGAAAACTTGCTTCCTTGACTATTATCTCATTCCACTCCCGTTTGCCTCTTCCTCCTGGTCTATCTCAGAACCAGCTTGCGAGCTCTTTGGGGCAGGCTCTATCTTTTTGCTACATGTTTGTACGGTGCCTAGTGCACTGAGACCCTAATCACCAATTGGGCTATTGGCAAAATTATATATGATAATAATAATCTTCTTTAAAAGGTGACATCGAAGCAGATTTTAGAAATACCTGCCACTCTTTCTGTATCTTCATTCAGTGATTGGGAATAGGGCCAATCAATTACTTTTGTATCATTCAAAGTGGCATCTGCCATCTTAATGAATGCTTTCCAGGAAGGGTAGTATCAGAGAACAGTAGCTACCCTTACTACACTTTCTATTATTGACTCAGGAACCAATCCTGCAAACACTTATGCATGTGCTTAATTTTACACACTGTGAGTAATCCCCCTGGAGTCAGCCATTCACAGTTCATAAACTGTGTGAAGTTTTCACAGGATCAGGGCCTAACACAGTCAAGCCACGTCTCTGAAATTTCGGATTAATAAAAGAAGTGGTAGGAGCTCCAGCCTCCCCAAAAAGAAACGGATTTTCCTGAAATGTCGTATGCTGCATCTGAGGGTAGAATGTTCCTGGGAAGTCAAATTAGGAGCTGAACAGAAGTTTTAAAGGCACAGTGTTTTGAAAATTTGCCTGAAGTTCACTTCTGGAAAATGTTCTAATTTTCTTTGGCTCCCAATATTTCCAAAGTGGCTTGGCCTAGAAACTACAGATTTGTTTTGTTCGCCTCGCTGAGGAGACAGGGTTTTTAGTAGCTTCCGTTAGTGACAAAATTACAAAGCTTTAGGCTAATAATGAAAACATTAAAATAGCTTGCGATGTTCCACACTAAGGCAGGCAGCAAATGAGTTAACTATGAGATCATTAAAGCTGGGTTGTAAATGGCCAGTAGAATGCTAGGGGAGGGGCTTGGCAGGGAAAAAGAAAATGGTTGTCTAATCCAAGGGATGAGGAAGAGCTGGGGAAATGATCCTGCTTGCACTAGACCTGGTATATTGATTCTTCCCTCCACCCTGCTTCATAGGCTAAAGAATGCATCAGCTATGTGGTTTGCTGGGGTGGGCTTGGCCCAGGCTGAAGAAAGCCCCAGCTCTGGTTCTCTGTGCATGAAGCCAGAGTTGAGAAATGCTCTGCTCACAGAGTATCCGTGTATAGTTTTCAAGCGGCAGTGTTTGTCTCTCTTTGCTACTTGTGACTACCGCCTAGGCGATGCTTGTCCAGAGCTGCTTTCCTGTGTGTGCAGGGTAAGGTTTGCAATTACTTTGAAATGGTTTCAGCTCTGAATTGACCCACTCCTGACACAAGGCGTAGCTTATGCACAGGGAAGACAGGATGAAATGGGGACGAGGTGCTGATGGGGAGGCATGTAGACTAGGGTTAGGGGAGTAGGTGGCCTGATGCTGTGCTACTTGGAACAGGGCATTGTGGGGAAGACAGGACGAGGATGTGTATGGAGGCGTAGGAAAGGGAGCTGAAGGAGGAGTAGGGGACTAGGATGTGTAGGGATGCTTAGAATTGGGAGACTGGGAACATGGAAAGGTATAGGGGATTGAGAGAAGCATTGAGCTGTGTGCATTGGGGGGGAGACAGAGAAAGGCAAAGATACTGATTGATGGGAAATTTTTAAGCATATAAAGTTTTCTAGCTCTAAATCCTGAAGCAATCAGTTTTCCCTCTTTCCCCTCCCCTTCAGTAATCCTGAAGAAAGGGAACAGGGGGCTGCTTTGGTGGGTCTCAGAAGATTGGCAGAGTAGGCTGCTTCTCCTCTGGACCTTATACACCAGCCTGACTGAAATGTCTGGTGCGTGTTCAAAAGGCCCTGGGGAAATCCCAGATAGAGAGTGCTGTTAAAATCACTTACACATGGCCATGTTTCAGTGGCAATCAGTGTGCATTGGTGGCATCACCCTCTCCCCTGCTCTCTGCCTCTGGCACACAACAGTTTGGTGTTTTGAGGACCGAAATGCTTTGGTCTGTCTAAAGTCACTGAGCTCAGTGTAGGGGCTTCTGGATGAAATTCAATGGCCTGCGATAGACAGGTTGGACTAGATGATCTAATGGTCCCTTCGGCCTTAATCTCTATGGAACTATGCCATTCACTATTACTGTCTTTACCAAAACAGAATCCACAGCACACCAGCTGTTAGCACATCTGGAAATGAATGGTTAAAGGGGCCAGCCTGGTCCCCACTGCCATAGAAACCTCCATCAGTCACTTACTGAGTCCCTCCAACTTATGCTAAAGCCCATACCCCCAAAACTGGCAAAAATATACACAATGGTGAAGATAACAAACGATGAGATTATTGGCGCTGGGCCCCTAGAATTGGAGTTGCTAGTGAGAACACGTACTCTAGTAAATTGGCACCTTTGCAGAAGTCCTAGACAAAAACACTGGTGGCCCTGCAGCCTTTTCTTTACTGTATCTGTTCTGCACAGCCACGTCAAAAAGGCAGCTCTCCCACAGCGTTTGGGGAACTTACACAGTCCCTACTTACACAGCTCTATAGGCCTCCCTTCCCTTCCTCCCTGCCTTTAAAATATCCCTCCTCCCATCTTGCTAGGCCAGTGCCTAGGTTCTCATGCCAGCCTCAGAGGTTGGCCAGTGCCAGGGAGTAGACATCCATGTGTTCTGTGGGAGGGCAGAGGGGTGTGGTATGGGGGAGGGGAAGACCGTCCCTGATCTGTCCGTAGGCAGTGCAGGTGGGTGTGGAGCAGGTGTCACAAAATGAGATCTGAAAGGGAAAACAAGGGATGAAGGGGGAAATGGAAGGAAAGCGTTAGATAAGGACTCATGAGATGTGAGGCAAAGCACTATCATGGATCAGAAACTGGCTATGTGAAAACAAAGTGTGAGAATAAATGGTCAATTTCAACATTGCAAAAGGCTAACGGGCATACCTCAGGAATCTGCTCAGGGGCCAGTGTCGTTCAATATAGGGGATGAAAATTGGCAGCTGACCCTAAATTATTTAAATTTACCAGGACCAGAGAAGCCTCTGAGGAACTTGGGAGAGCTCTAACCAAGCGAGGCGAGTGGGCAGCATTGACAAATGCAAGGTAATAAACACTGGGAATAACAAATTACTTATGTCCCTGTTGGGGTTTGCCAACAATTGTTTTTCTTTGGTAAAATATTAGTAACTAAACTAACTGTAATCACGCAAGGAAAAGCTCTAGCCATGGACAGCTCAATGAACAGCTCTGATCAGTGTAAGGCAAATACTAGGATGCATAAGAAATGGGATTGAAAATACCGTTGTGTAAATCCATCCGCTGTTTTACCTAGAATACTATTTGGTTCTGGTCCCTCTATCTCTAAAATGTTAGAGCAGAAATAGGACTCAGTGGCAGGAGCAGATTTACCCTGAAACATACCATGGCCTGAGGCCCCCAATGACAGAGAGCCCCAAAACATAGGAATGGGAATTAGGGTTGTGGGGCATGCCACAGCACCTCCATGTTTTATGCTGGGCTCCACTGCCACCCTGCGCCACTTATGTTAGAACATATTGTTAGGAGCACAGAACCACCCAGGCTCCTGGGGAGACAGGGAGGTGCCTGATCCCGGCCACGGGGGCTGCAGCGCAGCCGCGGCGGCTAAGAGGGAATCACAGCCCCCTGCTTTGCAAGGACCTAGTGGCCAGGGGAGGCAAGCAGAGATCAGCGTGCAGAGGGAGCAGGGCGCTCAGGTGACCGCTGCCACGTGGGTCTCTGCCTGCTTCTCCGGGCTGGCTAGCACTGAAGGATTAGCCCCCAGCCCCGCTCCTTCTGCCCCCTTCTGGGGGCCAACTCCCCTCACCTTGCCCAGGGGGCTAGCAATTCTGTTAGCAGACCTGCCCACACCCCCAGTTCCCACGCCTATGGTCCCGGCTGCTGCCCCACTGCCCATGCCCAGGTCTGGACCCGCGCTTGGGGTGGACAGAGGTCTGGCTTTTTCTTGGCTGGGTCCCAAGCGGGGGCACCCAAAAATGAAGCTGCGCACATGGCCCCACTAACTCTAAATCCACCCCTGCTCAGCGGTGGGCAATGAAAGTGGTTAGAGGTATAGATGTTATGAAAACCAGTGGACCTGTCTCTGATATTGGCCAATATCAGGTGCTTCAGAAGGAGATGCAAGAAAACTAGGGAATAGTTTTCCCATGGAGCAAGGGTCTGCCTCATGCTCATCAGTTCACAGATCAGTGCCCTGAAGCAGCTGATATTTTTGTATTTGTGGTAAGTAGGTTTGCATCCTCTATATGCCAGACTGGTGACTCTCTGAAGTTATTACTCAGTAGTGTTTAGAACATCAGTTGGGCCAGGATTTCACCCCATAATTCTAAAGTGGGCAGGGCACAGCTGAAGCAATCAAAAATGCAGCTGAGCATATGAATCTTACTTTCACCACCTTAAAAATAATTGTCAGTTTATTACAGACACCTGTCCAGTACGCTCATTTTCTGTCTCATTATGAGACACCCAGAAAAAAACTGTAATATTTCCTAAACCAAAATTCTTCACGGAAAATTATACAAGTGCTCCTTTAAGACATTGTCTACATGCACCGATGTAACTAGTTAAACTGCTGCAAACCCCTAATGTGTCTGTGGACAAATTGGTTTGAAAAGGGCTTATGAATTGAGCCTCCTATTGACTTAAGCTAACTGGATAGGCCATTTCTAAACCAAAGTCAATACTGACTTAGGCCAAAATCAATATAAACTAGTTCTAAACTGATTGAAGGGTGCCCATGCTGGACTAGTCTAGACTAGGAAAAAAGCTTCTTTAGTTTTAATTGTTACCTTCAGCTATCTTAACGCAATTGAAAACCCACTCTACACCGATGTAGACACAAGTAAGCCTAATTTTAGCAGGCTGAATAAGACCCTATGATCCTGCCAGTTCAGGTAAACTTGTGCAAATGTGACCATGGCTTCATTAGGGAAACAAGGTGTTTTATTAATGCGTTAGTTAATGTGTTAAAATCCTAGTGAAACAAGGCAGTCCTAGGTGTTAGCTGGTCCAAGTTAACTCTGGGAGGGCGTCTGGGATTTACCTATATCAATTAACAAGTGTTAAAACTGCAACTACCTTGTCTTCAAAGTAGGATTTTAACACATCTGCTAATGTGTTTAAAACACACTTTTTTCCTTGACTTGACGTGTTCTAAGAGAGGTGGGACTGTGACACAGCTAGGCTCCCCTGCAAACTCCTGTGCTCTGGAGCTACTGCTTTAAGGCTGTCTATGGTGGTAGGAGCGCTGGCTGTGAGGAGGTGCTTCCTGGGACCTGCGGCGAGGGGGGATTGGCCTGGTGGGTGTGGTTGTGTCTTACTCCTTACAACAGTTCAGAAATAAGTGACGTGTCCAGCTGGCATCTCCTTCACTCCGTGCACTGGCAGGAGGCAGGAAAGTGGACAGGATCTCCAGCTCCAGGCCAGCTGGGAAGGCTTGTTAATACCTGACCTGGTGGAGCTTAGCTAAGGGCCGCCATGTCCAGCCCTGAGCCTGGTTGGAAGAGGACATGCCAATGCATTTCCCATCCCAGTGGGGGCCTTGCTTTTCTTCCCCACCAGCTTTAAGCAGCCCTGTTTCAGATTGGCCTTTTTATGTTTGATATAAAGAATAGTTGTTGGCCAATTCCATCTTTTCATCACTGCTCTCCAGGCCTGAATCCAAGCGGCTTGTCAGATGCTCATTAACTCCCCCTTTGGCTCCTTCCAGTGTGTCTCCTAAGCGCATTGTGCCAAGAACTAGCGCTTCTTTCTCTTTACCCGGCTCCCTTTCTCTGCTCCATCAGGGAGACAAATTACTTTCCAAAAGGGATCGCCAGGGATGGTTTAATGAGAATTTCTTTGGGGCTGGCCGTGGAAATCAATGTAGTTAACATTCGGTGGACTTAATTGGACTTTTCTCTTCTGCCTCCTTCAAAAAAACTCTGGAGCGATCCTGTTAATCTCTCATTTGTAATCAATTGTGTTGACTAAACAAAAGTCTAGGTCGTCCTTTCTTCCTGTCCCAGACAATCCTTTGTTGCCTCCAAATGCCTCATTCTTGAGTGCTGCTGGTCGTGTAGATGGGCTCGATTGTTGACAGTTCATTATTGCGCTTTTGTCCATTTAATCTCCCTCGCTGTGTTTTGCATGTGCATGCCTTAATGAGCTCCGTTGGCAATTAACATGTTTCTAGCAGCAAACCGGTTGCTCAGACGTTTGGAGAGCGGAGTGCAGGGAAAAGGGCAACGTATCTGCCTTTGGGTTGGTCGCTTCCCAGTGCTTCGCTCCAGCCCGCTGGCCTCCCCCTGCTGCTCCACACACCTGCCCCCCCCTTTTCTCATCTTCCGGGGGGGGCAGGTGTTAGGCTGGAATTAGCACGTGGGGGATAGCACCCCCCCCCCAGCAGCAAGGCAAATGGAGCGCACAAAAGGAAGGGTCTGAAATGGTGGCAACTTTAGTGTCACTTTACATAGAGGTCCCTCTAACCCCCCCCCCTCCCAAAAAGTACCAGGCCTGCTCAAGCTGTTGTGTTCGTGGCTGTGTGTTTGTATTATGATGATGATTTGAGGCTTGCTGGCAAGATTGCTGACGTGTGAGCAGTCATGGACGGCAGCAACATCTTGCGGGGGGGAGATAATTGGAGTCGTGTGTGAACATACCCCCCCCCCCTTGCAATAGCGTGTGGCCGGAGCGGGCTGTATTCCCCGGTCAGTGTCAGAGCCCAGCCTCCCCCCGTCCTTGGCGAAGATCAAGGTCCGCACCCAGAGGCGTGTGGAGCTAATCCAGCCCCCCAGTCCCTTTAAACTCTTCCTAAATCGATCTGGACTCGACCTTGCTCCCCGCAGCCGGCGGGCCTGGGGCCGCTCGCGTCAATAGGAATCCGGATCTCGCCCCTTAACATGCCTTCTGCGGGACTGGAAGTCACTCCGGAGCGGCCCGGTTCCATGCGCGGCGGGGCCAGGCCGGCCGGGGGCTGAGCGCTCGCGTGGGAGGGCAGGGGCCGCTTGCTGCAGGCACCGCGGTTCCACCCCGCTGTGCGACGTCCCCTCCCCAGGAGGAACTGGGACCGCGGCGGGCGTTAAAAGAAGGCAGGAGCCTTCAAAGCCCGGCGTGTGATGCCAGAGAGAAACACGAGAGTGACACCCCCGGGAAAGGCGTCTGCACCCCCCCATACCCAGTGCAGACAGGTAGCTGCTCCCCCCTCATTCCTGGTGCACAGGGCCGGCTTTAGGCCAATTCCACCAATTCCCCTGAATTGCCCTGCCCCGGCCCAGTGAGAATCCCTTCCCTGGCTAGAGACCCCGTTTTAATTTGTACTCACCTGGTGGGGCTTTGGGTCTTCAGCGGCACTTCCATGGTGGGTCCTTCCCTCGCTCTGGGTCTTCAGCGGCACTTTGGTCCTTCAGTGCCGCTTTAGACCTGGAGCCAGTGCCCCCAAGACTCAGAGCACCGCCTGGTGAATAGGAGCCCGCCTGTTTATATAGTTATATATATTTTTGGTCATCCCTGCCAGGGCCCCATCGAAACTGTTTGAATTGGGCCCTGCTGGTGCAGTCAGGTAGCTGCCCCCCCCAATTCCTGGTGCAGGCAGGGAGCTGCACCCCTCCCCGCCCCCCCCAATTCCTGGTGCAGGCAGAGAGCTGCACCCCTCCCTGCCCACCCCCATTCCTGGTGCAGGCAGGGAGCTGCTCCCCTCCCCGCCCGGGCTAGTCCTGGTGCAGTCAGGTAGCTGCCCCCAATTCCTGGTGCAGGCAGGAGCTGCACCTCCCCGCTCCCCCAATTCCTGGTGCAAGCAGGAGCTGCTCCTCCCCGTCCCCATGCCTGGTGCAGGCAGGGAGCTGCTCCCCTCCCGGGCTAGTCCTGGTGCAGGCAGGGAGCTGCTCTGATACCTGCTGGCGGCCCAGGCGGGCTCACTGGGCCGGGAGACGCAGCACATGCCCGAAGTAGGGGCACTGACGGGCCCTGGGAAGCAGCCCCCTGCCCGTGGCCCTGGCGGGAGCAGGCTGCGTTCCTGCGCTGCCCTGCTCTAGGGACCAGGCTCGTCCCCTCGCCGGGGCTGGAGGCGAGACTGCAGAAAGGAGCAATTACGCTGCTCATTTGGCTGTAGGGGCCTCGCAAATGACTAGCGCGGACGCGGATTCCTGTGTCACCACCACCTGTTTCTGACCCCCTCGCAGCCCGCAAGGCCTCGCCTCGCCGGGGGCCAAGGCAGCCGCTGCCCCGGCCCGCTCCTGCGGAGGACACGGGCTGGGCTGCAAAACGAGCCACCCGTTTAAAGCGGGCTCCCGGGCCCTTTCTAGCGGTGCTCCCGGGCCCACCCTGCTCCCCTCGACGCGCCCCTGGGTCACACCCAAGCTCGGCCCTTTGGGTCAGACCCCCCTGTCCAGGCAGCGGGGCCCCCGCGGGAGGGGCCAGCTGGGACTCCGCTGTCCCCCCAGAGCGGAGCAATGCACCCCGGGGCTGCCTGGCCCACGGCCGCCCCCCGGGTCACTTGGGAGAGGGAGAACTGGTGCTGCTCCCGGCGCGTCTCCAAGGCAGGGTTCGCCCGGGGCCGGGCAGCCCCACCGGAGCGCTGCTCTTTGCACCAGCCGCGGGGTGAGGCGAACGGCCCGGAGCTGTGCCCTGCCCAGCTCCCAGGCTCAGCACCGCCCCTGGGAGCCGGAATCCCTGCAGCCGCGGGGTTAGGATTTGGAGACGTTTTTTTCTGAGCAGGATTTTGTATCTGAATCTTGCAGCAAGTTCTTAGGCCGAGCGGCTGCACCCCCCAGCCCGGCCCCTGCATAGCCCCCGGGGGAGGAGGCTTCCGGCCTTAAAACCGGTGACCTGTGTCGCTTTCCCCCAGTAAAAATAACAAGGACGAGCCCCCTTGGGAAGCTGATCCCGGGCCCCTGTGGAGCAAGCGGCGAAGCTCAGTCGGGCTCGGGGCGGGACGCAGGGGGCCCTCGCCTGCCCGCATTTAGCCACTCAATTAAGCGGGGAAAGCGAAGTTCCGCTAACGCGGTGCCCGGCTGGTTCGCGTGTTCATTGGCGAGCTTGGGGTGAGCAGCACGCGCGGGCCCGGCCGGCTGAATTCCCCTTCCCCGCTAGACTAATATTGTTCCTCCCGCCGTGGGCAGAATCGACACTTGCATATTAAGCGCCTGGCAGGAGGGAAGGGACCAGTTAGTCTAATCCCAGGGCTTGATTCTCCATATTCTGATCAAACAGGGGTGGCTGGGCCCTGCTGGGAGTGATTAGGTTAATGTAATGCGGTTTGAAGGGTCTGTGTTTTCGCTCTTAATTTGGGTCATTACGCGGAAAGCAAAGCGCGAGCTCATTTCATCAGCATTCAGGGCAGAGAGAGCCAGGCAGGAAACGGGCTAAATGCGCCTAATGAAGGGCCCAAAAGGTGCCATTCTGGGAAGCCACAATTATCTGCCGTCGCCGGCCGGAATCCTGCTGCCAGTATCACCGAAAATCCGCCTTTCCGCGCTCCGGCGGGGAGCCGATGCCTCGCTAACCTGCAGGGGAAGGGGAGAGTCGAGCAGGCGCCTCGGCAGAGGAACAGCCCGGCAACCTGCCCGCTTTGCTCGTGTTTCGCTACGCGCCTGCCTTTATTTGTCACTCCCTGCCCCGGCCTGCCCCAGCGGCCTGAAAAGCCCCACGAAGAACAAACCGGCCCCCTGTAGAGAAGGGGGCAACGCAGCTTCCCCACGCGCTTTCCTTGGGCTTAGAGAACTGCGCACCAGTGGGTGGGAAATTGCTCCATGGGTCGGAGCGACCGGTCGCGCTTCTAGCGGCTCCAGCGAGCGGCTCGCCCCGCCGCTTCCCCCGGGAAAGGCGGATGGCAGAGCGCAGCTTTTCAGCAAAACCCTGTCCCTGCAGGGCGCGCGGCCCCCCGCGCGGCGGAGAAAGACTAGCCCAGGGCAGAAGTAATTAAGCAAACAGGTGATTTCCTCCAGCTAGAGACACTGGCAGCAGGGTCGGACCTGTTCTCGGCTGGTTTATTCTTTCTTAAAGGCTCCTTCGCATCTCGCGTTTTATTTCTCACTCAGGCTTCTGCTGCTAGCAAACCGTGGTCATCTTCCCCCGTCTAAAGTGCCAGAATCGAAACCTGAGGTCCCTTCCAACCCTGATAGTCTATGATTCTAAAACGGGCTGGGGGAGGTGATTCCCAGCGCAGAACGAAATCCGAGGCCGCCCGTTGCGGTGGGGTCCCTGGCTCGAATAAGATTTTTTTTTAAACGATTCAAGGGTTAGTAGCAGCTTTTTTAAAAGACGGAAAAAGGCTCCGAACTGACTTTTTATTATCCCATATATATATATGTATATTCCTTATTCGATTGTACATTAATTTTACAGACATATATAAAGACGGCTCTAGTGGCACATATTTTACAGACAGGCCCTGGGGAGAAATTAAGTTAAAACAAACCCCTATTCCCCCTTCAACCCAAGACGATCAAATCCCAGGAATTGCGTGGCAAAGGAGTTTTAAATAAGTTTCCTCTTATATACAAATGCGACTCGGAATTCTGGCTGCTAGTCACCTGCTAAGCTGGTTTTTAAAAAATCGGCTGGTTGGGAGAGAGAGTCCTGGCCTCTGGGACGCAGGTGGAAATCTCTGCGGCTGAGTGACCGGAGCTTTTAGCTTTGCAAACTCCTGGGCAGCTCTTTTGTAGGGGTCGCGGTGTCGTGTAGCTTTCGGACGTGCTTCTTTAAATCAAAGTTTCTGCAAAAGCCTTTGCCGCAGGTGCCGCACGTGAAGGGTTTCTTGTCGTTGTGAGTGTGCATGTGGAAAGTCAAGTTATAGATCTGGTGAAAGGCTTTGTTGCAGATGGTGCATTTGTACTGCTTCTCGCCGCTGTGGGTCAATTTATGGTTCTTGTAGTTTCCTACGAGAGAGAGAAGGGGGGAAAGGAAAGGGGGAAAGGCGGTTACTCGTGGGGCTGCCCCGCTGCAGAAAAGGAGCGCGCTGCAAGACTTCATTAGGACGGGGAGCCGAGAAGTTGTCAAACGTACTTTGCATCAAAGCGGAGCGGCGTACAACTGACATTACAAAATGAGAGGCCGGGTCAGTCTTCTGACCCGGGGCAAACGGAGGAACCTGGATAAGGCCCCCCAAAATGGCACCTCATTTAAAAAGCATTTAGTTAAGCCCGTCAGGAATTCCCCGGGCTGAATCACTGGAAGAGAAAGGCTCTTCCGAAACTTGTCTGCAGCGAGCCGGAGACCCAAACGCGGAGCTACCGGATTAAATGCGCGTGTAAACGGCCCGTCTTGGTGGCTGCCTTGCAGGCCAACCTCGGGGTCCGCTTTAAGCCTAGATTGGCCACGCGGGACACCGCTAGGGTCCCCCTTTTTATAACCCATTTGTCTCCCCCAGGTAGCGCCTCCATGGCTCGATATACAGGACCGAGCCGCCCCAAACGTTGTGGGCAGCTGGGCGTTATTCTGCTGGGGCCAGTGGGGGAACTTCGTATCCCCAAAGAATTTCTTCCTGCTTAGATGAAGGATTTGAAGCGGCACACGGGTTAGGAAACCCGGCCTCTCCCCCGCTGCTTTGCCTGGCTGGAACCAAGGGCAGATACATTCAAAACAAAACCACAAAAACAACCGAGGCGATTGATTTTTAAAAAATACCTTTTTGGTGAAATCCCTTCCCGCAAAATTCACACACGAAGGGTTTGTAGCCCGCGTGGATTCTAATGTGCGTGTTGAGCGTGGAGCTTCTGTTGAAAGCTTTGCCGCATTGGTTACATTTGTGAGGTTTTTCCTGGGGAAAGACAAGGACAAGAAATACGTGCAGAAACTTGGCGAAATCTTGCCTGTTCAAAGCCCCAGCCCGGCAAATCAATCAAACAAAATTAAATCATCCAACTAGAAACCCAACAGCAACACCTTGATTGGGTTGTGAAGGGAGGCGAGCGCGGCACGTACCTGCGTGTGGATAATTTTGTGTCTGCACAGGGTGCTGGCCTGCCGGAAGCCCTTGCCACAAACTTTGCAGACGAACGGCCTGGCCCCCGTGTGGACCGGCATGTGGCGAGTTAAGTTGTAATGGGCATTGAAGACCTGGGAGGAAACACGAGGGAAGCGTTTCAGGCGAGGGGCGCCGGGGCCCTGTCTCCTCTCCCGGCCCCCCACGGGCTGTTCCCGGAAGGTGCAGCTCCAGGCCCCGGCTTTGCCCGAGAAAACCCACAAGCAGGAGGGAGGCCCCGAGCTGGCGGCGCGGTCACTCACCTTGCCACACACTTCGCAGGTGAAGCTCTTGGGCTTCCCGTCGGCGGAGCTGCTGACTTTGCTGTGGCTTTTCACCCCGTTCCTCTCCCCGGCCAGAGCCGTGTTCTCCTTCATCACCTGGTCCAGCTGGCCGGGGAGCCGCTCCTTGTGCGGGTACTGGGCGCTGGGGAACTTGTCCGGCGCCCGCCCGGCCAGCTTGGCGCTCTCCAGCAGCAGGAGTTTGTGGTGCGCGGCCAGGCCGGCCGGGGGCGGCGCGCCCAGCAGGCTGGAGGGGAAGAGCTGGCCCGGGAGCAGCTCGGAGGGGTACGCGGACTCCAGGTAGTTGAAGTAGTACACGGAGCCCTGGGCCGGCATCCCCGCCGCCTGGCTGATGGCCTGGGGCTTGATCACGCGGCCGGCCGGCAGCAGCGAGTGCCCGAGGCCCAGCTCCGCCTTGCAGCACATGCCGCAGGTGGCTTTGCACAGCCCGGCCGGGCCCCGCAGCGCGCTGCCCTTCCAGAGCTCCGAGTAGCCGAGCAGCGCCTTGGGGTGCGCCTCGTAGGCCAGCGGCGGGATGGGCAGCACGTACGGCAGCGGCGAGCCCAGGCCCAGGCTCTTCTTGCCCGGCTCGGGCTCCAACCCGCCTGGCCTGGGCTCGAAGGCCGGCTTGGGCTCGGCGCTCTTGGCCATGATCCGCTCGATGGAGAAGGCCAGCGTCTTGGAGGGGTTGGAGGCTCCGCTCCTGCCTTCGTGGCGCGGGCAGGCGGAGGGCATGACCGTCTCCACGGCCGCCGAGCTCGCCATGGCGGGCAGGAGGCGAGCAGCGAGCCGTCTGGGCGCTCCCGGTCTCAGCTCTGCATTCCAGAAAAGCCAGGAGACAAATCAACTTAATAAGCACCTTGTTCCCCTCCCACCCCCCTTCCAGCTGACCCTGCCCGAGAACAATGGCCCCGGGAGGGGGGACACCCGCTTAACGCTCATTAACCAGGACGCACCAAAGTAACCTCCAAGCCAGAGCCCCACCAGCCCACCGCTCTCCTCCGCCTGAGCTCGCCGGGCTCTGCCCTTGCGGGGGGAGGAGAGTCCAGCCTGCACGGGGAGGAATTACCTTTGCCCAGCACCGACGAGACGCGTCCCAGCAGCGCGGAGTGGCCACACTGTCACATTTTGATGGCCAACATCTTCCCGAGCGTCAGCTCGCTGGCTCTGGCACCCAACGCTGACATCACACGAAGTCACTCCAAGCAGAATGACATGGGGAGGCCACGGTGCAGCCTCCCTGAGCCCCAGCGCCGGACCGAGGTGCAGCGGGCCCCCTCCTTCCCCTGTAAGGCGCACAATTTATCCGCCAGCCTTTAAGGGGAAGGAAAAGGAAGAAAAAAAAAAGGCAAAAGCAACTTGCAAAACAGAGGAATCGTTTTGCGGTGGCAAATTAGAAGGCAAGTGCGATTCACAAGTCGGGTAGGAAGAAGCGCTGTAGTTACTGCTCGGGTTAGAAAAGCCACTGGGAGGGAGCGGCAGGACTTGTTGTTTTTTTTAAAAGGAGGAGGGTTGTTTAAAACACACACACACAACAACCCCCCCACACCAGCATGCTCGAGTTATTCTGGCAACCCATCCGCGCCCGGCTCCATTGCAATAAATTGTCACTTCTCTGCGAGCCTCCCCGGCATGTCGACATTAATAGCCAGCCCGTTAATTAGGGCGGTGTTATTAATGGTAATTAAACTAAGTTTAATTCTCCTCCCCGTGCACCGCGGCGATTAACCTTAAATACCCGGGCACGGCGTGGCAGGACCATGAGACAGGGCTGGGGCTTTTGCTTCGGAAACGGGGCAGCGCCCGCCCTGCGAAGGGGTTTTGCAAATCTCTCAGCGGCGCCCCGCTGGGGTGAAGGACCCTCTGCTTTGGGGCTGGTGACTCGCCCCCTTTCCATCGGCTGGGTTTCGTTTAGAAGCCACGCTACCGTGTTGCAACAGGGGGGCTTCTCTGCGTTGGGTTTGCTTTGCTTTGAACGGCAACGATTTGATCCCGAGGGGGCTTTACAAACCTCGGCTCTAGGGGCTTCGCTGTTTGGCTAATTGAGGGCCCGATGGCCACCTGTTTTCGGGGGCCTGGCTGCCAGGGCAGAACCTCCCCTGCCCTGATTAAGCGCTCGCCCCCTCTCCGGGGCTATTCAGCAGAAGCAATTTTCCTCCGCCGATTCAGAGCCGCTCAGTTCTCTTTCACTGGGCGCCACTATAGCGCGGCGTGGAACCTGGTTTTGTGTGTTTCTAAAATAAAGGGAAGGATTATCGGGGGAGCTTGGGAAGGGGGAGAGATTTAGCCTGGCCCGAGGTAAAGCAAGCCCTGCGCGGCCCCTCTATCACCCCTTCCCCCCAGCCCGCCTCAGAAAGTTTGGAGGAATTCAGCGTTTTGTGTCCTGCCGACAAAGGCCCCTTCTCCAGCGGGGCCGTTTGAATGCAGCTGTTTGCAGACAGCCCGTTTCACCTGCGAACCACAACAAGCCGGGGACAAAGTCCGCTCCCGGGGCGCTCTCGAGGCTGCCAAGCGGCCGAGGGGGTGAGATGATCGGGCTGGCTCTGAACGCAGGGAGCGGCCCAGCTCCGCTGCGAGAGGGGCGTCCCGGGGGAAGCGGCCCTGGACGCTGCAGCCCGAGTGGGGTTGGTAAATGTTTGGCCGGGGAAAGGGAGCGCACAGAGCCGGGGGAAGAGCGCATGGGCCTGGCCTGAGCTGGGAGCTGGGACAGTAGGTTTAAACATTCAAAAATCCACCCGCCGCCCGCAGTTATTTCTGAGACCAGCCGGGCGGCTGAGCCGGGGGAAAGGCTGATCCCTGGCACCGCTAGGCCTGGCAGTTCCTAGCCCAGGCACCTCTGCGCTTGGGGCATCGGCGGGGAATGTAAAATATTGTTCGAGTCCCGGCATCTCTTTCACTCCAGCCTGGGGTCAATAGCAGCCGAAATCAAGCTGCCTCCACCTTTGCTCCTGTAGGACCGGCATCCTCCCTGGAGACCCACCCCAGGGGGGCACAGGCCCTTTCTCACCTCACCTTCCCTCAGCCCCTCTCCTCCCCCCCTCTCATCAGCCCCTAACCTGCCTCCCTCTCCTCCCCCCTCCCACAGCCCCTCTCCTCCGCCCAACCTGCCCCCTCCCATCAGCCCCTCTGCTCCCCCCTAACCTGGCTACCCCCTCCCCGCTTCATTAGCCATCTTTCCCTGCATCACAATGGGCCCGCTACCTACTACAGAGCGGCCAGAAAGAAAACATTTGGGTCCCAACAGGCCCTGGCTAATGTGCCGCTCTCCCCAAAGCGCGCGGGCTTTAGCCAAGTATTTAATTAGCCGCCACAAACTTCTTCTCCCCCCCCCCCCTGCAGATTCCAGCGAGGGGAGGGTTGGGAACTGCTTTACACCTTGCCACTCACATGTTAATTAATCTCTATCTAACCCTAATTGCAGTTGATTCAAGCACCGCTCAACAGCTCACCCACACAATAAACACTGAGCCTACTTCTCTCCAGCTTACTCCACCTAACACATCGAGTAATTAACTCCAGTACCAACTAATAGTGCAAACAAATATTTTCTGTAAACGAGATGATTTCAGGCAAGAGAAAAGGGGGCTGGGGAACCGGTGCAAGGAACCGAAGGTCACCATTTCCCTGGCACCAAACTGCCCCGTCTTGTGCTCTCTTCCGCTCCTTCCTCTGATTAGTGTCTTTCCTCCCTCCTTAACTGTCTGCATTTTGTCAGTTGTACCCGCCGCCCTCCTTCATGGAAAGGGTTTCTTCGGTCCCCCCCGCATGCATCTCATGTGGAAGCAGCGCACTCCCCGGGCTTTTTGCTACCAGGCCAGCTGGCCTTGGAGCTGGCTAGAAAGGCGCGGATCCGACCTGTTCCCCCCGCTCCCCAAACAGCTAACCCCCCCGGCCCACCAAATGCGAGCCCAGGCCAGCGGGCAGGCTCGAAGGGGAGTTCACGGCATTCAGAGCCCGGGATTGCAGCAAAGCCCTGTGTGATCCTGGGCGCGGTGCGGGGGGTTTGCTTGGCTGGGAGCCGAGCCCTAGGATTTAGGGGAGGGAAGGGTGACCCTCTGCTGGGATTTGAGCGGCACAAGGAATAACCTTTTCTGTGGCTGGAGAGACCCCCCCCCCCAGTACAGAACCGATTCCCTGGGAATTCTCCAGGCAGCTTCTGCTCCGGGGAGGCGGGTTCGCTCTCCCCGGGACTGACTGCGCATCCCCAGGGGCTCGGGGAATCTGGGGCAGCCCCCCAGGAAGGGCTTGAGCCGGGGGCCAGCCAAATGCCAGGTCAAGAAGCGGAGGAACAAGGGCTGCCAGGATCCCTGCAGGCTGCTGGCTCCAGCGTGGGCGGGTGGCAGCCCCGGCAGGTAGCTCGTCTTGCCGGGGGAGAGAGGCAGCTTCCAGGGGTGACTCGGCAGAGCTGGCCGGAGGGCAACGGGAGCTGGGGGGCGCTTGTGGCCCAGCTCCCGGGCAGGCGTGGGCTGGGCTGCGGGGCTGGCGGCCCCCTCCTGCCTGGCAGGGAGGGGCACTTTGGAGCGGGCTTTGCAAAGGGCCCGGCTCTCCCCACCCCGAGCACGCGGGGGCAAAGAGCTCCCGGGGGGAGACGCTGGGTCAGGAGGCTCCTGGCCCACGGAAATAAGAGCCGGGCACGTTCCCCAGCAGGTGGATTCGCCCCTGAGAGGCCAGAGTCCTCCTCAAAGGAGCGGCCCCCCAGCCCCCATCTTGCAAAATCCCTGCGCGGGCGGGACCCGGGACAGACATGAAGCCTCTGGCAGCCCCCTGCCCGCCCAGAGACCCCCTGCCCCAGACGCTCCAGCCGGAGAGGCAGCGCCCGGCCGGGGCAGGGGGAGCGCAGAAGCCGGCAGTCAGCGGAGTCACTAGACAAGCCGGTGCTGGAGGGGTTTGATCCGTTCACATTTCCGTGGCCAAAGGGGCAAAGCTCTGGCGACACGTGGTTTTTCCTGCCTCACCCGCGCCCGGGGAGTGGCGCCTGCCCCGGTGGAAAACGGTTTTTACTAAGCAGCAGATCATAACTCCGCCGCCCCCCCCCCCGGGCAGTTGTATCCTAGATCTGGCTCCCCCCCCCCAAGGAAAGGAAGCTGAGCCAGCAGGAGCCCCAGTCAACCCCTTCCCCTCATTCCCAGCCTAAGCCCCGCACTCCCCGGGACGTGCCCCAGTGACACATGCCTGCGCTCGGCTCCGCGCTAAAACCCAGGCCCGGCAGCTCAGGCTTTTAATTGAAATGGCAAGTTTACGCCCAGCTGGAGGCTGTCTTCACTCATTCCCTTCTGCCAGGCGGGGACGGATATTAACTATGACGGACTTTGATAAAGCTGCGCCAATCGCCCGCCCGCCCTGAAACGGGTTTTTTCTCGCTAAACCCGAAGCGGAATGGGATTAATCGTGGTTTATTGATTTGTTCCTGTCCGAACCGGCAGGCAGGCGCGAGCCTTTGGGGGCTGCTCCACTCCAGGTTGCGTTCAAACAGCCCGTGAGAGTTAACTGTAAAAAGAGTCTTTAGACTGAGCAACCCTGAGTCCCCTAAACGCAGGGAACTGGATCGGGTCCGTTTCACGGCAAGAACCGCGTGGGGCATCTCCGTGTAAACGGCTTTATTTTCTCCCAGGTTCTTCTCACTTCGCATGGTAATTCCCTCCTGACCTTTCAACAACAGAAACAACTTACGGGGTTTGCAGACAGTAGGCGGGGGGGGGGCTGCACGCTTTCCCCCCCCAAATGAAAACGGGGTTTTCTTTGGCCCAGCAGTCCAGGGTGACCAGGCAGCAGGTGTGAAAAATCAGGACCTGGGATGGAGGGTAACTGGCACCCATATAAGAAAAAGCCCCAAATATCGGGACTGTTCCTATAAAACAGGGACATGGCCCTGGTCACCCTACGCAGTCTGTCTGCTCCAGCCATTTCGATTTGCACATGGGACCTGGTGTCTAGCTGCGCCGCACATTTAAAAAAGGCGCGCGCGTACCCGCCACAGGGATTGGAAAATGAAAATCGGTATTTTCAACGGGGGACTGTTATTTTTAGCGCCTCTCACGTTACCCTCTCGGGTGTCAATCGTTCCAGTTTTGCAGCCACCGAGGAGGAGGGGGGATGAAAGGGAGACGAGCTTTTTTATTCTAAAAAAGGGCATTGATTCCGAGGTGGTGCAATGAAAGGGGAGGAAGTTACCCGCCTGCGATATATTGCTAGGCCAGGGACGGGCTCCTCTGGGCCCCGAGAAGCCGGTTCTTTCGCCACAACAAAGCCCCTTCGTGAAGCATTTGACTGCAAACCGCTCGCTGGGGCGAACTGTCCCATGCAGGTTAATGCTGCAAAGACTTTCCTCTCTAGCCATTGCCTGGGCAGCTGGGGGGCAGACAGCGACAGGAAGCCCGGGCCTCTCTGCTGCTGCCCAACCTCGTTTCTCCACTAGCTCCCTAAGCCCATGGGGTGAAAAAGCAAAGGCACGAGCTGGAAAAGCAAAACCCTCCTAGGCTCGATTTCAACACCGCCCTGGGCTGCTGGGCGAGACTGAGGGGAGACAGCGAAGCAGGGACCCGAGGAATGAAAGGGTTTAATTGCAGGTCAGCCCACCGCTGCATTGTCCTTAATCCGGTGTGGCGGGGTCAGTACCAGCTCGCGGCTCCGCTCCCGGATCGAGCCAGCCCCGCTCAGCCGGTGCTTGGAAAGCAGCTTCTGCTTTGCTCTCCGATGCCCCTTCTAGGCCCCCAAACGAAATCTCCCGCTTCGCCCCACAGACTTGCCCGCATGTGGCACCCCAGGGTGGGACTGACGCTAAGGGAGGCTGCGGCATAAGCGAGGCGGTTTCCATGCTAAGGACAGGGAAATCTGAGTCATAAGAAGCGACTCCGGCCGTCTGCCGGCGTGAGCAGCCAGACCCCGTCCCCAGCTTTCCATGCGGCCAAGTGCTTTGTGATTTCGGCCCCTCCCGGATTAGCAGCCGTGTGCACCCCGGACGGGTTCTTTTTATGGTCCCCTGGGAGATAATTTAGGAGCCTCCTACTTATTTAACTTGGCAGCTTCTTAAACTTCGCGGTGGAAGCTGCGGAAAGTTATTAGCACGGTGCTCCGCTATCGCACGCAGAGGGGGCTTTGCTCGTTGCGTTTGTTTTATGGCACAAAGCGAGCGCTGCCGGACGGGCTTCTAAGGCGGCACCAAGCCAGGCGAGGCGAAGGCGGATTTCTGCAGGTGTTGGTTGATGTTACAGAACATGACACGCTCCCATCCCTGCTAACCAAACCCAAAGGCTGTGGGTTTATTTCGAGTCCTAAGGGGCTCCCACGCTTCGTGGGCCCATAGATTAACCCACAGCACTCCCTGCTGTTTTACCGGCAACGAAATACTGGACACAAAATCGTGTAGGCTGCTCAGCTGGGATACGTTTGGTTTGGTTGGTTGTTTTGTTTTGGGGACACCGGCAAAGCCTCAATGGAAAATATGGCAAGCCAAATTGTGACTGACTGAAGGGCCGAGCGCATGGGGCAGGGAGCCACGCATGGTCATATTCGTTTTCACCTGTTTTAAATAATAAACGCAACAAAATACCAACCGCCTGTGTATTTGACTCCGGGAGATAATCACCCGCGCTTTATGGTGGTTTTAAAAGTTTTCTTCACACAAGTCCCTCGAGGGCCAATGTTTTGGAAAAGATCTTTGTTCTCCTTCAAACCCTGCCAAGTATCAGAGGGGTAGCCGTGTTAGTCTGGTTCTGTAGAAGCAGCAAAGAATCCTGTGGCACCTTATAGACTAACAGATGTTTTGCAGCATGAGCTTTCTGGGTGAAAACCCTGCAAACGCGTTGTGGGTGGGGTCTTTGCGCTGCGGATTCCCGCTAACCCGTTGCGTGCAATCCGCTTGCATGCACCCACATTTCGCCGCCCGTTTGGTAGCCTCCCCTCCTCGCTCGCCAGGGTTGCAACGGGGCCCAGTTCAACGCCTGGGCTTTGCACGGCTCGAATCCCGGGGCCAGGGGCTGGGTTTCCCCGGGGCGCGCGGGCTGGCGTCAAGTCCCTGCAATGGTGCCAGGTTCGATTCGCGCGCTGTCCTGCACCCGGCTCTGCAAATCAGCTGCTCGCTGCAGCACGTGTGAACAGCAAGGCAGCGCCCTCGCGCCAGTGGGTGGGGGGGTGGGATAGTCACTTGGGGCACAGGCGCTGGCTTGCAGGTCGGGCGAGTGGGGGACTCGGGAGAGCTCCAGCTGCTGCCGGAACGACTACCTGCTGTGAACAAACTGGACCCAAATGCGGCCGGTAGGTCTTTGCAGCCCTCCTGGGATGTCCAGCGCCTGCTGGAGATTGGGTGGCAGCGTCAAATACATTTCAGAATGGAGGCCAAACTTATTCAGATCTGGGCCCCTGAAATGCACGAGCCCAGACTTCAAAAGCAGCGTCTTGGCCTCCAAATTTTGCTGATTGAAAAGGAGCAATCTAATCCGTAACATCGCCCTTCTGTTCGTTAATTTCATATTCACACATTTGAGCCTACTCCCAAACTTCTAATTTTGAACCCGCTACAGCATTTTGTGTTGGAAAATGCACAACTCAATTACAGGAACCGCCATGGCTGGGTGGGGGGGCACCTCGGAAGGTGCGAGAAGCCACTAGGATTTGTGGAATAAGCACATTATCTGGGTATTAAGGGGGGGGGAAGTTATGAATGTTAATACTTAGGTTTCAGAGTTCACACTCCCACTGAAATGACCAGAGCAGTTGCATCTCTCAGAACAATTGTTTCGGGCTGTCTGTAGACCCACAAAGACATCTCTGCACTGGCTTCTATGCAGCTCATGTTTGGCAGGTTTTATAAGGGTGAGGTTTTTAACGAAATGGCGCATTCTGGGGCAGCCTTCCACACCAAGGGCTGGCGTTCACATCAAGGAGCATGGCTGTGGAATCACAGGGTAAACCAGGCGCTCCATCCTGATATAGCTGTGCCTGTGCCAGCCATAATTCTTCCCTGGTGGTGGCTGCAAGACTGGGAGCAAGAGGGATCGCTCAGTGGTTTGAGCATTGGTCTACTAAACCCAGGGTTGGGAGTTCAATCCTTGAGGGGGCCACTAAGGAGTTTGGGGCAAAATCAGTACTTGGTCCTTTCTAGTGAAGGCAGGGAGCTGGACTCAATGACCCTTCGGGGTCCCTTCCAGTTTTAGGAGCTAGGTGTATGGGTATAGCTCCATTATAATGTAGACAGTGCCCAGGGATTTTAACCTGCATAGTAGCCCAGTTTCTGGGTGGATGACATGGCACTAAAATCCTCTGCAAGCTGTCTAGACTACAGCAGCCTCCCTGGTTACTACGAGTGGTGCTGCAAAGGGGACATCTGAAGTTGGTCTGGTTCACTATAAAAATGGCATCGTCTTACTTTGGAGCGACCTGGGTGTATTCAGTGTCATACAGGACAGTAAAGCTGACAGCTCTGAGGAGTCCTGCAGGGCCAATATAGCTGGGGGGGGAGTGAGCTGGGGTCTCTGCTGGTTTGTCTATAAGCAACGGAAGTGGTAGGTGAGGCCTCGACGCTGCCCTGTCTGTCCACGGGCCCATGACACAGGGTTGGGGAGAGGGTGAGCTCAAAGTGGAGATGTCAGCCACGGAGTAAGGTGCCCCTCACTCTCCTGCATGACTCGTGTAACGACCAGCTCCAGCCTCTGGGCTTGGCAGGCCAACTGGGGGCAAGTAGGTGGCCATGTCTCAGCCCTTCATGCCAACAAGCAGCGCTGGCCACTGTGACCTTCTTTTTTTAAAAAGAAAAATGTTAGTTTTGTTGTTGAAAAATGGTGTTTTAGCAAAAATGAACCTTCCCCCCCAAATAAGGGTTCAATAATTGTTTTCATTTCAAACACTTGCAAAAAGAAATATTGACACCCCCCCCTTTAAAAGTGTTTGGAATGTTTCATTTTGAAATACTGGGAATGGGCTCACTGTTTTCAGTGTGTTTAACTCTTCTGCCCCCCCCCCCGCCCAATTTTCTACAGGGCTGGGGGGGGGGGGATAAGATGCCAGGGGGAAAGATAAACAGAGGCATGAAAAAAAAAACCCCTTTCTGTCACTTGGTTAATTTTTTCCCATTGAAAAAAGTTTTAAAAACCCAAAACAAAGAAAGTGCACAAGAGGAAAAACCCCACTTTCTTTCACTTTTGCATGCGCTCCCCCTTTTCACGGGGACGGGCGGAAGCAATAAAAGAAAAGGGGCACCCCCCCATGCCAACGTTTTTAAATGAAAATTTTCTAAATGAAATAAAACTTGTGTTTCGTTTTGAAAACTTGTGGTGTGAATGTTCATGTCGCTGAGACATGGTGACTGACGTGACCACGTGTTGTTGCCCTTAAACACTTTTTTGGACCGATTCCCCAACTAATTTCAGGGCCCTTTCCCCGCAGCTGCAAAGTTTTGCATGACTCCTCCCGCAGTTAAGGTCTTACTCCGCCCCCCCCCCGCCCACATTGGGGCCTACATACACAGTACAAGCTAATCCCAGCTAATAATTAAAGGTTACACATTCAGTCCTGTCTCAGACCTGTGCAGCACCCATTGGGACGCACAGGCTTTATTACTGTGACGGTGCCTGAGCGAGCAAGACCCCCTCCCCCAGGATGGATCTCAGAGCCCGGGTTGAGCTGGCACATTGTGTAACCTAAGTGTGTTGAACACGGTGTCACTGAGCGACTGGAAACCCCACCATGGCACCTACCGAGCCTCTTGTCAGAGCAAAACCCTGGGGCATTGTCGCATACGATAGTATCGTGCATCCTGCGCGATTAGATGGTTTTCTTAAAGTCCCAGCCTCTGGAGTCATGTGACTATGAGAAAAATCTCAACTTCAATTAAAAACACAGCCCCCGCCAGCACACAACCCCCCCCCCACATTTCACTCCCTTACTGTTGTAGCGTAAAGCTAAAAAATGTGACCAAAGTGACCCCCCCCCAGGTTTAAAAGATCAATGAAAAGAATCCACCATGTGTTAGTTTAGACCCACCGATGAAGTTTTTGGGGAGGGCCCGACACACACTATTTTAATGCTCACGCTACTGAAAACTACGTTTGAAAAACGCAGGCAAAGCAGCACCTTTATGGCAGTGAGCTGGTGTCTGTGCAGTGCCCACGGCTCTGCTCAGGAAGCTGTGCAGCAGCCTGGCTCAAGGCTGCCAGAGAAGAGCAGGTGTCGCTGCTGCGTTATTTGAGTTCCTTCAGGCAGGCACATGTAGAGATTTTTTGGGGCCCTGGGGTTAAAAAATCTGAACATCAGGGCGCCACACCCATCCATAACATGACCACTGCGGGAAGGGCCCATGACGGAGCAGGGCTGGGCTAAATTTGAGAGAAAGAGCGAGAGAGAGTGAGTGTGTGAGGGTGTGTGGGAGAGACGGTGCCACTCAGGTGGCATGCACCCCCCCTCTCCCCCCCCCCGCACTGGCCCCCATCATAACAGAGGGGTGCCAGGCTAAATCTGAGTGGCACCATAACCAGGGTTGCCAACCTCCAGGATTGGCTTGGCGTCGCTAGGCTTTAGAGATTAATCTTTAATTAGCGATTATGTCATGTGATTAAATCTCCAGGAATACGGCCCACCAAAAATGGCAACCCTAGCGGCTGGGTAGCCGGGCTAAGCCATGAGGCAATGAGCCGTAAGGCCAGTGGCAAGCAGGTCAGGCAGCATGTGGGTGGATGGGCAGGCGAAGAAGGACGCCAGTGCGGGAGCAGGAGACAAGCCAAACCAGGCTGAAACCAGAAAAATGAAATGAAGACAAACGTGAGAAGAGGGTGAAAATCTCCAAACAGCCCCCAGCTGTAAGGGGCAGAGAGGCGGCCTCGCCACCAGGCCTCGCCGAGACACGGTGCCAGGGCCCAGGACAAATGCTCACCCAGGCACGTGGGGCTGCAGGGCAAGCTGGGGATGACATGAGGTGGGTGTGTGCGCAGGACTCCTGCCTGGACCCGGTGAGGCCTCGATTCGGCAAGGCATGGTCACATGATTAAGCCCTGCTTATCTGAGCAGGCCCAATGAGGCCAACAAGGAAGGCTCCCTCTGGGAATTGTGGCTGGAGTCCGATTCTGATGCCCTCACTCGGCGTGCGCGGACCGGCCTCCCACAGCTGGTGGCGGCAGCCAAAGGCGCCTCACGTTTTAATTTTTTACTCCAGCCCACTCTGTAGGCCAGGCCTTAGGCCCAGCTCCTCCACGGTAGTTAGGTGCCGAAAGTCCTTTGAGGCTTGGAGCCTTAGTGGATCAAAGCCTCATTGCTGAGCATATAGGGGAGTGGCACGTGGTGGGCCGCAGGCGGCAACTTCCTCAGTGAATAACAAATATGTGCCTGACCTGAGCAGTGAGACCACAGCCTAGAGTATCGTTTCCGTGGGCTCGCCTGTTTGGTGTCGGTCATACGGTGAGTGAACATGCTTTTGGACAGGGGCGGCCAGTATGTGCTTGTACAGCACCTAGCGTAACAGGGCTTCTGGGCGCTAGTGCAATGTACATTATAAAGTGCTCTGGCCTGGGGTAGGAGGTCAGCCCAGATGAGCATAATGGTCCCGTCTAACCTTGGTATCTAGGAATGTGAAGGAAACTGTCCTTGTTTAAAGCCATGGCCTAGGTCTTAGGATGGCTGGGTTCTGCCACAGCTTCCCTGTCTGACCTTGTGCAGATCACTTAATCATGCCCAGCTCCCCATTGGCTGGGGACTAATGAGAACGTTATTGAGAGTGTAAGTTCAGGGGCGGAGGGGCATGAAATGGTCCATGTATTTGTACAGCACCTAGCACAAGTCAGGCCCGATATCAGACTGGGGGGGCGCTAAGTGCTACTCCGATATAGCCACTATGAATATATAAATAATACTAATCAGAACGGCAGTTCCACGAACAGAGCACAGTTCGGTGAGGCTGCCAGCTGAGTCTTACCAGCATCTAGGCCAGGAGCGGGCAAACTTTTTGGCCTCAGGGTCGCATCAGGTTTCAGAAATTGTATGGCGGGCTGGTTAGGGAAGGGGGTCGTGGCCCAGCCCCCACCCCCTATCCGCCTCCCCGCCCGGGACTCCTGCCCCCCCATCCAACCCCCCATTCCCTAATGGCCCCCCCTGCAACCCCTGCTCCATCCACCTCCTCCCCCTCACCCCTGTCCCTTGACAGCCCCCGGAACCTCTGCCCCTGACTGCCTCCTGCTGCCCCATCCAACCCCCACTCCTTCCTGACTGCCCCTCGGGCTCCCTGTCCCCCAGTCAACTTCCCTGCCCTCTGACTGCCCTGACCCCTAGCCACACCCCCGCCCCCCGATCACCACCCTGAACTCCCCTGCCCTCTATCCAACGCCCCCTGCTCCCTTGCCGCGCTGCCAGGAGCACCGGTGGCTGGCGGTGCTACAGCCGTGCCGCTCGGCTTGAGCCAGGCCAAGCTGCCGCTGCCACCACGCAGCACAGAGACCGGGTGAGAGCTGCTCTGCAGCTGTGCTGCCCCAGGAGCTCCCAGCCCCGCCGCCCAGAGCATTGCGCCGCCGAACAGCAGGGGAGGGGCTGGGGTAGCCTCTGCGACAGAAGCGCAGGCGCCGGGCAGGAGGGTCCCGCGGGCCACATGTGGCCCTCAGGCCATAGTTTGCCCACCTCTGATCTAGGAGGTGAAAAGATGTGGAAATGCAAAATGCCTGTTGTGTAGGGGGTGCCGACATGGCTTGTCTCTTGCCAAATGAGAGCGGCTCATAGCTCGTCAACATAGTTAGCACAGGCAGTGAAGACGGGACCTTCATTGCACAGAGGATGGAGCCAGATGACAATTTGTTATGGGGCAGGTTTAAAATTGAGGAAAAAGGGATGTGCTAGGGAGACTGGCAAATAACAGCTCCTGTTTACTCGCGCACATAAAACAGGTTAGTCAAGCCTGTGAAGAATTTTCGAGGCCCTGACAAAGGCGGGTGAATGGTGAGAGAGTGGCCACATGAACTGCAGGGAGACAAATACAAGGTGCTGCCTTCCAAGCTGAGGACTAATTTGAACTATTGTTCTGCATTACTGTGTTCGAAATGAGCAGTAATCAGTCAGGAGACCGATCTGGGCAACCCTGCGGACAGCGCAGTGGGGGGACTCTGGTGATGGCACAGTGGTAGTAAAAAAAAACCCCATAGAAAATATTAGCCCGTAGAAGGCGTGCAATGATAATTATTAGTACCATTTTGCCAATGCCTTTATGTCAACCAGTGGCACATTCTTGCCTGGATTTCCACCATTTCTTCCTTTTGGTGCATCGTCCATGCTGGCAACCGCCGTTATTTTGCACTTGATTGTTATTACTTTTACAGGGTTGTGGCTTGGCCTTAGCTTGTACCAGTCGCCTCAACCAAATCACTGCCCTGTATTCACCCAGAAAGCCACAGGCCAGGGTCTTGCATCGCGCTCAGACCATGGGTAACACTGTTCGGTCTAGAGCCGTAGCTACAGCCTCATCTTTGCCCAGCTTCTGAGCCATTAACCCATCTGCCTGCCCAACACCATGATGCTTTCCTAGCGCCGAGTGCCAGGCCTGGCCAACTCTTGTCAGCTGCTTGGAGTGCTAGGGCCTTGCTCACCGCAGCTGTCATCTGCACGCTCCGCAGCAAGGCTGCGCTTCCAAAAACTCCATCTTGTCAGGCTCTGACCACCTGGTTTGTTTTCAGATTGAACAGTTGAGTCATAATATGTTTGTTTATTTCAACAACTGTATTCCTCGCATAGGAAATGAGCCAATATGTCTGTGATGGGCAGAGTGAAACACGCCGTGTTTACAGTTGCTTTTTTGTCATCTCACGCTCAAATTTTACAATATAATCAAAATCTGATTTTCATACTTCTGGCCCCAGTCAGTGACTTAATCTTCTTAAGTGTTCCCATTATTCCGGCTAGTTCGTTGTTGCATGTATTAATTTTAATCTTTTGATCTTCATATTAGCTACTGCCTGCGACTAATTTGTTGCACAGTGTTTTTCTTTGTTTTGACCTGCAAGACATTTTTATGATGGCACAGAACTCTACTGGCAGATTGCATATAATCTCTGCGCTTCCCCCTCCCTCCCTTTGCATAGTTCAACAAACGCAGATTTACAATTTTAGATGAAATCCACCTCTCCAAGATGGTGGGGGGGGGGTGGTGGAAATCACTGCATGTTTAGCTAAAGAAACTAAACAAGCTTGAATGAAGGCTGCACATTGAAACACACTGGGTTGAGGGGCTATAGTCAGTCGTTTATTTATTAATTAAACATATCTAGAGCTCGCCTTGATAAACTAAGCACAAATATACTCGTTTTAGATGCAGTCTTAGCCAGCAGCTAGTTTCTGCAGCATCCAGGGCTCCCATTCTGAACCCAGAGAAGGTTTATTTTTTGGGAAGCATCTGACGAAGTGGGTATTCACCCCCGAAAGCTCATGCTCCAATACGTCTGTTGGGCTATAAGGTGCCACAGGACTCTCTGCTGCTTTTTGGGATGGGTTAAAAGGGACTTTTCGAGATGGGCAGCTTGACACTGGCTCAGTCCAGCATTCGGCCTCTGTCCAGCCACTTGACCAACAGTTGCTGAGTCATGGCGCTAGCAGAAAGGCTCAGAGCTTTGCAGCCTTGCGATGTGTCAGTGTCAGGAGGCAGAAAAGCAGCTGCAGTGAATGGGAAATAACTGTCGCTGCCAAGGCTGTGTTTTACCTTGGGTCACTTTTGGCTTGGTCATTACATGAACATTTTTTGCTTTGGTAGCTGATTCTTTAACCCTATGTTGGGTTATTTAAAACAACCCAAAGTGGCTCACACGAGCCCAGAGATGTCGTTTTTGCATTAAAAAATGAGCAACATGACAACAGCCTTTGCTTCAGCCATGCATTTTTTTAATGCTTCGGGACACATTTTTCTTTTACTAGGAAAGCTCTGCCGCTCCGCCTCACTGAGGGCCAGAACAGCAACGTTTAAGACGCCTCTGGGCCAGGGCAGCTGCATTATAACAGCGAGGAAGGAAACGAAACTACTCGTTGCTGAAATGTAAAACAAATTGGCTGAGTAGCTGCTGAGACTTGTCAGACAAACGGTGGATTCCATTTCCAGTAGCCATGCTGCCACGCGCATTAACTCTGCCAAACAAGCCTAGTTTAGCTGGATGCCTTTCCATAAGGACGGGAGAAGCTTTGGCCTGGTCTGCACTTAAAAGGTTTTCTGGCATAGCGATGTTGGTCAGGGTGGGGTGTGATGCTCTCCTGTCCCCTGCCCCCCCCCCCCGACAGTTAGCTATGCTGGTAGGAGTGCTAGACATGGGTATACTGGCAAAAAAAAAAGAGCCCCTTTGCTGGACTAGTTTGCTGTGGTTGGGGAACTGGGATAAGTTATACTGCCCAAAGAATGCCTGGTATAAGCAGCTTCTCCACTGTGCGTGTGTTTGCTGGTATATCAAACCCTTTCACGTGTTCACAGCCGCTAAGATTGACTGTAACAGGCTCCCACCTGAGGCTGTGTGTGTTTGAGTCCTAGTCCAGGTGTAGTTTATGCCCACGAGGGCTTTAAACCTGGAGTTATAACAACATATATGGAGATATACCTCTCTCATAGAGCTGGACGGGACCCTGAAAACTCATTGAATCCAGCCCCCTGCCTTCACTAGCAGGACCAAGCACTGATTTTGCCCCAGATCCCTGAATGGCCCCCTCAAGGATTGAACTCACAACACTGGGTTAAGTGGCCAATGCTCAAACCACTGAGCTATTCCTGCCCCCCGCAAATAAGTAGAAACAGGCCATTTTGACATGGTGTGTCTGAGGGAGCTGCCCCAAATCAGCACCTCCAGTGTCTCTGCTCCTGCTTGTTTGGAATGAGTTCTGGGAGGTTATCATCAACAAGTCACCCAGTTCAGGCCCTTACCCCACCAACTAGGCTGTGCATAATTAAAGGGAACGAGGCAAATCATAGAATATCAGGGTTAGAAGGGACCTCAGCAGGTCATCTAGTCCAATCCCCAACTAAATCATCCCAGCCAGGGCTTTGTCAAGCTGGGCCTTAAAAACCTCTAAGGAAGGCAATTCCATCACCTGCTTAGGTAAGCCCCATTTCAGTGCTTCACCACCCTCCTAGTGAAATAGTGTTTCCTAATATCCAACCTAGACCTCCCCCACTGCAACTTGAGCCCATTGCTCCTTGTTCTGTCATCAGGTACCACTGAGAACAGTCTAGATCCATCCTCTTTGGAACCCCTTTTCAGGTAGTTGAAAGCAGCTATCAAATCCCCCCTCCTTCTCCTCTTCTGCAGACTAAACAATCCCAGTTCCCTCAGCCTCTCCTCGTAAGTCATGTGCTCCAGCCCCCTAATCATTTTTGTTGCCGGCCGCTGGACTCTCTCCAATTTTTCCACATCAGATACACACAGTCACTTTTGCCCAACGCAGCTGCCACAGTGGCCTGGTTGGGGGTGGGGTAAGCGTGACCACAGCAGCTAGGCAGCTCTGAGCAGGAACAGCAGCTGGCACCTTGCTCAGTTCTTTTTTATGTGCAACTCTCCCTCCTCCCCCCCCCCGAGTAAATCACTGGTGGAGCAGAATCCAGGTTGGTTTCTCTACTGCCATGGTAGGAAGGGGCTTAGCTGGGTCGGGTGGCAGGGCTGGGTTACGTTTTGGGTTGAAATGTTCTTTAGAGGCCGACCAAGCCCAAGTCTGGCTTTCTCAGCTGTTCTCAACAAGCTTAAGGGGCCGTGCCCTAGCCAGTGGAGGAAAAATCCTAGCCCTGGTTTGAACGAGCCCCACAGCAGCATCTCTGGTCTATGGGAATTCAGCCTTACAGGTGCAAGGAGCCGCTGGGAGTTCTCTGCACTTTAAAAAAACCTGGTTCCACATCATTAAAAAAAGAAAAGAAACAATTAGAGATTTTTACCCTGTTTGCCCAAGGTTCCTTCGGCATCTGTAACCCACTCTAATGTCCGGTGGCTCCCTGTCCACCTCCAGTGCCTGGCCCCCAGCCACAGAGGGTGTGCATCGGCACTAGCCTTCGGCATAAGTCGGGGCTCTTAGAGCCAGAGTCAGTCCCTGCTGCTGACCCAGCTGGGGTCTCACGTCACACAAGAACAAGGGGTTTGCCAGTGTGGGCACTGGCTGTGCCATTTCCTGGCTGCTTGTGCCAGATGCAATCTCACTTCCATAGTGGGGTCTTGCCTGAGCACCCTGCCTGGCAGAAGCTCCTCAGGGACAGCGGCTGCCCACTTCAGCCAGGGAAGGACTATATGGGAGACGTGTGGTGAAGGCACCGGCCTGGAAGAGCTGTGGTCAGGTCCTGGCTCTGGGTGTGACCTTGGTCAAGACCTGTAGGGTGAGTTTCACACAGGGACACAGGCACTTCGCAACAACTTTTAGGTGCAACTGACAAAACACTGTTCAGCTGTTGCCTGCCCCTGTAGGAGGCTGAGTTCCCAATGGACAAAGTCCCCTAAACTGCCACCGAGAGGCTGCTCCCTGGCCAAGCCCCAGCCCTGAGAGAGCAATAGCCCAGTGGCCAGCATGCTGAGCATGCATCCCAGTAGCCCAGCGGCCAGCGTGCTGAGCATGAATCCCAGTAGCCCAGCGGCCAGCGTGCTGAGCATGCATCCCAACAGCCCAGCGGCCAGCGTGCTGAGCATGCGTCCCAGTAGCCCAGCGGCCCGCGTGCTGAGCATGCGTCCCAGTAGCCCAGCGGCCAGCGTGCTGAGCATGCGTCCCAGTAGCCCAGCGGCCAGCGTGCTGAGCATGCATCCCAGTAGCCCAGCGGCCAGCGTGCTGAGCATGCATCCCAGTAGCCCAGCGGCCAGTGTGCTGAGCATGCATCCCAGTAGCTCAGCGGCCAGCGTGCTGAGCATGCATCCCAGTAGCCCAGCGGCCAGCGTGCTGAGCATGCATCCCAGTAGCCCAGTGGCCCGCGTGCTGAGCATGCATCCCAGTAGCCCAGTGGCCAGCGTGCTGAGCATGCATCCCAGTAGCCCAGCGGCCAGCGTGCTGAGCTGGAATGTGGGGAACACGCCCAGGCAGAGGGGAGTGTGGGCACCACCACACGGGAGGCTCTCTCTCTCAGTGGAGCTTTTCCACTTTGTATCAATAACTGGACCTTTACTGGAGCAGAGACTGACACCTGACTGTCCTACCTCCCAGGTGAGTGCCAGGCTACAGGGTCAGTCTCTCTTGGTCCTGGGCCCAATTACTACTGAATACAAGGTGGAACCGCTTCAATAGGAGAGACTGATTAAAAAAACCCCAGTAGCCGAGTGGTTAGGGCACTCGCCGGAGAGCGAGAAAACCTGGGTGTAAGTCCCTGTTCCACATCGGTTAGAGGAAGGCTGAAAACACACCTCCTACATCCTGAGCCATTGGCTATGACAGGGCACCGCCTCCCCAGTTCTGGGGGGGGGCATGATGTGAGGGGGGGCTAGCTTGCTTCTGTGACTCCCTTAGAAAGTGATTGGAAAGCGTGCAGCATGAAACCAAGGCTCTGATGAATTTATTAAGGGCCCATCCTTGAGTGTCAGCTCTTAACCTGTCTGATAAGCCTGTTTTGATTTCCACCTTTAGCTCCGAGCTTGTCAAAACCCTGTGCCCCTGACAGTGGATGGCAAGGCCCATTCACTTCAGGTATAGCCTGCATATGGATTTTTACACCCACTTTGCTTTAAGTATTCACAGAGGCTGACTGCCCGGTTTTAATGTCTGGGACCATGGGATTTCAGGGCTGACTCCAGCCAAGGAGCACCGAGAGGATGCCGCAGCAAGGTGTGTAGAGAAGATCTGCGTTCAAAAAGAATGGAAGTGAGACAAGCTGGGTGAGGAAATATCTCTTATTGAACCAGCCTCTGTTGGTGAGAGAGAGAGAAGCTTTCATCTTCAGGTCAACAGCTCTGTGAAGCTCGAAAGCGTGTCTCTTCCGCCAACTGACAGTCAATAAAAGATGCTCCTTACTCCCCTTGTCTCTCTGATAGCCTGGGACTGACACAGCTAGAATAACATTGCCAACAACATAAACATCAGTATTAGGCTTCATTCAGCCTTCTCCATCACAGCATTTCTAGTCTGATTAGGCTGTGAGGGATCGACGGGGAAACACTACTAAACTTTGAGTCTAACGAGCTTTCCATCAGGGCACCGTGTTTTAACTTCAATTAAGAGTTTGATCATGCAACATGCACTTTTAATTCCTACCAGATGTTTTTAGCACTGTGAGGGAAGGTTCAAATACAACAGGAGGTCCTTGGTAAGTGTCAGGAAAGGCCAATTACCGTGTCACAACAGGAACAACTTGCAACCACTTCCAAGAACAAACCATCTGCCAGCCCCTGCACAATGGATCACACGGTGGTGTGTGCAGGTAAAAGCAGGACTAACTGCCAAGGCGATGCTGGGAACTCTTAGGGTGAGAATCATAAAAGTGTTTCGGTCCCCAACTCCCATTGAAATCAATGGGACTTGGGCACCTAAATACCTTTGTGAATTTCCACCCTTGTTAGGTGGAGAAGATAGAGCATGGGCCTGGTCTGGAACGTGTCCTTATTAACGCCTTCCTCACCTTGACCTTTGTGAGTGAAGTAGAAAACAATCTACTTAAATCAATAAACTGGAGAAATACCCACCTGGAACCCCGTCCCCCCCCCAAGCCCTTGTTTATTCTGGAAGGGGACGGGGAAGGAGGGAGGAGGGACTCTTACATCTTAGCTTGTCATTTTTTCCTAAGGCAGACATAAAAAGACTCCGTAGTTTAGTCTCAGGACATCTGAATAGTCATTTATTGAAAAGCCACAGTTCCCACACGTTTACAACTGTCGGCTTGTAAAAGGCCAAAGCAAAATGGATCCACTATTTTACACAGCTTCTGGAGGGGGGAATCGGGGACATGCAGTTACTGGTCAAAATGCAATGTACATGACATATATAAAAAAACATTGTGAACAAAGGAATTTAAGTTATAGTAACAGTCTACTGGAGTAAATGTTCCTATATTATTATAAACACGTCTTTGTAATCTAGGGTTGTAAGTAAAGTCGCCTTTTTACATACACAGATACTTGAAACAAACAAGATGTAACATTTAGAGGGGCAAATGTTGACATAAAACAACTGCTTTGGACTGTACCATGGCATGAATGTATCCACTAGGCTAGGATTGACCTGTGGTGGCAATCAGAATTACTAATCCATTGGTACATACCCTCGATGGAGTTCACTGTATCTTTAAGGAGAAGCGTATGGTTTATTAACTGGGATGCAGAATGATTCAAACAGCTGGATTTAAAAAAAAATGAACAGAGAACAAAAAAAACTCATTTGTAACAGCCTCACTTTTCTTTTAAAAACAAAGCTGTTTTTATTCATTTTAAGCAGTTGGCATCCACAGAAGAGAAACAAAGAAATGAAAGTACTTGATTCACTCATCTTCACAACAATTTACCATCAATGTATATACAGTACATTAATGAAGCATTGTTTAAACTTTAATTATAACAGGGACACACCTAGCATGTATTCTATGTAGTTTTCCATTAACAGTATTAAACAATGGTGCTCCATATTGCTTATGAACATAGAGATATGAAATTAGGAAACCAATGAATCAAACAGAGGTGCTAATCTTATTACCACACAGCTAAATGGCAATTGTATTGGTAAACTTCTCATGGGTATTTAGAGCTGACAGAAAAATTCCTAATGTGGCTAACTGAACAACAGACTAGGTACATGCACTGGCGAAGAAGCCACCACCACGTGGGCCTCTAGACCAGAATTATCTAATCATCCTCTTCATCTTCTTCATCACTGTCCTTCATTGTGATTCCCTGAAGACCTCCGCCTTCACTAACGGACGCTGTGGCTTCTTCTACAGTCAGCCGGTTTCGCACGGTGTCATAGGTTTTGCTGTTTAGGGTGGAGTCCAGCACTCCTTGCAATCGGAAATCTCTATAGGTTTTCTAGGATGGAAGTGACGTGTTGGGAGGGAGAGACAAACAGCACAAAGTCACGTTTAATTCCCCAACACAGATTTCTCATGCTTCATTTCAAGAGTCATCAAAGAGTGGCCCTGGTCCTGCATCAGCAGGCCATTAACGTCCATGGACATACTCCACGGACATCCCAGACACGAAGGGTATTTTACATGGCGGTGGCAATGCAGTGATGGGTGTAACTTGTGCCCTCTTTATACTGCCAGAGTAATAGAAACTGGCCTTTGTGTAAATGAGACTCTGGCCACTTTTGGCCACTTCAATAGGAGTTTTGCCTGAGTAAGGACTTCAGGATCGGGCGCCCACTGGTTAATGGTGCACAAACTGCAAAGTATATTGGGGTATATCCAGTTCCCCTTGGCAATGTATTGCTGCAATACAAACCATCATTATTTTCCCTTATAAAATAAAAACTCCATATCACATAGAGACATGGTTACATGGCACCAAAACTCTCTACTCCAGTGAAATGAAAATATTGTAAATACTCCTATCTACAAAATTCAAATCTTGTTGACAACTACAGTCCTGCACATTAGAGACACTGAATATATATGTCAAACACAAACACACTGTGCATAAGTGTATCTGTTTCTATCTTCCCCTCCTTCCACAGTCTGCAGCTATCGGTAAGTTATAAAAGTTTCCTGGGTAGTTAAGCGTTAAAATTTACCTCTTTGTATCTGAATTTAGGTTTGGAACCTTCTTGATTGATCTCTGTGAGATAAGACTCCAGCAGTAATACCATTAATTTAATAACACACTATAAAACAGTAACTGGATTAAATAGTTACTTGTGGATCAGAGCATTCTCAAATTGGTTCTAGCAGCTACCCAAAGCAATATTGGCTTTAAAAGAACATAAATCCAGAAAAATAATTCCTCAGCTAATTAACAAATAGAGATTATTTGCTAGTGCCTATTGTTCCAATTTATGAAAAGTACATTTAGTACATTTCAGTTGTAATTTTGTTACGCTTTGATTTGTTCTTGGTGTACAGGAAAATACAAACATTTTAAAACACTAGGCCAAAAAGCATCAAATAGAACCTAAAATGATCAAAAAACGTATTTACCCCCTTCTGTGATCTTATTTCATGTAAACCACTGTGATTTCACACTGAAATAATTATCATTAGTCCAAGACACACACACATGCACAGAAAAAAAATGCTACTTTCAGGGTATGTTATCTCACCTTTGTGATCCCTTAGAGTTGATTGTATACACCCATTGTAAAAGAAACTACTTCAATTAACTACGAGAACAATCATGATTTGCATTCTGACAAGAAGCACAAGACATATTGAAACATTTTTGGGAGTAAATATTTCCCTTCAACCAAGTCTTGGGATTTCTTTTAATCGAACCCGAAGTTAAAATGGATTAATTGGTGTGATCAACATGTTTGCACATTAAAAAAGTCAATTTTGGGAATGTTTATTGTACAATTAGGGTTAAATGTCAATAATATGTGTCCCCCCATTGCCGTGTAAATAACTACTTCAGAATTGTGGGAAGTATTTTCCTAATCTAGATCTGTCTCAAATCCCCTTTGATTAATTTTTGTACTTGCAGTATCCCCATATGCATCTAATATAAACTGTTCTAATTACGGATTTACTTGCTTGGCTACAGAATACATTTCCTCTAAGAAAACCTACCACACACAGCGCTTCCAATGCGAAGATGTTTGCAAAGTCACATAACAATTATTACCTTTACCATCCTAATAAGAGTTTTCAGTTGGTAAATGTGAAGCTGCAGGTCCATGCGGTCTGTCAGCCAGGTGCAAATGACATTCATCGAGCTGGTGTACCATTGCTGCAAAAGAGACAAGAGTTCTCCAGCAAACACATCCCATGAGTATCATGAATAAACACAATCTGCGAACAGGCACATACAATCAGGACTGACCTTTTCTATTTGCCAACCTGTTACATGACTACGACAGGATTACTAGGGAATTTTTTTTAAAGCAGAATTTCAATGAATGAGCATTTCTTTTTCATAATCAGATTCTCCCCCTCCCACCCCAAAAAAGGGATTATTAAATAAAACATGCACCCCAGGACTACAGACTTTTAGCACAACTCATCCATCCACAGCCTTCTCAACAAGGAGCATCTATGGATGGTAACAAATGGAGAGCAACAGCACTGCTAGCTTTTCCACAGGAAGGGTGGGTAGTATCACCTTGGCCAATGATTTGATTTGCCAGCGAGGATGTCAGTTTTATCCCAGTGCTTTTCTTACAGCTGCTCCACCACGACCCTGCCACTAACCACATCAACCCCAGAGATAACTTTGCCACTTACCTGCTTTGAAATTTCAAACCCAATCAGCCGTAGGAGGCCTCTGATTCCCTAAGAGGAGCAGAATGTATGTACCAGGGGATTCTAATACAACCCGATCATGTTAGTACACAGTAACTGCAGGGCTAGATACCCTGTCATAAGAGCATACAGCATTGGCTGCACTATCTGCTCCAGTCTCAACCCCAACACTACTAAAGATGTAAAAGCACCTAGCAAAAAGAGCTAATTTCAAGATGTGGAAACTATCGCTCCCCTCAAGGGGCTGAACTTTTGCTTCTCGCAGCTGCGTCACGGCAGATTGCTGCCCCTGCAGAGCAGAAGGCTCTGCTGGGCTCTGGGGTTACAGGACTGCTCCTATATTCATCCATCTCAGAGACATATGAGCAACACTCCCAAATGGCTGGATAAAAAGGGGGAAAAATCAAATCTTAATATGTCACCAGTTTTCATCCCACTTGGTATTATCCAAAGGACAATTGAAACTGAATTAAAAAGTTACTTGTGCAGCGATATAGGCACATACAACTTCTCTCTCTCTCTCACACAGTACGTGCACACATCACCCCTATACTATTACTTTTCACATGTGCCAATACATGCACCAGAGACCAGTGGAAATTTAAACAAGTGCTAGTTAAAAATGCTTTTCATACTCTTCCCCTCCCCACTCTGACCCTCCCCAAGACAGTGCGTCTGTTAGACAGTCACATCTTTTGTCAATGTTGCATTAAACGTGGGCTGACATTTTTATTTCTCTTGTAAAGCAGAACGAGGCAGTTTAGTTCTTAGATTATGGCCCCATTAGTGAAACTGTCTTTTTTAGCCCTCTTTGGAGATCATCCGTTCATCAGACACTCACAAAAACAAAACTGCCCCCCAGAAGGTTAATTGCAATGGGAAAAAAATGAAAATTGACCAGGGCACTGATCCCCCCCCTCTGTCCCGCCAGCTTCACGCTAGTGATCCTCTGTTGATTTCAGTGCAGTTACTCTGGTGCAAAACTAGTGTAAAAAAGTGCAGGGCCAGGCCCATGTTAGTATAACTTGCACATTTCAGCACTAACAACATTCCTTCTTTAGTATGAATGGATCTGGCTGGGGTTGAGTTTTGCAGATCTGTACCTCAGCCAAACAGCAGGTAACCGAGACACGTCATAGCCACAGGGGGCGCTAGCGGCAAGAAGTGTGGAGTCTAACCAGGTGCCTCATCCTGGCTGCCCACTCCAGACTTTGCTACCAGCCATGGGACCCCCTTCCCCTTATGCCTAAGGCAATGGAAACCTATGGCCTGTCCTATGAATTTTCTCTCTGCACGGGGATGTCTCCTCATGGAAGAAACAGGGCACAGCAGGAAGTGAAACCCCCTCAACTAGTTTTTTTCAGGGATATATGGACATGCTTCTCCCCGCTACCACCCAGCTCCTATTGGTGCCTGGTGAAGATGGCTGCCAGAGATACTGTGTGTTCAAAGGCTGCCTTGACCATAGCTGCCCCCGAATACGCCTTTAAATGGGTCTCTTGCACTACATTCCCATGTTGATGGGGTGAGTGCCCTCATCTAGCTCCCCTTTACCTACTTATTGAGGTTCCTTCACCATGGCATCTGGGTGTCCTCTCCTGCCTGGCAGGATCAGTACAGACCAGTCATTGATTTCCTAACCCAGGGAGCCACAGAACGTCCCCGGCTGCCGAATCGGCAATAGGATCTCTGAGGTAGCTGAGAAAGGGCTCAAGAGGTCCTGTAGTCAGACCACTCCCTATTCATTATACCCTGGCATGGCATCCACTCCTTTCCCCGACTCAAGGGGAGGTTTTCTGTCCAAAGTCAATTGTAACCTTGCTCCAGCTCTGCTTCAGTAGGATGTTTCCATTCTCCCTGGTGCCTTTGGGCGCAGGGCATCTTTTCCACATTTATAATTTGTTTTTTGCATCCCAACTTAACTTGCATCCTCTGGTTTAACCCATTAGATCTGTTTTGTTCCCTGTAACCCTTCAGCCTAACCAGGGGCAAGTGTTTTGCAGGCATCACAGCAGAGGTGTGTTTTAAGACTCCTGTCAGGCTGACCCGTAATTAACATGCCAATTAGCAGCAATCCACAATGAGGGCTGAGCAGAACTTAGTGAAGATGTACTTGAAAGAATGCAAAGGGCCTGTTTTTTGTTTTTAACTTTTTATAATTAAAACATCTTTCCTGGCT
The DNA here is from genome assembly GCF_016161935.1 of Mauremys reevesii. Classification (NCBI taxonomy): domain Eukaryota; kingdom Metazoa; phylum Chordata; order Testudines; family Geoemydidae; genus Mauremys; species Mauremys reevesii. Next base: position 121,825,222 of record NC_052629.1, on the reverse strand, counting down.
AGGCTCAGAGACACGGCTCAGCAGCACGCTCACAAAGTAACAGCCTCATTCAGCCAATTAAACCCAGAGAGACCCAGGTAGTTCAAATCCCGGTGTTCTATGTTCATTATACTGCACTTAATTACTGGCTAGTGATCTGGGAAACATTAACCTCTGCGTGTTGGGAACCCTGAGTATAACATTCATTTGGCTGAGTAAATGAAAGGCTTCTGGTAGCCCCAAATTTACCCTCTTTAGCTAGTTTGTGGGGTCCTATGATCTCACTGAAGTAGCTGAGAGAGGAACCTCTCCCCACTTTCACACTCTACCCGTACATACTCCCTCTACTGTCTATCATGCCTCAACTCCAGGATCGACTTGGACTACAGCTGCTTTTCAGTGAGACATTTAGCCTCTTCTGTTTGAAAAAGCATGTAGCAAGCCAACCTGCTGCATGTTAAATGTTTGTATTGACTGTTTTCTGTGGAAGGAACGGAGTTTTCCTGCACACGTTTACTTAGTCCCTAGAAGCTGTGAGAGAATAGTAGTAAGGTTACTTGCCAGGGGCTATCTATGGCTGGAATCCCTTCCCATATTCCTTGTATGTTCCTGTCTGCAGGCTGCCTCACAAAATACACCAGAAGCAGCACACGATCATCGGATTCACCCCAGGGAGTCCGTTTGGACCCAGCAGACCAGGCTAAAGGTGGTGCGAGGGCACTGCCTTGCCTATGGCCCAGGGTTCATTTTAATTTGGTCCTTTACTATCGCTGGGAGAACAAATGGGTGAGCCACAGCATGGCTGAGTAGCGCTATGGACTGTAAAACACTGGGACTGGCCCTTCTGGGGAGTCCGTCGACTGATTTCAAAGGCCCTCTGTGAGCAGGTGGGGAGTCAAACCTCCTTTGCTTTAGAAAGGGATTTTCTTGATTAAAAGAATTGGACCCAAGTTTTCAGGTCAAAGTGCCAGGCTTCCTCCGAACGTGTGACTCACTATAGACTAGTATCAGAGGGGGAGCCGTGTTAGTCTGGATCTGTAAAAGCAGCAGAGTGTCCTGTGGCACCTTATAGACTAACAGACGTTTTTCAGCATGAGCTTTCGTGGGTGAATGCCCACTTTGTTGGATTCATGACATGCATCCGACGAAGTGGATATTCACCCATGAAAGCTCATGCTCCAATACGTCTGTTAGTCTATAAGGTGCCACAGGACTCTTTGCTGCTTTCACTATAGACTGAGAGCAAGGCCTGCTGGGAAGGGGAAGCAGGAAATAAGAGGCAGGTCCCTGCCTTTCAGTGGGGACTGAAACACAGAGGGAGCTGTAGTCTGCTGGCTGGGCTCCCCAGTGTGAAGGGGACTGTGGTCTCAGTGGGGTTTCCAGCTGAAAGGGGATGGGGAAATGAGCCAGCGGAGGGGCTGGGAAAGCAGGTGAGCCAAGGTAGAAGGAAGGCTGGGGGGAGACCGAAGTGCAAAGCTGAGGATGGAGTGGACAGCGGCTTCACTGCCTGGGGCTCCAGGGTTGGAGCATGGGCCAGAGGCAGGGCCCACATTTCTCAGAGCCTCCGTTTCACCATGTAGAGTGGGTGCGGATAAAGCCCTGCAATCCCGGGGTGACTGTGGGCATCCCTACCCTGGAGAAAGGGCAGTGGCCCAGGCAGGGTGAAGGACTTTATGGCTCCTGCCCTCCCCAGGGGAGAAGATTTAGTAGTGGGGTTCTCCCAGGTGAGCCTACTTCAAGCAGCGTTATCTGCTGGCAGGGTAAGCGACTATCCCAGCCATCAGCTGGGAATGACGTCACAGACAGGGTGCAGCGGTCCACAGCGCCGCTTCCTCCCCAAATTCCATTGTATAGCCAGCCAGAGGGGCATCCGTGGGCGTCTACTGGGGGGCAGCACTCTCTGTTCTACCCGCACAAGGCTCCCATCCCCTCCACTGCACACTTCCATGGGACAGAGCCACAATCCAAGGCTGACATCTCCTGACAAAGAACTGCTCCAGTTGCGCTTAGCTTTACAAACTTCTTGTTCAGAGGGCGGGGATAAAGGATCAGAAGATCGGCTGGTGAAAAGACAGGGGAGTCATTTTTTCACTCGGTGTCTATCCTGTACGCCATCTGGGGAGGAAATTACTGATAGTGGAGGGCGCTTTAAGTCAGCAGAGAAAGAGCTACCAAGATCCAACAACTGGGAGCTGAAGCTAGACCAATTCTGAGTGGGAATAAGACACTTTTTTTAAGGGAGGGTAATTAACCATTGGAGCAACTTACCTAGGGGTGTGGTGGAGTCTCTGTCAATTGGAGTCTACATCAGATTGGATGTTTTTCCAGACACTATGCTGTAGCTTAGTCAGAATTTATGGGCTTGATGGGGAATCCCTAGGGGAAATCCTCTGGCCTGGGCTATGCAGATCAGACTGGACGATCACAGTGATGCCCCAGGCCTTAAAATCGATGGGTGAGCTTCTGATTCTCTAAGAAGCGCAGCACAGGTCGCACAGCCTGAGGGAATGGAGACTACGGAGCACGAAGCCACCTTTGTGTCCCTGTAATCCTGGGCTATGCCAGGGGCTGCTTCAAACAACTCTGGGATCTCCCTGGCTGCGTTATGGACAGTCGTGCTGGCAGGCACCAGCACACGCCTCCTGCCCCATTCCCTGCATGTGTCCTAGGCCAGGGCTTGGAAGGGGGTCCTCAGAAGGCAACTTTATGGCCGTTCCACAGCGCTTGCAGCAGAGTAATTCTCCCCCTGCACAACCAGGTCTGCTTTATGCCACTCCAGCCCTTTTGTCAGGCATACATTGGCCAGAGAGGGGTGAGGGCCTCATCCGATGAATCTATGCTAATGTTGTTTCTCTGATAGACAGGGAATATCTGCGCAACAGTCATCGCAACCCTATGCCCCAAAATATGAAACTGTAGAGAAACTCGAAAGAAGAAGATGGTTTCATTTCTTCAAATGGCTCATGCCCTTGGTTCAAGTGAGCCATGACCTCTGGCTGCCACCACCCACCTCTGAGGCTGTGCGCCAGAAAAATATCACTCCCCTCCTTTAAATGCCTCCTTAAAGACTCATTCCTTTGAGTTATGCTTCCATCTCCACCCTGTTTGGAGACTATCCCCAAGTTTCACTAAAATATTAAAAACAACACCCAGAGAGCAGATGAGCATGCAGCAATAAGAACATCTTATGATCTTCCACCGCTGTATCTCATTCTTTCCATACACAATCCACCTTCCTTTGTTTATTGCCACCTCTTGCGTTAAGTCTAAATGAGTGGTGAGTCTCTTGGGGGCAGGGAACAGTCTTTATATTTGTCTGTAATGTGGCATGCAAGCCTTTGTGTGTCCAACTATTCAATAAAAACAACCACCTCAGCCTTGAGAGAACAGAACTTCAACTGAAACAAAGAGCTGGACCAACCAAGATGGCAGCCCCCAGAAGGACCAAATTAACTTGCTAGATTCCCAGCCAGGCGCGGAACCATAAGGACGCTGAAGGTGAATTCACGGCTTATTCAATCTTTAAAAAACAAAAACACCTATCAGTTATTTACTCCCCAAAGCAATTAACATTACAGTCCATGCAATATAATCACCACAAAATACCGGTGACTTCCAACACTCTTCTAACAGGGTTGGCAGTTTTGCTGTGGAGTTTGCCAACCTACATTTGATCCCCTTCTTTCCATCAGCATTTTATGTGAGTCTTTGGAAACATAAAACAAATGAAGCTAAATTATCTACTAAAGACAATGCATTCAAACACCCAGGACACTGGGGAGGTTCAAACTGGATTCTGACTCAGGATCCCTTTCCTCCTATGGGTAGGAAAGCATTTGCTAATAAAACGTCAACCATGCACATCTTTAAAACATAAGGCCTACATGTCACGTGTATTTCTTCAATGTATTAAAATGATCTGTTCCCCAAGGCTAAGCAATCAACTTAACAAAAATTTCAGTACTGTAAGTTATAGATGAGGTACAATTCAAGGAATATCTGTTAATACATTTATCCTGATTTTTAAAAAATCACATCAATTTTTTTAGATTTAATATAGCATTCTTCAATTGCTGCATCTAAGCTTTGCATATGCATAAAAATAGAGTAAGCTATGAGTGAAATAGATACTGAAACAATCACTAGAGACGATGTGTTATTAGAAGGAAGAAGACTTCTGATTTCATGGCTAACACAAAGATGTTAACATTTCCACACGATTATATATATATATTTTTTACAAGTAATTTCGCTCTCCCAAACAGAAATGGGATCTTAGACACAAGAAACAAAGTCCTGTTGTGATATGAACTAAATAGTTTCTTCTGCCTGTTCAGTTGTTGTATTTAATAAAGATCCTTCAAAAATTATAGCAATCTTTTCTCGGAGCATTTCATACAAGATCATAACAAATTACGTTTATTATTATGCGTTTATGCTCACAGAAGCCATAGGTGGGAGACAACTCAGCAGAACCTGGATAACACTGTTCAAGCAATGCTTTTATTTGTATACTGAAATGACTTCTACACGGAACAATTATGTTCCTAACACCCATCCATATTTCTAAAATTCATTAAAATGATCTGTTTACCAAGGCTAAGCCATCAGCTATGCAGCATTTACTTCCTAACGTAAGGCTGCCTAATTGCAACATAGAACTGTTGGTGTCTCACTGCTATGAATATATTGGTAATATTTGGCTTTGCCGTAAACAACCCATCCGATACTTTGACACTGGGGAGCCAAGCTTTTCCTTGCCCAATCAGGCCAAGAATACTATCCCCCAATGGGGCGCTTCCCTGTTGTAAGTTGCTTGCTCAAGCAAAACTCCCACTGAGTCAGATCCTGGAGTCCCGACTTTGTTTCTGCTCAGACCTTGCCAATTTCAATGGCAGTTTTACCCCAGCCAGGCATGAATTAAAAACTAAGTTCTTTTCCCAGCAAGGATTTCATTTGGCATCTTCAGGTAGCCTCCTAAGGATTCCAGTTGCTCTTGCAGTCTACCATGATCCAATCCCCTTTCTTTCACCGCCGACCTGACTGCTACTCTTGCTGGGGCAGGAGGAGGCAGATTCTGAATCTCCTGAACAGAGCCAATAGAGGGTGCTGAAGCATGACCTCTGGCAGGCTTTGACCGTTACTGTGACAACCTCCCAGCCAGCCTGAGCAATAGGTTGAATGCCTGGAAGAGGAGAGGTTGGAGTCTGCGCTATGGAGCTGTTGAAATAGCAGGCTTGTCTCTGAATATATAAATGGCAAAAATGGATATGAATAAATCTGCAAGTAGCACACAGACTGTGGCAGGTTTTATCAAAACCCGTGCTGGGTTCCTGTGCTTTTGGGGCGGTGGTGTCATTACACATACACAAGAACATCTGCAAACTCCCATTTTCTTTAGTGAGGTCTGAATGGAAGCATGACCTCCTGTTCCTTGCCATGAACCTGGAGTTCACACTCATATTTTACATGTTACAGGAAGCCACAGTTCACCCCAGGGGTGCTGCAAACAGAATCTCATAAGCCAGATGCAGCACTGCTTTCTAATGCACCTGAAGGAGTTGTATTCTTCATTCAAAAGCTCACATACTAGTAGCTTAAGGTCACTTCAGCTTTTGTAAAGGGGAGGACAAAACCAGGAATGCTTATGGGGCTGGGTTGTCAGCAGGGTAGCAGAGGGATTACAAGAAACCGGTGACTCTGCCTCTTTCTGCCTTTGCGGGTAGTTTTTTGTGTGTGAACAAGTGCCATACAACAGATTGAGGCTGCTATAAAAGCCTGGGACTGTGCAAGAGCACCCTGCTGAGCCTCAGCTGTGCTTGCAATTAGCAATAGGCATGAAATGATGATTGTTGTGGTGGCTGATGGCAATCTGAAGTGACAAGTTTTATGGGGGAAGTTGCAGCGGGGATGTGCGGCAAGTTTTTGCAAACCATTAATCGGAGGCTGCAGCAGGGTTTAGTCAAAGCTATTTTGTGTCATTCAAAACATCTTACAAGGAGGCTGAAAGAATATTTTCTGCTCTCAGTGCCTCGGAATGGAGTTTTTCTAGGTCAGGGATTCTTTACTGGCCGATTTAGTGTCAAAACTACCCATTTGCCTCAAATTAGCAGAAAGCTTGTAGTTAAGGGCTAGAGATTAAGCATACAAAATTACTCAGCAGGTGACTGCTGGGGGGGGGATTTGGGGGTTGAGAAGTCTTTAAAACTGACTACAAGACATTATATACTTCTGACAAAAGAACATAGTAATCCTACCTGCTTGCTTTAACCACTCTTGTTTGTCCTTTATTATGTGCTTTAATGCTCATGAGAGCAAAACTACTGGTGATACTACTCAATTACCATAGTAACTCTCACCTATGACCCCTGATTTCAGTCCTTGCTTTCCAACCAGAACCAATCCAAGCAATTCAAATCTATTTAGAACTGTGGCATACCAGTGTCTGGAAAGCCCTGAACACAGGCTGCCCCTTCTTTTTGTCTGGCACATGAACTTGTTTTGAAACGCTGAAAGGAGGCTGTCGAGCGAGCCTTTGAATTCAAGGTGTTCCGAAGGTAACGGATTCTGCGGCAGGAGGCTGCCTCCGCGACACCCAGCATCAAAGCAACACAAAACAAGGAGGCCGCGCACAAGAGGAACGTGCTCACGTCCGGCCCTGGGTTTCGTTGCTAACCCGACACGTGAATTTGCTGTGAAACAGGAGCCCCGTCTCAAACAGTTTGGTACTTTTCTCTGATCGGCCATACACTCGTGTCCATTCTCCACTCACCGAGCCAGGCCCTCTGCTCAAGTCAACGGAGCTATGCTGATTTACACCAGCTGAGGATCTGACCCCATATCAGAATGTAAATTGGATCAGGATCAGGATCAGTGAGTGTATGGAGAGAGAAGAGATGGTCAAATTCTACCTTTAAGGCTGTCACAACGGTTCATGGAAGTTACATTTCATTTTTCCCTTAGGAGCAGGGGTGGCTCTAGACATTTCGCCGCCCCAAGCACGGCGGCACGCTGCAGGGGGCGCTCTGCCCATCGCCGGTCCCGCGGCTCCGGTGGACCTCCCGCAGGCATGCCGCCGAAGGCTGGCTGCCTGCTACCCTCCTGGCGACCGGCAGAGCGCCCCCCCGCAGCATGCCGCCCCAAGCACGTGCTTGGTGTGCTGGGGCCTGGAACCGCCCCTGCTTAGGAGGGAACGTACGTCTGCAGCCCTGGATAACTCCCAAACCTGTTTTTTTAGTAATCAAGTCTGCACACAACTGAGAACTTACTTTGCATGCACATTACTTTGCTACACGAGTCTACAACAATCCACAAGTTGTCCTTTCATGCCACACCTATCTAGCCATGTAGCATACGAATTTGAGCCTTGCACCTGGAGTATGCAAACTTGGAGTGCAAATGTGTGCACAACTCAGCTGCACAGACCTAAATTCTGAAGACAAGGTCCTTTAAGACCAATTATATAAGAACATTTCTAGTGAAGAATACTAAGATGGGGCTGCAAAACCTCATGCTTCAGGCCATCAATTGATCGTTATAGGGGTAAGGAAAGATTTTACACCCCAGCACCATATACGCTATTGGCCAGGTGCATTATGGGAGGTTCTCACTATCTTCTGAAACATCAGGCACAGGGTATTGTCAGAGGCAGGATACAGTATTTGATGCTGTGAGCTGACATGGCTCATCCTCCCCATTCAGCTTATTGTACAAGAGAATACTGGAAAGGTTGACATTGAGAAGGGCACAAGAATGAAGCCACTTCTGGCCATCTGGGGTCCCCTGAGCTTCAAGGGTTTCCCCTCAAACTTGCTTCATTACCCCACCCTCAAGGCCCTGTACAGTTCCTCTAGGTACAGATTCTTGTGGAGTCTCTCAATGTTCCTTCTCAGTCCCCTAAGCGGGGCTTGCTGAGGAACAACATGGCTTTTTCCCTGCCCACTGTGACGGGGCATGCTGGCTCCATAATGCTTCTCAGACCCACCAACCCAGATGTGAAGGACTCAGCTGTAGTCTCACACACAGAGTTGTGCACGGTAGCACATTGTGCTACCACTAGACAGCTGAACTGGCTCTCCTACTTGAACAGGAGACAAATGACAACTCAGACCGTGTATGCTGGGAACGACAGAATGTAAGAACTTTGCAAAAGTGACTGATCCAAACAGTAACTGCCCAGTGCGTGACTGATGCATCTTTCACACCTTTATCTTTGTAGAAAAGTGTCTTGTGCAAAATCATGTGACTCCCTGTGGGCAACTTCACCAAAGCAAAATTTACTTTAGGTAACCTTTAAAACCCCAAGTGTGCAGCTCAGTAGCAGAGTGGGTCTCCACTACCTTCACCCTTGCATAGCCATTGACACCTATGCAAACTGGATGTAGAACCTCACCAGTGGTAGAGGTAGGGTTTACACCGGTTTTGCCCAGGTGTAGATGATGATAAGCGTGAGTGGGTGAAAAATCAGGAACATTATATTTCACACATGCTCATTTTAAAAAAGTTCAGTTCTGGGCTAGCCCAAAGGCACTACCATGTGAGAGATCTGGGTTTGATGGCAACCCCTGGGGTCAGATCTTTGGCCCTGCTCTGTCTTGAGGTGGCTCTAAGTTGCATCAGGGTGCAAAACTGGATTGGAAGCGGTGGGAGAAAGGTGGTTTAATGCCGTCTCTGGCTTCCCCCTCCCCATGTCCTGCACTGAACAGAGCTTAGCTAGACCAGCAGATCTAGCCCCAAGGCCTTTGCTCTAAGCAGAGGCTACAGCATTATGGGAAGAACTGTCTTATTTTCTGTGGAAGTGTAACTACGCACCGCTGGGGCGCCTCCTTGTGGCGCACCAGGGGATTAGCTCTCGACCAGTCAGATGCGCCCTCCTTTGGTTGCACGCCCCCTGGGCTGCATCCCTCTCTCTGACTTGATTTGTCCCCCTTCGTGGCTGGGCTCTTCAGCCAGGTCATTATAGTTTTCCTCTTTTGGGGATGCAAAGTTTTTCTGGACAAAGTGTCTCAGGCAGGCTTCCACTCCACTGCCCAGACTGTGCCACTTTCCCAGGGGACAGGAGGAGAACCTGGCCCCTCCTGCTATCCCAGCTTCCAGCCCAGGGACCCTATGACTAGCAATCCCAGACTCTGTTGCTCTTTCCCTGAGCTTCTTCCTACTTTTCCTTATCTTCTGCCCTGCCCCTGAGTCACCACCAGAGCTTCCTCTGCTCCCTGGGGTGACTTCACTCCCTTGGGTTCTTGCCAGAATCTATAGTCCAAGACACGATCCCAGGATTTCTTTTCCTCCTTGTCTCTTGCCAGCTCTTCTTCTCTAGGGAGTGGCAGCAGAATTCCTTCCCGCCACCTCCTCTTAACACCAACTTCCTCTCTTTCTGCCTATCCCAGCGCTTCCCCTAGCTGGGCTTCATCTGCCATTAGCCCGTATCAGCCCTGACTCTCCTCCCGGTGCAGCCTGTCACGGGGTTAGTTGGCTTTGAGGGGGATAGACACCCCAGCACAAAAAGGTTAAGTACACTTCCTCGTAGAATCCCTGAGGGGTGAGCCGCAGGCACAGTGCTGAGGGCCTGGAATTTCTAGGCACCACAATGGAGGGCACATAGAAATGCCTAGACCAGAGAGTTTGAGACTGCAGTTAAGGTGCGGAGTAGGATGGTGGCAGAGACTGGTGTGGATGTAAAGAGCTGCTACCCCCGAGACTCATGAATTTAAGAATAATCCTCCAGCATCAATCAGAAGATGGGAACAGAGAAACTTCTGCCACAAAAAGAAAAACGTCTCTGCCCTGCTGAGACTTACCCACACATTACTGCCCTTCCCACTAGTTTATCAACTTTTCTCCCAGTTTCTCAATGAAAACCATATTTTGCTATTATTATTATTGCAGGCTGCCATGCCTGCAGGCCTCCCCCTGAAGCTGATCTCTGAGTAACTCTTCTGCAGAGGATTGACCACCGGTAAGATTACCTTTCTGAGCCAGGAAACCTGTCTGTGTAACCAGGCACACGTCAGGATGACTCCTCCAGCCAGTGTAAATCGATGAAGCTCCATGTGTTTGTACAGCACGTAGCGTAACAGTGTCTTGGCCCATGACTGGGGTTCCTAGGTGCTACGGCAATGCAAAAAATAAAATCAATGGCCTATGATGATTTACACCTGCTGAGGATCTGGCCTCTAGCCTTCACTCCTTGCTCTCATTGGCAAAGGCCCCAGTTCACAGAGCTGTATGTTGGAATATTTTTGGATTTTTCAGACAGCAATCCGAGAAGTCAGTGAGAAGTTACCACATTACAGAGCCCAAAAATAGTTAAACAGAAAATTAATGATGAGTTAATGTTGTAAGCATTGATCAGCTAGTCTTACAATTAATGCTTCCAATAAAAAAAGATCCCCCTTTTATAGAGCAGAATAAGAAATTAAACACTTGTGGGCTCATTCTAAAGAATGAATGAAATTGAATAAGCTACCTAGTACTTGAGATTCACAGTGAGTGCTTGAATAGAGCAAACCTCCTAAGTTGAATGGATTGCCTTTTGGGACCAATTTGTCTCTTTTCACTCTTTATTCTTCCTTTTTTGCTGACAGATGTACAAAGGCGGAACTGCGCTGTGCAGCTTATCTACATGCACCCACAGCAGCTGTCACTTTTGTCGAGCAAGTTAATCAAGCAAATGCCACCATATCCCACTTTCTATAAGGAACAACATGTTATAGACAGTAGTCTTGGGAGAGAGAGAGAGAGGGAGGGAGAGAGACTTTATTTTAACTTTGATTAGCTCGAATTTTTTTCTGTGTGTGTGTGTGTGCGCGTTTTCAACCAACTGCACAAGCCAACACTTTTGTCTTCACCCAGTACAAATATTTAATATTATTTTAAGTGTAATTTGCACTATTGGGAGGGCTGTCCAGTTTTAATTAAATTGAAAGGACTTAGGGACAGGGTTCAAGAAAAAGAGAAATGGAAGCTTTGTGTGTGTGTTAATGCTTGTTGATAATAATATATTGATTGTCAATCTCTAAGCCAAAAAGATTAGTGTAGTAAATACTATTATCTGGATGCCACAAGTGAAGTGCTACCTTCATTTCCCCCTGCTTTTTCTTTGTAAAGCAGTTTGAATCACTGGTTGTTATTTATACATTTTCTTTGATAAAACCAACTTGTGTGGCTGATTTTTTTTTTAAACCCCCTGCCTCATTAAGTACATAATAGCATTTATGTGTGGGTCTTTCTGCTCTTTAGCCTTTCAAGCTTATGCTTATATTCCTCGATTACAACCAAGTTTCAAAACTTCTGATGTTCACAAACAATTGGATATACACCAATATTGTATATATCAAATTCTCCACTACTATCACCACAGGCTATAAAATCACAGGCACTATTGAGAAAGAATATATAAATAGCTGTCTTTCTGTTCTACCACCATGGACCATACAATAAGAGTATCTGATCTCCGAGTAACTAAATATTCTACAGAGTACTTAAAAAGGTGGCTGTCTTTCTGTATACCATCACAGCCCACACAATAACAAGGCATAACCGAAAGAGTATGCAGAGACAGCTGTCTTTCTATTACAAAACACATTATTTTATAGCTCACACTATTCTTTTATGCGTTGTTTCTTTCAAAATATAAAAGTTGATAACTGGTTTTTGATAGCTTACCTTCCAGTAGGGATTTCCAACTGTGTTACATTCAGAAACAGAATGCACATTTCAGAAATATTTTGGGTACACGCCCTATTTAAGAAACTATAGAACAGCAAACAGTACCTTGCTCACAAGAGTAAAGACTTCAGTAAGTAAAGATTTCGCAGGATAGGGTCCTATGTTAGTGGCAAATTTTCCTCTTGATAAGCAATATGCCTTCAATTATTTTTTGCAAACATTTAGCTCAGTAAGTGCTAAATGGTAGTGCTATGTTTTTATTTATTACTATTATATTGTTAAAACACCATGGACATCTATGGTACAGCATAAGCAATAATAATAATGAACCCTGGTTTAAATAAGTGACTGAAGTGCTTTGCTCAGACTACAGATTTACATTTCAGCAAAGATTTTTTTAATGCTACTATAATGATTTCACTGCAGATACATTTAGAGTAGTCCCTACAACCCCGCTGCTCTGTAACTTCTGATTGTTTTCCCCCCTGTATTATTCCTTGGCTGTGAAATCTCATTCACATTGGAAGCTTAACTATGTGGGCAGGGTATAAAGTCAACGGGGACTGATATTAAAATCATTTGTATTATTATTTAATAATACCTCAGTGTCAGCCTTACATAATAGGATCAAGCCGCTACCCTGAACTATTAATCATCTGTCTAGGATGTAAATGGCATTGAATTACATCATCTTTTTCAAAAGAAACCACAAAAACGTTGTTTGAATCACGTAAACGGAATGCCTTAGACACAACAAGGAAGGAAATTCTGAGTGAAAGCTGAAACTCACACACAGTTGTGTTTAAGTACGGCAGGCTTTTTGCAGTACATATGGTAGCTAAGATCACCCACTGTTTGAGGACCTCAGCAAGAGGGTGAGTTAAGGATGGAGTTTCACCCTTAATTGGGTTTAAGTTTGATTTGAAGGGGTCTCTTGCATATCATTCCCATCAGTGCTAATGGAAGGTCCATATAGAACTTCCTGGTGTCTCTAGCAAATGGACTTGTTGGTTGTAAACGGTTGGTTGTAAATGGTTATGAGATTAGACATGCAACTCCCACTATTATTAATGGAAAAAGACGCTTCTAATCTGGGGGTTTTTTTGCTTTGTATTTTGTATGCATATATCTGGTCTCACACTTACGTTATAAAAAAATTGTAAACATACGAATCATTTCATTCATGGAGAGCCTCTACATTTAGCGCTCTGTGCTGCATACAATTAATTAACAATTAGAATACATTTTGTACAACAACACCTAAGCACTCTGAGATGGGTTAAGGCTCCTTAACTCCAAATTATAGTGCCTCTGAAGCCATTCAGCTCCTTAACATCATCCAAGCACAGATTTCAACAGAGAGAGAGAGTTTAAAAAAAGCCAACTGGAGGCATTAACTCCTGCACCTTCACGACACTGGGACAGTTATGAAAACAATCTGAGCTTTACATTTATCACACAATTCGTAAACCATGTAGTTTCCTCTACATTTCTAAATAGTTGCATAGGATTTAGCCACACAAGTCTCATCTAATCTCACCACCTGGGACTGTCGTCTCCTTTGAGCCAGTAAAAGAAGCAGCGTCCAGTCTCAGCAGCACTTGGATGGGGGATGTCAAAGGAACAAGCGACTTGCTGTAGGAAGGGGCCTGTCACAGAGTGTGAGCAGCCTCCAGTGGACTCATCATTCTGTGTACTCGTAAACATCCCCACCTGGGCCAAACTGAGGAGATAATGGGTTAAACACCAGGTGATTAACCAATTAAAGTGATTCAGCAACTCAGCTGAGGACAGTTAAAAGAGATACAGGAAAAGGAAGGGGAAAGAGGCGAAGGCCCCATGGACGGGCCAGAGCAGCCCAGGCTCTCGGGGAGGGGAGATTTCTCCCCCCTTTCCCTCTGTGCCTAGGGAGAAGGTCAAAGCCTTATGCCATGGGGGGACAAGGACTTGTATAGCCCATTGTACATAAAGCACACGGTGGTGAACCTATGCAGGAGTGTGTGAGGACTGCTGGCAGCGAGGAATCCAGGGTGAGGGAACCCCGCCACATGACACGGCCTGAGCCAAAGCTCACTGAAGTCGAGGGGATGACTAGGGTGAGTAAAGTTAAGCACACGTGTGTTTCTAGGGACAGGGCCTGAGAAGGTGGCGCTCTCCTGAGTTATGATGGAACCAAGCCCCTAGCCTGGTGTGGTTGTGTGGAAGAAGATGCTGTTTTTATGATGACAGGTCAAACTAAAGTCTTGGCCATTAAAGATTTATAACGCTTCTCCTGGCCAAAATCCATTGCCTGTAGGATTTGAAGGTGAGAAGAATGCAGTTGAATACATGTTTAATTCTTAAAAACAAAGCCCGTGCAGAGGTGTAAAAGCCATGGGGATCCAATACACTCATGTGTTGCAACCAGATGGCCTCAGACTCCAATACTGCAACTGTGTCCAGACAGAGCCCTGGCTCCCTGCAGGTGCAGGGGTCTGCCAGGTCAGGACAGTTGCAGGATATGGGTCTTAACAATTGCTTCTGGGTTGTGACTGAGGGAGTCATGACATCCAGAGAATAGCTGGAGCACCTGTGTGTCTGTGGGGTCCTCTTGGATCACAGCTGCCCTGTGGCCCCTGCATGGTGGCTTTTCTGATGTAGGGTATTGCACCTCACCCATGAATTATAACCCCACCCAGTGTTTGCAGCAATTAAGTCCAAAGGACACATGCCTCTTCAAATTGTTCTTCAGGACCCCAATCCTCCAAATGCTCGGGGGTAACTCTACTCAGACATGTCGTCCCACCAGAGTCAATGCTGGTTATCTACCCCTAGTCAATAGGGCTACTTGGATGAATAAAGTGTTATGTGTTTACAGGATCTGGCCCTAAATGTGGTCTGGGTGTACTGACATGCTTTGCTCCTGGGTACCTGTCCTTCTCTTCCTCCCAAGCAGATACAGCTGTGCAAAACTCACAGTGCTTGTAGCATGGCGTGTTATGCACAAGTGATCACTGCCCCGAAGGATTTTGCCCCCACCAAATTTGACATTATTTGCAATTTTGATAAAATAGCTTTTGCATAAAAAAGATGGTATATAGATTGCAATGCTGTTTTCTGCATTTAAAGTAGTCTCCACTTGCGTTCTTTTAAAACATTTTTAAAGAAAAGATGTTGACATTTTAAACCGAGGTTCCCATATAAAGAGCCTGGTTAAACATAATAGCTACGTAACATTTTTGTAAAGAGCCCAGCCCTTTGTTTGTCAAAGCAATATAATACAATGACAGTGTAATTGGATGTAATGTTGATTAATAAGATGCAATGTATGTTATACAATACTTTAATTGTACAGGGTTTTTTAGATTTTAACACTAGAACTGAATCAAAAGACGTCACAAACTGGAGCTGGGAACCTTTCATTGAGTTCTCTTGTATAGTCTGCACATTCCAAAAAGTGTAGTTAAAGGCTGCCTAGGTATTAACTGTGAACTGGAAAAGAGTGAATGGGGAGAAAAGGATCCCCTGGTATCGCACATGGGATTTCAGGACAGAAAAAAGAGATTTCTTTTCCAGCTCTTGGTAAGCATTTTCGTACACTGATATCATAAGTGCCGGGCGAGGTTTAAAGGAATCTTGGGGAAAGAAAAGAGCTGCAGATCAAGAGAAATGAAGTGGCCTATAACTGCTAATCTAACATGTACCACTGGCTTACTTGCTACCGTGGGAGCAATTGTGGGGGACGGGACTGCAGAGAGAAAAGGGAACGAGGCATGAAGAAACTATTGGACATCAAACAATCCTCCATTGTCAGTGCCGAGGGCCCAATCCTCCTCCCAGCACACAGCGTATGCTGTACACAGGTGTAAGGAATCCTGCTCCACATGCCGTGGGAAGGTAGGGGACCACTCTGTGATGACAGCTGCTGCCTCAGCCCTCCAGCAGATCCTTCTATTATTCCTGACAAATGTGCATGAGGTTAGGTCAACGGATCTGGACAGTCAAAGATCCACCCACTCAGCTCCTGCTCTGGTTCTCCCCAGACTTGCCTTGGAAAAACCCACTCTGTGCTGCACACAGCAACTCCCTGTTCCCCATGTGTAGCTGTCCCACTGCATGCTGGGACTTCTATGCATACAAAGGAGCGGGGTGGAAAAAGGATTTGCCCTGTGGAATATAGGATTTGGGGAGAAAACAGAATTGTTCATTTTGCCACTGACTTATCTACAAAGTCTCAGATTCCAATGCTAAAATATTTTCTCACTTGAGTATCATGATTATTTCGTGTCACGTGAGAGCTAACTATTGACTACAGAATCATAGACATGCAGGGTTGGGAGGGACCTTGTGAGCAGGGGCAGCTCTATGTATTTTGCCGCCCCAAGCACGGCAGTCAGATGGCTTTCGGCGGCATGCCTGCGGGAGGTCCGCTGGTAACGCAGATTCAGCGGCATGCCTGCGGGAGGTCCGCTGGTAACGCAGATTCAGCGGCATGCCTGCGGGAGGTCCACTGGTCCTGCGCCTTCGGTGTACCCGCCGACATATGCCGCCGAAGCCACAGGACTGGCAGACCTCCCGCAGGCATACCGCCGAAGGCAGCGTGACTGCCGCCCTCATGGCAACCGGCAGGCCGCCCCAGGCACGCGCTTGGTGCGCTGGTGCCTGGAGCCACCTCTGCTTGTGAGGTCATCAAGTCCTGCCCCCTTCGCTGAGGCAGGACCAAGTAAACTTAGACCATCCCTGGCAGGTGTTTGTCCAACCTGTTCTTAAAAACCTCCAGTGATGGGGATTCCACAGCCTCCCTTGGAAGCCTGTTCCAGAGCTTAACCACCCTGAGAGTCAGAAACTTTTTGCCTAATATCTAACCTACATCTCTCTTGCAGCTGATTAAGGCCATTACTTCTTGTCCTCGCTTCAGTGGACATAAAGAACAATTGACCCCATCCTCTTTATAACAGCTCTGAACATATTTGAGGCTTATCAGAGTCCCCCTCAGTCTTCTTTTCTCAAGACTAAACATGCCCAATTCTTTTAGACTTTCCTCATAGGTCAGGTTTTCTAAACCTTTGATCATTTTGGTTGCTGTCCTCTGGACTCTCTCTAATTTCTCCACATCTTCCCTAAACCATGGTGCCCAGAACTGGATACAGCTCTCCAGCTGAGCTTTACCAGTGCCGAACAATTACCTCCCCTGTGTTACACACAACACTCCTGCTATCTTCACACTTAAACTTTGACCCAGTCGTGCTTTCCTTGGGCTCGCAAAATTTCAGTGGAAATCAATGGGGCTTTTGGGGTCACAAGATATGCAAGATTGGACCCGTAGGTTCTCATTCTAGACTAACCACCAATTGGAAGCTCAAATTAGTTAAAAACAACGGTTAAATAAAAATAGACAAGCAGAGCTCACAGTGTGCTAAGGGCCAGATTTTCAAAGGCCAGATTTAAAAGCTGCGGATAGGTGCTCTTGAAAATTCAACTAGGACCTAAGGTGGCCAGCCACCTTACCCCTCACAGTTGCCCCCAGCAATGGGAGTTAGGTACCTAGGCACTTTTGAAAATCTCACTATCTGCATAACTTTAATAATCTGGCCCTACATGACTTGCATATATTGCACAGTGATTATGTACATACAGCTCTAATCCAACAATCTATGTTGGCTAAGCAGGAAAGACTACGTTGTTAAGCTAACTGACCTCTCATTTCAGAATTTAGGACCATTTGTCTTCTGTAATGCAACGTGACCATATTCCTTCCACAAAATGTACCTTGGATATTTTTTTAATGGCAAAACAAAGAGTCTGTTGCTTACAGTCTGTCATAAAAAGAATATTCTCCAATGCTAAAAAGCACTGTGCAGATCATGTTAGCAAGACTATGCTGACCTAAAGTAACAGAGCAATCAGTCTGACTTCTTCGAATGATTAATGGAACAATCTCCTCTGGAAAAGAAAACAAATTAACTGTCTTCACCAAATGTCTACTGAAACACGAAAAGCTGTTCTGATAAAGACATTTAAAAGGAAAAACTCTTACACGCATGTAAAATCCAGTGACAGATCTAGGACTTATTTTATTAAGAGGCTCCTTAAAATAAATTGAATGAAACCTACTTAAATGAATACTTCATGAAAGAATAAACCTTGTTAACAGAATACATTTACTAGGTAAGACCCTATTCCGGAACAAGTCTTCACTACCTTGGGCAGCAACTGTAAGAAAACAGGTCTTCTCCTCCCTTTTGCCATGATTAATAAGTCTATTAAACACCTCTTGTCCTTTTTTAAAGACACGCTTTGCATTTGAACTCCAAAAGACGAAGGGGTCAACTGTGAAATAGCATGACCCTGCATGTGGGTTTGAAACATGCCTTTTTGTTGGGTAACTCCCCCCACATTAATAAAGGAGGGTATACAATGTTCTTCTTCCCCAGGGCAGCAAAAACTGTATACAGACAATATTTTTCACCACAAAGTACTTTACGATTTTTACTCAACTGCCATGAAGCACAGTACCTGCAATCTGACTCTCCTTTCTTTGAGTACAAAATTCAATTGATGTGACTTCAACTGATTAAAACATTATGCCTTAACTGAAAAAACAAGGGCTGCATTAAAAGTAACTCTTTTAAAGACTTGCTTAAAACAGTGCAGTATTTCCCAAGGCCAATCTGCTTTATTTTCTTCACTTCAAAACTGACTCTTTTTTAGACAAAAGCAGCTGAAGAAGAAACAGCACAGGGAGGCTGTCTCGGGATAGAAGTAGGAGAATTGGTGCCTCGGTGAGCAATCTGGCTGTGTAGGAAGAAAAGTAGCTGTTTTCTAAGGTTCAATCAGCCAGCTGCATTAGCTTCTCCTATAGCGCTCAATATCACCATTGCAAGTTTCCATATATTTAGGAGTATAGGAAGTGCTGATTCAGCAGGGTACCTGGGCACGTGTGTATCTTTAAGCACACGAGTAGTCCCATAGAAGTCAGTGCTAACTACTGAACTGGGGTCCAAGTCCTTTCTTTTTTAAACCTCAGTGCTCCTTCGGTTCCGACTTGTACTGACTTGATACGTTTCACATTCATGAATCAATTAATAGTTAGTATAATTGCATTTAAAAAATACGGGACCAAATCCTGTCTCATGCATCCTCAGGAGCTCAGAGCTCTCCAGAGCTGTGCTCTGGCTGGACTCACGGGCATGGAGCTCTATTCCTGCTGCGATATCTAATAGGAATGCACTGCACAAAGCACTTTGCCAGTGGACAAGCCTGATCCCTGTATCACAGATGGCGGAGCTGAGGGGCAGGGAGTGGAGCTGACTTGGCTAAGACCACAATGGGACTCAGTGGCAAGGCTGGGAATAGGACCCAGGTTTCTTGATCCCTATTCTGGGCCCCTAACCAGTGTACGGAGGTGGGGGAGGCAGCACCTCCCCTGATGTTCCAGCATGAGGTGCTCTGGGATCTCCCTGGCAGGTGGGGAGGGTGAAGGGGCCAAATGGAGAGCTGTGTCAGAGCCTCCAATTGCAGATGCCGGGTGCTGAGGTGACTGTCCCATCAAAGCAGAAGATCCTCTCTCTGACAGGCCACCATGGGGGTGAACAGCTCTCAGGACTGCCTTACTCTGCCCTCCCTCCTTGGCTTCCTCACCTACATCCCTCAAACCCACTGATTTCAAGGTGCCTCTGTGTGTCAACGTCAAAACACCCTCATTTTCCCTGCAAATACAAAGAGGCTTCCTGGCGGTATTTTAAACCACTCCTTTAACAACAAATATCCAGGCTATAACTGTCTGCACACAGAGTTTGGAGGCAGCTAAATGCATAATGTGACAGTAAAATGGTAAGTCAAACCTTCTGCAAAAGTACAGAGCAGTTAGCACCGTAACTACGACTGCATCATCAGGACCGTATCACTGCATGATTAAGTTCTTACCAGACTTTTCAGTAAGGGCAACCTTACTGATCTGATAACTGCCAAGGACAAGCCAAATACACAGAGTCAATCTATGCACATTTAATCCCCAGAAGGCAGATTAAGTGTATAATTGACCCATATAATCCACGTATCATCTCCAGTCAAATGTTTTCTATGTCCGGTTTAGGCAGACACGAGGCCCATAAGAAAGCTATCAAAGACACAATATTACCATTGCGGTGGATTTCATCAAAGTTAGAGATGGCTTTTTAATCACTGATCTCAGAGACTGCTAGATTTAAGCAGATGAACTAGCACTAAGCACATCTGTTTTAATCCTTATCTTCTACTCAGGCTTGTGTCTTCAAGAAGTACACGGAGGAAAAAAATAAATTAATTTTTGTTTAGATCTTGCAATCTTAGGAGCTTCTCTTGATGATCTGATCTCTCATATCAAAAGCATGTTTTGGGTTTTTTTGGGGTAAGATATTGAATTAATCATGAGAAAGAAAAAATACCATCTGCGCTATTTATGGACTTTGGAGGTTTGCATCAATATCCTGAAATTCACAGGAACCACGGTTGCTTTTTCTACATTTAACAGCCTTTTGTACACTAGCTACACTCCTGTGACCAAAACATCAGTATTTTGCTAGTTAGGCAAAAGCCAGGCTAGTGATTATAATATCAACAGGTCCACCATACAGTTTTTGTGATCAGATAGGTTCTGATTGGCTGGAAAATACATAAACTAACGTATGCGGATCTAAATCTGTAAACTATCATCATTAAAGGCACTAATCTTTGCAGGCAAATCTCCTGCTGGCCTCAAAGGAAGTTCTGGCTGTGTAGGGGCCTGGTCCTAAAAGACGCTGAGTGCCCTCAGTTGAGAGGGCTCAGGACCACACAGGATTGGCCTCTAGGACTGCAAAATCAGTCCCCTTTTTTCAGGTCTGTGACATACCTCAAGCCCATCTGGCCCACACTTTGTATTTGAAACAATCAAATACAGAGGCCCCCTGGGTTACGCAAACCTGATTTATGCAAATCCGAATTTACGGAAAAAGTTCCGTAAGCAAGAAATAGGAGGATTTTTTTTCTTTTTTTTTTGCGTAATGGTCGGGTATATGTTTCCCACTTATGCAAATTTCGAGTTACACAAGGCGTTCTGGGATGGAACGCTTGCATAAGTCGGGGAGCGTCTGTATGTCAAAAATCACCCTTCAGAGACAAAGTTGCAAACTATTACACTAAACTGAGTTTGCAACCTCTCTTTTTTCAAAGCATGAACATACAGAGACATGCACATAAACAAAGCGCCTGAAGGCATGTCAACAAGCTGTTCTTAAATTCTTCTCTTACTAGTTCTCTGTACCAGTGGGCCGTGTTCCAGTATTGTAGCTTTAAAGAATATTGTATGCAGTGTAGTCGTAGCCGTGTCAGTCCCAGGATATTGGAGAGACAAGGCAGCTGGGGTAATATCTTTTTCTGGATCAACTTCTGTTGGGGAGAGACACAAGCTTTTGAGCCACACAGAGCTCTTCTTGGTCCGATAAACGATATTACCTCACCCTCCTTGTCTCTTTAAAAAATATTACCAGTTTAGTGGGACAGGCCAAATAAATAAATCATGTTAATCTGCAGTAAATACGCACTGTTTAAAAATAAAATAGTAAAAAATTCTAGTTAGCTTTTGATTACCAGCAGAATTTCACAATCTGTTCCTTTAACGACCCAGAGAATGCAGATATTAAAAATTAAGATGATGACTTTACTGCAGGGAAAAAACTGACTAATTTACAGAATAAAGGAGATTATCTTAATCCTGCTGTGTGGTCTACATTTTAATCTTCTGCAAGCACCAATATCCACCAAAGAGCACAGTTCTGCTATGCAGGTACTGGCACAATGAGCACTAAGAATATTACCTCAAATATTGTCTGGAACATGGTATAACTAATAGTATCCAGGCTTTTTTAATGGTAGAAAACAAACAGAGCAAATAAACGGAAATACCAGATGAGAAGAGGGAGGAAGCAAAACCCCCAGGAGCTACAAAAAAATGGAACATGTAATGGACCAAATTATGAGCTTGATTTTGCACCAGTTAAGTCAGTGGGAGTTTTTCCAGTGACTTGTCTGAGAGGAGGATCTATCCCTATATCCTAGTTATCTCTAGATCCTTCTTGACAATCCTGAAACCCCAGTGAAATCAATGAGGTTGCAGCACACATGTGACAGGGAAGATTTTGGCCTGGTCACTACACACGGCAAGAGAGTTAACACGATACACTAAAAATGTAGGGCCAGATTCTCAGCCGGAATGAATAGGCGTAGCTGCATTAAGGTAAATTGAGCTATGTTGATTTATCCTAGTTGAGGCCGTGGCCTGCAAAATGTTAATTGATGTCTCTGTCCAGATTCCAAATCTGATCTGACTCTGGCCTCATTCACACTGCTGCAACTCCACAGACTGCAAGAGTGTCACTCCTAAAATATACTGAATCAGCCCACACATATTTTTAAAAGGATATTTCTATTTTATAATACAAATGTTGATTATTCATTCTCCATCTTCCTTAAAACTGTACCTGCTGGACCCCCCCCCCCCGCTAAAAAAAACCAACCCCCCCCCAAAGCCTTGACAAACGTGACAATTTTATAGAAATCTATCACTGAGATTGACAAAGAAGATAAATAAAACTAGTTGGCCACAATATTTAGCTCCATGAAATTAAGGGCTGAATACTTCAAGAATATTCTAGGTTTTATACACAACTGGTTTGCTTCATTACTCATACTTCACAACAACGCAGTGAGCAAAAGAGGCCAAAGTCTGCCTTTGGCTGCGTCGGCATAACCGAGAGTAAAACCTGGACCAAGATGTCTATATAAAAACAAAACAAAAGAAAACATATGAATGTGATGCTGCACCCATTAAAATCCATGGGAGTTTATCACCAACTTTCATAGACGCAGGGCTGGGCACATTTAGGAAAACTGACTGAAACAATCCAAAATGTTCACAAACTGATGCTGTGCTGCTAAAGTGTAGAAAACCAGCATGTGGGAAATTCAATTACAGATACTGCAACAAACCATTTCTAGGTGATGGAGATTTCTGTGAATTAACATTGAAGGGCCCAATCCTGAAACCCTTCGCCACTGGGAACCATGCTAGTTAGGGTGACCAGATGTCCCGATTTTTGGGTCTTTTTCTTATATAGGTGCCTATTACCCTCCACCCCCGTCCCGATTTTTCACACTTGCTGTCTGGTCACCCTAATGCTAGTCATCACACAGCATTCACCACTGTGCCCAGTATTAAGGGTGTGCAGGATCGGCCCCCCATTTAATTGCTCTGCTATTACTAGTTCAGTCAGTGAGGTCAGCACCTTGTCCTTTAGCTTAGGGCTGAACTTGGGAAATATACATTTCTTTCAGAAACAATTTTGCAATAGTGAGAGCAGCCAGTTTAAAACACACTTTTAAGTAATTAAGATTGCTACCTTTTAAAGTCTAGTGCATTCTAATCCCATATATCAAAATAAAGGATCCAATCCTGTGCACCTTACTCATGTGAGGAGATACAATTGAGTGAGAAACAGAGGAATGTAGTCAGCAGGATTTGGTCCCAGAATTGAATTGCTAACACATCAGAGCAAAAAGTGAATTGCTTTTCCACAATGCCTTGATAGCTGCACGCAGTTATGTAAAAACATATGTAGAAATGTAAATATTATAGGATTAATTACTATTAATAAAATCCTTTATCATTTACCTGCCTAACAGGTTAGGCAAAGTATAGTTTATGAAAAATGTGGAGGGGGGGGAGGTGAGAGGGAATTCTGTACTTTTGCCTTCTACCAGGTTATTCTTATTTTTTTTATTGCCAATTTAACCAAAATATGGTCCTATGATCCTAAGCATGATCGGATCAAACAAATAAATACTCAGGCCAGTGACAGATTTTTAGAGTTTGAGCTAATGACAGAAAGTTCTAAAAACCACACAACT